>NC_090443.1:115269511-115871096 GCF_031143425.1 Pleurodeles waltl | reverse complement strand
TTTTTAGCGCCGCATTTGCACCGCTTTTTGACGCAAAATCGGCGCAAACTTACAAAATACAACTGTATTTTGTAAGTTTGCGCTGATTTTGCGTAAAAAAACGATGCAAATGCGGCGCTAAAAAAGTATAAATATGGGCCTAAGTGTGGTGCTTATGTTTGCCTGAGCCACTTTTGTGTGGTGATTTGGGTGCATGCTGGGCTGAAGGTGTGCTTGGGATAGGCAGAGGTAGAGGGGATTGGGTCTGGGTAGGGGAAGTTGGAGGGGGGAGGCTGGACACAGGGACAATGTCTGCCATCAGTGCTGAGGCCAGAGCCTGAAATGCTCTCTGTTGAGCCGCCACGCCAAAGTGAATGCCCTCTAGGGATGCATTTTTTGGTTGCAAATGCCTCTCGACACCCTGGATGGCATTCAGAATGGTTGACTGCCCAACAGTGAGGGATCTCAGGAGGTCAATAGCTCCTCACTGAGGGCACCAGGGCTGACTGGGTCAGGCCCGAGGTGCCTGAGGCAAAGGAGATGCCCACCCTCCTGGGTGAGCGGGCACAGGAAACACGCAGAGGGGCTGCTGGGAGGGCGGTGCTGGTAGGGGGGGTGGCGGCTGTACCTGTTGTTGGGGTGGCCACAGGGGTGTCCGCCACCGCCAGGGAGCTTCCATTGGAGTCGCTGTCAGTGGTCTCCCCTCCTGTCCCCGTAGTGGAGCTCCCCTTGCCCTGCATCCCACTGGTGCCTTCACCCTCGGTGGATTCGGTCTCCAGGCCCATGTGGAATGCAGCTCCCTCCGTCGCCAGTGCCTCTGCTTCTCCACCAGATGATGCTAATGCACACAAGGACAGGGTGACAAAACAAAAAGGGGGGGAAGAGACAGAGGATACACTTGGTCAATGCCAGCAACACCACTAACGTTGGCTTACACAACACACATGGAGCCGCCCTATTCACTAGGCCATGCCCAAATATTTACTGAGACAGTCACCAGCCCATGGGGTACAATGCCTAACGCCAGCATCTTCACACCTGAAACCCACAGGACCCTGCACAGTAGTAGATGGCCACTTACATCATTGGGGTAGGAGTGCGCCAGATGCGGCCCAACAAGGGACCCACCCTGCCATGATCGCCCTGGCCTAGGGGCACCCACAGCCCGCATCCGCCACCCAGCTACCCCCTAAAGTGCGCAAAGTCAGCTTTCAGAATCTGTACTGACCCCTTTGTGGCTGCTGTGATGCCCTCAAGCGCCCATCCAACTCTGGCTAGGCCACCGGCAGGATGCGGAACATCAGGGGGTTCATGGTGCGACGGGCACCCCTTCCACGTTGTGGGGTCAGCCCCAGCTGGGCCTCCGCTGTTTTCTTGGTCCAGCGGCGCAGGTCCTCCCATCTCTTGCAGCAATGGGTGCTCCACCTGTGATAGACCCCCAGGGTCCGCACCTCATTGGCGATGGCACGCCAAATACCCTTTTTCTGGCGGGCGCTGACCTGGAGGGAAAACACAGCATAAAAGGAATTTACTCACTCGTCCGGACCGGCATACTCATTGTCCACCAGTTCCTACCCATGCCCTGACGCGCATACACCTCTCATGCAGCACTCAGGCCATGACGCATCAGCACCCACCAACAAGTGGCTTACATCCACACCACTCCAAACATGCATTGCCCACACATCATACTCACAGTGTACTCACCTGTTTGTCTGGAGGACCGTAGAGTAATGTGTACTGGGGTAGGACCCCATCCACCAGTTTCTCCAACTCCTCCGCAGTGAAGGCAGGGGCCCTTTCCCCAGATACATGAGCCATTGTCGCTTCTAGATACAGGTCACAGCAGCACTTGCAGTGTAGGTCCTCTCCTGTTGAAGGTCAGGTAGCAAGTGAGTGAATAGTTAGAAAATGGCTGTGGCGTACATCGCCATTGGCTCCTGGAACCCATAGGGCCTAATAATAACCAATGCAAATCTGCGCGGCGGTTATCGACCCCCTACCGCGACGGCGCACAACGCCAGTGCACTTACCTCATTTCCACTTGTCCCTCCTCACAGGTCAGGCATCCGCCATTTCAGGGGGGCACAGGGCATGGCACCTAAATGCGTCACAGCAGACATTGGCACATTAACTGACACTCGAGTTCACATACTGTTTCTGTTAAGTAAACAAATCAACATTAGTGCAATATATGTGGAAATATGACCCTCTGCTCACCGTTCTCTTCCATAGCCTTCAACCGCTGAGGCAGCATATGAGATGGTGGCATCCTCCAGTGTACAGACTCCTGGTGGACCTGTCGACAATGGAGGACAGACACATTATCATCACATATAGACTTGATCGTGCCACAATCCAAGAACTGTGTGCCCAATTGGAGCCAGACCTGATGCCAGCTATCCACCAGCCCACATGTATCCCCCCCTCTAGTGCAGGTCCTGTCAGTGCTCCATTTCCTGGCAAGTGGTTCCTTTCAAACTACAGTGGCCATGACATCAGGGATGTCTCAGCCAATGTTCTCCAGCGTGTTGACCAGAGTGTTGTCTGCCCTGCTGAAACACATGAGCAGCTACATCGTGTTCCCCCAGGTGGATGAATTGGCCACAGTGAAGGATGACTTTTATGCCCTGGGACATATCCCCAACATCATTGGTGCCGTTGATGGTACACATGTGGCATTTGTCCCCCCCAGAGAAATGGTTTCCAGGAATAGAAAAAGCTATCACTCGATGAATGTGCAGATGGTGTGTTTGGCGGACCAGTGCATCTCCCATGTGAATGCCATATATCCTGGATCTCTGCATGACGCATTTATCTTGAGGAATAGCAGCATCCCATATGTGATGGGCCAACTCCAGAGGCACCCGGGTGTGGCTAATAGGTGAGCCAAAGGTCCCCTCAGAGTATCAGTTGGTGTCTGGGTAAGGGATTGCCCCTAAGGGTTAGTGTGTATCTAACAGTTGTCACCCTATATTTGCAGGTAACTCTGGTTACCCCAACCTCTCATGGCTACTGACCCCAGTGAGGAGTGCCAGGACAAGGGAAGAGGAACGTTACAATGAGGCACATGGGCGTACAAGGAGGATAATTGAGAGAACCTTCGGCCTCCTGAAGGCCAGGTTCCGGTGCCTCCATCTGACAGGTGGCTCCCTTTACTACTCACCCAAGAAGGTGTGCTAGATCATTGTTGCATGTTGCATGTTGCACAACCTGGCCTTGAGACGCCAGGTGCCTTTTCTGCAGAAGGATGTGCCTGGAGATGGTCTTGTGGCAGCGGTGGAGCCTGTGGACAGTGATGAAGATGAGGCAGAGGAAGAAGATGTTGACAACAGAAAAAATATAATACAGCAGTACTTCCAGTGACACACAGGTAAGACACTTTAACTTCACTTAACATTTCAGTAATCTGTTGGACATTGTACATGGCAGCCTCTTACCCTATGTCTATGGCCACTGACTGTTCCCTTTGGATTCTCTATTTTCAGATCTGTGTGCCCCATTCTGGCTCCTGCTATATGTACTGCTGCCCACCAAAGGTCATCCTGTAGTATATTTCACTGTACATATACGTTGCAATGCTTTGGAAATGTTGTACTAATACATTTGAGATTCATTACACTGACTCCAGTATGGTATTTGTTTCAAAGGTGTTTATTTATGTGCCAATAAATATAGGGGTATGTGCAAGGGCCTGGGGTGATGGTGGAGGAATGTCCAGTTAGAGTCCAGTCTCTTGGTATCACAGGTGCATTGACCAAGGGGGCATAGGAAGGGGAGCAATGGCAGTCCAAGGTGGACAGGGTAACTGAGTGGGACAGAAGGATGACTATCAAGAGTGTCCTATTTCCTGACGGGGGTCTTAGCAATGTTTTCTGTCTTCTGCCTGGATCGCAGGGACCGTTTGCGGGGTGGTTCTCCTTCTGCAGGGGGTGGGGTGCTGGTAGCCTGTTGTTCCTGTGGCGGTGCCTCCTGTCCACTAGCGCTGGCAGAGGTGGAAGGCTGTTCCTCGGTTTGGCTAGTGTCTGGCGCCCTTTCGTGTGCCACTGCCTCCCTCATGGTCTTGCCCATGTCAGCCAGCACCCCTACAATGGTGACCAGGATGGTGTAGATATTTGTTAGGTCCTCCCTGATCCCCAGGTACTGTCCCTCCTGTAGATGCTGGGTCTCCTGCAACTTGGCCAGTACCTGGCCCATGGTCTCCTGGGAATGGTGGTATGCTCCCAGGATGTTGGAGAGTGCCTCGTGGAGGGTGGGTTCCCTGGGCCTGTCCTCCCCCTGTTGCACAGCAGTCCTCCCAGCTTCTCTGTTGTCCTGTGCCTCTGTCCCCTGAACCGTGTGCCCACTGCCACTGACCCCAGGTCCCTGATCGTCCTGGGTTTGTGGGGTTGCCTAGGGTCCCTGTAGTGGTGGACACACTGCTGATTGATATGTCCTGGGGACAGTGGCATGGGTCAGCTTGGTGGCTACTGTGCTGGTGTTTTCTAAGGGGTGCAGCTCTGTGGTGGGTTGGGACTGTGGCAGGGGAACTGACTGTCCAGAGGCCCCTGATGGGCCAGGTTGGTCATCCTGATCCAGGAGTGCAGAGCTGCTGTTGTCACTGTGGGCCTCCTCAGGGGGAGGACTGGATGTAGCTGCCACCTCCTCTCCGGTGACGTTGAGTAGAGGTCCTGTTGGGATGCAAATGCATTGTTAATGTATCTACGTGTGCCATCTTGTACATGGGTGTGTTTCCCTGTATGATTGTGATTTCCCTGTTAGCTTGGCCTTGTGTGGGTGGTGAATTTGTGGGCTGGCTGAGTCTCCTTACTGGGCATGCTTTGGTGATGGGTGTCCATGCAGGTCTGTGGGTGGTGTCCATGCATTGTTGTCTCATGCAGGGCTTGGTATTGGGATGGGTGGGTTGTGATGGTGGGGTATATGTGAGGTGATGGAGTGATGGGAGTGAGGGTAACGGTGGGGGTATGTAATGGCATGCAGGTAGGGTGGGGGATGTAGTAGTAAATAATTGACTTACCAGAGTCCAGTCCTCCTGCTACTCCTGCAAGGCCCTCAGGATGCATTATTGCCAAGACTTGCTCCTCCCATGTTGTTAGTTGTGAGGGAGGAGGTGGGTGTCCACCGCCAGTCTTCGGTACAGCAATCTGGTGTCTTGCAACGACGGAACTCACCTTCCCCCGTAGGTCGTTCCACCTCTTCTTGATGTCATACCTAGTTCTGGGGTGCTGTCCCACGGCGTTGTCCCTGTCCACGATTCTCCACCATAGCTCCATCTTCTTTGCAATGGACGTCTGCTGCACCTGTGATTTGAATAGCTATGGCTCAATCCGGATGATTTCCTACACCATGACCCTTAGCTCCTCCTCTGATATGTGTGAGGATGTGTGGGGTGATGTGTGGGGTGATCTGTTGTGGTGTATGCTGTGATGTGCGTGAATGGTGTATGGGTGAGGGTGTAAGGGGTTGTGGGTAATGTAGGTGTGTGTTTTATATTGGATTGGGTGTGTGGGTGTGGTATGTCTATGTGTGTCAGGTGTGTGTATTTTGAATTGTCCAATGTGGTGTTGTTTTGTATGTGTGTGTGTATTTTGAGCGCGGTGATTCGTGGGTCGTGATACTGTGGGCGTATTCCTGTTGGCGTAACGGTGTGGGTTTTGCTATCGCCAGTTTATCACTGACCTTTGGTCTGGCGGACTTATGTGGGTGTCTGTATTGTGGCGGATTTCTATGTGTGGGTCATAATACCCGTGGTGGATTACCGCCGCGCTCACGGTATGTTGGCGGCCGTCAGCACGGCCACATATTTTGGTGCTCCCTTGTCACATAGTTACAGTGGCCATGATCATGATTCAAGCCTCCCCTCCTCGTTCAGCACACCGTTGCTCTCTGGTAGAACCATGCACCCCAAAAAACCAAGCATACATATTGGTGTCATCACACAGGGAACCCCCCCGCTCCCATAATATATCCTAATGCCACAAATGTCGCTTTTATTTTGGGAACCTTTATTGATCTTTAGAGCAAGGTTTAGTCTGCAGCGGGCATGGTAGAGTCCAGTAGTTTGCTTGTCTAGGCCTAGCTACTGTGCCTGTGTTTAACTATTCTTTTACAGGCTGAAGGATAATTTGTAATATAGGGTGCTCATGTTTGGAAATCCCCTCCCTAGGATAACGAATAGGTCAAGGCAAAGCTTTTGTTCCAAAAAGCTCTAAATACTTATTTTTAAGCACATTCTAGAGTAGAGAGTCCCAGCCCCTAAATCTCTCTCTTTTGAAGTTACGTTCTCTTAAATATACACAAATATCTCTTAATCCTACATTAAAGGCCCACACACCTTTCTCTGCATGAATTTCATACACCTGCGGCCCATGGTTTTGTATCCTGCAGTGGAAGATGCTTACTCAGCTGGACTTATCTTTGAAAGTTTAAAGTTATTGTGTCAACCTGTATTCTTGTTGATTGTAAACTGATTCTTATTTTTAGGTTGAGCCTACTAGACAGTGCATTACTTTTATCTTTTGTATGGCACACTTAATTTGGGTGTGTGTGTTTTTGAGGTGTGCTTCTCGTATACACCCCCTCTCCGTACCCAGTGTTGCTTTCTGCTGCCCACTGCTTCTCTCTTCCTGCCCACCCCCCTTGTGCACTTGTCAGTGTGCCTCTCCCCATTGCTTTCCCCCACCCGCTCCCCTTGTGTTTTTTCCCCCAACCCCATGTGGGTTTTGCTCCCACTCCACCCCATTGCTTAGGATCTCTTCCAGCCCTGCCCTGTTGCTTTGGTGCCCTCTCCCGTGTTACTTCAGCATTCACCCCCCCCCCATTCTTATACTGCTTCTGCTCAGCCCTCCCATGTATTGCTTCATAGTGTCTCCTACCCTTCCCCATTTTGCTTCTGCTCCCATCACCCACCCGATTTATTAAAAAAATTACTTTTGTATCTTTTATTTTCTTGTAGTTACCCATCCAACTTAGATTGGTAACTACAAAAAAACGGCACCATCATTTTGTACGAGAATACGTACATGGTAAACACTTACAACATTATGTGGGTGGCCACATCTAAGGCTCTTTGTTGCCTTGAGAAGGCAGCCATGCCTTCAGAACGACTGAACATAGCTTAGGCTTTGAACTCAAGAGTCTCTGGTCGATGTTGGTCCAATCAAGGTCTCTGTACACTTTAAGAGTTTCTCGTGGGACACTGCAGGAGTGCATGCTTTCTTTTAACTTTTAAATGATTATTAACGCGGTCAATAATCGGGGATTTGCACATTTATTGGGTTAGCCATAGTCTAAATTATTAACACTGAATATTTCTTAGACACAAACACCGCCCTTCATAGAAAGGAATTATTGATTCTATAATAGTGTTAATCACAGTAACAAAAGCCTTACCTCAGCCTTGCCTTGGGGAAGTGAAGCAGAATTATTCAATAGGCATCTTTAAATAACTAATAGGAAAAGGTATTAGAAATCTTTGGTGAGTTTCCGTGGAAGCTCCAGCCGTATCCCAGTGTGAAACTCTCCACAGATGATTACACAAGTCTTTCAACTAGCAGATGCGACTTCAAACCCAGCTGTTACTTCTCCGGACACTGCTCGCTGCTCTTTGAAGTCGAACACTTTTAAAAGTATCTTATTTTAAAAGCGTTGAACTTTAAAAGTACCTTATTTCAAAAGCGTTGCCTGGGACACCGTTCATTCCTCTAATATGTCTGTTCTGGGCTCTGCTGCCATTTTGGTTAGGTTCGCTCTATACCAATACTAAATGCATACATATATACATGCATACATACACACATGTGTCTTGAGATGGGTGTACAGAGTGGCAAGGGAGCAGGTGTTTTGACCTGTTTTGTGTGCTGGCTCATAACCAGTCGTTGAATAGGAACAAAGTACTTCTATTCTGTCTCATCCAAACAAATGAAACTACTCTTGCGAAAAAGTATTGAAAAGTTTGATTTTCAGTGTGTGATTTCAATCTACAAGCCTCTCTGCAAAGGAAGCTGGATGGCGATGTGGCCTAACTTCTAATAACAAGAAGGCACAGACCACAACCAACCCAATGGGCAATTCCCACCCATTGTCAATTTATTTATTTTTGTATAAAACACAAATTTCAGGAAAAATATAAAGGTGTAGTTTAAAAAAATCTAATTTCCTTTTTGTGGTACATTGTTATGCTTTGTATTGTATTGTATTGCTTTGCCCTCTGCACAGTGGCTCAATACATCAGTAGGTGGGACTCTCATGCTCTGCCTTAGTTCTCAAGTACCAACATGAGATCTTGAACCCTAGGTGTTCTCTTGGGATCACAATTCAGCCACTTCTTACCATAATTGTAACTTGCTCTTTAAAAGGGAACCCCTATTGTTCACTCAAGATACACATGTTTATTCATTAACCACTTGACTGTTAGGGTTTTCCCACCCTGATACTGAGCTCTTTTTTAGATAATTTGGGGCAGTTAACGCTTAAGCATTCATACCTTTTTCCACAAAAGGTATTCAGGACAAATTTGAATCCTTTTTTGGCCCACAGCTTTGGGTAGTGTAAATGTACCCCGTGTTTGTGAATTGTCCTGGAGGGAACTGAGAAATTATCCAAAATGTAGCTTAAATATCGGTTTTGTTTACAAGAAATTAGAAAAGAGTGCTGTGTAAGAATGCATATATTGTTTCTGAAAATTACATTAGCTAAAGGTTTGCTGTGCTAAGATCACCCTCTTCCCAGATTTCAGGAACAACACTGTTGTAAAAAATATTTTCACTATAGTTTCTGCTTTCTCTAACCTATTGGTCCTATTTTTTGAGGTTTCAGTCTGTATGCAGGCTGTGGTGAAAACAAGGGTGAAACCCCGGGTGGACCCGACAGGTGTACGCTTCTTAAAACCAGGCAAAATGTTGAATTCAGCAGTGGTATAGATTTGGGTAAGCACCCCCTATCTGCCTCCGCAGAGGGGGCAGAAAGGCTGTGTTCCCCCTACTGAGTTGGGAGCATGACCAGATGCCATCTGAAATCCATAAAAATCAGTAAACATCACTGGTGTCTTTTGGATTTTATGATCCCCTGGCAAGATAAATTGGGAGCAAACCCCCAATCTGCCCCTCACAATGCAGATTCAATTGCCCCTTTCGGGGTGGAAGTATGGCTACTGTGGGGAAATCCTTGGTATCTAGTAGGCTTTCTTGCCTTTGAGGCAGATTGGGAATAAATAATCCCTATACACCACTGGGGGGGGGGCAATAAATTGTTGCATCCATTCTAGGGTGGGGGCACAGTCTGATGCTGGGGTGGGCCAACCCACCTTTTCTTTCTTTGACCCTTTTTCCCCCTGGTGTCTAGTGGTTTTTATGTCACTGCAGTGTCAGATTGGGAGTAAACTCCACCCTTGTCCACTTCAGGGACAGGGGCAGGAAGACTGTTACACCTTTGCTGGGGAGGGAGGCATTCCGTGCCTGGGCGGGCCTCCCACACTTCTTTTTTGACCATTTTTCCCTGGTGTCCAGTGGTCTTTCTGCCCCCAAGGAACAGATTGTGAGTATACTGCACCTGACTATCCCCAGGGTGTAACAAAGAGACTATTGCACCTGTTCAGGGGAGGGGGGACTGCCCAAAGCCTGAGTGGGCCATCCCTACTACTTAAAAAAAAAAAAATCCTTGGTATCTCAAGGTCTTTCTGCCTCCCTGGGGACCCAGATTGGGGGTATTGTCTCCCAATCTTTTCCCAGGGCAGCAGAAAGACTGTTGTATCCATTCTGGGTCCGGGGTACAGCTCTATTGCTGGCCAGGCCATCCCCAACGCTTCTCTATTTTTTGGTCTTTTTGCCTCTGGTGTTTAGTATGTTCCATGTTTCCACCCTTGGAGTCAGAAAGACTGTTCTCTGGTGGGCGTATAGCCTGATGCCCGAGTAGGACGCCCGCACCCTAATTTAATTGCCTATATTTTCCCTGGTGTCTAGTGAGCTTTCAGTCACCCCAATTCCCTGGGAGAACAGATTGGGGTTAAACCCAGACATCTGCCTCCAGGGGAGCAAAGACACTGTTGCGCCTTTTGCTAGATGGTGGCTCGGCCTATGCTTGGGAATGCCACCCACACCCTTTTTTTCATCCCTGGTGTCTGTTGGGTGTTCGGACCCTCCTGGGGAGACTCTCAGGGGGCAGAAAGGCTGTTTTTTGTTTCTTTGGGGGAAATTGCCATTGCTTGGGGTGCTGCACTCCCTCCCTGGAGCTTAGTGGGTGAATCCTGTCTCGGGGATACACCTCCTACGATGACCCCAAACAGGGGTACACTAGGGAGAGACATTATTGGAAAGGCTTCCCCCCTTACCAACAATACCTTTCCCATTAAAATCAGCACTTGAGGGGCCAAGATATGCCCCCAAGCACTGATGCGAGTGAAAGTAAAATAAGCTGATAGGCTCATTTTATTTTCACTTTCAACTTTAAATTTAAAGGTGTCAGCGCATGATGCACGCAGATCATCATTAGGTAAAAACATCCTTGAACTGCTGGAGAAGCTCTTCTCTAGCAGCCTGACCGGAAACTAAAACAAGCATTGGCAAAGCCTACAAATAGGTCTCCCCTACGTGAGAGTTATTGGCTTTGCCAATGTCTTTTAGCCATGTTGTGCAGCAGCATGGCTGCTGTTGAGCATGGCTAACAGTTAGTGGCGTGGCATGAAGTAAAGTGGACTAGAGGAGAGTGGAGTAGAGTGGCGTAGAATGGAGTGGCATAGAGTAATGTGCAGTGGAGTGATTAAAGTAGAGAAGTGGAGTGGAGTGGCATAGAGTAGAGTTGTGTAGGTAGAGTGGAGTGAAGTGGCGTAGAGTGGAGTGTCGTAGGGTGAAGTGGCATTGAGCAGAATAGAGTAGAGTGGTGTAAAGTAGAGCGGCATAGTGTAGCATTACTTAGAGTAGAGTGGCATAAAGTAGAGTAGCAATGAGTGGAGTGGTGTAGAGAAGAGTGGTGTAGAGTGGCATAGAGTGGAGTAGAGTGAAGTAGTGTGGTGGATCTGGAGTAGAGTGACATGAAGTATAGTGAAGTGGCATAGATTGGTGTAGAGTAGAGTGGTGTAGAGGAGAGTGGCATTAAGTCGAGGGGAGTACAGTGGTGTATAGAGTGGAGTGGCATAAAGTGGAATGGAATGCTGTAGAGTGGTGTACAGTAGAGTGGCATAGAGTGGTGTAGAGTGCAGTAGAGTAGAACTGAGTCAAATGAAGTGGCATAGAGTGAAGTGGCTTATGGTGGCATAGACTGGAGTGGAGTGGTATGAAGTGGAGTGGCAAAGAGAAGAGTGTCCTATAGTAGACTGATGTAGAGTGGAGTGGCTTAGATTGAAGTGAATAGACCAGGGTAAAGTGGAGTGGAGTGGCCTGGGGAAGAGTGGCACAGAGTAGATTGGTACATAGTGGAGTGAAATGGAGAAGAGTGGTGTGGAGTGGCTCAAAGTGGTGTAGAGTGCGTTAAGTGGAGTGGTGTAGAGTAGAGTGGGGTGGGGTGGAGCGACAAAGAGTGGTGTGGAGTAGCACAGAGTGGCGTATAGTGGAATGGAATAGCTTAGAGTAGTGTAGAGTGAAGTGACATAGGGTGGAGTAGAGTGGTGTAGAGTAGAGTGGTGCAGAGTAAAGTGGTGTAGAGTGAAGTGGCATAGAGTGGCATTATTTGGAGTGGGGCAGATTAGAGCGATGTGGAGCGGCATGGAATTGCCTAGAGTAGACTGATGTAGAGTGGAGCGGCATAGAGTGGCATGGAGTGGCATAGAGTGACATAGAGTGGGGTGGCATAGAGTGATGTAGACTGGAGTGGAGTGGCATGGAGTGGAGTGGCAGAGAGTGGAGTGGTGTAGAGTGGAGTAAAGTGGCGTAGAGTAGTACAGTTGTAACTGAGTGTCCAGTGCAACCGCCTGTGGTGTGTCCCCAGCCTCCAATTCCCCGATCCAGGCTCCAATGCCCAGCTCTAGCCTATAGATCCCCAGTTGCCACTCTAGCATTCAATACACGGTGCAACCTCTGCAGGAGCAGCCTCAGGCCCATATTTCCAACACTAGCCCCAGTGCCTGGTGGAATCTTCCCAGGATCAATCCAAGCCCCCAATGCCTTGTCTTCAAAGAGTGCATTGTGTTTGCTGTTCTCCATGAGGCTTATTGGATCTCTTACTCTACCACACTTAGAAAAAACTTTAGCTTACGTATCTACTATCTTTACAACTTTGAAATATTTTTCCAGTTCAGCCTTTTTCAATTTGATGTTAAAATTACATACTGTAGTCAAACGTTTCTTAACACAATGAATGAGTAAACTGACTATTAAAATTCAGTACCGTTCATGCATGCCACTGACACACTGAAACAGATAGAAAACATGCCATCATTACAAAATATATTTCAGGCATCAGTCACCTCACAACTACAGTAGTACAGTCCCTTCTCTTCGATTTTGCATGCAGTGCTGCTTTACTCTACTTGTATCACAAAATGTACACTTGAAAAGTGCATGTTCATCACAAGGTGGTCCTTTAAAAATTACATGAGTTTAATATCATCCCACTCCTTGGCATGTATTTTACTAAGTTCAGACACATGTAAGCTGGTTAGTCCCTTTTTGTTTCAAATCTGTTGCTACGGGTTCAAATAAAGATACCTGCAACGGATGAATTTGCTAACTTGAGCTACCCAGTTCATAATAACGCAACATCAGCACATCTCAGAATTAGGCCCATATTTATACTTTTTGACGCAAAGCTGTGTTTGCGCAGTTTTGCGTCAAAAAGTATAGCTCCGGCTTGTGCCATTCCAGGACGCCAGCTGGGCACCAAATTTATGGAATGGCGCAATCCGGTGCAAAGGGTGGGCTAGCATTTTTTTTAAAATAAGTTACCCGGGTGTGGGTGTCGGTATGGGAGAAGGGGGTATTGCACCAAAAACAAACCATCCTAATGGATTAGGATGGTTCGAGGTAAAAAATGCCTCTAACCACCCTAGTGTCATTTTCTGACACAAAACCATCCATATCACATGACTCCTCTCTTAGAAAAGACAGGAGTCATGCCAGCCACCCCAATGGCCAGCATAGGGGATAAGGGTCCCCTGTGCATGGCCATTGCATCCTGTGCCATGCAGGGGGCCCCAAGTTGTGCCCCCTATGGCACTTTAATTAAAAAAATAAAAAATACTTACCTATACTTACTCTACTTACCTGGGATGGGGTCCCCCATCCTCCGGTGTCCCTCTGGTATGGGTGGGGGTTTTCCTGGGACTTGAGGAGGGCACCTGTAGACCCATTCCATGGTGTTCAACCATGGAAATGGGCCCACAGGTCCCCTAACGCCTGGTATTAAATAATGGTGCAAAGCAAGCTTTGTACCATTATTTAGCCCCTCCTCCCCACCGTGCATCATTTTAGCACGGGATAAATATGGGGCTAGCACCATTTTTTAGATGGGAATGCCTACCTTGCATCTCATTAACGCAAGGTAGGTTCACGCATCTGAAAAAATGGTGCAAACTCCAATATTTTGACATTAGCGTCAAAATACAAAAATATGGAGTTAGTTTTACACCAAATTTGCGTTAACAAAAATGATGCAAATTCGACGCAAAAGGAGTATAAATATTCCCCTCAGTTTACTAGTAATGGACAGTAGTGGCATTTTTCAGCAAAGTGACTGCAGCTTTAATGGAACTGTAATAGCACCTTTCATCAGGCTGCCATACTTATATAATATTGGGACAGTGCCAAAACTTCTCAGCAGATGTTTTGTGGCTAGTTACCTGCACCAGTCTCCTTTTTGTAGACTTGGAATGAGAAAAAGCAATCATTTTAAAACCACACCGTAAGTGTTTTCCATAAAATATCAGCACACTGAAACTGACTACCGCCACCACCCTCTGCAGCCTCATGCTTTATTAACTTTAAAGACTCGAAGCTGGTGCTCAGCAACTGTCAGCTGGACTTCATTCTGTCAGCAGCTGTCTGCTGGACTTCGTTTTGTCAGCAGCTGTCAGCTGGACTTCATTCAGCAACTGCCAGCTGGGCTTCATTCTGCCAGCTGGGCTTCATTCTGCCAGCTGGGCTTTATTCTGTCAGCAGCTGTCAGCTTGACTTTATTTTGTCCGCAACTGTCACCTGGACTTCATTCTCACAGCAGCTGTCAGCTGGACTTCATTTTGTCAGCAACTGCCAGCTGGGCTTCATTCTGTCAACATCTGTCAGCTGGGCTTCATTCTGTCAGCATCTGTCAGCTGGACTTTATTTTGTCCGCAACTGTTACCTGGACTTCATTCTGTCAGCTGGGCTTCATTCTGTCAGCAACTGTTAGCTGGGCTTCATTCTGTCAGCAGCTGGACTTCATTCTTGCTATCAGCTGGTATACCAGCATAATAACCATGCATGTAAAAATCACCGCATGAAACTTGTTCAATAAAAAGCAAGGACTGCTTTTCATGGTTAATGCTGGAAATTTGGGCCTGGGCTGCTCCTGGAGAAGCTGCACCATGCACTGGGTGCTGGAGCGACAACTGGGGAGGATGCACCAAGCTGTGGAGCTGAGACCTGGAAACTGGAGGCTGAGGACGCACCAGGAGAGGTTGCACTGGACACTGAATACAGGGGCTGCTCCTGTGCAGATGCAATGAGCCATGAAATACGTTTATGGAGCAGGTAGGACATTATAAGATGGTAAATAACATGATTGTTTTATTTGTTAAATATTCTGCTGTATTGAACAGTTGGGCTTCAAAAGGCAATGCGTTCTGAGCATAACAGAACATGGATTACAAATTTCATGTTTGGTAAATAACATAATTGAATTACTTCTTAAATATTGTACTCTACCCGAAAGTTGGATTTCAAAAGGCTGAGTATAATAGAACATGGATTGCAAATTTCATATGATATATGGCATGAATATCATAATTTGCAGGAGGGAAATTAAGAGATGGACGTACAATGGATGTGGCAGGTACATTGGGATTCACATTATATACGACAGTGTTAGGCTATAATGGTTGTACCAGGCATATTACGTCTGAACCCTAGTAGTATCTTGACAGTAACCTGGGTAAAATACATTGGTGTCTAAAATACCACAATCATGCACTAGTAATTGTTGTGTAATTGGACTAATTGTGAACTTAAGGTGTTCTTTTCAATGATGTCAATTTGTTTTAAAGTATCACTGTCAAAGGTGATGTGACATCTCTTTTTGGAAAGATTGGGACCACTCCCAGTGATGTTGTTGTAGTCAAAGGGAGTGTGATGTAACTTCCGCTACCTCAAATTTTTTTTGATAAATCGAAGTTCATGACACCTTCAAATCTCACTGGTTTCGGCCATGTAATATTCACGGATAACAGCAAAAGTCTCCATGAGGACATTACACTTGAGATAAAAGGGAATCTTCACTATTGCACAACAATTTTTCGTCACGCAGCGGAGAAGTTAGTATCATCTCAGACAACACTTTAAAATATATGCAGCTTATGTTCTGTGTCGGCTCATGTGCAAAACTAAAATTGTTGTTCCTGTTGAACATAGACCACAAAGCATGAAGATTTAACATCCCTTTTCAGGGTACCACTTTCATTCCAGCCTCTTTCCCGGACAAACGTGTACCAGGCTGATGCTGTAGCTGGGACTCTATACAATTTAAAAACTTAGGGCCTGACTTTGAGTTTGGCTGATGGGTTACTCCGTCCCAAACGTGATGGATATCCCGTCCGGTGTATTACGATTCCCAAAGAATATAATAGGATCCTAATACGAAGGCCAAGATATCCGTCACGTTTGTGATGGAGTAGCCCCCTCCTCCAAACTCCAAATCAGGCCCTTGATGTCTGGAAATTGCAAGCACAAAGTCCGAAACATTACGGTTATTAAACCACAGGGCAGACCTAATTCTCCCTCCTCCATTTACATGACTAAACCTTCCACCAATGCTGAATTACCCGTTGCTTTCAGCTCGTGGTTGTGGTACAGAGAGCTGTGCCATGTAGAAGGTGTTCATCCTAACGAGACTCAAAACAAAAATCTTCATGGACAAAAATCTTCATGGCATGCAGTATTGTTTTTAAGGTGTGAGTACACCATTTTAAGTTGTAGCTCCACTCTAAGTTCCTGAAAATAAATATTATTTTTTTCTGAAAGACACTGTGTATGTAATAAGCACTAATGTAAGCATCAACTTGCTGTATGAACTATAATCACCTATTTTATTTTGGTTAAAAAATATTTACCTTTCCAGCAACAGAAACTTGCACAAAATTATCTTGGGGCATACACAACTGTACAGTAAATTGAGAGTATGTATGATAGAAATTACAAACCACTATGGCGTGAGCTCGATTGGACTGCACCCGTGATTGATTGTTCCCTGTGGTCTCTGTGCACAATGGTAAACTTGATCATAAACATAAGCTTACACTCGAGTTTACATTTTTTATACGAGCCAGAAAACCGCAAGGGGGTTCCTGGCGACCATAAAACATTCACTTCAGCATATTCTGTGCTACAACTGTGGAAACATCTGCAGTAGTAAATCCCACTCAGGGGGTGGAAGCTGGCCATCTCAAGAAGTACTTTGCGCTCGAAGTTTAAGTTCGGGAATATAGACGTATGTTTGTGGATATTTTCAAACTCTGATCCAACCCTTTTCCACCCTGGGAATGCACAGAGATGTATTCAGGCCAAGCAGTGGTGTAACAAAGGCCCCTGCAGCCCCTATGGTGCGGGGGGAGGGGAGCTCCAGGGAGCCCCCTCAGCACAGTACACTGTGCATGAGGGGCAGGCCCCTACCCGGGCAAGGGGAAAGGGGACCCTCTCCAGGTACTTTGCAAGGGGGCCCCCTCAAGTTTTGTTACGCCACAGAGGCCAAGGTATGGAGTGACTTTTTTCCAGGATGGAAAGGAGAATGGATGGCCAGACTGGCTGACAGCGTACGGAAATGGCTTTAGCCACAGAGAAATATCTCTTTTAAATATAAAAGTGCATTTGCATAGGATGCTCATACGCCACATGTGGGGAGCTCTCAGCTTGGTAGAACAGCACACTGGAGGAATACGTATTTATGTTGCGCTGCTGTAAGGAAATGCCTCCTTGGCATGGTTACCCCCTGACTTTTTGCCTTTGCTGATGCTAAGTCATAATTAAAAGTGTGCTGGGACCCTGCTAACCTGGCCCCAGCACCAGTGTTCTTTCCCTAAACTGTACCTTTGCTTCCACAATTGGCACAGCCCTGGCACTCTGATGAGTCCCTTGTAACTGGTACCTCTGGTACCAAGGGCACTGATGCCAGGAAATGTCTCTAAGGGCTGCAGCATGTCTTATGCCACACTGGGGACCCCTCACTCAGCACATGCACACTGCCTCACAGCTTGTGTGTGCTGGTGGGGAGAAAATGACTAAGTTGACATGGCACTCCCCTCAGAGTGCCATGCCAACCTCACACTGCCTGTGGCATAGGTATGTCACCCCTCTAGCAGGCCTTACAGCCCTAAGGCAGGGTGCACTATACTACAGGTGAGGACATATGTGCATGAGCACTATGTCCCTACAGTATCTAAGGAAAACCTTAGACATTGTAAGTGCAGGGTAGCCATAAGAGTATATGGTCTGGGAGTTTGTCAAACATGAACTCCACAGTTCTATAAGGGCTGCACTGAAATCTTGGAAGTTTGGAATCAAACTTCTCAGCACAATAAATGCACATTGATGTCAGTGTGGAATTTATTGTAAAATGCACCCAGAGGGCATCTTAGAGACGCCCCCTGAATACCAATCCGACTTCTAGTGTTAGGCTGAACAGTTTCTGCCAGCCTGCCGCAACCAGACGAGTTGCTGGCCACATGGGGAGAGTGCCTTTGTCACTCTGTGGCCAGGAACAAAGCCTGTACTGGGTGGAGGTGCTTCTCACCTTCCCCTGCAGGAACTGTAACACCTGGCGGTGAGCCTCAAAGGCTCACCCCTTTTGCTACAGCGCCACAGGGCATCCCAGTTAGTAGAGATGCCCACCCCTCCGGCCACTGCCCACACTTTTGGCAGAAAGGCTGGAGGAGATAATTAGAAAAACAAGGAGGAGTCACCCACCAGTCAGGACAGCCCCTAAGGTGCCCTGAGCTGAGGTGAACCCTGCCTTTAGAAATCCTCCATCTTAAGTTTGGAGGATTCCCCAATAGGATTAAGGATGTGCCCCCTCCCCTCAGGGAGGAGGCACAAGGAGGGTGTAGCCACCCTCAAGGACAGTAGCCATTGGCTACTGCCCCCAGACCTAAACACACCCCTAAATTGAGTATTTAGGGGCAACCCTGAACACAGGAAATCAGATTCCTGCAACCTGAACTAAAAAGAAGGACTGCTGACCTACAAGCCTGCAGAGACCACCGAAGACGAGAACTGCTTTGGCACCAGCATGACCGGCCTGTCTCCTGACTCGAAAACCTGCAACCAGCGACGCATCCAACAGGGACCAGAGACCTCTGAAGCCTCAGAGGACTGCCCTGAATCCCAGGACCAAGAAACTCCAGTGAGCAGCGGTTCTTCTCAACAACCAGCAACAAACTTGCAACTTTTCTACAACTTCAAAGACCTCACTCTTCTTGCCGGAAGCGTGAGACTTCACATTCTGCACCAACACCACCGGCTCGAGATCTAGAGAACCAACACCACAGGGAGGACTCCCAGACGACTGCGACCCCGTGAGTAGCCCGAGACGACCCCCCTGGACTACCACAGTAATGCCTGCAGAGAGAATCCGGAGGCTCCCCCTGACTGCGACTGCATGTAGCAAGGGACCCGACGCCTGGACCAAGCACTGCACCCACAGCCCCCAGGATTAGAAGGAACTGAACCTCAGTGCAGGAGTGACCCCCAGGTGACCCTCTGCCTAGCCCAGGTAGTGGCTGGCCCGAGAAGCCCCCCGTGCCCTGCCTGCACCGCTAGAGGGACCCCCAGGTCCCTCCATTGAAACCAATTCAAAACCCGGCACCTGCTTTGCACACTGCACCCGGCCGCCCCTGTGCCGCGAAGGGTGTGTTTTGTGTGCCTACTTGTGTCCCCCATGCTCTACAAACCCCCCCTGATCTGCCCACCGAGGACACGGGTACTTACCTGCTGGCAGACTGGGACTGGAGCACCCCTGTTCTCTATAGGCGCCTATGTGTTTTGGGCACCACTTTGAAGTCTGCACCCGACCGGCCCTGAGCTGCTGGTGTGGTAACTTTGGGGTTGCCTTGAGCCCCCAACGGTGGGCTGCCTATGCCCAGGAACTGAGACTTGTAAGTGTCTTACTTACCTCACAGTCTAACCAATACTTACCTCCCCCAGGAACTGTTGATTTTTGGACTATCTACTTTTAAAATAGCTTATTACCATTTTAACAAAAACTGTATATGTTATTGCTCTAAATCTAAGTTCCTAACTTACTTGTGTGGAGTACCTAGCATTTTATGTATTTACTACAAATCTTGAACTTGTGGTTCTAAAAATAAATTAAGAAAATATATGTTTTCTACATAAAAACTATTGGCCTGGAGTAAAGTCTTTGAATGTGTGTTCCTCATTTATTGCCTGTGTCTGTACATCAAATGCTTAACACTACCCTCTGATAAGCCTACTGCTTGACCACACTACCACAAAATAGAGCATTAGAATTATCTAATTTTGCCACTATCTTAACTCTAAGGGGAACCCTTGGACTCTGTGCACACTATCTCTTACTTTGAGATAGTGTATACAGAGTCAACTTCCTACAGTGGTGGATCAGTGGTAGGGTCTAAGACTTTGCATTTGCTGGACTACTCAGCCAATACCTGATCACGCAACTAAATTCCAAAAATTGTCATTAGAAACTGATTTTTGAAATTTGAGCTATTTTTCTAAATTTTTAAAAGTCCTACTAGGGCCTTGTGCAAGTCCCTGTTAGCATTTATTTTAGAGTTTAAAAGCTTGTAAAAGTTTGGATTTAAGTTCTAGAAGTCGTTTTTAGATTCTTAAAAAGTAATCCCAACTTTTAGAGAAGTAATGTCCAGCACAGATGAGATGGTGTTGGAACTCAACCTCACCCCTTACCTGCATCTAGGGATGTCAGAGTTAAGGACTCTCTGTAAGCTAAAAAAAATATAAAGACTGGGTCCTACCCTACCAAAGTTAAGCTCCAGGAGCTTTTGGCAGAGTTTGCAAAGGACCACCCCTCTGAAGATAACCCTACAGATGAAGAAATTAGTGAACAGGAGGATGATTCCCTCCCCCCTGTCCTAATTAGGGAGACCAGGGTCCCTCAAACCCTGGCTCCACAAGTGTTAGTCAGAGACCGGGTTCTTCCACAGGGGAGACCAGTAACTCTGGAAGCATTGAGGGCAGCCTCAATGAAGATGACCTCCTGTTAGCCAGGATGGCCAACAGACTGGCTTTAGAGAGGCAGCTCCTAGCCATAGAGAGGGAAAGACGAGAGATGGGTTTAGCTCCCATCAATGGTGGCAGCAACATAGATAGGGTCAGAGAGAATACTGACATGCTAAAAATCCCCAAAGGGATTGTAACAAAATATGAAGATGGTGATGATATCACCATGTGGTTCACAGCTTTTGAGAGGGCTTGTGCAGCCAGAAAAGTAAACAAATCTCACTGGGGTGCTCTACTTTGGGAAATGTTCACTGGAAAGTGTAGGGATAGACCCCTCACACTCTCACGAAAAGATGCAGAATCCTATGACCTTATGAAGGCTACCCTGATTGAGGGCTTTGAATTCTCAACTAAGGAGAACAGGATTAGGTTCAGGGGGGCTCAAAAATCCTCGAGCCAGCCCTGGGTTGATTTTGTTGACTTCTCAGTCAAAACACTAGATGGTTGGATTAATGGCAGTTGTGTAAATGATTATGATGGGCTGTATAACTTGTTTATGAAAGAACATCTTTTAAGTAATTGTTTCAATGATAAACTGCATCAGCATCTGGTAGACCTAGGTCCAATTTCTCCCCAAGAACTGGGAAAGAAGGCAGACCATTGGGTCAAGACTAGGATGACCAAGACTTCCACAGGGGTTGACCAAATGAAAGGGGTCACAAAGATTCCCCAGGGGAAGAGTTTTGAGACATCCAAGGGAAAAAGTAAAGAGTCTTTTACAGGGCCCCAAAAACCTGCTCAGGAGGGTGTGTCCAAAGCCTCTTCACAATCCTCATTTGGGTATAAGGGTAAAAACTGTGATCCCAAAAAGGCCTGTTGTTGCATCTGTACTTAGCTTGGACACCAAACTGGAGACAAGGCCTGTCCCAAGAAAAGTCCCACAACTACTACTCCAGTTAGCACTGGAATAGCCAGTCTCCAGGTGGGATCAACAGTGTGCCCAGAACCAATCAGGGTTCACACTGAAGCTACATTAGTCTCAGAGGGTAGGGTGGACCTAGCCACACTTGCTGCCTGGCTGCCTAACATGCATAAATACAGGCAACAGCTCTTAATCAATGGGACTAGAGTAGAAGCCCTGAGAGATACAGGTGCCAGTATCACTATGGTGACAGACAAGCTGGTTTCCCCAGGACGATACCTGGCTGGACAGACATATCCAGTCACAAATGCTGACAATCAGACTAAAGTCCATCCCATGGCAATGGTAACTTTAGAATGGGGAGGGGTCACTGTTCTGAAACAGGTGGTAGTCTCTTCTGCCATACTAGTAAAATGTCTGCTTGGAAATGATCTGGAGTCCTCAGCATGGGCTGAGGTAAAACTCAAAACCCATGCAGCCATGCTGGGTATTCCTGAACTGGTGTGTGTCAAGACAAGGGCACAGTGCAGGTCTCAGGGTGAAAAAGAAGTGTTGGAGTCTGGAATAATGGCCCAACCTTCCAAGAGAAAAGGAAAGAAGACTTGGGAACCAGCTTCAAGACAGCACAAGAAGCAGAACCTCTCTTCCCAGGAAGATGTTCTATCCTCTGAGGGAACTGAGTCCATGGAGATGGGACCTTATCAGTTTGAGCTCTTGGGCCCGGGGGGACCCTCAAGGGAACAGCTGTGAAAGGGGCAAGAAACTTGCCCCTCTCTTGAAGGCCTAAGCAAGAAAAAAGTGGAACTCACAGGGTCTATTGGGAAGATGGACTACTTTACACTGAAGCAAGAGATCCCATACCTGGTGCCACTAGGAGAGTGGTAGTGCCTCAGGAGTTTATGGAGTTAATTCTGATCTTAGCCCATGACATTCCCCTTGCTGGGCATTTGGGACAAACCAAGACATGGGAGAGGTTAGTCAACCATTTCTATTGGCCCATTATGTCCCAGAAGGTAAAGGAGTTTTGCACCTCCTGTGTCACCTGTCATGCCAGTGGTAAGACAGGTGGCCATCCAAAGGCCCCCCTCATTCCACTTCCAGTGATGGGGGTCCCCTTTGAAAGAGTGGGAGTGGGTATAGTGGGTCCACTTGAACCTCCCACAGTATCAGGGAATCAGTATATCCAGTAGTAGTGGATCATGCTGCTAGTAACCCTGAAGCAATTCCCCTTAAGTACACTACTGCCCCAGCAGTAGCCAAGGCACTCATTGGTATTTTTACCAGAGTGGGATTTCCTAAGGAGGTGGTTTCTGACAGAGGTACCAACTTCATGTCAGCTTACCTGAAGCATATGTGGAATGAGTGTGGGGTGACTTATAAATTCACCACACTATTCCATCCACAAACCAATGGCCTTGTTGAGAGATTCAACAAGACATTGAAGGGCATGATCATGGGGTTCCCTGAAAAACTCAAAAGGAGATGGGATGTCTTCTTGCCATGCCTGCTTTTCCCCTATAGAGAGGTGCCTCAGAAGGGAGTAGGGTTTTCCCCCTTTGAACTTATGTTTGGTCATCCTGTTAGGGGACCACTAGCTCTTGTAAAATAAGGCTGTCAGAGACCTCTCCATGAGCCTAAACAAGATGTGGTGGACTATGTACTAGGCCTACGTTCAAGGATGGCAGAGTACATGGAAAAGGCAAGCAAAAACCTTGAGGCCAGCCAACAGCTCCAGAAGATGTGGAATGACCAAAAGGCTGCTATGGTTGAGTTTCAGCCACGGCAGAAAGTCTGGGTTCTGGAGCCCGTGGCTCCAAGGGCACTTCAGGACAGATGGAGTGGCCCTTACCCAGTGCTAGAGTAAAAGAGTTAGGTCACCTACCTGGTTGACCTAGGCACTAGCAAGACCCCCAAGAGGGTGATTCATGTGAACCGCCTCAAACGCTTTCATGATAGGGCAGATGTAAAAATGTTAATGGTTACAGATGAGGACCAGGAAGCAGAGAATGAACCTCTCCCTGATCTCTTCTCCACTGACCCTAAAGATGGCTCAGTAGATGGAGTGATCTATTCAGACACCCTCTCTGTCCAACAGCAGGCTGACTGCAGACAAGTCCTCCAGCAGTTTGCTGAGCTCTTTTCCTTAACCCATGGTCAGACACACCTGTGTACCCATGATGTGGACACAGGAGACAGCATGCCTGTCAAAAACAAAATATTTAGATAGTCTGACCAAGTTAAAGAAAGCATCAAAGTGGAAGTCCACAAGATGCTGGAATTGGGAGTGATTGAGAATCCTGACAGAACCTGAGCTAGCCCAGTGGTCTTGTTCCCCAAACCTCACACCAAAGATGGCAAGAGAGAAATGAGGTTTTGTGTGGACTACAGAGGGCTTAACTCTGTCACCAAGACAGATGCTCACCCGATTCCAAAAGCAGATGAACTAATAGACAAATTGGGTGCTGCCAGATACTTAAGTACCTTTGACTTAACAGCAGGGTACCTTCAAATGAGAATGGCACCAGGGGCAAAAGAGAAAACAACATTCTCTACACCTGTTGGGCACTACCAGTTTATGGTGATGCCCTTTGGCTTAAAGAATGCCCCTGCCACCTTCCAAAGGTTGGTGAATCAAGTCCTTGCTGGCATGGAGTCCTTTAGTGCAGCTTATCTTGATGATATTGGTGTCTTTAGCTCCAACTGGCAGGATCACCTGGTCCACCTGAAGAAGGTTTTTCAGGCCCTGCAAGCAGCAGGCCTCTCTATCAAGGCATCTAAATGTCCGATAGGGCAGGGTACTGTGATTTACTTGGGTCACCTTGTAGATGGAGGCCAAGTTCAGCCACTTCAACCCAAGATCCAGACTATTCTGGACTGGGTAGCTCCAAAAACCCAGACTCAAGTCAGGGCATTCCTTGGCTTGACTGGGTACTAATGGAGGTTTGTGAAGGGTTATAGATCAGTAGTGACATCCCTCACAGAACTTACCTCCAAGAAAATGCCCAAGAAAGTGAACTGGACCGTGGACTGTCAAAAGGCCTTTGACACCCTGAAGCAAGCAATGTGTACAGCACCAGTTTTGAAAGCTCCAGATTAATCTAAGCAGTTCATTGTGCAGACAGATGCCTCTGAACATGGGATAGGAGCAGTCCTGTCCCAAACAAATGATGATGGCCTTGACCACCCTGTTGCTTTTATTAGCAGGAGATTACTCCCCAGGGAGCAGCATTGGAGTGCCATTGACAAGGAGGCCTTAGCTGTGGTCTGGTCCCTGAAGAAGTTGAGACCATACCTTTTTGGTACTCACTTCATAGTTCAGACTGACCACAGATCTCTCAGATGGCTAATGCAAATGAAAGGAGAAAACCCTAAACTGTTGAGGTGGTCCATATCCCTACAGGGAATGGACTTTGTAATGGAACACAGACCTGGGACTGCCCATGCCAATGCTGATGGCCTTTCCAGGTTCTTCCACTTAGAAAATGAAGACTCTCTTGGGAAAGGTTAGTCTCATCCTCTTTCGTTGGAGTGGGGGGGGGGGGAGGTTGTGGAAGGAAATGCCTCCTTGGCATGGTTACCCCCTGACGTTTTGCCTTTGCTGATGCTAAGTTATGATTGAAAGTGTGCTGGGACCCTGCTAACCAGGCCCCAGCACCAGTGTTCTTTCCCTAAACTGTACCTTTGCTTCCACAATTGGCACAGCCCTGGCACTCAGATAAGTCCTTTGGAACTGGTACCCCTGGTACCAAGGGCCCTGATGCCAGGGAATGTCTCTAAGGGCTGCAGCATGTCTTATGCCACACTGGAGACCCCCCTCACAGCTTGTGTGTGCTGGTGGGGAGAAAATGAATAAGTCGACGTGGCACTTCCCTCAGAGTGCCATTCCAACCTCACACTGTCTGTGGCATAGGTAAGTCATCCCTCTAGCAGGCCTTACAGCCCTAAGGCAGGGTGCACTATACCACAGATGAGGACATATGAGGACCATGTCCCTACAGTATCTAAGCAAAACCTTAAACATTGTAAGTGCAGGGTAGCCATAAGAGTATATGGTCTGGGAGTTTGTCAAACACAAACTCCACAGTTCCATAATGGCTACACTGAAATCTGGGAAGTTTGGTATCAAACTTCTCAGCACAATAAATGCACACTGATGCCAGTGTGGAATTTATTGTAAAATGCACCCAGAGGGCATCTTAGAGATGCCCCCTGAATACCAATCTGACTTCTAGTGTTAGGCTGACCAGTTTCTGCCAGCCTGCCACAACCAGACGAGTTGCTGGCCACATGGGGAGAGTGCCTTTGTCACTCTGTGGCCAGGAACAAAGCCTGTACTGGGTGGAGGTGCTTCTCACCTCCCTCTGCAGGAACTGTAACACCTGGTGGTGAGCCTCAAAGGCTCACCCCTTTTGTTACAGCGCCACAGGGCATCCCAGCTAGTGGAGATGCCCACCCCTCCGGCCACTGCCCCACTTTTGGCGGCAAGGCTTGGGGAGATAATTAGAAAAACAAGGAGGAGTCACCCATCAGTCAGGACAGCCCCTAAGGTGCCCTGAGCTGAGGTGACCCCTGCCTTTAGAAATCCTCCATCTTAAGTTTGGAGGATTCCCCCAATAGGATTAGGGATGTGGCCCCCTCCCCTCAGGGAGGAGGCACAAGGAGGATGTAGCCACCCTCAAGGACAGTAGCCATTGGCTACTGCCCCCAGACCTAAACACACCCCTAAATTGAGTATTTAGGGGCGACCCTGAACCCATGAAATCAGATTCCTGCAACCTGAACTAAAAAGAAGGACTGCTGACCTACAAGCCTGCAGAGACGACGGAAGACGACAACTGCTTTGGCCCCAGCCCTACCGGCCTGTCTCATGACTCGAAAACCTGCAACCAGCGACGCATCCAACAGGGACCAGCGACCTCTGAAGCCTCAGAGGACTGCCCTGAATCCCAGGACCAAGAAACTAACGTGAGCAGCGGCTCTGCTCAACAACCAGCAACAAACTTGCAACTTTTATACAACTTCAAAGACCTCACTCTTCCCATCGGAAGCGTGAGACTTCACACTCTGCACCTGACGCCCCCGGCTCGAGATCCAGAGAACCAACACCACAGGGAGGACTCCCAGGTGACTGTGACCCCGTGAGTAGCCCGAGACGACCCCCCTGGACCCCCACAGCGATGCCTGCAGAGAGAATCCGGAGGTTCCCCCTGACTGCGACTGCCTGTAACAAGGGACCCGACGCCTGGACCAAGCACTGCACCCGAAGCCCCCAGGATCAGAAGGAACCGAACCTCAGTGCAGGAGTGACCCCCAGGCGACCCTCTGCCTAGCCCTGGTGGTGGCTGGCCCGAGAAGCCCCCCTGTGCCCTGCCTGCACCGCTAGAGTGACCCTCTGGTCCCTCCATTGAAACAATACAAAACCTGACGCCTGCTTTGCGCACTGCACCCGGCTGTCCCTGTGCTGCTGAGGGTGTGTTTTGTGTGCCTACTTGTGTCCCCCCAGTGCTCTACAAACCCCCCCTGGTCTGCCCCCCGAGGACGCGGGTACTTACCTGCTGGCAGACTGGAACCGGAGCACCCCTGTTCTCCATAGGCGCCTATGTGTTTTGGGCACCTCTTTGACCTCTACACCTGACCAGCCCTGAGCTGCTGGTGTGGTACCTTTGGGGTTGTCTTGAACCCCCAACGGTGGGCTGCCCATGCCCAGGAACTGAGACTTGTAAGTGTCTTACTTACCTCACAATCTAACCAAAACTTACCTCCCCAGGAACTGTTGTTTTTTGCACTGTCTACTTTTAAAATAGCTTATTGCCATTTTAACAAAAACTGTATATGTTATTGCTCTAATTCTAAGTTCCTAACTTTCCTGTGTGGAGTACCTTGCATTTCATGTATTAACTTCAAATCTTGAACTTGTGGTTCTAAAAATAAATTAAGAAAATATATTTTTTCTGTATAAAAACTATTGGCCTGGAGTAAAGTCTTTGAGTGTGTGTTCCTCATTTAATGCCTGTGTGTACAACAAATGCTTAACACTACCCTCTGATAGGCCTACTGCTCGACCACACTACCACAAAATAGAACATTAGAATTATCTAATTTTGCCACTATCTTACCTCTAAAGGGAACCCTTGGACTCTGTCCACACTATCTCTTACTTTGAGATAGTCTATACAGAGCCAACTTTCTACAGCTGCCCTGCATCAAAAAGAAAGGGCAGGAATGCGCTATATCGTAAGTTCTCCACATGTACTTGGCGGAATAAACAGTGTTAATTTTCTAAGTATACTTTAGGTCATGTTCACAATGAAGATGTTTGTATTAAAAAAGATCTATATCTATTGTATATATATATTTTTTTAGTGCCAACACACACACACTCTCACACGGCATGTCAGTGAAAATAAAGGTGGCCCAATAAAGCTTTTGATAGTGATCGATTTACAAATACATAAACATTCCCAGATGTATAACTTCATTAAGAAGGTCCAAATCCAGTTTATTTCCACTGTGCAGTAGGTTCATTAATTTAGGTTTCATTTTGAGTTCACTTTGCAGAGGAAGGCATATGTGCCTTGCTCATGCGGTCTATTTAACAAGATTTTATTTTGCCAAAAGGAGTTAACCCATAGTCGTCTGAATTTGATTAGTTATATTTTTCTATACCATCTATTTATACATGAATCGCAAAAACAGTAGATGCAGATTCTCCGAGAGTTCCTTGACATCTCTTATTGCCAATTTTACAAATAGCCAGTGGCATCCTGACCCACAGTCATGGCCCCACCCCAGTGATAATTAGAACATTCGCCGTGATGCATGTGCCTACACTCTCTCTCATTCCCTCTGTCTGCCGGTAAAGCCTATGGGATTTGCACTGCGTCTGACGTGATCCTCAATGCAGGAGTACTGTGTGCTGTTTTATTCTATAGGAACATGCACAAATCTCATCGACCAGAAAGTCAGAGCTAATTGAAAACAAGAAAAAAGAAGACGGGCTGAGCATAGGACTGACGGCCTGTTACAGCCCTAAGAGCTACACAACAATGTCTATAACATCCGTTTCGGTACCTTCTCTTGGGCACGACTGAAGCGCTTCTGCATGTTCTTTGCGAAGAGCCCAGCTCCGCCTGGCTTTCCCTCCGCCATGGCTGCAGAATGTACTCCTGTCAAACAGTTCAGATGTGTAGTTTTGTTTTATTTTAACTCATTTCTCTGTGGTTTTCAAAAGTTCAGACAGTAAGGGAAGTATGACGTGTCAAGTTCCTCCCAGAATGCACTGCTTCCGCTTTCATATCTGATTACAGATGGGTTGGTAGGCTTATTTTTTGCCGATTGGTTATCTTCTGCAATTGCTGCATCTCCGTGCTAGTGTGGTTGGAAAAGCAGCTGTTTGTATCCACCCTCCCTCCTATAAGCACTTATCCTCCTGTTCTGGAAGGCACTTCTGTCAGACCTAGCGGGCGCTTTGTGCCGTCCTCCTTTGCCTTTTCCTTATTCTCAGTTTATCCTCGAATACCCGAAAGGTTACCACATCCTCTCCTTCCTGTGGCAGAAGCCACAGCTCATGCCATCATCTTGATTAGTGGCCGGGGCGGTATTCATTGAAAGACCAGTGGTTGGAGCGCAAACGTAGTCGTGTAAAAACGTGTCCAACAGAGTTATCCTTCACTACAACCGAACATCACGCACACCTTGTCTGTGGCTTGCGCAGTGACGCTCACTGGATAGCAGGGCCGCTCACTATGTGACCAACCGAACATTTGTTCCACTTCTCTTTCTGGGGGCTTTCCCTGCTTACCACACACAGGTGCTCCTGACGATGGGGTCTCACAGGAGAAGCTGGAATACAGAAGATGAGACCCCAGCCCTACCATCCTTCCTGAGTGACTGTCTTGACTTGACTGATTCCTTCCCACACTTGCAAGCTTTCCAGGGCGCAAAGGTGGTGATGTGACCACAGACTGACACACACGTTGGGAGTGTCTCAGAGACAACAGGTTGCATTTTTAGCTCTGACGCAGACAGGGTAACCTCCTGGAAACACCTGCAGACATTTGACACTCTGCATCATCGGTACCGGCCTGTCATGAAGGGAGGCTACCATCGCTGTCCTTCATGCTTCCACATCTATGTTTGGGATGAGACACATCTATTGGACCGTGTACCACACAGCTGGCAACGCACACACATTTTTCATGTACCATCCCTTTAGGATTTTTTCCTTCTCCTAGCTGTTCTTGTTATTTTTTATACTGCTGTGCTTACTCCTTCCAAACATCCATACAAAACACCCTAGCGGTTCTGTGGAGTTCTCATTCTGAACAAGAGGAGTGTTTCAGTAGAGAGTTCTCTTTACCAGCAGCAAGTGCCACCAGTGGTGGTTTCTGCCTTAGGGCGCTGGGGCGTTGCCCCGCTGATATTTTTGCCTCGTGTTGCCCCCGTTATGTGTGAATATTAGTATAAGTAATAAACACACACAACATTTGTATTTTCTTGTGCCCGCCCGCTGCAGTTGCCTCGGCTGCTTCAGCCGCAGCTGGTTTCAGTTCCGCTGTGAAGGGGCGGGGCTGGGCCTAATTACATTGGACGACTTGACTAGGCAACAAGACAAGACATCGGTCAGACTACAATACTTACTGTAGGGTGACCACCTGGAATTGAGGCAAATTCTGGACAGGACTGTAAGAAATTCAGGTCAAAGGGTCAAAATTCTGGACAAAAATTCAAGACAAAGGGTCTAAATTCAAGACAAAAATTCAAGAACAAACATCAGTTTTACAGACACATCAAGAGAGGCCATGCCTCACTATGTTGTCAGTGCATTTATTTACTCTTTTTTAACATAGCACTATTTATCCACTGTGGTCTTATTGTGATTGCCTCTGGTATGCTACATTCAGGTGTCACATTACGTCCTTGTTCAGTAGTAAATTAATGCCCTTCAGTACTGCGGCAAGGCCATCACCCCTATCCAAATCTACCCAATATTTCTTGAAGAGAAAGTAACAGCACATTTTTCATTATGTTTCTGAACATTTTAAAACCCCTGGCAAACAGTTTGGGAAACATTAAGGTAATTAACCATATGCTAGTTTAAACAAATTTAACAAAAACATCTGGCTTCACCCAACCGCCCATGGACTTTCAGCCTACATTTTTTTTAAAGAGGCAGGGCAGATGGTGTGTGCGACAGTCTCACACCTAATGTCAGGATGTGAGGTACCCACAACATGTCTGTAGTCTCACAGCACTAGAGTGTATGTCTGGGACTCTACATTTATCTCAGAAATGGGAGCCTGGACTACCAATCAAAGATAATAAAAGAGGAGGATTAAATTGAAATCAAATGGGAGATCCACAGCAAGTGATGCAAACGGTTGTTGCTAAGAACTGGATAAATAAGGAAGAGAAGAACAAGGTGGGACAATTCCTTAAATCAGACAAGATGGGTCCACCAAGACTATCAGAAGGTATTGGGTACGTAGGTAATTGTCTCGGCACACTAGAGAGAAAGAGAAGAGTCACTGTCAAGTGATTGAACAAGCAACACCCATCCACCCTGGCAAACTCTTCTGGTGCAATGGTCCGCTGTTCATGCTTGTGAAGGGTGAGCAGAGGCCAGACCCCTTGCAGGGTTGTGCAAGGCAATTGCCCACGTTGTCCACGTCTTTAAATGGTTTTAATATTGAGCAAAAGCCAAACTAGTGATCTGGGTTATCCATAAGTGTCAGGTACACATACAATCTTCAAAATATTTGGGATGTAAATTGCACAAACAAAATGTAACCATTTTAAAATGTAATTAGTGTTTCTTTAACATATGGCACTGTTTCCGCTTTATATACAATTAGATCTCAGACTGAACTGGGAACTTTTGATACATAGTGATTAATATCTACCACTCTCCCACTGATTTGCAGGATGGAAATCTCAGCAGAGCATCATGGTCCCTGCAAGCTCAGTTTGCTTTTTGGTCTTCTCTTCTGCTTTCTGTAGTGGGCCACGTGGCACTAGAGAAGATGGTGTGCTACCCCGATCATAGTATTATTTTGCAAACCTTCCCCTGCTCGTCCTTCATTCCTTCGTCAGACATGCCACACATCGGATTTGGTCACTGCGGTGCCGTCGGGTAGCACTTTCCACTCTAAAGCTACCCGTGACTGCGGGTGGATTATGTTTTCTGGACTTAAAATGCTATTATTCAGCTGCACAGGTCCAATGGCTGGCTTGCTGGCTTTCGACCCATCTCCCTGCATGAGATGGGGTTTACCAGTAAAGACTTTTAAGGAAAGCTTAATGCACTGCTCATTGTTTCCTACTGACCATTCTACGGATCACCATCTGGGGTTATCATGCACAGCTTTCTCTTGCCTTGCTAGAACCTGTAAACTCACTGATACAAAGAAACTACCTCTGCTAAGCCTTCCCACTCTCACAGGACAGCTGTGCTCAGAGCAACTCCATCAGTGGCATGCTGCAGGTATCTTAAAATTGGTGGATTTGTTTCTGGACAGCGAGCTACTAAATTTTTAAACCCTTGTGGCAGACTACCATCTTCACCCCGGTCAACTCCTTACTTACAACCACCTTAAATAATCATTAAATGCCTTATTTCATGTCTGCCACCTAGAACTAACCCTACAAGAGGTGTGCCAAAAGTTCTACACCATAGAAGCTGGTGGCAAACTGATTGAATGGGTGTACAGACCTTTCCTGCAACATGGAAACCACTCCAGGTCTTCTCGTCATACTACCTGGGTGATTGATGTGGCCTAACCTCTGCTAGATAGGGACTGGAGTAAAATACTGGACTTTCCTGACAAAGTATCCCATGGCTGTCACGTTAAGTACATTCATAGTGCTTCCTTGGGAATGCATTTCGGCTGTTGCTTATCATTTGCCTTGTGGTTTGTAACTCACATTTTGTTGCTTTCAATTTGCTGGCTTTATTTGTTTTAGGCTATGGAGCTTGAGGTCGTCCCTTCCCAAAACCTTATTTACAGTATCCTTCCGAGTGCTTCCTTTCTGTAAACAGGCCTGTAAATCTTGTTCTTATCTCATCACATTTGCTGTGCATTCAAAGAACAAAGTCAAGTGTCAGGCTCTGTCTTCGGTGGCAACTTAGTGTTTACTTTCTTTTCTCTGACTTCAAAGTGAGAAGATTTAGGCAACAATCTTGCTGGATACTGGGGTTAGGAAAGAGTTGTTTCTATCACATGACAACATTTAAATACACTTCAGAATATATCAGAATTCGGAGTACAAATGAAGCAAATGTTTGTTAATTCTGAACTGTACTGGAAACAAATACCTTCATATGATTACAACAAATAATTGCATTAGGTGATGCAATTTCCACACATCGGCGTCTGTGCACAGTATAGTTTGATTTGAAAAACTGTATATCTGTACAAATGTAATGGTCATTTCAATCAAAAATGTGTTGTCTGTAATGGCAGTGTGTTACCACACCATGCATACTCCATTCCACTCTGCTCCGCACCACTCCACAACACTGCACTCTACTCTGTATCACTCCACTTTACGCCACTCCATGCCACTGCACTCTTTTCCATTCTGAACCACTCCACAATATGCCACTGCACTCTATGCTACTTCACACCTTGCCTCTCTACTCTACTCTGTACCACTCTACTCAATGCCATGCCAATGCACTTTACGCCTCTCTACACCACTGCGCTCTGCTCCTCTGCACGCTATACCATTCAAGTCTAGGCAACCCCAATCGAGTCTGCACAACTGCACTCTATGCCACTCTGCAACACTGCACTCTAAACTAATGCACTCTATGCTAGTGGACTTTACTCTGTAACACTCAACTCTATGCCTCTGCACTCTACATCAATACACTGAACACCACTCTAATCTACTCTGCACCTCTGCACTCTATGCCATGGCACTCTACACCACTTTACTCTATGCCATCACAATCTATGCCACTCTATGCAACTCCACTCTACCCTGCACCTTTCCACTCTAAGCAACTTCAGTCTACTGTGAAACAATCTACTTTATGCCACTGCACTCTGTGCCACTGCATTCTATGCCACTGCACTCTACCCTTCACCGCTCCACTCTATGCAACTGCAATCTACTCTGAAAAAATCTATTGTACGCCACTGCCCTCTATGCCACTTTGACCACTGCACTCTAGTTCAATGCACTCTACACCACTGCACGGTGACACTCTACTCTGCAACACTGCACTGGCCGCCACTATACTCTACACCAATCTACTCTGCACTTCTACATTCTGCGTCAAGATACGAGGGACAGGGAGTGTTAGGACAGGTCCAGTGTGCAGTCTTCCTAGACAATTAGTCTAAATCAAAATGGGCACACTGTTCCTAAGAAGAAGGTAGAAAGAAAACACAGGGGCACTTCTAAATTTAGAAGCTAAAACCCTCACACATCCATTGGATGTTGTGCTTCATCCTCGGGTCTGCTCCTCGTCGGGCTGGCGCTGCAATGCCCGACGGGCCCCGACAAGGGGGCTCTATGCCGGAGATCTTTTAAAAGTGCGTGCCACAAAGATGAGTAGGAAAAAATTCAGACCTACTGCGAAGAACAGAGAGCTAGAAATGTTAAAATTGGCTTGAGAACCATCCTGCAACAAATTTATTGTGAATGATAGGTCTCGGTCAAGGTTAAAAACAAGGGGAGTATGAGGGAAATAATGTTCCTCTACTCTAACCAATAACATGGAGGGAAAAAGGCCATTGACTCTAGCCCTAACTATTAGGTCGACATGTTTCACACCTCAGGTGTCCCTAAAGATCAAATGGCGTTTCATCAGGACCACAAAAACCTTAGCTACTCAAAAAACCCAAAAATGGGCATAAGCAAAACAAGAAACTTACATGAACAGCTACGCAAAAAAAAGGCCACACTCGGCGTAGACCCTCCTATATTAAGAAAAGTGCATCATGAGTAAAGTGCTGGCCATAGGGCTGTCATCACAATTTCGGACGGAGCCCCTCCAGAAAAGGAACTCTGACCACTGCACTCTAGTTCAATGTACTGTACACCACTGCACGGTGACACTCGGCTCTGCAACATTGCACTGCCCGCCACTATATTCTACACCAATCTCCTCTGTACTACTACATTTGGCACCAATACACTCTATTCCACTGCACACTATGCCACTCTGCTCTGTCCCATGCCACTCTATGTCACTGCACTCTACACCAGTGCACTCTAAACAACTGCACTGTATGCCACTGCCCTTTACTCTGCACTGCTGTACTCTATGCCACTGTTCTCTGTACCACTCTACACCACTGCACTGACACTCTACCCTGCAACACTGCACTCTACACCACTCTACTCTGTACTACTGCATTCCATGCCACTATACTCTATGCCACTGCACTGTGCATCACTGCACTCTATGCCACTGCACTCTAGACACTATACTCTACCCTGCACTGCACCACTCTACAATACTCCACTCTGCACCACTCTACGCCCCTGCACTCTATGCCACATGAGTCTACTCTGCACTCTATGACACTGCATCACTCTGCATTACTGCACTCTCTGCCACTCTATTGTATGCCACTCTACTCCACTGCACTCTATGCTAGTCTACCTCATGCCACTCTATGCCACTGCACTCTGCACCAATGCACTCTAAACAACTGCACTGTACGCCACTGCCCTCTACTCTGCACCACTGTATTCTATGCGACTGCTGTCTGTGCCACTCTAATCCACTCTACATCACTGCACTGACACTCTACTCTGCAACATTGCACTCTGCCACTGTAATGTACACAAATCTACTCTGTACTACTGCATTCTATGCCACTGCACTCATGTCACTGCACTCTCTACCACTCTACTTTGCATCACTCCACTCTACGCGACTGCACTCTACAGCACTATACTCTACTCTGCACTGCACCATTCTACACTACACTACTGCACTCTCTGCCACGCGTCTACGCTGCACTGTATGCCACTGCACCACTCTACACTACTGCACTCTTTGCTACTCTATTGCATGCCACTCTACCCCACTGCACTTTATGCCACTCTTCTCTGTCCCACGCCACTCCATGCCACTGCAATCTGAACCACTGCAGTCTACGCCAATGCACTCTAAAGAGCTGCACTGTACCCCAATGCACTGTAATCTGCACCACTGGGCTCTACGCCACTGCTCCTATGCCATTCTACTCCACTCCACACCACTATGCCACTAACGTTTAGCCATGCTGAACAGCAGCCACTCTGGTGTATAACATGGCTAAAACACATTAGCAAAGCCAGTAACTCTTGCGTAGACGAGACCTATTGGCTTTGCCAATGTTTGTTAGCACTATGAGGTACCAAGGTCCCTGAAAGAACTGTGAATGTGTAATCCCTTATTTTAAACAAGCATTCGATGCCTCGTCGGGGGGGTAGTAAGCGCTACATAAATACAATTACATCAAAATATAAGCTGCTACAAAATGTGCAAATACATTTCGGTTAAATAAAAAAAAGTGCTTCTCAAATATGGATTTGAATAATATACAGTTTATACCTAGTACTAATTTTTTTTAGAAACACTCCATTAAAACCACACACTTCACAGCTCTCCTTGGAACACCATTACAGTTCCCCTCTAAAAGGAAATATCTTTGCCATCAGAAAGCTTCAAGTGACTCCTTTGGTTAAAGTCAATGCAGTTTTTTCAAGCCCTTTTGCATGTGCAGAATTACCAGTTGCCCGCATTTGCATTTCTTTAGGGAAGGAGACACCCTGGCAAGAAGGTCTGTTTCTTATCTGTCTGCCCCTCCCTCCCTCAGAGCACAGGAGACTCCCTGTCTTTCAATCCAGCTGGGGAAACTGATCTGCCCATAATTTCACCCTACCGCCTACTGTCCTTTTGGTGAAAGGCTAAAATTATGGACAAATGCCATCCGTTAAGCCTTTCTTAACAGGCAACAGACGGCACAGTGAAATTACGGGCAGTCCGTGAAATTTATGGATGGGTGGTCACCCTAACGTACTGGCAGCAGAGCCTAGTGCACATGTTGGGTGGGATGGCTGCCTTTCTCCAGCCAGCCTGACATTCACACTAAAGGCTTCTCTTCACCTGCTCATTAGTGTGTGAGGGTTACTCAAAGCCACAACCTCCGGTCTACTGATGAGCGGTGAATTAGTCCAGCATCGGGACTGGCTAACGGGGATGCTAGGCATAGTCTAGGCCTGTACTGCAGGTTGTGCACATAGCACCGAGGGGTGGTAGGAGGCTCTGCTGCCTGGAAAAGGAGCATGACCAGTGCTTTAAATGGGCCGTTACTGTCCGGTACTGAGTACCAGCACTTTTTTATTTTGAGAGGGGGAGTACCAGCACTTCTCAAGGAAACCGTAATACTTTTAATTGGAGAGTACCGTCACTTCTCGGAAATGCAGAAATTGGGCATCTCTAATGTTGCGGGTCAGGGCTTCTCTAGGGTCCAAGTGGATATCACACCTTGCTGTGACCTGTGACATCATCGTCCAGTCGTCATGCTGCTATGGTGTGCGCATTTGATTTTCCTCTCGAACCGAGCGAGGCGACAAAGATTTCCCTGGCCCTCAGTTTGTACTCTGGAAACAAAAGTAAGTGGCAAAAAAGTTGCTTTGTTTGTTTGAGGCACTCCACCCTCTGTGAAAGAGCCTCTAAGGGAGTGTTCTCATGAGGGAGAGCACGAGTGAGACCCATCGTGTGAGTGGAGAAAGAGGAGATGCATGTGAGACTGAGGGAGTGCAGTGCGTGAGTGATACCCAGTTAGTGAGTGGGAGAAAGAGAAGGGCCCATATTTATTCTTTTTTAGCGCCGCATTTGCGTCATTTTTTTTTACGCAAAAACGGCGCAAACTTACAAAATACAATTGTATTTTGTAAGTTTGCGCCGTTTTTGCATCAAAAAGCGGCGCAAATGCGGCGCTAAAAAGTATAAATATGGGCCAAGGTGTGAAGTTTCTTCGCAGGGCGAAGTACTTCCTCTGGGAGTCCACCTCATAATCTTCTGGCTACTGTGCCTGGAAATCATAATACTGGGGCCTTCAAGAAATGTAGATGCTGGGACAGATGGATCCATGAAAGAGACACAGGTCGTGCTCATGTGCGTTCCTCCAAGGATTCTATTAACAGATGGAATCAGCAAATGATATTAAGATAAATGATGCTAGGAGCAGCCTTATTAGGGAAAACTACTAAATATCCCCCTTGGCTCGTGCCTGTGCGCGTGAGACTTTACTCCAGAGACATTGACTCCAGAGACCCGAAAACAATTAAAACCCTGAAAGTAATTAGTTTGCCTCCATTAAAGCCCGCTGAGCCTGCCGGAGGAGCACTCGGCTCTGAACGGAAAATTAAAAGCATTGATTGAAGCCCAATCCTGTGCGAATATCTGCGGTTTAATTTGTGGTGGGTTCTCCCGGGTGATGTTCCCCCAGGCCAGTAGAAAGTGTTCTGTAAGCAGTTTTATACAGAAGAAAGCAGAGCCCGGCGCAAGGTGGTCTCGCACGCATTTCAGGACTCAACAAGAGAGGGAAGCTTGCTTTAGGAAAGGAGGGTAGTTCAGCCCAGAACAGCAGACACTAGCAGGGCAGCACAGAAATGTAACAGCATTAAGGTCACCATTAATGACTGTGTGAAAAGTTGGCAGTTGGGAGGGGAATAGGGTGTCCGAACCTATCATCAGTTGTTCTAACCCTCCATTATCAATGAATGACGTGTTTCCTTGAGTTACCCGTCTGAGGATTTGAGACAAACTAAATTAATTGCGGTGAGCTAAAAGGGCATTATCAGGCTTTATTTTGCTGACCTGGCATGTACATTAAGGCCCATATTTATACTTTTTTAGCGCCACATTTGCGTACTTTTTCGACGCAAAAGCGGTGCAAACTTACAAAATACCATTGGGGCATATTTATACTCCGTTTGCGCCGAATTAGTGTCGTTTTTTTCGACGCAAATTCGACGCAAAACTAACTCCATATTTATACTTTGGCGTTAGACGCGTCTAGCGCCAAAGTTCCTGGAATTAGCGTCTTTTTTTTGCGTGAACACCTTCCTTGCGTTAATGATATGCAAGGTAGGCATTCCCGTCTTAAAAAATGACTGCGATGCATATGCGTCGGATTTATACTCCCGGGCAAAAATGACGCCCGGGAGTGGGCGGGTCTAAAAAACCCGCATTTGCGCCGGATTTTAGCGCCTGGGTCAGGGCAGGCGTTAAGGGACCTGTGGGCTCAGAATGAGCCCAGAGGTGCCCTCTCCTGCCCCCAGGGACACCCCCTGTCACCCTTGCCCACCCCAAGAGGACACCCAAGGATGGAGGGACCCACCCCAGGGACATTAAGGTAAGTCCAGGTAAGTATTTTTTTAATTTTATTTTGTGGCATAGGGGGGCCTGATTTGTGCCCCCCTACATGCCACTATGCCCAATGACCATGCCCAGGGGACAGAAGTCCCCTGGGCATGGCCATTGGGCAAGGGGGCATGACTCCTGTCTTTGCTAAGACAGGAGTCATTTCAATGGGGGATGGGTGTCGTTAAAAAATGCCGCAAATCGGGTTAAGACAGTTTTTTTGCCTCAGCCTGACTTGCCCCATTCTTAGACGCCCAAACGCCATTTTTCCCTACGCCGGCGCTGCCTGGTGTACGTGTTTTTTTTTCACGCACACCAGGCTGCGCCGGTCGGCTAACGCCGGCTAACGCCATTAAATAAATACGGCGCCCACATGGCGCTTCAGAATGGCGTTAGCCGGCGCTAATTTTTTTGGCGCAAAACTGCATTAGCGCAGTTTTGCATCAAAAAGTATAAATATGGCCCCATTATATTTTGTACGTTTGCGACACTTTTGCGGAAAAAAATAACACAAATGAGGCGCTAAAAATGTATAAATTTGGGCCTAAGTGAGAAAAAATGGTGATGGATTCGTGAAATACTCTTAATCACTGATAATTACTCAGATCGCATTCCTCTCGAATAGTGTTTAAGCTTGTCTGCAGACAGAGGTTGTAGTGTCCTGCTGGAAACATTCTAGTGTTTCCACCAGCCACTCTGCTGACGGCTGGTTTCTACACTGACCCCACACCTATCCATCACAGGCGTCACCAATCAGGTGACCCTGCAAATAAAAAGGGCTGGACGCACGTGCCCTGGGCCAGTTACACGAACCCTAACTATGTGGCTGTCACCTTATTTAGTAGCATGAGGGCCTGGGGCCCCCAACACTACAAGGGGTCTAGAAATTGCCGCAAGAGATGGTCCAGTGGACCTCCCCTGCCATTGGGGTTTCTGTCTGCCAGGTCCTCCTCTTCTGTGGCCAAGCTCACCTTGGGCCGCACAGCTGCCCTGAAAACAGAATTGACCATCCCATGGCGGCTCTCCACTTCTCTGCGCACCACAGTCATGGCAGAGTTCATCAAGGTCTATCGGTGAGGCACCAGGAACCCCATCACCAGGGTTAATGTCTGTGTGTGATGTTTCAGGTAGCATGTTGCAAATTGATCTACGGGTCTCCCGCAGATAGCATTATTAAATTTCAGCAATTTCAAAATGTAGTCACTCTCCAATAGTTTGCAATGTACATGGCAGGAATAATGTATTTACAGTCCACCAAGCCTCGAATTGGCTTCTGGTCAAAGAACACATACAGATCAGGGCAGTGTGTGTGAGTGAAAGTGGAGGTCAAAGGGCGCGTGATGGCACTTCTGCTACCCCTGGCATTCCGGTGAATTGACGTGCATGATGATTTCTCTGAGGAGTTTCAACCGCAGGCCAGCAGCCGAGCGTAAAGTAGTTTAAAAATACCTTGAGAACCCCCCACCCTCGAACCCTGTTTATGACATTTGGGCTCGCTCCCTATGTTCGCTTGCGACAGGTCACTCATCATAACCACTCATCATAACCTTTTAAACCAGCCACTTTCAAATGTCACCAGCCGCCACTGAGTGCCACGCCATATGTTTCAACTAATGTGCTTTCTGGACAAAAATATTCTCTGATATCCTTGTTTCTTATCATAGAGCTTTTGACAGTTCTGCAGTTCCTCTGATCTCTATCTTTTCTACCTTTATTCTCCTGTTCCCCAGTGGTGTTCTAGTACAGTGCAACTGTGCTTTCAATAGTGAATACTTTAAGACGCTTGTGACGCTGATGGTCAGAAGATGTGTCAGCCGCTGATAATTCAAGCCTGACTCGAATGCTGTGGAGTTACTCCAAGCAATTGTGTTTTGATAGCTTTTGGAAACAATCCTTGGTTCCCAATCCAGTTGCAATTTTTTGGGATTACTAGTAAATACATAGATGAGTGGGCTGAGGCTGTCATACGAAAAGTTGGCATGGGAGCCGTGTGAGCTTTGCACGACTGTGATGCCTGTACTCTGTGACACGGGGAGGACCGTTCTCATCCTCATTTTGGGTATTTCTCACTGGGCCTTCTCTTGACAGTATTTTTAAGACAGTGAGTCTAATAATCAAAGGCCGGGTTTGTTGTACTCGGAGGAGCTGATATGGAAAGTAAGCACACAGTTGAGGTAAATTGGTGGCTGATCCATAGGCGTTGTAAGACTTTAAACATTCATAGTGTCAATCTCTGCTTCTTGTCATAACATTCATATTCTCCTCAATTGGTGGGATTAAAACAATTAGTTTAAACAGGTTTCCATTGCTCTGTTCCATTTGTTAAAATTCTGTGAATTCATTTTTTTTCCATCTGCTCAACTACCTTGGACGATTGTTCGCTTCCAAATATCTCTTTTGTACACTGGGTGGCAACATTTACCAAGTTTCAATCATACACAGTTTAGCTGTGAATTTTTTCTTAATTCAGGGCCAGAGGGTCAGGTTAAGCTTCTCAAACTTTACTGCAATTTTTAAGCAGCCAATTAAAAAAAAAAAAGCACAAACTATATTTCCCAAAGGCCCATCAGCCAATCAGGGCGCACCATTCGTTATATCAGAGTCAATCCCGAATGAATACTCATGTGTTTTTTGCTGCTGCTGCTGCCAAAGCTAGGTACAATCTATCTCTAACTCTTACAACTTTAAGGTGTTGTTCAGTGGCGGCTGGTGACTGAAAGCAGTGGTGGGGAACAAATACAAGACGGAATTGCACCTTGTGAGTGAGCCTCACTACCCACGTATTTCCATTCACCTACTCACATTTTTTCAGCCACCCAGTCAAGCCCTGCAAACACTTATTCAAACAAACACACACTGCCTCACCCATTCAGTATCCAGCAGTTTCAGTGATAAAAGGTACACGTTTATTTGAGCTGCAGATTACATGTTTAATATGACATATCACGTCATTAGTCTGCAGAAGAAACAAAACGAGCATAACTAGCCATGATAAATTACTGGAACCATTACTGCCTTTGAGAGACGAAATCACCTACAGAGGCAGTGAAGGAAAGGGAGAGGAGAGCTGAGAGAAAATATGTTTTTCTTATTGTCTGTAAAAAAGACAGAGCTCCAACTTACTTGTGTGCAGGGTTGTCTTTGGCATATTTATGACTTGAGGTCTTCAGGTCACACTCCTGTCTCCCAGAGAGCCCTGGATGGAGTTATTTATTGTATTTATTCCATTTCTCTGCCACAGACTGCTTGTAATGCAGGAAAAGGGGATTTTCTTTGCAATGCCACATTCTTTTAATAAAATGTGACCTCCGGTACCTAGACCCTTCTGATCACACCCCACCATTTGAGTATATAGGGAAGGATGGATAATAATATCGGAGTGGCATGAAGTTTTCAGAAACTCGGGCTGAACAAAAAACGCTCCAGGTTATTTACTATCAGGGCTTCTGGTGGAGGAGGAGATAAGCCAGGGATGTCACTGCGTTCTGAGAAAACATAAGGGCTTTGCGTGGGCAAGCCCTGTCAGCCCTACTGTGCAGATTTCAGCCACATACTCAAGCAGGCACTGTGGGGCTTTGAAAGTGCACAACTTTCACTTGGAAAATGTTGTGCAGAAAATGTTTTACTTTCACCATGTAATTAAATATATGCTTCACTAGAGAGGCCAGAAAAGGCTAGGGGCGCAGCCCCTTAGCCCCTGAACACCAGCCGCCCCTGGTGTTGTTAAATGTGTAGCGGTGTTATTGGCTAAATACTGGTGGTTTAATCATTATTTGTTGCCAAGTATGCTTTATTTATGCCCAGCTTCACCCGCGCTCGGTGTTTTCTATTTTTTGGCGCGCGCGCTCAATGCTCCGATTCTTTGGCCTATGCAGCTTCACTCACAGCTGCAGTTCGCTTCCTCTCCTGCCTCCATCAGGCATGTCCCTGCCTGGCATCCAGGCATTTGGAAGCACTGCACAGAGCATGCCCATGGCTGGGGGTCTGTGAGGCACGCGCTTCACTTGATCCTACATGCTCCTGACAGAATCTTTTTTTTGCTAGGACGCTACTTGCTTGCATTTACACCTTGCCTCAAAAGTAGGAGCCTTGACCAAGATATGAACAGGGACATACGAGCGAGTCTCCACATAGAATGTCCCCGTTCTACATTGGAAGGCAATTAGGAGACACCCTTGACGTGGATAGAAACATGGAGACTTTCCTCACAATATTCTCAAGAGGCACATGCCAATACCCTCTGCTGGACATTACTGGACCATTGGCTAAAAAACTGGTAGTGGAAATGAAGGAATCTGGCATCCCCGTTGACCCTGAGGTCTATGCTAACTGCGCTTTCCACCACGCAGAAAATTCATCCTGATGTGACCTGAAACTTTCAGAGTTAGCCTCAGCGAAGGATGGGCCCATGGCTAACAGCTTACTGTTTGTCAATCCATGTATAAAAGACTTGGGTAAATCTGTCCACACCTTCACCACCCTTGACAAGACCCAACCTTCAATAAAAAAAAGCTGTTCCAGGTGTGCCTTTTTGCCAGTGCTGGGCGTTATTGAGGTTGATTGCCCAGCTGTGCCTTCCTCCATGGTCTCCATAAGGGCTTCAATGACCATTTCCAATTCTCCTGGCAGGACCTTTCCAGAGGTTCCTCCATCTAACCCTCTTGCTCTTGTGTCCGCACAGCCAGACATGGCAGAGATGTGTCAACACCAGGGCAGTGCGCGCTCTATTGGCGACTAGAATGCAAAAATCCAGCACTCACAAAACAACGTAATTTATGCATTGTGCTGATATATTGTTGTTCAACCTTTTGCATTGCAGAGTTCAATCCTGAAGACTTATTTTTTATGTGCTTACAAATGCTGTTCATTTGCAATGTATTTCTGCAGGCTTTCAGAGTGTGTTAGTGTGGTCCCTTTCCAGGGCCTTCTAGAGACTTTCCCTGCAACATGCCTGGGTGTGGTTGTGGGCTGGGCCAAGACTCTACAAAAAGGAGCCAGCCCAGCTCCAAGTGCTCACTATTCAGAGGTCCCGGTGCAGAGCAGCAGCTACTTCCTGAGTTCCTGTCCTGGTGGCCTATTTGATCTTCCAGACATCTGACTTTCATTCTTCATTTGGAGATCCTTGTTCTGGGCGGTAAGACGGTGGTTGGGCTGGACTCCATACGCCGTTATCGAGAACTCTCATGTTCTTGGGCCTAATTCTTTTATGATTTGACAGAGTACTTTGCACGTGTGAAATATGCGCTTGAGTGTTTGTGACATTTCCAGGGTGACTTGTGAATCGGCAAGACGCGCGATTCGTTTCATGATAATTTAATCTTGTTATTCATTGCACTCTACCATTTCTTGACTTTTCCATGGTGGTTTAAGAATCGGCAAGACGCGCAATTTGTTTTATGGTGTTTTAACTTTGTTGTTCATTGCGCGCTATGATTTCTTGACATTTACATGGTGGCTTAAGAATCGGCAAAAGACGCGCGATTCATTTCATTGTACTTTGATCTTGTTGTTCATTGTGAGCTGTTATTTCTTGGCATTTACATCGTGGTTTACGAATCGGCAAGACGCGTGATTCGTTTAATGATGATTTGAATTTGATATTCATTGCGTACTATCATTTCTTGGCATTTTACATGGTGACACTCGAATCGGCAAGAGACACGATTCTCTCCTCGAGTTTAATTCATGTTGTTTATTGTATGCCACTATTCAAAGATATTTATCATGTAATATTCGAGTTGACAAGTTATGTGATTTGTTTTCCTGAATCCATATTGTGTTATTCATGGTGCACATTCCTTTTATGGTGTTTACTATATATATATATATATATATATATATATATATATATATATATATATATATATATATATATATAAATCTACAATATGCACAATTTGTGTTGAAACATTTTAAGAGCACACAGAAGATCAGAGTTTCTAGATGCAATATTGTATGGTTCTAGTATGCATTCTCAAAAAGGGATTTATATGACTGGTTTAAAATTTAGTCAGAATGTTTTTCTGATTCTCATGTAAAGGAAAGTACTTGAATAAGAAAGTTTTCATTTAATCCATCTTGATTCCCTTACAGGTATCCGGCCATTTTGAAACTTAATCATTTTAAACTTAATTCTTAGATTGTTCATGTTTTCAGAATGACTATCCTTAGAATCATAGTCTAGTATTGATTTCAGGAGATATAATTTTCATGTTGTGTGTTCTAACCTTTTTCTTACTACAGGTCTCCTTCCCAGCTGTTTCCCTTCCTAATCCCCTCTTCCCCTCTTGAACTCTCTTAGCCTCTGTGATTTATCTATCAGAGTCTTGGAGCTTTTCAGTGGTGGACGTGTTGGGAACATGTGCAGACCCCGAGGATCTGGTGACTCTGACAGAATAGTGAGCCCACAAATTATTATCCTCCTGGTTTGTGTATGTTCTCAGCATGGCCACGCTGGACGAGTTAGTCAAGGCTATCACCCAGCTCCAAGCAGAGGTGGTATCATCCAAAGAATTGACAACTAGCTTAGCTGAGAGAGTGAGTCAGTTGCAAGATAAGGTAGAGAAGAAGGAACAAAGTCCCACAGGTGTGTCCTGGCCTGGTACTTCTTCTCAGGCTTCTGGAAGTAATCCGACAAACATTTCCCTAAATGTTCCTTCCACAATTCCTTTAGCTCCCCCAGAATGTTTCTCAGGTGACCCTTTGAAAGCGCAATCTTTCCTGGTTCAAGTGGGACTACACTTCACATGCAGACCACATACTTTCCCCGATGCCCAGTCCAAAGTAGCTTTCTTGTTATCATATTTGGCTTGGGATGCAGCTACTTGTTCAATTCCTCTTGTGCGTAAAAATAGTCCCTTGTTGTACAACTGGAGAAATTTTGTTCGTGAGTTTGAGAGACTTTTTGATCGTAGAATTGTAACACAGTAAGCAGATCGTGAATTATTAGATTTACGCCAAGGGAATCAAGACCTAGTGTCGTATTTAGCCAACTTTAACCGGCTGGTTGCCGAGACATCCTGGCCTGAAGAAAAACAAGCAGTCTTGTTTTACAAGGGACTCAAAGAGGAACTAAAAGATATCTTAGGGCAAATCGACCCACAACCTACAGACTGTCAAGAATTAATAAACCTTGTCTTGAGGCTTGATCATCGTTTAGCAGAACGTAAAGGAACGCGCAACAAGATTGAAAAATATTCATGGCGTGTTCATGATAACAGAGACTAAAGAACTCCGAAAGAGAGAACGCCGGAACCAATAGAAATTGGAACCATCAGAAGACCTTTGACCAAAGATGAAAAGGACCTAAGCAGAAAAAATGGACAATGTCTTTATTGTGGGCAAAAGGGTAATTTTGCCAAAGATTGTCCAATCAAACCAAAGAACAAGCAAGGTCCAGTTTCAGAAGGTCGCAGCCAATGCACCAGTCGAGTTGGAAAACTAAAACACCCGAGATGCAGAGAAGGGTTGCTCTTGGGTATCACTGTGGACCCTTCACAATCTAGACATCTTAAACTGGAAATAAGAGTTCAGGTCAAGAAAAAGATCTATTTAAAAAAAGCTCTAGTCGATTCTGGGGCTACTGGGAACTTTGTTGATGTCTAATTGGTTCGTGCATGGGGGATCCCATGTATTGAAAAGAAGACCCCAGAAATCATCCAGGCAGTCGATGGAAAACTCTTGACTGGAGGTCCAGTAACTCTTCAGACTATCCCCTTGTTGATGATTTGTGAAGATAAGAATCAAATAAAGAAACATAAAGAGAAAATAATTCTTGACGTGATCCATGCTCCCCAATATGGGATTATCCTCGGCTTGCCATGGTTAACTCATCACAATCCAGAGATCAATTGGGCAGAACGAAAAATCGTGTTCTCATCTGCGCTATGTAACGAACAATGTCTCCAAAAGATTCAAGTACCAAAAGTTTGTAACTCTTACATAGCTACTGCCGCGGAGAAAGAAATTCAGCTGCCCAAACAGTATTCATCTTACAAAGATGTATTTGATGAGAAAGGAGCTGAGACTCTACCTCCTCATAGATCTTATGACTGTTAAATTGATCTAGCCCCAGGTGCGATACTTCCCAACTGTCGTGTATATGCCCTGTCAGAACATGAAAATCAACATTTACAAAAATACCTAGATACATTTTTGGAGAATGGCTTCATTCGCCCCTCTAAGTCTCCTGCAGCTTCGCCTTTATTTTTTGTTCCAAAAGCTAATGGAGAACTTCGAACTTGCATCGACTATACGGGTTTGAACAAAGTCACCATCAAGAATAAATATCCTTTACCCCTAATTCCAGTATTATTGGAACAAGTAAAGAGAGCAAAAATCTACACGAAGCTTGACCTTCGAGGTGCTTATCATTTGGTCAGAATGAGAGAGGGTGACGAATGGAAAACAGCGTTCAAGACAAGATATGGCCTTTTTTAATACACCGTCATGCCTTTCGGTCTGTTTAATGCTCCAGCAGCATTTACATTTTTCTTGAATGACGTTCTTAGAGAGTACCTCGACATATTTGCCATAGTCTACATCAATGACATTTTGATCTACTCTGACAAGGAAAACGAACATGTCCAACATGTCAAGAAAATTCTTGCAGCCCTTCGAAAGCACCATTTATATTGCAAACTAACCAAGTGTGAGTTTCATGTTACCACAGTTGAGTTTTTAGGGGTTATTCTTACCCCTCAAGGTATGGTGATGGCAGAAAAGAAAGTAAAAGCCGTATCTGATTGGCCCACCCCAAAGACTGTTCGTGATGTACAATGTTTCCTGGGGTTTGCAATTTTTTACCGGAGATTCATAAATAATTTCTCCCAGACAGTGGCTCCAATCACTAAGCTACTAAGAAAGAAAGAAAAGTTTGTATGGTCCCCAGAAGCTGATCAAGCCTTCTCGACTTTGAAGAAAGCTTTCTCCACTGCCCCAGTCTTGACTCATCCTGATGCGAATCGACCTTTCATAGTGGAAGCTGATGCTTCAGATGTAGCAATAGGAGCTGTCTTAGCACAACGAAATAAAGACACTGGTCAACTTCATCCTGTAGCTTATATGTCTCGGAAGTTGAACGAAGCCGAACAGAACTATGTCATTGCTGAAAAAGAGCTTCTGGCGATTCGTGACGCCTTTAAAGAATGGAGACATCATTTGTTGGGTGCCAAATACACTGTCACAGTATATACTGATCATCGTAATCTTCAATTCATGAGTTACGCCAGACTTTTGACCCCTCGTCAATTACGCTGGATGCTGTATTTTGCCAAATTTGATTTTGTAGTAACCTTCCGGCCTGGTAAAGATAATTGCAAAGCTGACGCCTTGTACCGTCAAGATTCTACCACGTTGCCTGCATTTCAAGCCTCCAGGGTTATCATTGCTCCTGACAAGGTTCTATGTATCATAAAAACTGAAGATTTCTTTGAAGAAATTTGCAACTTTTTCACTGTTGAAAAATGGCAAACATGGGCCCAAGCAGATCCCAAAAGGTCAATCAAGCAAGGACTACCCTTTCATGACGCTCGTTTGGTCGTACCCACTACCAAACTTCGCAAGATAGTGTTTCATTGGTTGCATGTTATACCGACGGCAGGTCGCCCAGGTACTCCTAAAACTCTTGAACTGATCCAACGCTATTTTTGGTGGCCTACCCTAACAAAAGATGTAATAGCAATGGTAAACAACTGCGAAGTTTGTGCTCGCCTTAAAACAAGTCATTCAAAACCAAAAGGGTTGTTACATTCACTTCCAACCCCAAGTCGTCCATGGGAGCACATTTCTTTAGACTTTATTACCGGTCTGCCAGTGGTTCAACAGCATTCAGTAATTCTGGTGGTAGTAGATAGTCTCACAAAATATGGACATTTCATTGCCTGTAAAAAATTGCCCACTTCTAGTGAACTGGCAACTATTTTACTGAACAGAGTGGTTCGTTATCATGGACTGCCAAAAGTTATCCTCTCCGATCGGGGGTCGCAATTTGCCTCCAATTTCTGGAAAACATGGTGTAAAACACTCCAAGTGACATCTACGCTATCTACTAGTCACCATACTCAAACAGATGGTCAAACGGAGAGACTAAATCAGACTTTGAAACAATACCTACGTGCATACGCTGAAAAGGCACTTAATTCTTGGACATCTATGCTCTGGTTAGCTGAGTTAGCTTACAATAACTCATTCCACACTTCTATTGGCGTTACACCCTTTTTTGGTTTATTTGGCTATCATCCTGACACCCTGCCTATCACAATTCCTCAAGAAAGTTCTCTTACTCCAGCTGTGTCAGAAACCATTCAGCATTTGCATCAAACCCAGAAACTGATTCAACAGCATTTAGAAAAAGCCAAACAAAAATACAAAAGGCATTATGACAAGAAACATTGTGAGGGACCGCAATATCAACCAGGTGACAAAGTGTGGCTTTCCACAAAACATATAGACTTCAAGAAGAAGCACATGTTTAATCCCAAATTTATAGGTCCTTACACAGTCCTTCAGCAAATCAATCCAGTAACCTATAAACTACAATTGCCCAGATCCTTACGGATTCATCCAGTGTTCCACACTTCCCTATTGAAAAGGGCAGTCCAAAAGGTCCACCCTCATCCAGCTCCTGTTCTAGTACAGGGAGAAGAAGAATATTAAGTTAAGAAAGTGTTGGATTCTAATCTACGAGGGCGTAATCTATTGTACTTAATCTCATGGAAAGGTTATGGTCCTGAAAGTAACTCATGGGTTTCCGCATCTGATGTTCATGCTCCAGTACTTGTGAGACGCTTTCATTGTCTTAATCCAGGCAAACCAGGCCCTAGAGCGCACCTGGGAGAGGGGAGTACTGTCAACACCAGGGCAGTGCACGCTCTATTGGTGACTAGAATGCAAAAACCCAGCACTCTCAAAACAAAGTAATTTATGCATTGTGCTGATATGTTGTTGTTTAACTTTTTGCATTGCAGAGTTCAATCCTGAAGACTTATTTTTAATGTGCTTACAAATGCTGTTCATTTGTAATGTATTGCTGCAGGCTTTCAGAGCGTGTTAGGGTGTGGTCCCTTTCCAGGGCCTTCTAGAGACTTTCCCTGCAACATGCCTGGGTGTGGTTGTGGGCTGGGCCAAGACTCTATAAAAAGGAGCCAGCCCAGCTCCAAGTGCTCACTATTCAGAAGTCCCGGTGCAGAGCAGCAGCTACTTCCTGAGTTCCTGTCCCGGTGGCCTATTTGATCTTCCAGACATCTGACTTTCATTCTTCATTTGGAGATCCTTGTTCTGGGCGGTAAGACGGTGGTTGGGCTGGCCTCCCGACGCCGTTATCGAGAACTCTCATGTTCTTGGGCCTAATTCTTTTATGATTTGACAGAGTACTTTGCGCATGTGAAATATGCGCTTGAGTGTTTGTGACATTTGCAGGGTGACTTGCGAATCGGCAAGATGCGCGATTCGTTTCATGATAATTTAATCTTGTTATTCATTGCACGCTACCATTTCTTGACATTTGCATGGTGGTTTAAGAATCGGCAAGACGCGCGATTTGTTTTATGGTGTTTTAACTTTGTTGTTCATTGCGAGCTACCATTTCTTGACATTTACATGGTGGCTTAAGAATCGGCAAAAGACGCGCGATTCGTTTCATTGTACTTTGATCTTGTTGTTCATTGTGAGCTGTTATTTCTTGGCATTTACTTCGTGGTTTACGAATCGGCAAGACGCGCGATTCGTTTAATGATGATTTGACTTTGATATTCATTGCGTACTATCATTTCTTGGCATTTTACATGGTGACACTCAAATCGGCAAGACGCACGATTCTCTCCTCAAGTTTAATTCATGTTGTTTATTGTATGCCACTATTCAAAGATATTTATCATGTAATATTCGAGTTGACAAGTTATGTGATTTGTTTTCCTGAATCCATATTGTGTTATTCATGGTGTACATTGCTTTTATGGTGTTCACTATTTATATATATATATAAATCTACACAATACGCAATTTGTGTTGAAACATTTTAAGAGTACACAGAAGATCAGAGTTTCTAGATGCAATATTGTATGGTTCTAGTAGGCATTCTCAAAAAAGGATTTATGTGACTGGTTTCAAATTTTGTCAGAATGTTTTTCTGATTCTCATGTAAAGGAAAGTACTTGAATAAGAAAGTTTTCATTTAATCCATCTTGATTCCCTTACAGGTATCCGGCCATTTTGAAACTTAGCCATTTTAAACTTAATTCTTAGATTGTTCATGTTTTCAGAATGACTATCCTTAGAATCATAGTCTAGTATTGATTTCAGGAGATATCATTTTCATATTGTGTGTTTTAACCTTTTTCTTACTACAGGTCTCCTTCCCAGCTGGTTCCCTTCCTAATCCCCTCTTCCCCTCTTGAACTCTCTTAGCCTCTGTGATTTATCTATCAGAGTCTTGGAGCTGTTCAGTGGTGGACGTGCTGGGAACGTGCGCAGACCCCGAGGATCTGGTGACTCTGACAAGATGGCAATCACGGTGGCACCTACAGTGGATCAAAACCTTTCCTCACAAGTTAGACAGTTCTCCTTCAGAAGCGCCTTTGGTGGGTTGAGTATGTTTATGTCTTCACAGCTGGGCCAAGCCTACACAAGATGCCTTGATTCTCCAGTCGGTGAAAGGGTACCAGATATAGTTCCATGGTACCTCCATCAATGAGTTACTCCCCACCCTCTATCTTTTTCTGTTCCAGATCAGGTGGTAATAGGTGTGGAAATTCTAGGCCTCCTAAAGAGGGGAGCTATCTTCTTTACTCACCTTCACCTTAAGGGATTTTGCAGTACCATATTTCTGGTTCCCAAGCTGGGGGGTCGGTCATTGGTTAGTTCTGAACCACAGAAAATTCTGGTCTGTTATTCTCACTTCAAGATGGAGAGTATCCATCTCCTCAGGGACTTACTCAGGGAAGATGACTAGATCTTCAGTCTGGACTTGAAGGAGGCCTACCTGACCATACCATTCATTTCCTCTCACCAGCTTTTCCTTCAATTTTAGTGGCAGAACCAATGCTTCAAGTATTCAGTTCTTCCCTTTGGGCTTTCATCCACCCCTTGGTGCTTTACCAAATTGATGAAACTTGTTGAGGAGTTTCTGAGAGATGGAGGATTTTGTCTCATTATTTATCTGCACAATCTTCTTGTCCTGGCCCAAAAGAGGGATCTCCTTCTTTCTTGCCTACATTTGTAGCCAGTTCTGAAAGTCCAAGATATCAAGAGACATTTTTGTAACCTCCTCTCCAAGCTGACAGTCTCGCTGAGGCAGATCGCACTTTTTTTGAGATTTTGGGTCTACTTGCCTCCTCAATTCTGGCAATTTTTCTGGGTCCCCTTCACTACCACACCTTCCAGCATCTAAAACTTCTTCATCTCCAGAAGGGCTTGTCCTCTTCAGACCTTATTCCCTGGACTCAAGAGACCAGGGAAGAGATAACTTGGTGGTTGCATCACATGTGGAACAGCAGGGCGATCTTTAGATCACAGCCGGACATCATCATTAAATCGGATGTGAGCGGATGGGGCTAGGGGGTCCATTGCAGCTCTCTCCAAGGGGGAGCGTTGGTCAGAGGAGGAACTTTTCCAGTTGCTTAGAACAGTTGTCTGGCTCCTTTGCCATCAAAGCTCTAACCCCTCAAAAATCAAGCAATCAATGCAATTTTAAAGCACATGGCTAACCAAAAAGGGATTACCAGTCCTGAAAAAGGAAGGAACAACACAAATCTTAAAAGAGCCATGTCTTTAGTTGTATCTGAAACTCAAGAAGAAAAGCACAGGTTTGCATTTCCAGAGGGAAGGAATTCCATAAATTAGGTCCAAGAACAGAAAAGCCTCCCCCACCCTAACTTTTACGTTTGTAACAAGGTAAAGCAGCTGAAAACTGATTCCCAGAATGGAGATTACGCTAGGGGGGACAGAAGAGCACCATCGCCCCTAAGATAGATGGGACCCACTCTGTAAAAGGCCTTGTGCATAAAAGATAATGCTTTGAAATTAATGCGCTTCTCAACAGGCAGCCAGCAGAGGGAGTGGAGGTGAAATGCTACAGCAGAATGCCAAGGAATATGGTTTTAGAAATGAGCTGCTGCGTTTTGTACCATCTGAAATCTTCTCGAATTTTTTATGCACCTAAGTACATCACATTGACGTATCCTATCTGGGAAACAATTACATCTTGAACAATGTGTTTTTGAGCTGCTAAAGGAAAAAGCCAGGGGAGGTTCTTAAGGCACTTAAGTGACAGAAATCAGTAAGCCACGATTTTTGATATTTGAAAGTTCATGAAGAGCTTCGTATCCTACCAGATTGCCAAGTTCCTAACCACTTTACATGGCGCTGGGAGAGGGCCAAGATCAGTGGACCACAAATGAGGGTCCCTCAGCTGGGGTTGGTTACCAACCACCAACACCTCAGTCATCTCAGCATTCAGCTTAAGATAATTAAATCTCATCCATCCTGCCACCTCTATCAGACATAGGTGAAGGTTAGTTGCTTCACCCCTATCTTCATCACAGTGTTGCAATAATTTAGGTGTTCTCAGCATACATAAAAAGAGACAGGCCAAAGCTCTCAACCAGGTTGCCAAAAGGCCGAACATAGATGTTTAAAATGTGGGGCTCAATGTGGAACCCTTAGGCACACCACATGGCAAGTGGAATTTTGAGGATTCAGAAGAGTCGGAGAACACCTTGAAAGTGCGTTTCTGAAGAATGTTGAAAACCAGTATCAAAGGCTGGGCTAAGATCAAGGAGAATAAGAGCAGCAGTGCCTCAAAATCCAGTTGTTTCTTGATATGTTCTACTGCCCCAAGGAGCAAAGCTTCCTGCTAAATCCGCCTCTGGGTGGACAATGAGTTGTCTGTCTGTTATGCAAACAAGCTAGGGGGTACCAGGTCCCACATGTTTTCTGAAATCGCCATGGACATTTTGCATGCTTGCCTACAGCAGGGCGGACGATTTCTTTAATTGTGGAACATCTTCCTGGTCCCTCCAATGTGATTGCCATTTGGAATTCCAGGTTCTTGAAACATGCCAGAGACTGAAGGCTTCCTCTGCCTCTCTTTCAACGGCTTCAGTGCCTGTGGGCCCTTGTCAGATCAACCTCTTGCATCTCAGCTTCCTCGGTTTTTCTGATGGAGGCTGGACCCTCTGGCCTTCGTAACAGACACTTTCTTGCTGGACTGGAGTCAGAGCCCACATTTTGGATGGTTCCTCAAGGGGCAGCCCTGGTGAGGTTTCAGAGATTGAACCTGGTCCTAGTGATCCCTCTGGAGAGCTCAGTCCTGGTACCTTACTCTGATGGATCTCTCATGTGATTCTCCAATCCTACTGCCATCCTTCCCGGACCTTCTGACGGACCAGACCCGGGGGGGGGGTTACTTCATCCTCTAGTGTTGCAAGATTCTCTTTGTCTCATGGCATTGCATCTTTCAAGGGTCACTGTTGATGGCCTGGGCTTTTGCACCAAGTTAAATTCATAGTCTTCCAATCCTGAGCCTCGAATACCCACAAGCAATACTTGTCTGCATGGCATTGATGGTTCAGTTATTGTGATTCACAACGTATTGATCCCATGGGGCAGGCTTGCCACATGCAGTGATTTTCTTTCATCTTTGGCGGCAGATGGACTGGCTTATAAATCGGTTAACAATTTTCACTCAGCCTTCTCCACCGTTAATCTCCCTCTTGAGAGTAAACCTCTTGGTAATCATCCTTTCAACTGTAAGGTTATGCGTGGCATTCACATTTCAAAGCCCCCTCTCCATTGCTGTTCCCATCTATGGGATGTGGTGCTTAGGTTTCTCCAGAATTGGCCGGAGAACTCTTTTTTCTGTTGGAAGTCACTGCCATTGAAATTGACCCTGTTCTTATGCCTCATGTCTTGCCACAGGGTTTCGTATGTGGAGGTTCTTGACAATGTAGGTAGGTTTTTAGTCTGGAAGGAGTTTCTTTCCAGGTTACGAGACATACAAAACCTTTTTCCAAGTGTATTTCTTACCCCAGTTTTTCAGATAACCCTCAACGTTGTAGTTTTTTTCATTGTCTTGCAGCTTACAAACTGGTGATTCACCCTATTAGGCATGAGCCTGCTAGAAAATTGTTTATTGCGCTGTAGAAGCCTTTTGGTCCAGTGACTTCTGCCACCTTAACACATTGGGTCAGATGGCAGTTGACTGAGGCAAGAGTGAATGTGAGTATGCTTGGGGCCCACTCTGTCAGGAGGCTATGAATTTCATGTCTTTTTCCTTGGGTTCTTGTTTAGATTCAGTTGAGCCCACTCAGGGGCCACGACTGCAGAAGTCAAAGCCCTACTAAAGAAACCATCAGCAGGCTCCAGTGACCGATCTACCTGCTCCCGTTCCTGGCCAAAGTATTAGAAAAAGCCATCAACTAACAACTCTCCTCACATCTGGAATGAAACCTCCTACATGACTCCTCCCATATCGGATACCGCTGCAACCACAGCACTGAGACAGCCCTCATTGTGGTTACTGATGACATCCAAGTCCTACTCAACCAAGGAGAGACTGCGGCTCTAATCCTCCTAGACTTCTCAGCAGCCTTTGATATGGTTTCCCACTGCACACTCATCACAAGCCTGCACAACATAGGCATCCAAGGAGCCACTCTCAGATTGATCATCTCTTTCCTCACAGGAAGAATGCAAAAAGTCTGTCTTCCCCACTTTGCCTCCGAATCTAAGGAAATCATCTGTGGAGTACCCAAGGATCCTCACTCATCCCCTCCCTCTTCAACACTTATATGATATCTCTGGCCAGCATCATCAAAACCCACAGACTCAACATCATATCCTACGCCGACGACACACAACTCATCCTCTCCCTCTCAGAAGACACCCCGAAGACCAACTTCCACAAATGGATGATAGACATCGCCAATTGGATGAAGGACAATTACCAGAACCTCAACACAAACAAAACAGATGTACTGATCTTAGGAAACAAAAGCTCCTCATGGGACGCATCCTGGTGGCCCTCAGAACTCGGATCTACACCTACCCCTCCTGACCATGCTAGGAATCTAGGCGTCATTCTGGACAAAAAGCTAACCATGATGACTCAGGTCAACTCCGTCTCCTCCCCCTGCTTCTTCATCCTCTGCATGCTTCGTAAGATATTCAAATGGCTGCCTCATAGCTCAAGACGCACCATCATCGAGGCCCTCATTTCCAGCCGACTGAACTACAGTAATGTTCTCTATGCAGGGATTGCAGCTCAGCTCCTCTGATGACTACAGACCATAAACAGTGCTGCAGCCAGATTTATCCTGGATCCTCCTAGGTGAGCCCACATCATGTCCTACCTCTGTAAATTCCACTGGCTCCCTGTACAGAAAAGATGACAGTTCAGCTTGTGACCCGCACACAGGCCCTACACAACTTTGCACCATGTGGTTAAACCACTGCCTGCACTTCCATCAGCCCACCAGACACTTCTGCTCTACTTCCCTTTTGCTAACCCTCAGCCCCCCAAACCCCAAGCATCCAACGCAGCGCTACCCTTTGAGCTCAGACCTCCCCATCTTTTCCAGAGTCATGAAAGTCCCTGAAGACCTGGCTATTTGCCTAATCAAATGGTCCCTGCCAGCGCTTAAATATCATCATGGGTGACAAGGAAGCGCTCTACAAATCTACTGATTGAGTGATTAGGTCTAAGACTGCTGGATTAATGCCAGAGATTAAGGCAACATTAGCCCACCTGATTAACTGATGGTTCTTGACTGCTTCCTGTATTTTGTTCCTTGAGACTTCTCCTGTTGCACTCCAAGACTGATGAAGAATGTGGTGCGTGGTGGAGCTAGAGGTATAACATGGAACAGGATTCGCCTGCCCTCTTTTAAAAGCAGACACCTTCGGAGAGTCTCATTTTGTGCTCGCATTGTCCTCACTCATGAGAAAGACAATTCTTTTTTTTATAAAAAGTACAGCAACATTAGTGCGCCTTAATCCCTACCGCTCCTTTACCCCTTTTTGTGTCTCATTCCTCGAAACTCCCGCATTGAACCCCAGGACTGATCAACTGCATGGACAGGTGTGTTCCTAAGGTTACAACACAGAAGTTGATTGCCCCACTCACCATTTAAACCATGCACTATCATGGGAGCGACGCAAAGCGAGCGGTAATTAAAGGGTGAAGGGCTTCAAGAGCAATAACTTGGCTTCTCTGTCACTAGGCCAGGAATGCTGGCGGCTGGAAGCTTAGCGGTATTGATTTCATACTGCTAATATTTGCTATAAATAAACATGTCTTGTACTTTTAAGTCTTAAGTGTGAAATCAAGATGTTAACTAAATTATGCATCATAAATAAATGGCTACAGGAAGCTCTGACATAAACAAAAGTATAAAAGAATGACTCCTGTTCACCTACTCTATAGCTAAAGCCTCCAAAACAAACTATCTTCAAAATGTATATAAAAGGCAGTCAAACTACAAAAGAGGCAATAAGAAAGGAAGATCCTAATGGAGCACTCAACCTTCAGGATCTCACAGCAACTTGAAAGCTTAGCTAGATCAGTTAGCTTCTGCGCTTTGATCATATAATAGACGCACTAAGATTATTTATTTTTCACAAGCCCCAACTCAGACTACTTCTTAGACATTGACCATAATAAACCCACTGCTGACAGCTTCCAGAAAGCAAACATTGGTGGAAATTCATTCACCTAAAGATAATTTGACCTCGCTACATTTAAACAGGACAGTCCAGTGACAATCATTCAAGAGGGAAACATAAGTGTACACATATTTACATATGTTTGCTCTTCAAAGAAAATAAAGGTGTTGAATATGCTTATGAAATGGGGGAACTCTTGGCTTGAACAGCAGCACCGAAATCACGCTCAAATAAATTTGCCAGTCTACCCCATTCTACACTCTCATTAAAAGGGGGAAATGGAAAGGCACATTAAATCACCTATTAACAAAGTTTGATGTCAGTTCTTCAATATTTTGTGAATTCAGGCATGAACCTGAAGAAGAATAAAAGACAACGTTTCTTTTGACTCTGAAGTGTATAATGGGTCATCAAACCACGTTGACTCTGAAGTGTATAATGGGTCATCAAACCTGATTAACCTAAAAGAGGTACAATTGTCATTAAAACCTTACCATGCATGTAAATTAAACTTCAACGCCACCAAAAGACTTAATCTGAATTCCCCTATAATCAATTTGAATTACAATAATATGCATACTTACAATTCCAATCTCAACCCAACAGTATCAGAATACAATTTTGCAAATCAGATAGCCAGAGACAATCTATTGACTGCTTACTCTCCTAACACGATGACTGAGTCTAACTGCAATCACAATTATCACAAAGATATGGCCCATTACGACCACTGTAAAATTAATCTTACTCCATCTTATTGTTCAAAGGGTTCACACAACATACCAAAATGAGGGTACACAATTAACCTGTTCAGATAATTCGAACAATGAGCAAAATAACCCTAAGACATATTGACGCAATTCAATTCATGATAAACAACAATCACTAAGGCATGGAGTCTACTTGCGTAAATTAGTACAAACACTACCTTAATAAGTAACTGTAGATCTTGAAACTAGCTTTGGATAATTAAGCAAGCGTACATTAAGATTTGCGGGAAATAGAAATATCCTGACATTTTAAAGAATTCAGATATGAATTTGAAATCGGAAGAGGCAAGACAGACATGCTCCATCACAAACTAGGCAAACCCCCTAACAAAAACTTAAATAATTACTTGAACATGTAAACCAACAGTTGTCTCAATCGATTTCTTTAAATTAGAACCATAGAGGTGGGCACCGGTCTTAATCCCGCCTTACAACAATATCCGTAATCACAGGCATGTACCAAAATCTTGGAAGGGATCAATTATCCACACAACTTATTCAAAAGATTCACAGAGAAACCCACGAAATCAGCATTAATGAATAGCACTTATTAGACTTATCCCATACCATTTTTTTGTGCAAATACTCCACTCTCTGATAACATTAGGACACCGAGGGGCTCATTTACAAGCCCCTTTCACTGCTGTAGCTTAATTTGTTTACACTACCATGGCGCAGAAAAGCCCCCGCCCAGTGCCTTATTTACAAACTGGCGCAGTGGTACCGTTGCACCAGTTTGTAAACCTGTGTATACATGCGCCAGGTATAATGTATGCAAGGGAGGTGTTCCCCCGCAAGGAGGCCCTTAGAAACGCCACAGTGAAATCTATAAGATTTCATTGTATCATTCTAGCATCATTTTTTAACGCCTGCTCAGGGCAGGTGTTAAAGTGATGCTGTGCTTTGTTCTATGGGCCTCCCCGCTCTTTACCAGAATAGCATCAAAAATGTTGACGCTAGTCCAGCAAAGCGCCACAACTGCATCAGATATTCTGATGCAGCTGTGCTAATGACAACCATGGTGCACTGTATGGTAAATATTGCGCTACCATGGTGTCGTTAGGGGGTACGCAGGCGGCACAAGCAAACTGGTACATAGTGAGCGATGCCCCAGTTTCTTGTAAATGACTCCCTGAGTTTGTTGATACTAAATGGTAAAAGACAATAAACTTAGTTGTGTACATGCTTTTTGAATAATAATTAAGGGAATAAACCAACACACGCTTTGGCAAAAATGAGCTTTCTGGGGCTATTGAGCAATTCTTGGTGAATTTTATCAGAGAGCTTCACTGTAACAAGTGGATAAGACTGTCACCTTAATTTCAACCATCAATTGCCTAAGAGAGGGAAGCATCTTAGCTCCATTATTATTTTCTCTTTATATGCTCCATCCTACCCCTACATTTGATTTAATAGAATCCTATAAGAAAAGTCTTGGAAATCATCCAATAAATAGTGTAAGCAGATGATTTTATCTTACTAGGAACGAACTCTTATTGTCTAGAAAGGCTTCTAAATGCACTTTAGAAATATAATGTGACAATAAACTAAAAATGCATTAAAAAACAGAAATGGTAGTATTAGATAGTCCTATCAAAACTGTAAATTGGACACACAATAACCTTCCTATATGGCAGGTGACCAACTATTGTTATTTAAGAGTAGTGATGAACCAGAATTTAAATTCAAATTAACATCTTAAGGGAGTAATCTCAGAAGCAGTTGTAACGGTTGAAGCACTTAGGGGGCATATTGAAGAAAAGTGGCGTTGCACACTGTGCAGCGCCACTTTTCTTGCTCCCACTACCGCTTCGTCTTAGACTAAAGCGCTGTTCCCAGTGCAATTATGGGTTTGCAGTACTGAGCACTGTCACGCACTGCAACCTGCATACAGACTTAAGTTCGCACCACAACGTAGAGCTGGAGAGTGCACTCTATGATGCAGCCCCAGGGATCCACAAAAGGGCCACCACTAGACTGATGAAATGTATTTCTGTAGGAGAAGAGAAATGAGACCCAATACAAACAGACTACATAGTTCCTATTTGGTCTTCTAGATATTTTAAGGTCGAACCTTTTCGTAAGTATCCAAACTTTAGTCTCTGCACCAATCTGGTACGCCAATTTATGTCGGTAGTGGAAGAAAATAAGATATCTTTGAAGTTTGACTATACTGATTTCACATGACATCTGCTTAGATGATTTCTGGCTCACCGCATAGTGACGAATTAATAGCACTAAGAGCAGCTGGACAAGGAATGAGAGGAGACAATCATCTGCGTTTGTCACTTTATTGTAATTATTGCTGATTGACACACACGTCTCATTGGTACACAGTGATACAAACATGTTGGAGCATCCCATCAGCCAAACCCAGATATCCACAGGAGTCACCCAGCAGTCTCTGACTTTGATTAGTTCGTTCTCATGACCTAGAAGAAAAGAAGAGCGTTTATCATTAAATTATACTTGTGAGGTACATAGATGCAAGGGCACAATACTCTGTCCTGAAGCACTCAGAAACTGCCCCATTGAAGCATGCCTTCTCCAAGGTATATTGACAAGAAGACAGCATGCTTGCAAGCTACCTGCCTGCGTACATGCTATTAAGATCTGTTATGTTCCTATGCTGAACTAATCTTAGCCCACATGCCTCCTTACACTGTTACACAGCCTTGCACTGGATAACATTCTTTGCATGCTACCTGCTACAAGAAAAGCTATTGGTATAAGCCCCAACATAAGATATGGCATTTGCCAAAAAACAGCTCCGATGTTAGGGTTAAAAAAATCTCCAAGAATCAATACCTACTGCCTACCAAGAATAACAACAAAGTTAGGGTAATTCAGATAAGAACTTCTTAAATAGTTCTAATTTATGGCTTTGTGACTCATGAAACAAAAAGTTTTCTAGAAGAAGCTGTGGGTTCTAGTATTATGTTCAGACACTTGGAAAACAACAATATTTGCTTGCTATTTTTGTCTACGTAATCTTAAAAAATTAACAACCGATTTATAAAAGACTGTTTCTTTTTAAGCCATTTTCCCTTAAAGTCATAACATCAAACCCAATGGTTAGTTATAAAATGAAATAAAGATAATGGAAAAGATGTGTCAGTAAATGGATTGATTTACCCATATTAAAACAAGTTGGTCAAATTCTGACACCAGGATTAGGAACAAAGGGCCATATTTATACTTTTTGACGTACAAATGCGCCAACGCAGTTGTGCGTCAAAAATTTTAACGCCGGCTAACGCCATTCCAAAGCGCCATGTGGGTGCCTTATTTATGGAATGACGTTAGCCGGCGCAGCTGACTGGTGTGCGTAAAAAAAAATGACCCACACCAGGCTGCGCCGGCGTAGGGGAAAATGGAGCTTGGGCGTCAAAAAATGGGGCAAGTCAGGTCTGAGGCAAAATATTGGCCTCAACCTGATTTGCGCCATTTTTTTTTACTCCCAACCCCCATTGAAATGACTGCTGTCTTAGCACAGACAGGAGTCATGCCCCCTTGCCCAATGGCCATGCCCAGGGGACTTATGTCCCCTGGGCATGGTTATTGGGCATAGTGGCATGTAGGGGGGCACAAATCAGGCCCCCCCTATGCCACAATTTTTTTTTAAAAAAAATACTTACCTGAACTTACCTTAAGTTCCCTGGGATGGGTCCCTCCATCCTTGGGCGTCCTCCTGGGGTGGGCAAGGGTAGCAGGGGGTGTCCCTGGGGGCATGGGAGGGCACCTCTGGGCTCCTTCCGAGCCCACAGGTCCCTTAATGCCTGCCCTGACCAGGCGTTAAAAAATGACGCAAAAGCGGCTGGACGTTATTTTTTTTTACCCGCCCACTCCAGTGCGTCATTTTTGCAGTGGAGTTTAAATAAGGCGCACATGCCTTGGAGTCATTTTTTAGACGGGAACGCCTACCTTGCATATCATTAACGCAAGGTAGGTGTCCACGCTAAAAAATGACGCAAACTCCAAGATCTTTGGCGCTAGACGGGTCTAACGCCAAAGTATAAATATGGAGTTAGCTTTGCGTCGGATTTGTGTAAAAAAAAACAACGCAATTCCGGCGCAAACAGAGTATAAATATGCCCCAAAGATTTTTAGTTTCCTCGTTCCACAATCCCCAACCTAACCTAACCAATAGCCCTTAGCTCTGTTCATTTATGAAAAGGACTAATTCTTTGATGTCACAGTGAGCTAGTCAGCACCCCTCTTCTGCATCAAACTTACGTTGTCCATCCAAGAAATGTAGGCAGACACCCTGGTGAACACAGTTGGCTTGTTCCTTGTGTTGCATCCACTGGTGGACACAAAGCTGGTCACTCCATGAACGTAGGAAGCACCATTGACCGAACAATGAAGAGGTCCACCAGAATCTCCCTAGGAAGCAAGTAGAAGTGAGGGATTATGTGAATCAGAATTCATTGACTCCAGTTGATTATAGACAGAAGGCAGTTGTTCATATTTCAACACAGCAATAACTAATTTAAATTTATAGCTTTGTGAATTTCATAACTGGAGTTTGGTCGAATATGACAATGTCATTAAATTACTGAAAAACAAATCCTACAAATTCATTAGTGGCTCTGGATATATAGAACTGTAGAATATCAAATCCTAAATAAGATCAGCGCCTTGCAGTTAACTGATCGGAACATGTCAACAGCATTTCAGAAGACCCTGACAATGGGACGCATGGTATTTTGGAAGAGGTGTGGTGACTGCTTGCAAGAGACTTATTCCCAGAAGTCTTCTAGCACACACAAGCCATGATATATTTAAACAATCAGTACTGACCTGGCATCCAGAGCGCACACCGTCTCCGCCAGCACACACCATGGTGCTTTTGACTGTGGAACCCCAGTAGGAGGAAGAGGTACAGGTCCTGTGATCCACGACTGGAAGAGGAGCCTGCTGAAGGGTGGCAGACACCTGGCCATTGCCTGCAAGAAAAGTTACAATTATGCTGCCAGTGTCTATTTATTCACAGCAAGACTTTCATTACTCATGGTTTGTAGCATTTTAGAAGATGACTCCAGATCTCCCCGCACTCTCCCTTTTGAGACAGAGAAGTGTGATGTGAACATATTTGGTCTACTTTCCGCCACACAGCACCTACCCCAAGAACACGGAAGACAAATACATATTGCCCCATAAAGACTATTGCCAAGATGCCTGTTTGTTAGTGATGCTCCCATGGTTCTACTAATGAAAGTGTAACAGAATGATAAGCTATTACATGTGACGTGACCTGGATGACGTGTCAGGGCATTGTTCTGTTTTGAGTTTTTCTATGTACTACAATAAAATATGTTTAAAACATCTCTCATATGTAAAGGAACCCAGGAGAGAGGAATGGAAAGATGGGTGAGGCAGTGAATATCTGATCTGATCGCAGTTCTGTTTGATCGCTACTGTTGTCAGAGAGATGTCATGTGGTCTAGTATAATTTTCTCAATAAAGCTAAGGGCAAAGAAGTGTGGTTGCATAGTGCCCTCGCTTCTCTGTTCCTTTTTACATACTGATTACTTTTTTGTACAAAAGTCAATCTACGTTCTCTTCCTTGCATGAATAGAAAAGATGAATGTGTTATTTATGCAGAATTTCGAAAAAGAACCTACTATTTATATGGTATCTTCAATATGATCAAGTTTCACATTCGTCATGGATTTACACACGGATTTTCATGGTCCGGTGTTAAGACAGAGGGCTCTTTTTCACCAGCAAACTGTGGTTATCCTTGGTTTCTACAGGGCATCAGTGGGCAGATGGAACGGTTTGGCTGCTTGAAACGTCTTGCCAGATTAAGGCTTGTTAACTTGGGCAGAGGCGGCATGGACCATTCCACGTCTGCAGGGAGCTCCGAATCATCCATGGTAATTGGTATCTTAGGGTTAGAGGGGTGAACTGGAGATGGGAAGAATGTGTGCCAGGTAGGACACTCCCACTATCTTTAGCTGCTCACTAGGACATGAGTAGGGATGTATGGGTCCTGGCTAAACAAATGTGCAGCAAATAATATGCACATGCACAGTTATCATTCTCCCATATTAATGAAAATGTAAAATTTAAATGAGATCCAGGGCCTTGTTTTGCACCAAATGGATGTTTTCCGTGGGTCTGGGTCTGTCTGAGCATGCATCCCATATTTAATATAAGGCTTCTATGCAAAAACAGTAGGAGTGAGTGGAACAGGGTATTTCCTGTTTCTGGATTACAGAAGTGTATTCCTGTGAAGGTTTGGTATCTGGGGGATCTTCTTCCACGTCTATGAAAAGGTAAAACAAGGGGTGGGTCTTCGGTGTGGGGCATGGACTGTGATTGTGTGCACTAAATCCCATATCCAGAAGCCCATTCGGGACCATTTGCTGGCTTCCTGAATCACAGCAGCTGTTGAGTAATTCCGAGCGGGATTGCACAATTCTTACTTTGACCAGAATGGCCCGAATACAAGGGCAGCTAATACCACTGGCTGTAACACAATAAAGGTTAGCCAATCAGACTGACTTTCCTTTAATCAATCAGAATTAGCCCTGGGACACATTTGAAGGCCTTGATGCACGCAGTGGAGACAGCAGTTTTCAACAAGGCAAGGGCAATAATTAGAATACCATCCTGCAACAGAAAGCTGAAACTGAAGATGTCTAACTAGTTCTAATTTTTGCTTGGAATACTTGCCCATCTCAGCTTCCCTGAATTTAGGTACTGAGGTCTAGGTTTACTAACATTTTGTGCTGGGTTTACCTTATAAAAATGACAAAAACCTGGCACAGAGTGTTGTGCTGGGATTTACTTTCAAACGTAAACCATGAGTTTCATTGGAAGGTTGCTTAAAGTTGCCTTAAAGCCATTTGCTTTTTTCCTCCCCTGCCAGACGATCAACACTCTTCAGAGATGGCCTCCTGGGGGCCAGGTGTTGCTCTTGCATTCGGGCTATTCTCATCTCGGACCCCATGCAGGACAGTCATGCCCAGAAGCAATCTCTTTTTCCTCTGACCCCCCCCATCCCCACTGGGCCATTACAAACAGGACATGGCTGTATGCAGGGCCTCCCTGGGGGGGAGCGGCCGGGCAGGTGATTTTGTGACCATTGGGTAATTTTCACCTCAGACCCATAGAGAAGCAGCAATGTGTTTTTCTTAACCCCTCCCCTGCCAGGCGATTGCCCTGTGATTATGGTGGGATGGAAGAAGGTGACTCTGGGCGAGGTGATTTTGTGGCCTTTGGCCTCCTTTCTGTTGCTGGAGCAATAGCAGCTGTGTGCTTCACCTGGCTGGTCCCTATCACATTTCTCTATAAATTAGTCGAGTGAGACTAAGCAAACAGTATTTCATGAAAGGGCACCGTCCAGGAATGTGGGCCACTTTTTTTAGTCTGCCCAGGCCTTATTATGATCTCATTCCGACCCTGGCCTTAATAACTCTGAGGTATCACTGGATGCGCCTGAGGCAAGAGATACTCACTTTTTGTCATGCCCCAGCCAGTGATGGTGCAGGGATGTGTGTTGGACAGGATCTGTCCATCAGGAGGCAGGCGACCAAGCTGCACGTAGCTGTTCAGAGCAGCGTTGCTGGACAGTTTCAGAAGAGCAATGTCATACCTGGAAGGGATCACCAGAGTTAAAAACAGAAGGAATTGAAAACACATTCACAGGAAATATGCTGCATGGAAGGGATGTGCTCAGCTGCTATAAAACAGAAAAAATAATCCCTAAGCCAGAGATACAAACAATTCCAGACGATTTATCCTTCAATGGGAATCGACTAAAAATATCCAAGATTAAGCCATGGTATTTGCCGAAATATTGATGGTAAGTTAAAAAAGATCAAAAACCCTTTGACCTCGTTTGCATCGCAGTGTAGAAGACTTGCCCACCCACCAACCCTGAGTGGTCTGCTATTTGCTGCTCCGGGGATTCTAGGAAGGCCCTGGAGAGGAAACTTTAGAAAGTTTACTTTCTCTTTCTACTTCTACTTTTATTACCCCCGGCCCAGTAGCAGGAAGGGCAGTGTCAACATAGGATGTGTCAGGGGTGTGAACTGCTACCCTTACTAGCTGCAAATAATGTCAGTATAATCCACACCCCCTATTTAGCTCATTAGAAAAGGATTCTAGTAAAAAGTTACGTTAGAGGAGAAGCAGGTGTTTTACCCAGCAGCAATGTTGTTGCTGTTCCAGTTAGGGTGCCTGATAACCCTGGATACGGAGATGTACTGCTCAGTACCTTCGTGCACCCGAATGTTGTGGTCCCCCAGAACCACGCGGAAGTTCATGTTTCTGTAGAGAGACAAAAGCAGGTAACAAGATCAGAAGCGCTCATTGGTGGAGAGAATGGATAAAAGTTCGGACTCTACTGTGGGTACTAAAGGTTTTGCTGCATGTAATAGTATATTCAGTGTCGAGCTACCTATCTTGTTTGGTGCCCGTTGTGGTGTAGCTGGGGAAAATATGGCGTTGAGTGAGCCTGTAATCCCTCACCCTTGTAACCCAAATGACTTGAGAGTCACCAAGTTGTGATTCACTTCCAGGATGCAAATTTAGGCCATGTTCCTCCTCTCGATGCAGAACTGAGCACCTCGCTCACATGAACCAGTGTATACCCCAGTGGAATGGACCTGGTGATGGGTAAAGTTTTCATTCTGTCTGCAGAGCTAGACGACTATCATAATTTTCCACTTTGTGGAGTTAGAAAAATGTGGCCTTTTACAGTTCTTTGCATTAAAAAAACCTTCATATTGGAATTCTTCTTCGAAAGTAGGATTTAAGTCTCTGATTCTCCGCAATAAGTGAAAGTCTCCTAGCAATGCTTCATTTGTTGAGTGAGTTTTCTGTTCTGCATCAGGCAAAGCACGATGGTGTTCCTGCCGCTCAAAAAATGCTTGGTTGGAGGCATGCTGCTGAGGCGGGTGGTTCACCTGCAGCGCATTGGTTTCACCACAACAGGCTCCACACCCTACCACGGGCATAACCAAGTATAAATACAAGTATACCTTAAACCCACTGCCGCAATTCTTACATACATATATTTTCTTCAGAGTATTGATCTTTTGTTGAGCATATGGATGCCAAGGTATTCATTATTTGTGTTTGAAATGGGATAGCATAGCTAACATCGTTCATACCGTGGTTGGTTTTGGCTTCAAAGGAAACGAGATAAATGAAGAAAAGACATAATTTTGCTTAGACTCTGACAAAATGGTTACACAAGGCATTAAATATACTTTGGGCCTACAAGTTGTTCAGTCAGCGTTTGAACAACTGGTCCTCACCACCTTCCAATGTAAGGGCTTTCATAGAAAGCTAAAGTCACCTTTGTGAAGAGGAAGCACTTTGTGAGTTTGGAACGTTTGAAATATTTGCCTTTGTCTGCTTTTGTTTTCTTAGCAAAGGCTAATTGGACAGATTGTCGATGAAGTAGTCTGACTCCACTATGTTTATTTTTATTTGGATGTGTCACTTCTATCACTGTTCCTATGTAATCCTGGTAATGGTAAAGAGTGGTTTAAAGAGGCCTCCTTGTTGTAGGATTTGTTGTTTGCTATTTTGCCTACTGTGCCCCACATAAATACTAAAGGTAAAGTAAAGCACTGTTGTCATAACTGTTAGATAGATTGCATTTTACACTTGGCCAAGAAAGTTCCTATCACCAATAACCTGTATTGATAGGGAGCTGCAAAATGTTCATGCTGAGATAGATTACACCTGGAGGGAGTGGCATGGGGTAAGCACTGTGCTGCTCACATACATTTTATTTATTAATTTGTGAGTGAGTTTGGAACAGGGATACCTGTAGGCCTAAATTTTCTACTCAGATTATTTGAAATAAAATCATAGAATTTTTTTATGTGTCGTAATTTCTGAGCACTAACACAGAAGATTACATATTTAATAACTGTAACAGTAAGTAACCCTAACGCCAGAGAATAGATGATGAACACAACCCTTCACTGATACATTTTGTGAATAACATTCTCCATTCTGATGGCAATAATAGACAAATTCCATATTCACGTATTGCCTCTTTATTTACAAAGCAAGGTAGCTATCATAATCTCATCCAATTAACAGATGGATAGAAGGGGGGAAGCCAGTAAGGCAAGAGGTCTAAGATGTTGGATGTGTGGTGAAGGGAGAACATGCTTTATCAGTTTAGAACAGCAAAGTGATGTTTCTACCATTTGACAGCAATTGTTTTACCACGGAATGGTCGATGTAGTCAAGAAACGGCGTGAATTGCTGTCTCAGTGACCAAACTGTCCATCGGACACCAGGACTGTGCCTGTGAAACTTGATTATGTACCCCCCTTGTCTGAAGAGCCAACTACAGCCCATGCGATTGTTGGACCAGATAGGCTTCTCGTCCGCCTGGTCTCCATTGGTTACCTGTCCACGCAGTGAGCAGCCGTCATCACCCAGTTGTTCCTGATCAGGGTCCCGCCGCAGGTGTGATACCAGCTTCCACCAGAGTTGTACTGGAGGGAGATCTAGGAGAAAAGACCCACGAGGTATGTGACATGCAGTGAAGATAGCTGGTGTGTTTTTATACCTTTTACGAAGCAGTATAATCAACCCAAAACCTACACTCTTTTTGATAGGAACCAAATACCTGTCTCCAGCTTCCAGAAAGCGGATGTTGGGACTTGGCAAATCCTCCTAGTGGCAAAGTCACCAAACACAACCACAGAGCTGCAGTAGTACAGCAGCAGCAAAGCGTCAACAATATCGAAAAACATCCCCACTTACGCACATTCCACCCTCGCACAGCCGTGTGAATGAATACCTGCCTAGCAGGGCCATTTTACCACTTTTAATACATATATTTGTTTACTTTCGAAAGTGAAGTCACACTTAGCTGAGTGAATCCTGGCACTCACTACTGCTGTGTCAGCGGGAGTGTAAAGCAGGAGTACAGAGGACAGTGGCTTACTTGTTTGCCGTTGTGGAGTGAAGCTAGGGGGGTGGGTGCTAACAGCCTCACTACCCACATGGAGGGACTTTAACTGCTGTCCATTGACCTGTTCACATGTGCGCACCCTCGCGTCCCCTTAGACCTATATCGGTGGGGTTGGCAGCTAACATTTGTTAACACCCTCAGCAGGACTTCAACAACACTTAATTAAATCTAACATTCCATTCAATGGCCATAAACGGCAACGTTAATCACCTGTGCTGTGGAATAGTATTCCACCACTCGGAAGAAACAACTGTGCCCTTGAGTTATCGAACAAATGTATAAATATACTATACTTACTTCAGATGTCAAGCAAGATACAGTTTGATGATAGACAAGCCTTGATTTACTGGAAAAAGACTACCAAGTGCACCGTGGCCCACAATGTGCGTTTGCTCCCTCAAGGATACATTAGGCTTACTGTTAAAATACCTGTCCAGAGGGATCCAGGATGAAGTTACTGATAACAATATTCAGAGTCTGCCATGCTGGCTTCATCCCACATGTACAAAGCAAACCATCACATGATGCCAGTACCTAGATGCTGACAGAGGGAGGACTCAGTGGAGACTTCTCGAGCTCCCAGCCCAACTCCGGGGCTGCCTGCCCAACTTTGATGAATGAAGTGCTTGGTTCTGCGTACAGAGCTCGCATTATTTCCTAAACGGACTGGGATTAGCTCCTTCCGTCCTCGTTTTCTCTTTGCATTCTCACTGTTTGTGGTGTTGCTTTCTTCATTATAAATGCAGGGTTGCAACTCCAGGAAGGCAAAGAAATTACAGAACTGAGTGAGCTGGCAAGGGTAAACTTGAGGTGATTGATCTCTAAGCATTTCTGGGCTGAACCCCTGCCTAGGCTGTGAGCTCCCTAAAAACTAAAACCTAGGCCGTGTGCTCTGGTTCTTATTCTGTCTTTATTGTAAATATTAGTTTGTGTGTTTTTGTGAGGCGGGTTTGTTAAGTAATAACCACCTGTGTGCGTGATATAAATGGCTGTGTTACTAGGCAGTGACTCTGGTGGTCCAGCACTTACCTGGGTCGGCCAGGAGTTCTTCTTGGCTTCGGTGCCTCCCACAACACGTACAGTGACATTGTCCTCAAAGTCGGCTACAAAACAATGTCCTGTGAAAACAGAGGAGGAACAGGATGAGTGGGCATTCAAACGTTAATAAAAGTGGGGGTCCTACGAAGCCAACAAAGTCAGCACATTGTAGTCTACACACAAAGGCTAACCACACTGTGGCTGAAAGACTGGTTGCTCTAAAATTTCCAGTCACAACCACAAACTTTTAGATATTGTGTGACAAGAGCGGGCCAGCTGAGAATTCACATTTTCTGAAAAAACGACTTCCTAATGGGATATTTTCCACCATTTTATCATCAATTGTTCTCTTAACATCTGTTATCCCTGCTGTCAATGGAGTAAACATCCACAAGTGAGGGTATGACTGCCTTTAGCAGGGCCAGACGCACCTGTATCAGATCCAATAGCTGCAAAGGGCACTGGAGGCCACCAATAACAACCCTACATGAACATAAATCCTCCGGACCGGTGGGATTAAAAAAATGCTGGGCCTACAGTAAAAAAGAGGTCTTCTTGTTTTAAGTCAAAATGAGCATGTCTAGGAAAAATATCAGGTTTCGGGAAGATACTTTCCAAGGAGAATTAACCCAGACTGGAGTGGAATATGCACGAAGCAAAGGGATAGGTTGCAGGGATGCGCTCACCTGATAGGACGAGGGCAGCGAGGGCCAGGAGCCTGAGCATTGTGACCGAGCTGTGGGGTAGTCCTGCTCTGAAACCTCCAATTTACGTTTCCCTTTTTATAGCCCTCATGTCCATGCACTTAGTCCCGCCCTCCCCTGCGTTCGGTCTGCGTGGGACCCCCACCACCTGCATCTCTGGGAACCGGTCCAGGTGATGCGCAGCTTGCATGTGCCGTGACAGGCGTGTACTTTTTTCTTTTTTGAAGAGGGCTAATTTTAAATTGAATGATAAACTCAATGACACAGGCCGAGGCCGAAATTGCAGTAAATCTAAAGCCACCTTCCACAAGGAATACAAAGGTGGATTATGTAGTTGCCTGCACGGTTTAACACGCCGATGTCAGAGAATTGCCTTAAAGCTAACCCCACCTAGCTAAAACCGAGGATTTGGTAGCAGGACTCAAGTGCGTAACGTGGCAGGCGACACTCTGCCCTATGGATATGAGTTTATGTCATACACAAGACCACCGTAGTTTCGTAGGGGAGTGTGTGGGTTCGAGGGGGGTAGGTCAGGATTTGTCTTGGAGCCAGCTCAGGGATGTAAAGCGTTTATTTTTATCTGCAGCCACTTCGCAAACTATATTTATTTTAATAGAAATGTTTGTGTGCAAACCTTACCAAAGGCTGATGAGCCATGAACAGTGAAATCAATTCAAATAATAAAAAAGTTGCGATCAACATTTTTTAGATAATACACAGAAAAAGCAAAAACATTGCATTTAAACAGTCTTCTGCTGGTATCTGGCCTATCCCAAAAAAAAGTCAGTCAGTTTTGTGATTGGTCTGATGCTGTCATAATTGAATTTCTCGAATGATATGTTTGGGTCTCCCTAAACGAAACGTGAATTACGTGAATTTACGATTACAGAGACACAAAATGCAGTTGTCCGTAGGTTAGCAGCACTGAAATGCAGAGGAAGCGCCTCTGAAGACATTTAGGCCCAGATTCATTAAGGTTTTGAATCATCCTTGCACCGGGCCAGGGGACGCAGGGCGACACAAAACCTGGAATGAGATTTACCAGGCCATGCAAGTCCACCTTGCATGGCCCTGCGTGGCTTGGTAAATCTAGAGTACACAAGGCAACGCAATTCACTGCCGTGTGTTACTCTGAGTGGTGGAGGCATTACATGGGTGGAGCATGGGTAATCCCATGCACAAACCCAAGGATTCTAAAGCATTCCAAGATTTACTAACACTGTTAGACCTGGGAATGTGTCAGAATTCCACACCTTCCCACCAGAGGTGCAACAAGGAGAAATATCTTTATTTCTACTCTCTGTGTCCTCTTCCTGTAGCACCCTTAGAAAGAGGAAAATACCTCTAAGGTTGTCTTTTTTGCAGGAAGGCATCTCTTCCACTACAAAAGCAGTCCTCTAGAACACACTAACGCCTTACATTGTCACGTGTATTGAGAGTCTTTAATCCCATGTTCATAAAGTTTAAGTCTAAAGAAGGAGACCACTGTAGCTAATCTCTGGCCTCCATCCTGTGGAATTCTCTAGCACTATTCATTTGTACGCCTCCGGTGACGGGACGTTCAGGAAAAAAGCTGAAGATTTGTCTTTTTCAATAGGAACTGTTAGAAACCCAAGTAGAGTCTTCAGTTTGAGTCCAGCGCCAAAAGGCCTCTGGTGCAAATGAGTGCATAAGAAGTCGATATAAGTTAACAAAGTAAGAGCTGCTGTGCACTCTGTGAAAGATAAAAAAGTGATGATTATAATTAGTGCTTTAAAATGGAGTATAGAAGAGCTGGTACCACTATCCAGTTCACCTGGTTGCTCCCAAGAAGTGCCATTACTCTCCCATTAAAAGTGCTGAATAGTGCAGTTACTTTCCTTTTCACTCAGAACCTTTTACTGTTTGGGTTTTTGGTGAGGTACTGCTTGTGAGCCGGGAGGGTTTGGCCGACAGTTGCAACTTGTTGTAGGATTGGCTTATTAGCCTACAAATAAAAGTGCTGTCATCCCTAAACCAGCAGTCTTGCCAAGAGCCAGAATCCAACTACGACACTTCTATGTGGGTGATGTGTACGTACTTCTCTTAAGCCACTACTAACCTTGGGTCCTCTTTCTGTACTCTGCTGTACAAGCCAGCAGCAGTGCTACAGCCAGCATAAAACCATAACATATGTGTGTCATCCAGAATGAACTGAATTAAATTGAATTGAATTTGTCATTTCCAGAGAGCACTGTCACTCCCATGGGAGTATCCAGGCGCTGTAGCAGATGAACATGTAAGATGGAAAGCATGTAAGCTGTAATGTTTCCAATTATGCCAGAATGAGGAAACTTGCAGGATGTAAGAGTAGCAGAAAGGATTCGAGATCCTGAACACCCAGGTCATAAGGCATTTTTGTAATGCAGGTTCAGGCTCATTAAACCTTAAGTGGCTGGGAAGAGAGTTCTAGGCCTTAGTCCCTAGGGCCATGAATGATTTGTCCCCTCTCGTTTTCAGTCTGCAGTAAACTGGTTTGAGTAGATTGGCATGTGGGGATCTCAATGATCTGCTTGTGGAGAAGTGTGGAACCTGCCTGAAAGACATTTTGGACCAATCCCTTTGTATGCTCTAAAGAGGCCAGAACAACAACCAAGAGTCAAACTTGATTCCCAGATTTCTAACAACCTCCACCAGGGCAGGGGGAGTGTTGTTTGGCCACCACAGTGAGGGGACAAATTCATCAGACTTGCCCATTAGCATTATCTCCGTTTTGTCTGTATTACATTTAAGATGGTTAGTATGCATCCATTTGATAATGGCACTTAGTTTTTGAAATTCATTTCTGATCCCAGTGATGATTTGTCAAGGAATAAGATCAACTGGATATCATCTGCATAGCAAAGGGTATCAATTCTGAAGGAAGAGATCAAGGAAATTAAAGGCGCCATATAGATGTTGAATCAGGCCGGACTTAGGGAGGAGCCCTAACAGCAGTAACAATAGTTTTGTTTGTAGTATAAGGACCCAACTTTACCATCTGTTTCCGGCCAGTGAGGAATGATTTTAACCAAGAATATGCAGATCCATCAATTTCACATTCTCTAATACGACAGAGAAGACTTTCATGGGAGGTGGTATTGAGTGTCCTGAAAGATCTAATACAATCAGTACAGCATTCTTCCCTGCATCTAGAGTTAGTCTTAAGGTGTCTACAACTTCCACCAGGGCTGATTCAGTTGAGTGCTTCGGACGAAAGCCTGACTGGAGAGGATGAAGTACATCGGCCATTTCTAAGAAAGTGGTTAGTTGAGTATTTACGACTTTTTAAATTATTTTACTAAAAGCTGGCACTAATGAGATCAGACACAGATTGGATAAGGTTGTGGGGTTTGCAAGGGGATTTATCTTCAATGGCTTAATCACCGCAACCTTCCACATGTCTGGGACCTCTGCTGTTCTCAAGGAATTATTCAAAATCGGATTAATCACTGGGTTGACAATATCTACCAGTTTATTGAGGACCAGAGGAGGGAAGGGGTTGTTAGGCGAACCTCATTTGTAGGCCAAAATGGCTTGGCAGGACTGTGCTAATGAAATTGTCTGGAATGCCACCAAAGTACCCGTCTCTTTCCCTAGTGCATTGTCTGTCCCTAGACTAATCAATGAGGGAGCTGTTGTGATGAAGTCACAGATTCAGTGCGGGTTGCCTGCCCATGCCTATGGGCAGTGCAACATCCTACTTATTCTCCTGGGACCTTACACTGTGCACCTTGGATACCCCTTGAACCCCATTACTTTTCTGGTTTATCAGCAAGCTCCCCGTATCTAAGGAGGACCTCTATGAGAGAAGGGGTGATGCTGTAAAGCACACTGTGCCATGCATACAGCCCCAAACGCCTTTTGCTGCATGTAGCTTTTCAACTTCAATCAATCAATCTATCAATCAATCAATATAGTTACAAAGCGCATGACTACTCTCAAGAGTTTCCCAGCACTATACATAAAGACTGGAACACAAAAACTCAGAACAGCCAGGTTTACAGCAATTTTCAAAACTCCAACAATGAAGAACAGCTGCAAAATTTCCAGGGAAGAGAGTTCCACAACGTGTTTGTTTTGAAGGGTCCATCCTTGGTGAGAAAATGCTTATGCAATGTCACCTTCTGTTGTCTGGATCAAAATAACTTGACCCTGTGGTATCAGGAAGAGGACAAGAGAGCTTATTCTGGGTTCGCCTCCATGTCGTAAAGAGTATATTCGTCCTTACTCTGATAACAAAGGGCTGTTTTCTTGTGTTAAACCTTAAAGAGGTAAAGAGCCGGTGTTTAGACAGAATACCGGAAATACAAATGTTGAGGGACAAAATATCCTGTCAAGAATATTGAGGACAAAATATCATGAAGGTAAGTTTCTCAAGGTAAGCAAAGTTTTACTACATACAACTCCACATATATGTACCTTGACAATGAATGTATGTTCAAGGTACGTAGATGTGGTGTTAAGAATAGTAAAGCTATTAGTACCCATTTGTTCTTACCTTCTCAATATTTTGGTCCTTTATATTTTTGACATGATATTCTGTCGACATGATGCGTTTGTTTCTGATGTTCTGTCAGTGATTCGAACAACCACCTTATAATATTTTCCTGACAGTTGCAGTTCACAAAACCAGGAAGAAGTAAATAAAAATTTACTTTTTAAATTTCCTTTCTAAAGATCTCAGAGGAATAAGCAGTTAATTTATGAATTCTAGCAGTGAACCACAGCATGGCATACAGCAGCTGACGGATAAATATTTGCAAGCTTTTAGCATGATGCCAGTCTACTAATATGGCCAAAAGGCCTCAGGTTGTTTAACTCTGTGCTTTTAGTGAGGCAGTACTTTTGTAACATTAGATACAAGGTACTTTAGTAACATTTTCAAAAACATGATGTTACATTCTAGTCTTAACCAAAGCTGTGTATATTCACCCCACTTCCCAGTTAGAAGAGCAGGTTACAAATGTGATCAGGGTTGTCACTGGTACATTTCTTGAGAGTCTAGCAAAAGTTCACAGGGTAGACTTTTAGGTTTTACGGCGGGTTAAAGGGGTCTCTAAGAGTTATCATTTATTCAGGTTGCACAGAATTTGATAACTACGGCCCTGATTTAGAGTTCGGCAGTTGGGTTACTCTGTCACAAATGTGACGGTTATTTCATCCACCGTATTATAATTCCATTCAATATAATGGAATCGTAATATGCCAAACGGGATATCTGTCACATTTGTGAAACAGTAACCTCATCCACTAAACTATAAATCAGGCCCTAAGACTGATTCGAAAACAACAAGGTGACGACTGGAAAGCTTAAATTAACCTCAGCCAAAGGCAATGCTCGAGCCATAACCCAATCGTTCATTTTTGTGCACACCATGCCATCCCAGGTTGGACTAAGCCATATGCAAATCAGTCTTGACCCTGCTCCCCTGGAGCAGAACCAAGCACACTGGGACAGGTTTAGGGGTTAAACCCAGATCTGTCACTGTGGTGAATGTTTGACAATGCTCGGCATTCTGTCCATAATCTTTTTGTGTTGCTTTAGTCGCCCTAAGTGGTAAGAGTATTCCCAGACGTGTGTTCCGTGCTCACTGTGCCATTGGATGCAAGCTAGCCTGGCTCATGAGGGGAGATACCCCAAAACTGGTCCCAAGATGCTTGTTTCCTGCCAAAGAGGGCCTGGACTTGCAGTTTGGACTGGACTGTTCCCATGGGAGCAGTGTCAAGACTGATCCTCATATAGTTTGGTTCAAACTGTGATGGCATGGTGAGCAAAAGAACAATGGATTTAACCCAGATCTGTGACTAGGGGCTGAATGTTTGACAATGTTCAACATTCCGTCAATCATCTTTTTTTGTTGCTATAGTTACCCCAAGACTGATTCGAAGCACTACTCAAAAGGATCACATGGGTTGGTAGGAACGCTTGGAAACTGGCAGCCCACATACATTTGTAGTCCTTGTAGAGACATGTTAAACCACTGGGCTTGGCAATTCTGGCATGTTACTGCATTGACTACCCTGTTATCTGTGGCATGATTCTCGTATGCTAATAATGCATGCTACGTGAGGATGAGCCATCATTGCATTTAAACATGACTGCATTAGCTTTTGTATGGTTTGCAAATGGACATTGTTTGCATATTTTTGCAGCAAAGCAGGAGCCAAGGAGGAGTATCTAGGGGTGCAATGCAGGTCTCTGCAGCCCCTGCGATGCAGTTGCCCCTCCAACAATTCAGGGGGGCCCTCAACCTTTCAGTGGCACCCAATACTTACAAATTTCTGGGAGATGTGGGAGGCTTGGGTGGCCCTCATTATATTCTTCGAGGGTGGCACCACCATTTTTCATTACATCACTGGGAGTAACCCCCTTCCCACTCCATAGGACACCATTACCAAAAACAGCATACAGTGTATTTTCCAGAGTAAACACAATGGTCATTTGCTGAGGGGAAATACTGACCAGTAAATTTCTGATCACTGACCTGATGACAGCAAACGGCATGCAGGCAAACTGTTCCCAGCTTGGCTCAATTTAAGCTTAGTGAACTAATCCAGCCATTTAGGTCGTATGGTTGAAGCAATTTTAGATACATTACTAGAAAATGGACTAATAGTTAGGAAATATGATTTGGGCCTCCTAACCTTTGTTATAATTTGCATATTATCTGCTAAATTGTTTATATAAGAATAGCTCTGATACACTCATTATGAAGTTGAGTACTGCATATTAAATGACCTTATAATTGTAAAATGCAAATTCTTGTGTGTGGATATTGATTTGGCATAGGCTCCATTCCAATATTATCTGCTGATAAGAGATTCTCTGACATGGCTGTCTGACTATTTCCTTCCTAGCACGTAATAACTCACTAGTGGGGCCAATAAGAAACACTTGCCTGTTCTCCTTTTCTATGAAAAGAGCACTTTATCTTTCAGGGCTAAATGGATCTATCAGGTGTGACCCCCAATAATATTGGAGTGAACATGACACTGATGTCATAATGGATCTGTGAGGTTTGAGTGCATTGAAATTGTTGGATCGTCCTTTCTTTCTTTTTTTCCTTATTCAAAATTGTTAAACGGACTTGACATAATGAGTGGCTAGTTGCCTTAAGTGACTTTTCCTGGTTCTTGGAGACCCCCTAGGTTGAAGGGTATGTTTTTGGCGGTGCTTGGTTGTATTTAAATGAGGTAAATGAAGTGGTTTGCGTTTGCACTACTTTAGGTAATTTACAGATGATTGTGTGGGATATGAGTCTAGAGGAGTAGAGATAATCGAATTAGATGATTAGATTAGACGGAGTGGGTGTTCTCCTATCGGTATGAGAGTAGGGAAACGGGGTTCTTCATTTGAGTGTGGCGCTTGATGCAGGAAAAATTATCCACATGGTTGTTGATGACAGACCTAAGGAGTGAGGTCTGGGACTCCGGAGTATATTGACAAGTGTAGAGAGACACTTGGTATATGTTGTAATTCATTCATTTAGTACGCCGATCGGTCGTGATTGGTATGTCGAGTTTGTGAGAAATTGGTGTGAATGAAATTATACTGAAGAGTTGGTGATTACTAAGTATACTAGACAATCATCCAAGGAACAGTGGAGAAGTAAAGTTCACAGGTCGAATTTTCTCACGATTGTGGGAACTGTGAAAAGAGAGGAGGCGAAAGCTCAAGGTTTCTTTGGAAGGTTTTGAAGCGTTTGCGTTACCCTACCTGTAGTAAATGAGCAAATTTGTTTTCTTATTTTTAAGGTAGCTCGCAAATTAATATTGTGTTGATTTTGCGTGTGAGTAGTGAAAGATTAGTACGACAGACTTTGTCAGTGTCTCAGTGAAAGGGGATGAATGTGTGGGTATGACGTAGTGTTGCTGCGCTGGGATTGGTTGATTAGCAAGAAGGAGTTGCACTTAGATTCGTCAATCAGCCCAACAATAGAGTAATGCGATTGGAAGGCGATGGGGTCGAAGAGAATTGTGGGATCGTAGTCACTTTTCATGATTGGTTATTCTTTCTTTAACTTTTGTTTACTGCTTGTATTTGCTTTGTTTAATTGAGTTTGAAAATAATTTTTGCTGTGGATATCGTGTTGGAATAAATTCAGTTCGAAATTACATTTTTCAAAGCTTTGAGATGTGCATTGAGGGGTGATGAGTACATTCTGATACTAGAAGGAGAGATTTGTCCGCCAGAGAATACTCCAGCATATATCGTGTTTGAGAAGAGAGGTGCAGTGGCATGTCTTTGGTTGAAACATTGGGTCAAGATTACAAAGAAGGAAGGTTGTCTAGCTTTTCCAGAACATGGTACGTTCAATTTAAGAGTTCTGGATAATTTGAGATCAAAGATGTACAGTCTAATACCTCTACCGAGGCCAGCGTTATACGAAGCATTAGCAGTATGGGAGCTGATAGCAAAACAGCAACAGGGTTTAAAATTTGAAAAGAAAATGAGAAGGGTAGAAAATACATTGTCTGAAGTTGTGTGGGATGAGGAACAGAAAAGGTGGAGAAAAGATATGTTACATGGGGTCAGATCATTTCCAGCGAGAACATATGAGGATGAGGTTAAGACAAAAGATGGTAAGAAAAAGAAGAAGGGTCCATTAGAACAGAATATGAAAGAGCCGAAACAAGTCATGTTCAATGACAATAAAATGGTGGAAGATGAGATAGTTAACCATGTTGTAGAAACATATCTTCCACCAGATGTGAGACAGCAGAATGGTAATGGATTAAATGGGAGCACTATTAGTAATATAATTCCTATTGCATCATTGACTTCAGAATCAGTCAGGAGTAACCTAAGTCATGAGAGAGTTCAGATGCAGAGTAGTTTTAATGATTCATTGAGCAACAGACAACAGTTCGAAATGAACATCCCTGAGATACAGCCAGAGGTCCAGACAGTGAGAACAACTGTGAATATCGTACTGTCGCAGGGTCTCCAAGGGATGAATTTAAGAGAACCTGTAGATATACAGATTTCACAGATGCAGAGCATGAGTGCAGGACAAACACCGAGAGCTGGAACACTGATGAATCCAGATGCAATTACTGTACCTATTACGATGGGTCCAGTAACTCCATTATATGTTTGAGAGGACAATAGTGGAGAGAATTTACTGATAAATATGCAGAATAGACAGGACTAAGTTTAAATGAGACAAATTCTTTAATAGATTTGTCACCTGTTGAGGATTCGGGAACAACTGCTCCACAACCAGGTACGAGTTCAGGGCAAGGGCGAGGAGTAGGCATACAAGCCAATGGATCATTACTGAAAGGCTTGTCTGCACAATAAATCACAGAATGGTTGGAAGATTTAAACCACCCAAAACAACACGAGAGAAAAGATAAAGAGGAAACAACAAACAGGGTGAGATTAAACATGGAAGGGAGCGAACATTTAGAGGGAACCATGGGGGTGAACAGACTTGACTCATATACCGAAGGGCAATTGAGATATCTATGTAAAGTCATTACAAAGGAAGCAAACAGAGTTTATCAAAAGTTACAAGACTTAGCAGATGATTACGGCATTGGTTTGACAGAAATGAAAACACTGAAAAGGAGTTATAGATTGAATTTGGAGGAAGAAGACTTTACTCACATGAGATCTGCAGGGATGAGAACACATCTCCAAGAGTTACTTGAGAAAGTGCAGATTTGGAGGGCATTGGATAAATGGGAGAGTAAATGGGACAGGAAAAGAGAAAGACCAAAGAAAGATGATGGGGCACAGGCAGGAGATGCAGTAAAATGTTACCAATGAGAGAAACCCCAGGAGGGAATTTTATACATGTACCCTGGAATAGAAGTGATATTATACGTTTTTACAAATGATTACCCAAGACTGAGAGAGAAGCCAGTGGAGTGGTATCAGCAGACAGATAGGTTTGTGAAACTTTTAGTGTCCATGGGAAGACTTGAATACACTTTTTGACATTATGGGGGTCATTCTGACCCCGGCGGTCATGGACCGCCAGGGCCAGGGTTGGCGGGAGCACCGCCAACAGGCATGGGCACTGGCATGGGCATGGGCACTGCAGGGGCCCCCGTAAGAGGGCCCCACTTTGTATTTCAGTGTCTGCTTTGCAGACACTGAAATACGCGACTGGTGCCACTGCACCCGTCGCACCTTCCCACTCCGCCGGCTCCATTCAGAGCCGGCGTCCTCGTGGGAAGGTTGTTTTCCACTGGGCTGGCGGGCGGCCTTTTGGCGGTCGCCCGCCAGCCCAGTGGAAAACCCAGAATCACCGCAGCGGTCTGACGACCGCGGTGCGGTGTTCTGGCGGGGGTACTTTGGCGGGCGGCCTCCGCCGCCCGCCAAGGTAAGAATCACCCCCTATGTTTCCAGCAGATTTGTGGATCGAATGTGAAAGGAGTGTTGATTGGCCGACGAGTGAACCGCAAAGAGACTTGAAAACTGGTGCACCATCTCCTGAAGTAATGAAATAATACTATAAAGTCATTGAGTTTCTGAAAACAAGAGTTTTGCGAAAAATGTTGATTGGCAGCGCATAGATAGAACAATGCAGGAAGGGAGGGAGTCAGTTTATGCGTACTATGAAAGATTTCTGTAGGCATTCAAACAATTTAGTGGTGCAGAAACTATTGAAAAAGAAAACATGAATCGTTGGTGTTCAGATTCGTTGATGGGTTGAAACCAGAAGTGAGTCAAATGATCAAAAATCATTTGATATGTTGCCAAGCAAAGCAGATAGATGAAGTTTTTCAGTATACTAAATACTGGAGTGATGAAATTGAGTTGAAGCAGAAGAAGCTGAAAGAAAAGGCAATGGTGATGCAGATTAAGGCTGCGCAGACAGGATTGCAAGGAAATTTTCAACAACTGCCACAGGGAAATGGTTTATTTCCGAGTCAAGGTCGCGGTAGAGGTCGAGGTGGAATGATGCTTCCAGTGGTTAATAGAAATGTAGATTTGAGTTCAGTGGTGATGCAGGATGAGCAGCAGTGGCGAAAAGTGTTACCTTGTCATGTTTGCAGATTGCTGGGACATTGGTAGAGGCAGTGTCCAATGTTGGGTCATGGAGGAATGGTTCAGCAAACAAATGGTGTCAATTAATTTCAGGGCATGAGAGGACCTAGGTGGGAGGTCAAAATGGATATTTTCAGAATAATGTGAATAATATGCAAGGTTTTCAGCTTTTTCAGCCGGTGCAACAAATGCAAAATGTACAAAGTCAGGTACAGCAGATACAAATACCACAAATACAACGAATGCAGCGCCAGGTGCAGATGGTGACTGTACAGCAAATGCATTTACCGAGACAAGTTCAATTGATACAGAGCCCAATGGAACAGCAACAGGTTATGCTTTTGCAAGTGGTCACGAATCAGAGTCCAAACAAAAGTGCAAAAACAGTTGAACAGTTTCCCTTACAAAGAGAGAATTAAGTAAATGCTAAATGGCCTTTGGATAGCTCAGATGAGGAGTATATGATGGCTGCATTATTAGATGTGGATCAGAGAGGTCCTTATGTGGAGGGTGAAGTACATGCCCATGAGGTTAGTTTCTTGGTCGACACAGGAGAGACACGCTCAATGATAAGGACAGTAGAGGTACCAGACATATCTGTTTCTGAGAGGACAGTGCAGATAGTAGGTGTTGCAAATAAACAAATGGTTAATGCTCTTACAGAACCAGTTCTTGTGATCATTGGACATTTTAGAGACTATCATAGTTTTGTTGTTTGTGACTCCAGCCGAGTATCACTGTTGGGAAGAGACTTACTGTGCAAGATAAATTGTTCGATTATGTGTTCAAGGAAGGGAATTGGAATGGAGACCAATAGCGTTGATGAGGAAGATTTGCCAGTTGATGTAGGGAAGAGAATGAAAGGTTGTAACTAGCTTTATTGAATGTGGAGGATGATCAGTCAATGGACAAAGAGGAGACAAACAAAGAGCATAATTTGAAAGACTTAATCAATTTCTTTCCAGTTTTTGAGAAGAAAGATTTGCCAAATGATTTGCAGGAAAGGGTTAGACCGAAGGTTTTGGACTTTTCAGGAAAAGACATTGGTTTGATTAAATGAGTTGAGGGAGTCAAAGTAGTAATGAAAGAGAATGTGGTGTTTCCACAAACTGCTCAATACCCAATGACAGATGAAATAATAGAAGGGATAAGACCACTGATAGAACAATTTTTAGAGCAAGGAGTTTTAAAAGAAGTGTTGAGCAGTCCATGTAATTCACCAATCATGGGTTTGAAAAAGCCAAATAGAAAAATAAGTTTGGTTCAGGATTTGAGAAGAATAAATGACATTGTGGTGAAGTGTTGTCCGGTTATACCAAATCCAGCAGTGATAATGTTTCAGATTCCATGTGATGCAGAATGGTTCACAGTCATTGATTTGTGTCAAGCTTTCTTTTTAGTACCTCTTCATGAGGACAGCAGACATCTCTTTTGTTTCAAATTCCTGACTAGAGTCTACTGTTGGTGTAGGATTCCTCAGGGGTTTTCAGAGTCACCATCAGATTCAATCAGATTTTGAATCAGATTTTGAAAAAGGACCTGGAGTCGTTGGTAATGCCTTAGCAGTCAACTTTAGCACAGTACATTGATGATTTGTTGATAGCCTCAAAAACAAAGGAAGGCTGCCAAGAGGATACAATTGCATTGTTGAGCTTTCTGGGAGACAATGGTCATAAAGTTTCTCCTGCTAAGTTGCAGTATTGTCAAAAAGAGGTGAAATATTTGGCACATTTGATTGATAAAGGATCGATGAGAATTTCCAGAGAGAGAGTGGCGGCAATAATGAAAATGAAAATGCCAAATTCACAAAAAGAGTTGAGAATGTTTTTGGAAATGGTAGGTTATTGTGGACAGTGGATCCCGAATTTTTCACCTGTTTCAAAGCCATTGCAAAGATTGACACATAAGGATGTTTCAGATCCTATAATGATGGATGAGGAGTGCGTGAGAGCTTTTACTGAGCTAAGAGAGAGTTTGTGTCAAGCACCACCTTTAAGTATGCCTGATTACACAAAACCTTTCCTATTGTTTCATCATGCAAGAGATGGATGTTCTTTGTCTGTATTGACACAAAAACATGATGGTGTCAAGCCCAGTAGCATATTTTTCAGCTACCTTAGATAATGTTGCAGCAGCCCTACCAGGATGCTTGAGAGAAGTTGCAGCAGTTGAGCAGAGTATACCTCAAAGTGAAAATATTGTGATGGGTTATCCTCTGACAGTGATGGTACCTAATTCAATATAATTTCTATTAACCTGGTCAAAGACACAGTATTTGACAAATGCAAGACTGACACAATATGAAACAGTAATTCATGGGGCACCAAATGTGACAATAAAAAGGTGCACAGTGCTTACCCCAGCAACTCTATTACCAAATGAGGGGGAAGATCTGTCTAACATAGATGATGTTGAACATGATTGTTTGTAAGTGACAGAATTATGTACTAAACCAAGAGATGACATCAAAGACACTTGTCTGGAAGACAATGATCACATTATTTTAGTTGATGGTTCCTGCTTACGAGATAACAGAGGTGCATTAAGAGCAGGGTATGCAGTGTGTACAGTCCCAGGCATATTAGAAGCTTCCTGGCTTAAAGGAGTGATATCTGCACAAGTCTCAGTTGGTGGCTCTTCCCAGAGCATATCAATTACCAGATCAAGTGAAAGTGACAATCTATACAGATAGCTGATACGGATTTGGTATTGTATATGATTCTTGGCAAATTTGGTCACTGAGAGGGTTCCTGATTTATTCAGGTTCACCTGTGAGAAATGGGGAGAGAATACATGACTTGTTACAAGCAGTACAGAAACCTGAGAAAATTGCTGTGGTCAAATGCAGTGCACACCAGAGAGGACAAGATTATGTAACATTGGGAAATGCTTATGCAGACCAAGTTGCAAAATGTTGTGCTCTAAATGGGATTTAATTTAAATGAAATTGGGAATTGATGTCTGAAAATGAAGAAATTCATGTAAAATTTACTATGGAGATAGTGGAGATATTAGATGAGTTGAAAGCAATACAGAACAATGTTCCGGAAGAAGAAAGGCGAGATTGGATTAGACATTGATGCATACAAAGGGAGGATGAAATTTGGGTAACAATATAGGGAAAGGTAGTCTTGCCAAACAGTTTACTGACGCAAGTGGCAAGGTACTACCATGGTCAAATGCATATTGGAAGAGATGCGATGATCAGGAGTTTTAAACAGTTCTGGTATAATCCAAAATTCAGACAAGTGGCAGAGCTGGTGTGCCATAGGTGCATAATTTGTCATCAGATGAATGTCGGCAAAGGAACAATTGTCAACTTGGGTCACATAGGTGTGTCAGGAGGTTCATTCAGTAGAATGCAGATGGATTTCACTGAGATGCCTGCATGTGCTGGCTTGAAATACGTGTTGGCGATTGTGTGCATTTTCAGTCATTGGATTAAGGCTTACCCAACAAGGAGAAATGACAGTCTTACTGTGGCTAAACTGCTTTTGTGAGAACTAATTCCACGTTTTGTTTTTCTGGATTCAATTGACTCAGAAAGGGGTACACATTTCAATAATGAGTTGATAAAATTGCTTTTTTCGGCATTAAATATCCAGCAGCGATTACATTGCAGCTGCCGCTCAGAATCTTCAGGTCTTGTAGGGAAAATGAATGGAACACTAAAATCACGATTGGCCAAAGTGTGTGCATCAACAAATTTAAAATGGCCAGATGCTTTACCTCTATTACTCATGTCAATGAGAACTACTCCTCACAAAAAGACTGGGTTGCCCCTGCACAAAATCTTGATGGGGAGAGCAATGAGATTGCCAGCAATACCGGCAAACACACTTGTGAATATTACAGATGACATGGTGCTAGATTATTGCAAAAGCCTGGCTGATGTTGTTCGGTCTTTTTCTCATCAGGTGGAAGTTGCAACAACTCAACAAATACAAGGTCAAGGTCATAGTCTGAGAGCCGGAGACTGGGTGCTTATACTGAAGCACATCCAAAAGTCTTGCCTTGAACCATGGTGGAAGGGACCATATCAGATTGTGCTCACTACGACGACTGCTGTGAAGTGTGCTGGCTTGCCAAATTGGGTGCGAGAAAAGTGCATGATCCAACAGAAAGAGAAGAGGAACTCTAGAGATTACCAACAGTTGAGAACACTGAAAACAAAGGAGCAGAAAGTAAGCAAAATTTTGAGAATGACAGAGATGTACCTACTCTTATAACAGATGAAAGAGAGCAGAACAGTGAAGAAGTTGAGCAAGCTGCAAAAGGAGTAGAAGAATCATCCCAAGAAGAAGGAAATAAGACTGATTTTGATCCGAGGAGAGTGTCCTCGAATGAGAGTGAAACACAAGAAACAACAGAAGAAAGATCTGCTCAGACGAGGGTGACCTCATTAGCAGGTGGTTTGTCAAACCAAACTGAAGAAGAGACAGATCCCGTTGGGAAAGGAATTGAGAATAGTCCCGCCCAAGTGGATTATACTCTTCCAGAACCAATTGTGGGAACGTCCGAAGAGAAAGGACCAAAGGCAAGTGAAGACTCATTATTGAGAAGATTACTGACAAAAGGAAGATTGAAAGTAGACAATTGGCCAGAGAAAACTGCAGAAAGGGGAAAAGTTGATGCAATACCATCAATACCAGACGAAAAAATTGCCTGGAGAAGAACACACTAGTGGAGAAGATAGTGAAACTCGAAGACGACCGAAAAGAAAATGAGTTTCAAATAGGAGATATGCTGGACCTGAATGGGCATACTTAAATGCTGGCAAGAAGAATTTTTGAGTTATTATTTTGACAGAGACTTAGAAAATTGGAACGTGAAGATTCACAAAAAGAGACTTTTGATAAAGAAAATGACAATTGAGAGTTGAAACTCATACTGAAGAGAAAAATAATGAAATTTACCGGAGAAGACAAATAGATAACTGGTTTAGATGAACTGCTATACCGAACTTGACAAAGGAGCTGTCCAAGAGTTAATGAAATGAAAAATAAAAAATTAGGAGGGATTTTTGAAGTTTTTGAAGTGTTCATGTATATTTTTGCATTTTTAATTTTTTTTTTTACCTAACATAGAAAAAAAATGAGTAACTCACTCAACAAAACTGTAGGATTAGTTGTTGTAAAGTGTTTGGTATTGGTTTAGCGGTAATGAGTGTGTTGATATGTTTATTGTTGTTCGTGGGAGTGTCTGTTTATGAGATGCATGGAGCTAATCAGACTGCGAAAATAAGTTCTCTAGAGTTGGCTGATAAGTCACTAAGGAAAGATAGATTTAGGATAGATGTCAAATACTTACATGAGGAGAAGGAGCTTTCTTCTAATGTTTTCTGTCGCTTATTGCTTGAGTATGTTGAGGTGATGGATGCGACTGATTGTTATGTATGTACGCAGATTCCGGCTTCAGTGGAAGGAGGAACTATGTATCACAGCTTGCCCGTGACATATGCTATAAGTTTTAGTCTTTTTGCTAACGCATTTTTATAATTAAGAATATATTCAATATTGTTATTCAAGCTATGATATGGTATTGTCTTTTGTACTGTCATAGGATATTTGAATAAAATAGCCAAAGAAAATAACATAGTGATTATGAGAGACTTCTTTGAACCTACTTTAACTTTTGGTACAGCCTTTGCGCATCGTAATAACCTAACTTGTTTACTAACAGCAGTAGAAAATAAGTTCTTAGATAATACAGAAGACAGAAGGAGAGAAATAAAGGCAAAGGTGGATAAGGGAATCTTAAGTAGAAAGCCTGGAATAGATTATGCTTATACTGACATTACTATACAAGGTAAACTAACAATAGATGCTGAGCATGTAGGAAAACTTTGTATACATTGACCTTGGAGTGAAAATGATAGAGTGTTTGTTGGAAAGAGTGACTCTAGACATGTGTTTATGTTTAAGAGTAAGCGAGATTTTATGATGAATGGACAGGATCCTCCAATACCTGGGATTTACTATATTTGTGGAAGAAATGCACATTACCGTCTTTCTAGAGGGTGATATCTAACATGTTATTTGGGAAGAGTCTTTCCAAAAACCTATCAGTTGGAAGACTTGAGTAAGATTCCAGAGTCAATGAAATTCCAAATGAGACACAAGCGAGAAACAATTTCTAGCATTGCGGGAGACATATTTGGGGCTATAATTCCTTCAGTGGGAGTAGTCCTAAATTCGATTAAGATTCAGAAGTTGTCTACAATAGTAGATAACATGTTGACAAGATATTCCGGAGCTATTATTCTTCTGGATACAGCATTGGCTGCTACAACAGCTATGGCACTTCTGAATCGCCGTGCGTTAGACATTCCTTTGGCGAAAGAGGGTGGAGTTCGTAAATTATTAGGTTCTAATCATTGTTGCTCTTACATTCCTGATACCTCGGGTTAAGTCAAGGAGTTAATTACTAATGTAACAAACACTAATAGTAAGGATCTAAAAGAACTAACAGAAACTACAGTGTGGGAGAAGGCTGGAAAAGGGATTGAAGCTGTGGGAAATTGGTTTAGCAATGTGGGAAGAAATGTTATTTTGACAATAGCAAAATGGGTGTCAATAATTGTGTTTTGTTTAATTGGAATTTGTGGAACAGATAAAGTGATAAAATGTGTTCAGAGAAGAAAATTGGAGAAGAATAGAAGAAGTTTTGAAATACAAATGAATAAATTTTACAAAAGAAATAAAAGACGAAAAATAAATAATTTGAGAATGAACGAGACAAAATTTTGAATCTAATGACAATAAATAAATTTATTATAGATTGATGTGATGACATGAATAGTCATCAGAGAATGGATTGTGAGAGTGTGAATTTTCTAACATGTTTATTAATGATTTTCATTCTAAAATGTGTAATGAACTAACATGCAAAGCGAGTGACTTTTGAAAATGTTTGTTTTTCTGTTCTTGGCTAAGCAAAATAATATTCAGACGCTGTGCTTATTATCCATGATTCAAAGCTTTCATAAAAGTGTCTTCGAAGTTTGTGTAGATGTGCCCGCAGCTACCCCTAGTGGGTTGCAGCATTATGTCTTACAAGGTCATGTCTTAACCAAGTATTGCTTAAGTTGAAATGTTCTATTGTTTGAGAATGTTACTAATATCTGGTCTTTCCTCGAGGATGGAAGTGAATCGAAACCCTGAAACTTTCTTCCTGAGAACAAGATATTCGAAAGGTGACGAAACAATGGAGTTACAGACGAGACGGAAGAAGCAATGATACTTTGGAGGAAAATGTTATAATTAGTGTAGATTTGTTGTGTTCTAGGTCATCAATTTAGTTGTCGATTGGTAGAAATGAAACCACCCCATAGGCTGACCAATCATGAGCTTATTAGGGTTTATTATAACAACTTGGGTAGAATTCTGTGCAGGTCAACAGGTTTGAAGAATGCATCACACATAGAGAAAATAATGAGAAAAGTAAAATATTTTGTGTGTTCTGTGGTAGCTGTACCAGTTTCACTCAATTCTAACTTTACAAATCTTAATAAATCTGTAATTGTGTGAAATCCATGGGAGAAAGCTCCACCCATGGATTGCCTACCACTAGGAAATGTAATGTAACGCAGCGCAAGTTGCTGCATTGCATCAAGTTTCTCTACTAAGTCATGCAAGGCCACACAAATCAGGCCTTGCGTGGCTTTGTAAATCCCAAATAAGCCTTTGCAATCCCTTTTGTGTTGTAGCACTAGGGTGACACAGAGGCTAAGCAAATGTGCCCCTAAATATCTTTAATAAGAAACCCATTAATTTATGTGCTAAGTCTTATGCGGGCACATGGCATTGCATTTATCAAATTATGCTCAACACCTATTTCTTTACATTGGCATTGCCACTGCATTGTATGATGAAATTGAAAGTTTTTTAACTTGACTTTTGAGATTCCCGTGAGTCTTATGCATAGTACTGTCCCAGTGTTTAGGATTACTGGTCATCACTATCCTTTCTCCTTTCTCCCTTTTATCTAGAGTTCTCGTTCTTTGGGAGCCCCCGGGATACACATTGTGATTCAGTGAACCAAACCTCACATTTAAGGGGATGCCAGAGTTGTATGTCTCAGGTGGCCAACATGTTATGAAGTGAGACCACAACCGTTAATGTGTAAGTTAAAAGCCACAGGAATGACGTCCGGGAAGTGCAGCATCAGTACAGTGTCACTACTTCAGAAACTGGTTCCTTATCTGTGACATTGACAAAAGGTAAAAAAGAAACATCCATATCAAGCTGGCCCATTCCTCCACGGGCAGTCTCCAGATCCAGGAAGTAGGCTCTTTGGCTAAGCATGCCCCATACAAAGAGTAGTTATAAAGCTACAACCTCTTAAACGAAAAATGGCAGCTGCGCCTCCTAAGTGGTGCCTAACTCAAAAGCAGCTGACCATTCAGCAGGTTCTTAATGCCTTTGGAGCAGGGTGGCTTCAAACCAGGTCCTTCTACCATTGATCACTGATTTAGTCTATTGGACATTGCACAAAAATCTTTAGAAGTAAGGGGATCTTTCCACACTTGTTTTGTGGATTTCGGGGCTGTCTTTGACTTGGTGGACTGTGAGGTTTTGTGGCCTAAACTGGAAAGTAGAGGTAAACCAACACTTCCTGCCTTTCATCCGCCTTATAGATAGATATATATACACACACACACACACATATGTGTGTGTGTGTGTGTGTGTGTATGCTAAACACTTCCTGCCATTCATTTGACTTCTACTGCCTGACGGGATCAGCACGGACCCCATCAGGCGGTAGAAGTCGGACGATTGACAGGAAGTGTTTAGCATTCTTCTTTTACCTGATTCCCTCTGCCCTGCTGATTTGGAGTCTTGTTGACTGACGAGGTGAGTCGATTTCACCCGGCGTTTTTTGGAACACTATATGCAATCAAAAGTGGATAATAATTGCAGCACTTCGAGACACCATTCTCAATAACAAGAGGGGAAGGGGTTCTGTCTACTTCGAGGGAGTACAGACAGCAGACGATTGATTTTTTGAAGTAGTAAAAGAGCGAAAAGACCTAGACGCATCTTATTCAACATACGTAATACCATAATTAGAAAATATCTGACATGGAATAATGGTTGATTTTAACGCGAAGTAAGAGTCATAACGTTCAGGACGTTATTTATACATAAGTTATAGTCACGTTATTTGGAGACTTTTAGAGCCACTATAAACATGAGTGAATCATTTGCTCAAGATTGGAGGCAGCTTGCAACCTCTTTGATGTGAATGAGGCCTGTTTATCTTTTGAGTTGAATAAGAAAAATAATGTAGCTGCAAATGGAGCTATGGATTTAAAGCAACAATTGTGGCATCTGGCATACGGGGACTCAGGATATTAATTTATCCCACCTATCTGAACCCTCATCCTAAATTACTGAAAGAATGTTCTATCCTAATGGCATCTACATGCAATGGGATGTTGGGGCTTTTGTCAAAATATGCTGCTATGGAATTATAACAAACGAGTGAGGAGATAAAAAAAAATTGAGGACTTCATTAGATCACAATCCGGCACAAGGAGAAATCTCAACTTTCTATAAAGAGATGGAGACGAGACTGTTGAAATATGAGGAAGAGATTAAGACAAAAAAGAAAAGACATTCTTGAGAGACAAAATTAATTATTCTACGGGCCGTATCCTGACGTTTGGTAAGAAATATGATGCGGCAAGGAAGGAATTCCGACAGAATTAATCCCTAAGACCACAGGAGCTAATGTCCACAGGCTCAAGCTCAGAAAATATTTCAGACCTTGAGGAACAAAGAGGCACAAGTAGCTCCTCAGGGCAGCCTTTTACTACTTTGGAGGAATATCGTTTTTTACAGTTAAACCAACGCCCCCAAAGAAAGCCCCCAAGAGGAAGAGGAGGAAGCACCGACGGAGAAAGAACAGGAGAGGGGGAAAATCTGAGAGAAAACGACATGCCGCATGGGAAAAGTACTCTGCAGAGCAGGAAGAAAAAATAGTGCGTGAGAACAAACTCACGGTTGTTAACATTTCCTCTCATATTTTAACCCCTGTTGAACGTTCCTTATTATAACTTGGATTATCCTTTTGTCCAGTAACCAACTTTGACTATAACAAAACTCGCATTGATATTTTTCACTTTATCAGGAAATTAAAATTGTTAAAAATATTCACACAACAAAAGGATAAGCCCAGTTTACATAAATGCAATGTGGATACGGATGTGGATTCTATGGACTTGTCCAAAGAGATATGCATTGGGGTTATTGAAGGTTTGGCTACTCTGAGAGAATTAGAAGTAGGGGGAGATTGTGGGATACCGAAAGGGAGTTACTTAGTGATCTAGGACTAGAGACAGGTAGGACGAGTGATAGCATGTTCAGGCTAAAGTCTAGATGCAATCCCACTACCCCCATGTTAATATTGACTCTTTTCATGATGTGATGATATTTGATTCAATGACACTGTGAAAGGAGAATAAGAACACTTCTGCCAATAACCTAACATTAGGCCAACGCAGAGCACTCAACACGCTTAGGAATGCCACATCTTTTATAATCAAGCCAGCAGACAGAGGTGGGAATGTGGTGTTATGGGATTTGAAAAAATACCAACAAGAAACAAGAAAACTGGTATTATCAGATAGTTATGTGAGGTCAACAGTAAAGCATATAAGTCCTCTGTGGTGTCTTATTAGTCCTTGCTCTCGGATTGGTATGATCGTGGCCTCCTCACGAATGATGAAATGCAATTTCTTACAGTAAAGAAACCAGTGGCACCCTGTTTTTACATGTTGCCAAAAATTCATAAAGACACGATTAGTCCACCTGGTAGGCCCATAGTTTCAGCGAAGGGCAGCCTCCTTGAAAACACTTCTATAGATCTTGACCATTGTTTATGTCCTTATGTATTAAGTCTTTCCTCTTATTGCACAGATAGCATGGATTTTATCACTAAAATTCAAGATATCCCTTGGAAATCGAGCTATACTATGGTCACTAATATAGTATCGTTATACACATGTATTAAACATGATAAAGGCATTAGGGCATGTGAACACCTTTTTAGAGATAAACCACTATGGAGGTCATTCTGACCCTGCCACGGACGACTGAAGCACCGCCAACAGGCTGGCGGTGCTTCATTGCCCATTCCAACCGCAGCTGTAAAGCCGCGGTCGGAAAACCAGGTCCGGCGGTTTCCCGCCGGATTTCCCCAGGCTGGGCGAATCCTCCATGGCGGCGCTGCAAGCAGCGCCACCATGGGGATTCTGACCCCCTTCCCGCCAGACTGTTTCTGGCGGTTTTTACCGCCGGAACAGGCTGGCGGGAACGGGTGTCCTGGGGCCCCTTGGGGCCCCTGCACTGCCCATGCCACTGGCATGGGCAGTGCAGGGGCCCCCTAAAAGGGCCCCAGTATGCTTTTCACTGTCTGCCAAGCAGACAGTGAATAGCGCGACGGGTGCAACTGCACCCGTCGCACACCTGCAACACCGCCGGCTCCATTCGGAGCCGGCTTCAGTGTTGCAGGATCTTTCCCGCTGGGCCGGCGGGCGCTATTTTGGCTAGCGCCCGCCGGCCCAGCAGGAAAGTCAGAATGGCCCCAGCGGTATTTTGACCGCGGAGCGGCCATATGGCGGTTCCAGCCAGGCGGGCGGCTACCGCCGCCCGCCGCGATTGGAATGAGGGCCTATGTCTGTATGACCATTCTAAAATGCTTTTGGAGATATTAAGATTTTGCTTAGAAAACAACTATTTCTTATATGAGGACCAATGGTAGAGACAGGTTACAGGAACGGCGATGGGGAGCTGTTTTGCTCCAAGTTACACCTGTTTATTTGTGGGATGGTGGCAGACCCAATATGTGATGTCTGAAGAAAATGAAGAATGAATGAAACATGTTATTTTTTGGACAAGATATATTGATGACTTATTTATCATTTGGTATGGCCCAGAGGGAATATTGCATGATTTTCTGGGATGGTTATCAGATAATGATTTCAACTTCAATTTTACACATAAAAGTAACAGATCCCTTATAGAGTTCTTGGATGTTCTGGTGACATTAGAGTGGGAGAGTCCCCATAATAGTGTCTTTAGAAAAAGCACTGCAGGCAACAGTATTTTACATGCAAAAAGTCTCCACCCACCAAAACTGAAGTGGAGTATTCTGTATAATGAATTACTCAGAGCCAAAAGGAACAGCAGTACGGTTAAGATTTTTCAAAAAGATCTAATGAATATGGTGGGGAGATTTAGATCCAGGATATATCCTGGGCAAGTGTTTAAAGATGCTTGTGGAAAGGTTTCTAAGGTGCAGAGAGGTAGGCTCCTTATCCCAAAAAAGCAAAAAAAGAGAAGAAAATACTGTGAGATGTATCACCACCTATAATTCAGACTCAGATCAGATGAAGAGGATTATGAAACAGTACTGGCATTTGATAAGGGCAGACAGAGTGATAGGTCAGTTGGTGAGCCCCTATCCTAAAATTGCATATAGGAAAAGTAGTTAATTGCAGGACATGCTGGTACATAGCTGTACAACTAAAAAGGAGGGTACATTATTTGGAGGTCAGCAGAGTTTTTATAGATCTACCAAATATATATATATATATATATATTATCGGCAAAAGTTGACCGGGATGTGGATGGAAGGCTTTCCTGGAAGATCGATACTGGAACACCGTAGATTTTGCTGCCACCACTGATGTCACAATCATGTCTTATATGTATCCATAAACCTGATATATTGTGTGTTTTAACGTTTGACTAATGTAAAGTGGTGCACTTGACATCAATAATTAAGTGCATTCACCGTAGTGTTAGGAACAATGGCCCTCATTACAACATTGGCGATAAATGCCGCTTACCGCCGTGCAGAAGACCGCCAGCACACCGCTGCGGCGGCGGAATTCCGCTACAGCTATTACGACCCACAGGCCGGAATCCGCCAAAATCCAGACACCCACACAAGTCCGCCACACCAAAGGTCAGTGATAAACTGGCGATAACAAAACCGACACCGTGACGCCAACAGGAATACGCCCACACTATCACGACCCATGAATCCACGCTGCAGTCTTTCAACCGCAGTATTCCATTGGTGGTACACACCGCCGCGCTCAAAATACACACACATTTACAAAACACAACCACGTTGGACTATTGAAAATACACACACCTGATACACATACACACACCACTACCACACACCCAATACAATATAAAACACACCCACATCACCCACAAACCCCTACGACAAAAATTTAGAAAGAAGCACAGAGAGAGACACCACTATCAACAATACTAGCATCCACAGGCACACACCATCATCACTCACACAACATCCACGCACCTTAGGCAACACACACAAACACATCCCTTCACACATCACAACACACACCACCCTACACATCACCCACACCACATCATGGCACCGTAAAGACATCCCAGGTTCTCTGAGGAGGAGCTCAGGGTCATGGTGGAGTAAATCGTCCGGGTAGAGCCACAGCTATTCGGATCACAGGTACAGCACACCTCCATAGCTAGGAAGATGGAGCTATGTCGCAAAATCGTAGACAGGGACATCGCAGTGGGACAGCACCCAAGAACACGGGATGACATCAGGAAAAGGTGAAACGACCTACGGGGAAGAAGCATTCTGTGGTCTCAAGACACCAGATTGCAGTCCAGAGGACTGGCGGCAGCCCCCCACCTCTTCTCCCAAAACTAACAACATGGGAGGAGCAGGTCTTGGCTACACTGCATCCTGAGGGCCTCGCAGGAGTAGCAGGAGGAATGGACTCTGGTAAGCCAAATCTTAACTATTACATCCCCCACCCTACCTGCATGCTATCACATACCCCACCCTCACCCCCATCACTCCAACACCTCACATATGCCCCACTATCACAACCCACACATCCCAATGCCAAGACCTGCATGCAACAACAAAGCATGGACACCCATCACCAAAGCATGTCCACCACAGACCCCAAACCAAGTATCACACAAGGTCCTAGACAAGAATGCAAGCACTGGAGTACAGGGTCACCCACCCATTGCACACGATGGCACACACAGATGCAATAATCATGCCTTTACACCCCTGCAGGACCCCTACCCAACGTCACTGGACAGGAGGTTCAAGACATGTCCACTCTCCCCCACAGAAGAGGCCCACAGTGATGACAGCAGCTCTGTCCAACTGGATCAAGATGACCAGCCCAGCCCATCTGGGACCTCGGAACAGTCGGTTCCCATCACACTGGCACATGCCACCACAGAGCCTCCTCCCTCAGGAAACACCAGCACAGCACCCTCCCAGCGGACCCATCCCTCTGTCCCTAGGACACGTCAAGCAGCAGTGTGTCCACCACTACAGGGAACCCAGGCAAACCCACCAACCCAAGAAAATCAGGGACCTGAGGGCAGTGGGCACACCATTCAGGGGACAGAGGCACAGGATAACAGGAGAACTGGGGGGACAGCTGTGTGACAGGGGGAGTACAGGCCCAGGGAACCCACTCTCCACGAGGCCCTCTCCAACATCATGGGAGCGTACCATCATTCCCAGGAGACGATGGCAACGGTACTGGCCAAGTTTCAGGAGACCCAGCGGCTGCAGGAGGAACAGTATCTGGGGATCAGGGAGGAACTTAGGTCCATCAACACCACCTTGGTCACCATTGTAGGGGTGCTGAAGGACCTTGTGGACACCAGGAGGGACACTGTGGCACAACAAGGGGCCCCTGACAGTAGCCTGGATGATGAACAGCCCACCACCTCCGCCGGCGCTAGTGGACAGGAGGCACCGCTACAGGACCACAACACCAGCACCCCACCCCCTGCAGATGGAGAACCACCCCGCAAACGGTCCCTGAGATCACCCTTGAATCACAAAACAATCTGGAGTCAGCCTGGGCTTTCACAAATGTGTATTTGCAATAACTAAAGAAAATAGCAATGTCGATTGTATTGTCAACATACCTAGGTCACACAGCTCTAGTACATGAGGTAATATAGCAGAGGTCACACAGTGAGACCCACATCTGTGAAATGGAAAGGCAAAGTGACAAGTCAGGGTCCATACACTGGGTGAAAGTGACAGACATGATAGGTCTAACAATTGTATGAGATGTGTCAGCCAGTAACATCTTCTTACCTGTGTCTCACTGGAAGTATTGCTGGATAATGTTTCTGTTGTCGATATCCTCTTCTTCTGCCTCCTCTTCTTCACTGTCCACAGGCACCACAGCTGCCACAAGACCTCCTTCTGGACCATCCTCCTGCAGAAACGGCACCTGTCATCGCAAAGCCAGGTTGTGCAGCATACAGCAGGCCACGATGATCTGGCACACCTTCTTTGGTGAGTAGTAGAGAGAACCACCTGTCATATGGAGGCACCGGAACCTGGCCTTCAGGAGGCCGAAGGTCCTTTCTATCACTCTCCTAGTTCGCCCATGTGCCTCATTGTAGCGGTCCTCTGCCCTTGTCCTGGGATTTCTCACTGGGGTCAGTAGTCATGACAGGTTGGGGTAACCAGAGTCACCTGAAAATATCAAGGGACAACTGTTAGACACACACTAACCCTTAGTGAAAACCCCAGACAACTATTCACAGGATATAGGGTCCTTGTCCTCACCTGTTAGCCACACACGTTGCCTCTGGAGTTGCCCCATCACATAAGGGATGCTGCTATTCCACAAAATGTAAGCGTCATGCACTGAGCCTGGAAACTTGGCATTCACATGGGAGATGTACTGGTTGGCCAAACACACCATCTGCACATTCATTGAATGGTAGCTCTTCCGGTTTCTGTGCACCTGTTCACTCCTGCGGGGGGGGGGTGCCAAGGCCACATGTGTCCCATCAATGTCACCTATGATGTTGGGGATATGTCCCAGGGCATAGAAGTCACCTTTCACTGTGGGCAAATCCTCCACCTGAGGGAAAAAAATGTAGCTGCACATGTGTTTCAGCAGGGCAGACAATACTCTGGACAACACGTTTGAGAACATAGGCTGGGACATCCCTGATGCAATGGCCACTGTAGTTTGAAAAGACCCACTTGCCAGGAAATGGAGTACTGACAGGACCTGCACTAGAGGGGGGATTCCTGTGGGATGGCGGATAGCTGACATCAGGTCTGGCTCCAACTGGGCACACAGTTCATGGATTGTTGCACGATCAAGTCTGCAGGTAACTATTACGTGTCTCTCTTCCATTGTCAACAGGTCCACCAGCGGTCTGTACACTGGAGGATTCCGCCATCTCCTCACCTGCCCCAGCGGACGTACCCTATGGACGAGAACAGCGAGCAGAGAGTCAGCCAACACTGAGGTATTAAAAAAAAAATTCTTGCACACATTTGTCAATCCGCAATGTGCGCATCACTGTGTGTATGCAAGGCCTAGATAGGTGTGATGCATTTAAAATTAATGCCAGGTGGCCCCCTGAAATGGCGGCTGCCTGACCTGTAAGGTGGGACAAGGGGATATGAGGTAACTGCGCTGGCGTTGTACACCGTCACGGTAGGCGGTCGAAGACCGCGGCGCAATCCTGCATTGGTTAACATTGGACCCTATGGGTCCTAGGAGCCAATTGACGATGTACGCCGGCGGTGACGGTACGCACCGCCACGGATGTGAGTGCCATTTTCTGTCTGTTCACTCACTTGATACCTGACCTTCGACAGGAGAGGACCTACAATGCAAGTGCTGCTGTGACCTTAGTCTGGAAGCGACGATGGCTCATTTGTCTGGGGAAAGGGCCCCTTCCTTCACTTCGGTGGAGTTGGAGAAGTTAGTGGATGGGGTTCTCCCCCAGTACACGCTACTCTACGGTCCTCCTGACAAACAGGTGAGTACACTGTGAGCATGCTGTATCGGCAATGCCTGTTTAGAGTGGTGTAGATGGAAGATACAGTGGGGGGACTGAGGCCTGCATGAGCGGATGGTGAGTGTATGTGCGTCAGGGCAAGGGTGGGAATGTGGGTCAATGACTGTGACGGTCCAGACGGTTAAAGATTTTCCTTTTTCCCCTGTACTACTCCTGTAGGTCAGCGCCCACCAGAAGAAGGATATTAGGTGTGCCATCGCCAAGGACGCCCGGACCCTGGGGGTCCACCACAGACGGAGCACCCACTGCCGTAAAAGATGGGAGGACATTCTCCGCTGGAGCAAGAAGACGGCGGAGGCCCAGCTGGGGATGGCCTCCCAACGTGGGAGGGGTGCCCGTCGCACCATGACCCCCCTGATGTACTGGATCCTGGCGGTGGCCTATCCGGTGTTGGATGGGCGCTTGAGGGCATCGCAGCAGCCACAAGGGGGTGAGTACAGTCACATCCATCTGCCTCTGCGCGCATTAAGAGGTGTCTGGGTGGGGGAGGTGGGCTGTGGGTTCCCCTAGGCCAGGGTGAGTTTTGTAGGCAAGGTCCCTTCGTGAGGCAGGCTATGTGGCACCCCAACCCCACCAGTGGTAAGAGCCAACTACACCTAGTCAGGCTCCTGTGACTTCCATGTGTGCAGCAATCGGGCATAGGCCTTGTACCCCATGTCCCTGTGATCAATTAGGGAACTCTAAGTGCATGGCGTAGTGCAGAGGGCTGCTGTGTCTGTAGTGTCTGCCAGCGGTAGTGGTATTGCATGCACTGAGCATGTCTTTCTTCTGTCTTTCCTACACCCTTTTTGTGGTCTCCCTGTTCTCGTGTGCATTAGCATCATCAGGCGGAGGAGCAGTGGCACTGGAGCAGGAGGGAGCTGCATCCCACATGGCCCTGGAGGGTGAGACAACGGAGTCTGAAGCCACCAGTGGGACGGAGGGTGAGGGGAGCTCCACGGCGGGGACCAGAGGTGACATCCTCTGATGGGAGCTCCCTTGCGGTGGCAGACCCCTCTGTATCCCCCGCATCAACAGGTACAGCCGCCACCCCCCCACCAGCACTGCCCTCCCAGCAGCCCCTCAGCGTGTGTCCCGTGGCCGCTCACCCAGGAGGGTGGGCATCTCCTTCGCCCCAGGCACCTCAGGCCCTGCCCCAGTCAGCCCTGCTGCCCTCAGTGAGGAGGCTATTGACCTCCTGAGATCCCTCACTGTTGGGCAGTCTACCATTCTGAATGCCATCCAGGGTGTAGAGAGGCATTTGCAACAAACAAATGCATGCCTGGAGGGCATTCATTCTGGCCAGGCAGCCCAACAGAGAGCATTTCAGGCTCTGGCCTCAGCACTGATGGCACCCATTGTCCCTGTGTCCAGCCTCCCCCCTCCAACCTCCTCCTCCCAGACCCAATTCCCTGTACCTCAGCCTATCCCAAGCACACCATCAGACCAGCATGCACACACCTCAACACACAAGAGTGGCTCAGGCAAACATAAGCACCACACATCCCACAGGCACTCACACAAGCATCATACCCATGCACACATACCAACATCCACTGCCTCCACTGTGTCCCCCTCCTCCATGTCTCCCTCCTCCCCCCTGTCTCGTCTCTACTCACACCTGCATGCATTACATCTTCAGCCACTACCTCCATTACCAGCACGCCTATCACCACACACCGCTCACGTGCACTCACCACCCCCACTACCGTTCACACATCCTCTGTGTCCTCTCCCAGTGTGTCTGTGAGCCCTCCTCCCAAAGTACACAAACGCAGCCACACACCCACCCAACAGCCATCCACCGCACAACAGCCTCCAGCCCATGCACCTTCACCCAAAGTCAGCAAACGTACACCTCCTACAACCACTATCTCTTCCTCCACTCCCAAACCCACTCCATCTACCAGTCCCAGTGTGTCTAAAAAGCTTTTCCTGTCTACTATTGACCTCTTCTCATACACCTCCCCCCCCGTCCGTCCCCTAGGGCCCGCCTTCCAGGTCCCAACCCAGCACCTCAGCCACCAAATCACCAGGCACAGTGGTGGCAGCAACTGCAGGCTTTTGGAGTGAGCCAAGCATCAGGGCTGCCAGTGTTCCACGGAGAGACGGCAAGGACATTCCGCCACCTCCAAAAGTGAAAAAGGTGCCCACATCCCGGAGGGAGAAGGCGAAAACACCTGCCACCAAGGACTCAGGCAAAACAAAATTGGATAGTGGAAAGACAGCTGCTCCACTATCCAAGGTGGGGAAGGGCCGGAAAATCAAGGGCAGGTCCACGTCAACGCCAACCTGCACAGCGGACAAGACCGCCACCAGCACCGCCACCTGCACCGCCACCAGCACCCCAGTCACGGAGACCGCCACCAGCACCAATGCCACTGACACCGCCGCCAGCACCGATGCCACTGACACCGCCAGCAGCACCGCCAGCGGCCCTGCGACATCCTGAGCCAGTGGCACCAACGCAGACATGGCTGCCATCCCCAGTGGTCAGTCATACGAGGCTGATGGTCAGTTCCAGGAGTCTGGGCAGCTTGCATGTTGCACCACCGTCAGTGGAGTATCACATCCACTACCTCAGTCCTTGGCAGGATGAAGCACTCTGGGCACAAAGCCCCCTCCAGAACCAGTGGAGTATCACATCCACTACCTCAGTTCTTGGCAGGATGAAGCACTCTGGGCACATAGCCCCCTCCAGAACCAGTGGATTATCACATCCACTGCCTCAGTCCATGGCAGGATGAAGCACTCTGGGCACAAAGCCTCCTCCAGAACCAGTGGAGAAAGGCATCCACTACCTCAGTCCTTGGCAGGATTAAGCACTCTGGGCACAAAGCCCCCTCCAGAACCAGTGGAGAAAGGCATCCACTTGAGAGACTGTGGCTTTGCACTCCCCAGGATAAAGCAGTAGGCAAACCACCCCTTCGAGAGACTTGAGAGGCTGTGGCTTTGCACTCCCCAGGATAAAGCAGTGGGCAAACCACCCACTTGAGAGACTTGAGAGACTGTGGCTTTACACTCCCCAGGATGTAACAGTGGGCAAGCCACCCACTGTAGAGACTTGTGAGACTGTGGCTTTGCACTCCCCAGGATAGAGCAGTGGGCAAACCACCCACTGTAAAGACTTGTGAGACTGTGGCTTTGCACTCCCCAGGATACAGCAGTGGGCATGGAGCCTCCTCGTGGAGCTGGCGTCGTGCACTCATCCGGCTGAGGTGCCCCTCCTTCCTTTCCGCCTGAGGTGCCTGTTTCATTTCGATCTGATTCCCCTGCAGTGTTCTCTCCGTTTGAAGTCTGGTATCGATTGTGGGCCTCACCCATGGTTTTTGGGCCCAGTGGGCCATGGACTATGAATGGTGCACTATCCGGACTTGTGTAGTTGGTGTACATAATTGTATATACTGTATTTAAAGTTTTGACTAATGGATTTTTATTTATTACACTGGTTCAACTCATTTCCTTGCGTTCTTCCAGGGAGGGTGGGGGGGTGTAAATGTAATGTTGCAGCATGTATTTGTGTGTATGTTGTTGTGGGTGGGGGTTTTGCATGTTGCGTGTGTGTGTCACTTTCTTTTCCCTCCCCCCTCCCCTGTGTTGTAGGTGCTGTACTCACCGTTGTCGTCCCCGTGGTAGAGGAGCAGGAATACCATCCAAGGGAGTATTTGGAGTTCTGGCTCCATGACGTCCTGGTTCCTCGTGGGGTATGGAGAGGTGAGTGTTTTCCCTTCCAAGTCCTGTTTCCGCCGTGTTTTTGTTCACATTGGTTCTGCCCCGGAAAAGGTGGCGGATTGGCCTCTCATAATAGTGTGGGTGGTATATTGTCTTCCGCCTGTCTGTTGGCGGTAACCGCCGCAGAGTTTGTTTCTACTGCCATGGTGGTCGGAGTGTTAAAGAGGCTGTCTATGTTGGCGGTTTCCGCCATGGTCGTGATTCCATTTTTTTTACCGCCCGGCCTGTTGGCGGTCATACCGCCGCTTTAAGACCGTCCGCCAGGGTTGTAATGAGGGCCAATGTTTTTAGTGTACCTTAACTTTATTAAATGAGATATATATTCATTTAGTATAATTTTATAATCATCTTCATGTTATTTGAATATATTTGCCTTAGAAACAATAAACAATGTATGTAATGTGTGCAGTAATGTTTCATAGTTTAATGTTGAAATGTACTCCTCCATCAAATCTAGGCTCATGTATTAACGTTTGCTGCATTTATTTTACATGTAATATGAAATCCTGCATGAGAGGATGTAATATGTGCACAGTATGACTTGAAATTAAATGTGCATTGCTAAATAACGTTAAGGTTGACCTGAATAGGCCTGAATTTCTTTAACATGAGAAACCGTTCTTCATTTGTTTTGCTAGTGTGTCATTTCATTGCAGATGAATTCATATGAAATGTTAGTTTTGAAATAGATGTGCTATTGTTTTACTAATAGCCTACAAGAAAAAACCCTGAAGGCAGAACACAGAGAGACCAAGAGTGAGATGACTGTCCCTTATTCATACATGTTGCGAATGATGTCCAGAGGACCAAGGACAACAACGTTCCCAGGACTGGTATAAGTAAAGGAATTGATATTGCAAGTTACACCGAGGGACAGGAAAATGCAGAGGAGCTCATGATGGTGGGATCAGGATGGTATTACCTATATGGATTTTGTGGTGTTAACTAGAGCTTTCACAGATCGGTTGTAGGCAAACTTTCTCTGGACTTTGAGAGGTACAGACCTCTGACTTTCCGCTTTGTCCCAGTGCTTTGTTTAGTGTGACTTAGGGCTACACTTAACACTTTAAGAAGACTCTTGGCTGAGCTTCAGAAATACTGACACCTTCTTTTAACTTTTCCCATTCACTTTTGCCTTATTTATGTTTACACATTGTTACCTAACTTCCTAGTAATACTCTCGAATGGTAAAAGATTGTCGACCTCATGAAAAGAGCATACAGATGCTCCATCAAATCTGGTAGCACAGAACTGGTTTCCTCAGAGTTAGGAAGTTCCATGGTCTAGGTTCCCTGGAATTAGGGTGTTCCATGGTCTAGGTTGCGGCGTGGAGATAGGGAATTAGAGTATCCCTCTATAAAATTGCCCAAACCCAGCCCAAAAGTTCAAAGCTGATGACTCGTTCGAAGGATTCATGGAGTTCCAGCATCGTTTCAACTCAGCGGATGTGTGAGTATTAATAGGGTTGCGTGTTGCATTGCTTGTGCTTAGATTGGGGTGTTTCGCCGTGATTGTGAAGTGTTCGGCTGAGATATTTGAAGTTATTTTGTAAATGTGGCACTTATTGCAAAGAAGTTGCGATGGTTATCAAGTCCTTCATGGCGAGTGATGAGAAATATATGAGTCATGAGAAATATATGAGAAAAGTGTAGAAGATACTTTTTGTTGTTCTAATCAGCTGTTTAGTGGTACTAATCATGAGACGCTAACAGTACTGCCAGAAAGAAACCTTCTTTTGTTGATTCTGACCGGTTGGTATAGTGAATCTTATGTGCACAGGGAGAATTTGTATCAATCCAAGTGAGATCCACTCGTCAAGGTTTCATTTGAGAGTGTGTGAGAGTAGGTAAAAAAGTGTGTCTCTGAACTGCTTTTAATATTATTAATTAGCCTGAACCCTTGGAGGAGCAGACAAAGCTGTTGTTGAAAATCGCTTGCATTTGTTTTTTGCGCATAGGTTTGAGTGAGAGAGCGATCATGATGGAAATTGTAAAGGAGGGTTAGTCACTGCAAGGAGTGAGATTTATGTCACATTGTGCAGCGCTGGTATAGGTCGGTTGGTGTAAAGCCATGCTGGTATTGGTGGACTGCGACACCAGGAGTTGCCTTGATATTGGGTGTGAACACCAAACAGAGAATTGTTACTCCCTGATTGTAAACAAAACATTGTTGTGAAGACTTGAAATTTTATTGAAAAATGAAATTCTTTAAAGTATTGCGAAGTCTGATGAAGGGGGATGCGTTCATACCTGTTAGAGAGGGAGTAGATACTTCTCCCGTAGGTACACAATGTCATTATATGGTGTTGAAGGTAGGTCTTCACACGTCTTTGGCTTGAACAATGGCACAAGATCACTGAGGAGGAGGGCGCACTGTCTTTTCCATGTCATAGAACACATCATTTGAAGATTATTGAAAATTTTAGACAAATTCTGTAAGAGACGAAACTGCCTCCTAGACCCGCACTTTTTTAAGCACTTAGGGGCATATTTATACTCTGTTCACGCCGAATGTGCGTCAAAAAGTTTGACGCACATTCGGCGCAAACCGTGCATCATATTTAAACTTTGATGCCTGAGCCCGCAGAAGTCAAAATTCCTCTGTGTGCGGCATTTTTTGGATGCGGGAAACTGCCTTGCGTTAATGACATACAAGGTAGGCGTTACTGCCCAACAAATGACTTTAAGGCCTGTGCGCCTTATTTATACTCCAGCGTCATCTTGACGCACAGGAGGGGGTGGGCCATAAAAAATGGCACACAGTTTTTTAACGCCTGGGCCAGGGCAGGCGTTAAGGGACCTGTGGGCTCACTTCCATGGTCTCTGACCATGTAAGGAGCCCAGAGGTGCCCTCGCCTGCCCCCAGGGACACCCCCTGCCAACCTCGCCCACCCCTGGAGGACACCCATGGATGGGGGGACCCATCCCAGGTAAGTATTTTTTTTTTTTTTAAGTGGCATGGGGGGCCTAATTAGGCCCCCCTACATGCCACTGTGCCCAGTGGCCATGCCCAGGGGACAGAAGTCCCTTGGGCATGGCCATTGGGCAAGGGGGCATGACTCCTGTCTTTGCTAAGACAAGAGTCATTTCAATGGGGTTTGTGCATCAAAAAATGGCGCAAGTCTGGTTTGAGGCATTATGTTTGCCTCAAACCTGACTTGCACCATTTTTTGACGCACAACCCCCATTTTACCCTACGCCGGCGCTGCCTGGTGTGAGTCATTTTTTTTTACTCAGACCAGTCCGCAGCACCGGCTAACGTCATTCCTTAAATAAGGCGCCTCCTTGGCGCATAGGAATGGGGTTAGCCGGCGTCAAAAAGGATAATTATGGGCCTTAATGCTTGGTAACACCTAGCTCATCAGAGACAGAAAGAGAAAATGAGCGAAAGGTCAGTAAAGTGCTGCATACTTTTGCAGATGCTAGAGGGGCTATACAACAAAAAGCTTGGTGAACAGACATAATTGAGGGAACTAGAACATATCAAGCCTTGACAATTGAAGAAGAGGGGAAAACTAATCCAAAGGAAAATAAAAAGAAAGAAGTGACTAAATACACTGAGGATAAGGTTTAAAACAGTGATAGTGACTCAGAAAACGATTTCATAAATGAGCTGTTGTTGAATCCTCCACTACTACATAGCATGATTCAAACAGGAGGGACAACTGAAACAATGTGAAATGAAAAGTTTGGTATACTTACCACACCATTAAAACCAAGTTAAAATCAGACTGGAGGGAAGGTAGAGAAGACAGTTCCTCAGAGCTTGAATGCTTTAGATACTCTACCTAGCAATCAGGTTTTCGCTCCAGGAGGTTATTGATGCATTACAGAGTAGCGTGAGCAATCAAGCTCCGGGCCCGGACTCAATCCCTATGGATTTATATAAAGCTAACCCCCAGCTATGGGCACCTATTCTCCTAAATGTTCTCAATGCAGCAGTTACGGTGGGCATTCCTGCCTCTTGGAGACTGGCATGTATTGTCCCAGTGTTTAAAAAGGGCGATCGTAATGACCCTAAGTCTTATCGCCCTATATCCCTCCTGGACTCTTCTGCGAAGATTCTGGGACGGATCATTCTAAGGCGTCTGGAGGCCTGGATGATAGGAAATGACATCTTAAGCCGGGAACAGTATGGTTTTAGGGAAGGCCTCGGTACGCGAGAACAATGTCTTAACTTACTGATGATGATTGGTAAATACACGCAGGCCAGGAAAGGTACCCTTTATCTTGCTTTTATGGACCTTAGTTGTGCCTTTGATAAAGTGAACCGGTCTATTTTATGGGAGAGGCTAAATCATTTAGGTCTGGATCCTAATATTGTAGAGCTGCTCCGATATCTCCACTCTGGGACAGTTGCAAATGTAAGGGTAGGGCCTAATGGGGAATGCTCAGAGGCTTTTAAACTTTCAAGAGGTGTGCATCAGGGGTGTGTCCTGGCTCATACTTTGTTCCTTCTATATACAAATGGACTGTCTGATTTTTTGATGAAACACTGTAGGGATGTCCCAAAGGTGAAGGGTATTGATATCCCTGTGCTGACGTACGCGGATGACGCAGTCCTCATGGCCCGCACGATGAATGGTCTCCGGGAAATAGTTAGAGCTTATGTTACTTTTATGTCAGCTTTGGGTTTAGAGGTCAATTTTAAGAAATCACATTTTATGGTTTGTGGAAGACCCCTGAGAAGGGTGGGGGAGCTTAGGGTGGAGGATCAAGTTATTAGCAGGGTCCATGAGTTCCCATACTTAGGGGTGATTTTTGATGAGAAAGGATCCTGGAAACCCTGTATTGCCAGAAGGGTTGTGCTTTTCCATGCAACAGTTGGTGCGGCTTTTGACTTTGCTGTAAGGGTAGGTAATAGACCTATCAAGCCCCTGCTTGAAATCTATAGGCGGAAATGCCTTCCTGTCCTGCTGTATGGCACGACACTTTGGGGGTATAGGGATACTCGAGCTCTTACGGTGGAAGAAAATCGCTTTTGTAGAAGGCTCCTGGGAGTTGGACAAAACATCCCTGGTTTTTGCCTTCACCTGGAACTGGAGCTTGAGTTTGTGCAGGATACTATCCAGTTGGCTCCCCTTCTGCTATGGATCTCAATCTGGAGTAACGAACATGCTACTCTTAATAGGGAAATCCTAAGGGATTGTTTGGCTTGCGACAATGCAAAGAATATTCCCTGGCTGATGCACATAAGGAAGATGGCTCATGACCTGGGGCGGCCTGAATTGTTTGATTATCCCGAGGGTCTGACTAGCCATGACAAGAAATGGGTTAAGGACAATTTTCTGAGAATACAGGCCTCCAAAAGGGAGGGGGAGGCTTTAGGGAAAAAATCAATCAGGGACTACATCATGTTAAAGATGTGGGTGGTCCCTGAGCGCTATCTTTTAGAAATAAAGGATGTGAGGGAAAGGTCTCTCATAACTCGATTCCGCCTGGGAAGCATTAGAAGTAATTTGTGTTTCCCGCTAGGTCAGTATGGGGACAAATGTATTAGACCTTGCCCTGCGATGGGGTGTCCCATCAGACCTTGCTCCATTTTACATTGTTTTGTGATTTTTATGCACCGTTTAGAACTCGTTTTTTATTACCTCTCCTAAGGCCCAAGTGTTTCGTGCAATATCGTCCTGCTTTTCTGTGGTTACAAATGGCCTCAGATATATTGGTATGGAAGGGCCTGGGATCATTCTTGAAGGGAGCTATCACCTGGCGTAATAATGTAGAGTTTTAAAATGAGTTCTTCTATTTTATTGTTTTTTATGAATGTGGTTTTTATATGTTCATATCTATTATGGGTGTTTTTATCATATATGGTTTTATTGGTATATTAATAATGTATTGGTGATTATTTGCTGTAATGGATGAACTTTTTCATACCGAATAAAAGTTTTCTTCTTTCTACTCTAGGTGCACTGATTTTCTCCATAGCAATTGGTCCTGAGTTCCATTTTATGGACCAGGAGCGACAGGGAATAATACACATTAATTGACTGTTCCTGCTGTTTATTTTGAAAGGAGTGTCACAGGCAATGGCAATGCAGGGAATATGACAATGGGGAGACTTCCTTCAGTTCAGAGACACAAATATTACATGCATGACAACCACAGACCCAGCAACAAGTCAGATGGGATTTGCCCCCTATGCAATGTTTCCTCAGCGATCACCACCATTTTTCATAACTAGAGCTAATACTATTTCAAATGCTGACTGTAGTATTCCTAATAGAAGAGTACAGTTGAATATGCAAAATTCTGCAATGTCTGTTGCAAGCACCCCAGACCATGCAAATCCCAGTACCTCCAGAGGACAGAGAATATTGAATACCCCAGCAGAACAACTAGGTCTTGGTGCTCATGAATTAGATGACTTGCTCACTAGAATGGACATTCCAAATGAGACTGAAGGTTCAGGCGACAGTAGGAGGACATTTCAGGAGACAGAGAGGCGGGAGGAGAAAGAGAGAGAGAGCGAGAGAGAGAGAGAGAGAGAGAGAGAGAGAGAGAAATTAGAATTGAATGAGATGATAATGAGAACACTTGACATATCCAAATTGGACACTTATCAAGAGGACAAACTAATGTTCAGATGCATTATATTACGAGATGTGCAGGACACGCTCATGAGAGATTAGGTGACTTAACCCGTGTGAGAAACCAGGACTTTTTGCCCACATTTGTGACTACTAGGTGCTGGTTTTCTGACTCTGAGAGGGCCCTGGGCTCTGCTAAACATATCCAGGTCATGTGTTCTGATTAAAAGGTATATGCAAATTAGGCATAATTATAATTGGCATGACAGCTTACCTGTAAGTCCCTAGTATTTGGTAGGGCATGCAGGTTTAGAGGCTCATCATACGTAATGCATTCAAGTGTGTACTGTTGTGGTGCCTACTGTCAATTTAAAGGCCGGCCCTGGCTTGCAGGCTGCATTTAAATTAAATTTCGATGCAAATTCGACTTTGGGATTAAAGGTACTTCCAAATTCTTTAACTACCTTATTTTTACATATAAGTCACCCCTTAGGCCCCCCCCCAGGTGCCCCAAGGGTAGGGTGCCTTGTAACTAAAAGCAGGGACGTTATACAGGATGTTTCAGATGCGCTGGTGAGGGGAAAACTGCCTGTTCCATTTTTCCCATTTTAGTGTATTAGCTCCATAGGCTACCATAGGAAAACTTTATAGAATTATAGCTATTGATTAGATAAAGCTACATAGCTGAATAAATCTACCAGCTTGCCACTTTTAGAATTATTATAACTATCACAGAAAAGAAGTTATAGAACTAGCTTCTCTGTTGTGTCAAAATCCAGCCTTCCATCAGCTCTTCTGTTATTGGCAAACATCGGCCAGGCTGAGCCAAGCTGTCTTAATGAGGTGTGAAGTGGCCTGCAATGATACAGTGGGACATCTGGTGGGTGGAGATCTGCAAGCTGCAGAAGAAAAGGCAGGAAGTGGTCAGGGTAGCCAAACTAGTCTTCGAAGGAGGAATGACACTTGGGACGGGACACAGGCTCACCCCCACTTTCTGCCACCCCAGTCAGATGGGAGCTCCAGTGATTAGATTAGCAGAGGGGCTCGGGTAGTGTTAAGGGAAATTAGCCACACCAGTGGGATGGCTTAGCCAGATCTTAACCTCCAGGAGAAAGTTTCTCCATCTTGGATTCTGGAAGAATAGTGCATTCTGTGATTGATCTTTGCCACACTTCGCAGGAAGTGGTCACCCCAGAGGGGGGGCACCCTGCACCCCAATGATGAGGGATACTCCCCTGCTTGCCAGCCCAGGAACACAGAATAAACATGGGAGAGTTGTCCAGCATCTCAGATCCCTGTCCAAACTACAAAGAAAAGAAGGACTGCCCTGCTTGAACCCTGATCTGCACCCCAAAGGACTGCACTCTGGAAGACTGCACCTGCTGCAGACCGAGGAACTACAGCTTTAAGCACTTTGACTGGCTTCAAGAAGTGAAGGAGTGGACCCCCCCCCGACAGCAACAGGTTAACAGAGCTTCACCTGCACCATCTCCATCAAGAAGACCCAAGATGGACAGTCTCCAGTGGCCTTTGAAGGAATTTGCCAGGTGCGTTTTGAGAAATGTAGTCCCAACATCCCAAGGATCATCTCAGAGCTTCTAGACCCTTGGATTGGTGTTGCGGACACCCAAAGATATTTGCCTGGAAAAAAGGAGAAGAAGAAGGACTGCCCTGCTGAACCCCTGGTCTGAACCAAAAGTAGTGTACTCACAAGGACTGCACCTACTGCACACTCTGGGCTTCACAAAAAGAGGACTTTGCCTGCCTCCTAAAGGATTCAGGAGTGAACTCCTTGTAAGCAACAGATATAAAGGAGCTACCAAGAGTCACCTGCATCACCTCTTGTCAGAAGAGTCCAGCAGGACAGCATTCAGTGGACGTTTAAGGATTTGTCCAGGGGCATGGTGGGAATTGTAGTCCCAGCATTCCAAGGAGAAACTCAGAGATTCTGGAAGCTTGGATTAGTGTTGTGGACCACATTGCAGGCGGCTGGAACTCTTGACTTTGTGCGCTATTTGCTTCTAAGCGCTAGTTTTAATTTTTATCTTTTCTATTTTTATAAATTGGTGTTGGATTTTATTGTGTGTTGTGTCTTATTTAATGTATTGGTGTTTTAAAATGCTTTACATGCATGTCTCCTAAATTAAGCCTGCCTGCTTATTGCCAGCTACGAAGGGTTGAGCAAGGGATTAATTTACTGAGACCTTGACTGGACCTTATATTGTGATTGTAGCCTTATTACATGTGGTGGGTACCTACCAGCCCCTACTAGTAAATCACCTTTCAACAGCGCAGAGATACAAAGTTGAATATAATAAGTCCAAAACTTTACAGAGAAGCTATAGTTTGAGTATTCATGATCTAGATCTTGCAAATACGAGACAGTCGGAAATGAAATTATGAATCAGATAATTAATTGTTTATGTTACAAAATAGAGTCAATTAGATAGGTAGGAAGGCAGATGGGTAGAGAAGAATACAAAGAAAGTAAGGTTATATCTGCCTCAAACTGGAGCACATGAGGATGAAGAAATGCTTACAATGAGAGAAGTTCCTGGTGGAGGTTATGTTCATTTACCCTGGAGCAGAAGTGCTATTCCCCAAAGTTGAGAGAGAAGCCTGTGGAATTGTACAGACAGGTAGAACACTTTGTGAAGTTTTCAAAAGTTTTGTGGGGTAATTTGAACACTTTGTTTGACGTTGTCGTTCCAAGTAATGTTTGTAATGAATGCAAAGTGTCTGTTGATTGGGCTGACAAAGAACCTACGAGACATCCAGTGATGAAAGTTCTGTCTCCAATAGTGATGAAGAAGTATCATCAGGTGATTTTGTTCTTGAAATTAAAGGTGTTCCCTAAAGACATTGTTTGGTTTAATATTGACAGAAAGGGACCATACATTCTTATTATGAGAGATTGTTGCAGGTGTTCAAACAGTATAGTTTTACAGAGACTTTTGAAGCAAAAGATATAGAATATTTTGTGTTCAGATTTGTGCATGGGTTCAAACCTGAAGTCAATATAATGATTCAGCAGCATTTGATTTGTTAGCAGAGTAAGCCAATTGATGAGATCCTCAGATATGCAAAATATAGCAGTGATGAATTGGAGATACTTAAAATACTTGAAGCTCAGTCGACGGATAGAGACCTGGTCTTGCCAGTCATAGCAGTCAAGTGTGGGGGCCAGTGGCACCAGCACCGACTTAGCCGGGTTCATTCGCAAGCCTGATGCCTCCTCTAAGCAATGCAACAAATGAAGGCCCCACTGGTCAGTTTCGCTGGGGTTTGCCATGCATAACAGAATGTCATCAGCGTACAATGCCATGCGATCCTCATGTGTGTGATACCATCTCCATCCGCAGTATATTGGGTCCATCCTAACCAGACGAGCTAACAGCTCAACCGTCAGAGCAAATAGCAGTGGGGATAAAGGATAGCCCTGACACGTAACTCGACAAATGGAAAAGGCAAAGGATAACGGATTAGTAACCCGAACCCAGGCTACTGGATTGATGTACAAGGCCTGGACCATCTGGCGAAATCTTGGCCCCATGCCCACCCGGACTAGCACCAAACTCAAGTAGTCCCAGTCCACTGTGTCAAAGGCCTTTTCAAAATCAATATAAAGGGGTGCTAAATCAGGGGGAATGCGGTGACATCGAGCCAATGCTACATGGAGACGATGTATACAATGACTCCTACTCCAGTTTGTCATAAAGCCGCATTGTTCGGGGTGGATCAGAAGTGGCAGGACCCTCTTGAGGCAGGTCGCTAGAATTTTGGCATAGATTTTTATGTCATTATTAATAGGTGAGATTGGTCTGCAGTCTGTGCAAGACCTGGTCGGCGGCAGCGTCTTTGGGGACACCACTATGGTGGCCGTGTCTAGTCCTTCTGGAAAGGAACCAACCTGGGCCACTTCGTCATAAAGGGCCTGCAAGTGCGGTGTCAACCCTTCTTTAAACATTTTGTAGAATTCCAGTGGAAACCCATCGGGTCCAGGAGCTTTCTGTGCCCCCAGTGCCTTAATTACCTCACTTAGGGGGTTATTCCAACTTTGGAGGAGGTGGTAATCCGTCCCAAATGTGACGGATTTACCACCAGCCGTATTACGAGTTCCATAGGATATAATGGACTCGTAATACGGCTGGTGGTATATCCGTCACTTTACCGTCACTTTTGGGACGAGTTCCTCCCCAGTTATAGGTTTGTCAAGGATGTCTATGTCCGTTTGTGGCAACACCGGGAGGGGGATGTCATTCAAGAATTGTCTGGTGCGTTCTGGGATAATCGTCGAGGACGCTTTGTATAATTTTCTGTAGTAAGAGGCAAAAGTGTCTGCTACTTCTTGAAGCTTAGTGAACACCTCCCCCGTGTTGCTAATCTCGGGAATGATTCTAGATGATTGATGGTGTGATAACAACCAATACAGCAGTTTCCCATTTTTGTCTCCCTATCCATATACACAAGTGGTGTTTAGCCTCTAGACTGAGGGCTTGGGCTTCCAAATTAGGAATATAAAGCCTCCCGGCTCGCTCCCGGGTGTGGACAAGTCCCCTTGCAGCCCCCCTTACCACTTCTGCTTTACACACTTCGCATAGGGTACCCGCCGATGGGACTGAGTTTGTGTTTAGGGAAAAGTATTCCTGATAACTGCCTGTATTTGTTGGGCAAAGGGTTTGTGTTGTCGGTACCATGCATTCAGCCGCCACATCGGGTGGTCACCCGCCGAAGCAGACCCTAGCACGAGATGCAGCGGAGCATGATCAGAGATGCCCCTAGAGAAGATCTCAATGTGAATAAGTTGGCTGCGGTCTGTAGCCGGCAAAAGAATGAGGTCTATTCTAGATTGCATTTGGTGTGCTGCCGAGGTGTGTGTAAACCGAATTTGTCACGGGTGCCTGGTTCTCCAAGCAGCACATAACCCCAAGGATGCCATCCAGTTTACCAGGTTGGAGGCTGCCGCCTGCCTGTGGTGTAGTGGGGGACCCGAAGCGTCCTGCAAGGGGTCTGGGACCGCGTTAAAGTCTTTACCTATCAGGGTGGTCCCCTGAGGCAGGTCCCGGAGTATTTTTGTAAGGTCGTTTAGAACAGCATGCAGGGATGCCGGTGGGGTGTAAACACAACGTTGCCCTTTCTCACCATCGCAGTCTCGGTGGGGGGGGCAGCAGTGTTTCCTTTCAGGCACAACCCCTCTCCAAACCAGTCCTAGTCCCCAGATAAGTCAGGGGGCCGCAGAACACCTCACCCGACCACCCCGGCCCGCTGCCTCTGCCTCACTCGGCTTTCCAGATGTCCCAGTCCAAGCAGCTCCTGGCAACTAGGGACTGAGCCTCAATGCGTTAGTCCGTTGGCGGCTGCCATTTTACACGAGGGTGCCTTACTCCCTGGTGTCCACCTCATGCGTGGTCTGATCTCCAGCCGGGACCCCACTATTATTACCCCCGACTGTGCAGGCACCTGAGGCACCAAAGCCAGCAGAAGGAACGGTGAGATTGTAGGGCTTAAGAGAGGACGGATGACGAAGGGGTCGGGAGCACTTCTTAAATACGACCGCCATATTGACACCTCAGCCACACACCCCGGGGCTCAGAGTGGTTTTATGACGTCTTCTGGCTCTCCTATACGCAAAGGTGAGAAAGTGTATACTCTTTTGAAGGCATTACAGCTTCCTGCTTAAAGTGTGGTTGTGAAGTGCTCAGCGCACTGCAAGGGAACTGATTATGTGACTGTGGAAGACAACTATGCAGACAAAGTAGCTAAATATCATGCCTTAAATGCATGTGGCTTCAATGGTGAATATCAAAATGAAGGAACAGATAAGACAAATTACAATCTCTTGCTAACTGCAGCAGATACATTGGAGGAAGTTAAGAGGTTACAGGTAGTAGTGTCAGAACAGCCTCTTGCAAAAGACATTAGCATGATGTTTGGGTTTAAAATGATGGAAGACCTGTGTTGCCAGAAAGCTTGTTACCACGTATAGTGAGACATTACCATGGTCCAGCCCATGTGGGACATGATGCAATGGTGAGATTGTTCTGACAGACATAGTTTAACTCTAGGTTTAGACTGATAGCAGAACCATTGTGTCACAGATGTGTTACATGTCAACAGATGAATGTGGGCAAATGAACTGCAGTAGCACTGAGTCACATAGGTCAGACCAGGGGGTTCTTTCAACAGAATGCAGTTAGATTTCGATAAAGTACCTGTGTGACATGGACTGAGATACGTCTTGGTTATTGTGTGCATTTTCTCTCAGTGGGTTGAAGATTACCCGACTAGGAGAAATGACAGTCTCACAGTAGCAAAGTTGTTGTTAATAGAGCTCATTCCATGTTTTGTATTCCTGACTTCTCTGAAGTCAGACCGAGGAACTCATTTCATTAATGAGGTCCTGAAATTACCATGTGCAGCATTGGAAGTGAAGAAAAGGCTACTTTGCAGCTATAAGCCAGAGGCTTCTGGTCTTGTTCAGCAGATTAGTAGAACGTTGAAATCCAGACTGGCTATGTGCTTCTACTTCTTTGAAATGGCCTGATGCATTGCCTCTTGTGTTGATGAGTCTTCGCAGTGCTCCAGATAGGAGAACAGGGCTGTCTCTCCATGAAATCATCATGGGAAGAGCCATGAGATCACCCGCTGTGCCTGCAAATGCACCTGTGAACATTATAGATGACATGGTTGTTGATTACTGCAGAGGACTGGCTGATGTGGTTCTTTGTATGTCTCATTAGGTTGGAGAGGCTACAGCTCAGCCGCTACAAGAGCAGTGCCGTGGCCTCAGCCCCGGTGACTGGGTTATGGTGAAGACGCATGTGCACAAGATGTGCCTGGAGCCATGGTGGAAAGGTCCATTTCAGGTGATAGTGGTCACAACAACAGTTGTGAAGTGTGGAGGTCTCCTCAACTGGTTGCATGCAGTGCATATTTGCAGAGTCCAGTGTCCCCTTCATGACCAACAGCACCGGTCCCTGATGGACTGGTTACAGTGAGACAAAGGGAGCAGTTTAGTCAAGCTGTGGGGGATAAGGCAGTGACTGGAACAGCACACGTTCAGTCTGAGGGGGGTCTGAGTGAGTCAACAGGTGAAGTTTGTACAGAAGGATGGCACCTGGAGACGTTGACTGTGCAGAACTCAGATAATGACGAAGGAACTAGTGCAATAGCCAAACAAGTTGTGCCTGGAGATGAGTGGCCAAGAGAACATACTTTGCCTGAAGTTCCACAAACTATTTCAAAAGAGACTGAGGAGTTTGGCCAAAGTAACCGTGATGATGAAGGGCCAGGAATCTGGAGATCAAGAAGAGCAAAGGTATCATGCCGGGAGTATGCCTCACCTGAATGGACATATCTTGCTGCCAATGACTGCGAGAGAGAGTTTGGAAACCTTTGTTATAACAATACGAATCCAGTTCAGTCTCCTTGAGTGGTTCTGGGGAAGCATTCAGATGGATGCCAGAGCAGGAGAAACTATGTATTTGTTTGAGAAGGTTAGACTTTATGAACAAATGTTTACTTTCCTTTCGACCACCCATAACAAATACAGAAACACCTGTTTCTGTCATTGCTGCTAATACAAGGCATAGAGTTCAACAGCATGTTTTTCCCCTCCTATTAAATGCAAGTGGCTTTCACTTACAAACTGGCTGATCTTTAGACTGTTATTGGTCCATGTATGCATCAAGAAATTTAGCAAGTACCATAGTGAGCCCTAGAGCAATCTTAAATAACGGGAATTGATTGTTCTGAAGGGAATGACACAGGTACACAATGTGTAATTATAAAATGTGGGGTGGCATGTGTGGTTTACAGATATTTCAGTTGACGGTTGTGTATTTGGAGGCAGTCTAAAATGAATTTTCGTTTTAGTATGTGCCGGGATAGTTTGATCTAAAAATATTTTTTTTTTATTATTTTAGGTGTTGGTGAATGCAGATTTCCACGAATTTGAGAGACTGTTTGGTTTTCTTGCTGAAGATGGGGAAAAAAGGAAGCATGGTTTAGACTTTAGAATTTTGTATTTACTGTTTTATATTTGACATTTGTTATGGTATCCTTCCAAGAGTACATAATTGGTGTACTAGCTCTGATACCCAAGGCAATAGAACGGTTTTAGAAAAAGCCAGAAACGTTATTGCTTCTGTCCAGGAATTCTGGGTTGTATATCCTTAATTTGTTTCTACAGTATGCCACTTAATTGTATCCTGTTTTCATTTATTTGTCCCTTTAAAATGTTTCCGTTGTTTAATCTCACTGTAAGCTCCTGATATTGTTCTTACATTATTTTTAATTTCCTTTTGGCTTTGCTCCTGTTTATAATTTAGTCCTAGTGTCATTAGCTTATTATCATTTTCTAAAACGTTGTTGGTCTGCATTCTCTAGTTTCTTTATGCTATTTTATTTTTCCCACCTTTCTTTACCTTCTGGCGATCAGCAAAGCTTGAATCCATGTACAATCCAGTTTTCGCTTCTATCTAATCTGTTTCTTTATATTCTGTTCTTGTGTTGCCAGTATTCCATTTGCTAGTGCATTTTCCAGGTTACAAAGTAGTCTGCGTGATGACCTTTCTTTTGAATTGTGTCTTTAATGAATGTTAACAAATGACTTCATGTGTAGTGCTGTTTTATCTCTGTAATCAATGTGTGATTTACTGTAGTTACCTTTTGTGGGCAGGTAAGGTGACTATGAAGATTAAAAAAAAAAAATGAAAAAAAATTAGATGTTCTTTCTGCACTATGCTGTGAACAGTTGGAGCTGTATAGGGCATGTGTAAATAAAGGTGCTTATGCGAATAAAGGGATTATGTAAATAAAGGGAATTATGTGGCTGGGAAGTTATTTTTTTCCTGTTTTTCTACTGTGTCCAAGTTGCTTTTCGTTAGACAAGTAGAATATTTTTCACAGGAGGTGAAAGTAATTTGAAAGCCAAAGCTCTGATCAACACTCCAACCACCATAGTTATACCTCGGTTCTTGTGCCCTGATTGTAATTATATTGTATTGTAATAGTATTTATATAGCGCTTACTACCCCTGACGAGGCATTGAAGCGCTTTTCGGCGAGTAGCACGCTACTCCAGAACCCAACAAGAATTAGTGCTGGATTAGTATTGGGAAATATGAGTAGAGTTTTTGTATTATTATGAGTTAATTTGAGCCGTGGATATGAGCGTTTGTTAGTTAGGTTTACTGGAGTATTGGAGGGGTGGAGGAGGAAAGAAATCCAGAAGTGTTCATTGGGAGTATATCCCTCATTTACTCATCCCAAAGGCTTGGGATGAGCAAAGGGGGATGGAGGAGGGAAGAGTCTGCGGAAGGGTTAGGGAGTATAAGCTGGTCTATCAGCATGCCAACTTCACTCCTAAAGCATGGAATGACCTGCTGCTATACATAAGATCCTCCTCCTCGCTTCTGAAATCCGCAGGAAGCTGAAGACCTGTTTTTTTCAGTAGTCCCACTAAGACCTAGGTTTGGCTAGACTCACACCTGCACAGCACCAGGTTACCCACCCAGGTAATAGTGTGCTTTACAAATCTGCATAACAGAATATCATATTAGGCACACCCGCCAGCTTGACATCCTTGAACCTTGGCACATGCACTAGGCGGTTACATGTACATAATACTTGAGACATGCTGTTCTTTGTGTACATAGGCACCCTTATAAATAAAGGCTTGTGAACTAGCGCCAGCCATGTGAAACTCCTTAACGAATACCTTTTGGAGGTGACACTGGTCTCTTGTAAAGGCATTCTAGAACAGAATCCAGGAGAAAATGTGTGCTGCTTAAAAAGTCGATGAGGCAGTTTTTTTTTCTTTTTTTTGCAAGTTCCATCAGAATAACATACAAAGCTCTAGAAAGGTTCAACTCGACCCAACGTATAACAAGTGCAGGGAATCCATTTTGTGTTGCGTGGAATGTGCTTATGGACTTTATATAAAAGGATGATTTTACTGTTAATTTATTGTCTTTGTACAGAGCAGTGTTGAGGATCACCTACAAGAGTTTAAGCTACACTAGGGACCCATAAGTATGTTACAGATGTTAATTTATAGATTAAAATGCTTAGATCCTGTTGCTTTGTAATCTAGTTGGGGATGCCAGGGTAAGTAGCGCATGACTCTTAACGAATTGTCTGTTCACAAGTTAAAAACTGCATGTGCTATTTAGAAGATGTTCTAAATACCGCAAATCTGTAGTGCATGTGTGTAATTTAAAACATGCTATTTACCACATGTGATAAATAACACATGGCGAATAACACCCGATTACAAATATTTTTTATTCGGGTTAAAAATGTAACCATAAAAGAAGTAAAACATAAAATACCTCATAACACTACAATGCATAAAAGCAATTCATCATTAAAAAGACAGCTGTTCCTAGATCATTACTCGTGATAAGACTTGCTGCAAAAATGAGAAATTATCAACATACAGTATAGTGACTTCTACAGAGACGTACAAATAGCTCAATTAAAAAGTACAAGATAATGCGTAAAACAATTACAGTTGCTGGGAGAACATAACGTGACCCTTTAGATCCAATCAAAAAGTTTCTCACATTATTCGCTGAATGTACTTAACCGCATCCAAACAGATTAGGATGGTGGTGAAATAAGTAAATAAAAATGAATGCAGATCCACATTGCCTTAATCCAACATGTCTTAAAATTGGAAGCAAAAATCGCTTACTCAAAGACATGTACATTTTACAGATTTACAGAAAAAGATAAAGTATAATATTTATAATAAAGTATGAAAGGTCATTAAAATCAGTGGGAAATGCCACCTTAAAATACCTCCATTCAAAGGTAGGTGGTAAAAATTCCTGAAAGTGTAGGAAATAAAAGAAAAGCTTTAAAACGGTACACAAAAACGAAACCCAACACAATAATGCAAAAACATACAGTAGATGGAGTGCTTGAGGTGAAATAAATAACATCTCACCATAACTGCACACATGGCCAGATCCAGATAAACCACCATGGACAGGTGAAGGTCACACAGGTTGATTGCGGCACCACACCCTTATATGCTGCAGTAATCAACATGGATGCAGCATTGCTAGGCCCCTATGTCATGCCATGCAAGATTTATTTTCTGCTACAAAAAACATGCAGCACGAGGATGGAAAACCAGGTCACCAATCAATGATCTCACATGGCGCAACAATGCAGGATAAGTGACAGGATTGACCTAGTAAAGCTGGAAACACATCCATCAGTCTGCTTAAGATTCAGAGGATTCACAGGCTTGAGATGGGCACCATACCAAACATATTTTCACCATTACCAATACTCTGGAGCCCAACAAAGGGATCCACTGCCCTACCGCCTTCCTGAAAATGCTAGCAGCGCTAGAATTCGTGCAACAGACACCACAAGGCTGACAGTAGAATTGTTGCGTGGCATTTCTCCGTCAACCTTTAGCAAAATACTCTAAGCGAAGGATGCTTCACAGAGCACGACCGAGCAGCATATAGAGTTCAGTTCCCCTGGGGCACTCACACAGTTAATTCCACCAAAGCAAACATCTGCGATACAGCAAAAGTTCCTGAAATTCGAGGGTCAGTTTGCTGCACTCATGTACACCTGGTGGCCTCTTGTAGACGGAACAAGTATGCTGAAACGGTAAAGTGAAGCGTACTACTTATGCATAAATGCTCCGTGGTGTGGATCTGTGTACATTGCACAGCTGTGTTAGGAGATCTAGAAGAAGCTACGTCATGATTCTGACTAGAAGCCACACTAGTCATCCTGTGGTAACACATCACCCTTAAGATCCTTGCTTCACTTGATCAGGTGGTATCTGGTGCTTCGCATCGGCACTTAATTATCAGCATCAGCACTTATGGCAGTCAGCCACAAGGTGGCACTGTCTGTCTAATTTAGAAATGAGCACAACAACTGTTTGTTAATTCTAGCTACATTAAAAATGACTAATAACTGCCACCCAAGCTGTTCTTACAGCTCATGAGACCTGGAATATTCTGAATTGTCGCACTACTGTCATTGGTAGCTCTGGTAGGGTCAATGGGTGGTGCAAGCTGCAGTCATGTCCTGACGAAGGCCATGGCACTTATTTCTTTTACAAACGAAGACGTTCTTGTGCAAACAAATCAACCCTTCATCAAAACTACAATTCAATGTGATTATTTTAGTCCATTCTCCATACGTCAAAAGCACCATTAGAGAGTTGTTAGCACCTATGACATCACACATATTGATCAATGTGACTATGTTTAGCAATTTACATTGGTCACTCTTCACAGTGATAATTCTCAGCCAAGTCAACTTAACAACCACATGTACTTCCATCACAACTCTCATGTATCCTACCTTGGATTCCTCTGAACTTAAGACCTCCTTTCATGTGTTCCACTCCAGACAAGCTAAGGATGGTCATAATGTTTACTTTCCCAAAGATTGAGCTGGAGCTAAATTGGAACAATACCACCAGTTGAAATGCTTCAGTGGTTGTATTTGGCAACTTGCTTAAGTACCTAGAATTTCAAGGTTTGGAACCTGTTTCTAATGTTCTCAACATCATGTGGAATTGATTTTGCCCATTATTTTCTACAGGCATGTTTTTGTTTTGGTGCCATCTTCAATATGAGCTGGCACATTAGACGGTCATGGTATCTTACGACCTGCATGACCCGGACTGCAAGCTCAGAACCCATAATCTTGTACTTTCTGTTTCTGCCTGGGTCCATGATGGAAGAGTCTGACAGATTTCTGCTTGTGATGACTGTGATATCAGAGGATGGCAGTGGATTCCCTTTGCTTGTTCCAAGATGCTTTGCACACACAAAATGAATGCCTGCACACCGCCACACAGGAAGGAGTTTTTGGTGTACTTTCAGGGTCTTCTAATGTCCTTTTGTGTGTTACTCTAACTGTTTCTGTTCTCTAGGGATCACGTTCCTCACCCTACAGCAGGACCTTTCAATGCCTGAAAATGGGCACTTCTTGATATTTTGTTTATGTGCTATTTATCGGGTGCAATATTTACCACATGCACCATATAACACATGTTATTTATCACTCATGCTAAATAACCTTTCCGCTGTACACAGGAAAAACTCATAATCAGTGTAATGAACAGGTGTGGTGTTTACAGAGCCCCATCGAATTAATATTTACCCTTTGTAAGTTTATCACCAAACTCAAAATTGAGGCCTGAGTCTTTGCTGCAAAATCATGGGTGTACAACTCTGAATATGTGTTAATGTATCTTATGTGTATTTTCTTCTTTTCTTCCCTTACCTATAAAGTAAAAGGAATTCAAAGATCTTTTAAACATGTCTGAAACTATAAAGTGAATGTAAGTCTAGAGGTGGTTCAGTGACACTCTGAATGTCATCAGATTTTGTGATATTAAAAGTCATACTGAGGTCAATTTTGCTTATTTTTATTCCAGTTTATTTTTTATTTTCGGTAGTGGGGGAATCCAGGGACGCTGACTCTGCTGCAAATCCGTGAGTTTACTGTGACAGACTCTGGACTTCATTCTGCCCTTCTGTGGGATTTATATTTTGGGTACTGGAGCAGTTTCTGGTTACTTTCCATGTTCTCTGTGAACATAGAAGCTTACACTGGTGTCCTAGCACAACAATAGTAATGCACTCCAATTGGATAACAAAGTTACTCCGTTGACATTTTCTAAATAGTAAAGGCAAGAAGTCATGGCTTACTCTAAAACGTGTCTGGGGCTAGAAACGCAGGTACACTGTGACACCGTATATAACTCACGATGGGCCAGTTCCACAAAGCTAAGGCTTTGCACCAGCACTAGCACAACGTAAAGTGACGCAAAGAGGCACATACTATCTACTATCCAGCGCAAAAGGTGTTTTGCTCAGGAAAGGTTATCTTTTAATAGTGCTAAAATCACTTTGCATCAAGAGGGCATTACAGGGTGCAGATCTGCGCAACCATCCATAGGTTTTATGCAAAGGCGTATCTACTAAAATAGCTATACCGGATTTTACAGCAAAAACTAACACCTACGTGAAGCAGGAGCAAAAAAGGGAGGGACATGTTCATTTCTCAAAAACAAGCATTTGCCACTGATATGCCACTACTAGATGTAACACAAGCACCCGAAGGTTTGATCACATCATGCTTATATTTACATCCCTACTTTCACAGTATGTTAGGAAAATAATACCATTTACATTCTTTGTAGTGGAATGCTGCGCACACGCAGTAGCTCAAACCCCTTATTTCTGGACTTCAAAATTACAACTATATTCTTTCCAGTGCACCTAGCATTCGGCAGGTTGGCACCTGCCAAAAATCCCAAAGTCATTTGGTTACATTTTCTGTATTGCTGCTGCAGAAGAGTCCCCCCTCCCCCCCCCCCCCACACATTTTTCTTAAATGTGGTTTCCTAGTAACCTCACTATGTCTTTTGCAGGAATTTGAAATGTTTTTTAGCCAGTGCATTTTAGGATTTTATTCTGCTGTTTGTTTCCTTTTGTGTTTTTACTCTTGACAACTGGCCGTTGCTTTGGTGTACTTATGCAAATATCCCCAACCTAGGAACCTAGCCCATTTCAAGTGTGTCACTTTTTTGCTTGGAAAGTAGGCTCCTCATTCTAGTCTGTGGTATGGTACTCAGCGAGAGATTTTAGATTTGAATTTATTGAGCAGCTGATGTCTTTGGCAATTAAGGTGTTTTCATTTGTAACAATTTTTAGACGTAAAATAGATCAAAAGGTTTCTGCAGTCACAAATCACTTCGATTATGTTTGCCATCAATGAAAGACAACTGATTTCTCCACAAATAGTGCCAGGCCTGAACCTGTTATTTGTGTAGAATAACTTTTTATCTCATATTAAACACATGATAGTTAGCTGATCATTCCCTGAGTTTTCATTGGTTACTCTGGCCCTACTACTAACCGTATTCAATCTAAAAAGAGTTACAGGAAACTTAAGTAGGGTCATTTCTAACAATATTTGCTTCTGATTGAAAAATACCTCCCTGCTGTTGTAAGCAAACCTTTGTATATTCACAAAAAAAAATATCTCTCCATGTTAGCTTTATTAATGGATACTTCTTACTACATAGGATACTCCCTCCTGCTGTAGGAAAGCACTAAAAATACTTATTTGGGCAGTTCTCTAACAAAGACCTATTGTCCTGTCTTTAGTCTCCATTATAGCGAAAGGTTATAGAAAAATTTGAAATGCGGATTTAACTTAATTTATCTGACTCAAGCAACATTCTGGAATAAGAGCAGCTAGGGTTCCAGATCATTTCATAGTACAGAGGCTGCATTGATCTAATTGATATCAGTAATGAATTGGTTGCAGATGGTACAGTGTGTGTGTTTGTGTTTTGTTGGGGGGGCGCAGAGTAGAGTGGTGTTGCTACTTTCATCTTGTTAGATCTGTAGGCCGTATTTACATGGATTCTCTTAACCTGCTCATGTCCTGTATTTTAAGGCCAGGCATCAGTAGGCAGCAAAGCACATTACTAAAGTCCTATGGACAGGAATGCTGTCTAGTTGTTCTAAATACACCGTTTGTCTCTGTTTAAGGACCTGGCAAAAGTAGTTCCTCCAGACTCTCCTCTGCACCCTACCTTGTTCTTGCTTATGTTGCTTTACTTCAGTTAGTAAGATTATTATAATATGGAGGTTATTACATATGGAAATGGTGCACAAATCATTCTTCGACTGTTGAGCATGTGACTTGAATTAAGATTTTTTTTTTAAGCATTCATGTCCTTGGTTGCTGGCTGGATGCAAGGCAATGTTCTTAAGCTCACATAAAACGAAGGTCTTGATTGGTGAAGGATGGATGTCCCAGATGGAAGCATTAGTGTAGCGAATGGAAGCCATCTGAACTAGGTGGAGAGTATGTGTAACCTAGGTTTATGTCCTCCAGTTCTTAAATTCAGATGTGGTGGTCTTGTTTTCTCTTGTGCAGCTAGTCTCTGGTATGTGCTTCTCATTCGCTGCTCTTTACTGAAGGTTATGAAAGCTTTAAAGACCTGGCTGTTTTTATTTTAACTAACATGAATTTGACTCCTGAGTTTGTCTAGCCCGACTATGCCCAAGAGTGTAATGGAGCATTCTCTGTAAGGCTACCAATTATAGAGCTACATTACTAGTGTCAGCTTTTTTCCTTCTATGTCTAACACTGCTGCATTTAGTTTGAAGATGCATGTATTTTGTAGTTGATTTATTCATAGTTGCGATTGTGACTAAATATCAGGGTTTTCCCCAAGAGACTGACTTGGCATAAAACTAAAACTAAATCTGAGATACTTGGGAATCTTGCAGGTGGTGGCTGGGGCTGCTGAAAAGCCACCAACACTCTTAGCCACATGCTTCATGATGTTCAATTCATGTACTACTTATGCTGCATTTTTTTCGTTTTAATTCCAGCTGAGCATCCGGTTTCAAGGTCGTACTGTCTGATTTCCAGTAATTTTTTGGATGCCATGCTGTAGTCTGCCCTCTGACTGGCTGACATTATACAATTGCTTAGAAAGCAAATGACCTTTGTTTGAATCGTTTCTAAAAAGTATCTAATACATGTGTAACCCCACATCAAGAGTCTGAATAATGTATTTGATATATACTTGCAAGTTTGGGTGCTCCTTTAATGCTCGATTTGAATCTAGGGACATTAGAAAATAGTTTTTACTTTTTTTTTAAGTCTCCTTATATTGCAGTAATGGGGATTAGCCTTTAATCGAGGGCTTGATGAACCACAGTGCTTAAAGGTAGCATAAGTCTGGAATGTTTGTTCTGGAAATATAGGTTTCACACCATACAAGTTTGGTGTTCAGTCTGCTTCTCCGAAGACTGCAGCAGGTGTTCGTATTATGTGATATGACTTGTGGGTCTTACCATCTAATACTAACATGATACTCAAAAGTGACCTGTGATTCACACCAGGAAACCTTAGCTGAGTCCTGGTACAATGGTAAAAAGCAGCCAGGTTACCTTGAGGAACATGAGTTAAGCATTCCACAACGTCAGCATCAACATGGATGATAAGCAATTGACATGACTCGAAATAAATCACGATCACCCTACTAAAGGCTTTGCATTAATGAACCACACATACAAATTTGAACAGCATTAACATATGGACAAAAATGTTACCTTTCCTGTAGACAATGCCCTTCCCTGAGCCATGTTGTGGTATAGTTAACTGGCAGCCAAATGGATGTGCTGCAGGGTGTTCAGGGAACGCATCAGTAAGATCCCCTCCCAAACTATCGCAGCCTAGCTTACTAAGAAGGGAGACAACAGCATTATCAATCCCCATGTTTAACATAACCGTCCATAGCTTGGCATGGTCAACCATATCAAAGGCACTTGTAAGGTCCATGAATGCATTCTGGGAAATTATATTGCGCTACAGCCTTTGATACTATGGCGTAAGATCTGAATGAACCCTGAGGCGCAGCTCTGTCAGACTATAATTAGGGACTGCATGACCCTTGATAAGAATAAAGATATTCCATGGTTAAAATATATTATGACAACCTGTGAAAGGTTGGTTTCCCCTGTTTTTATGATGACCCAGAAAGTGTAGCTTGCATTTCCTCTGGAAAGATTAAAGACCTTTTTAAACAGTGTAGTGATAGTGTCCGCCCTGTTCGGACAGAAGATTCTCCCATTCATCGTCCTTATCATTTTTTATTGCACCCAGCAATTTAGTTGCAACTTATTGTTAATGGAAAACATACTTTTTTACTGACGCGTTTTCGATAAAGGGCCGTACACCTTCTAGTGGCTTTTCCTCAGAAGCATTTGGTTCCCTTGTCTCCCTCGATGCTATTGCTATTTGGAGGCAGAACAAAGCATGTTGCACTTCGTGTTGTTTTTCACTTTCTATGTGCCTCAGAGATGGCAGTTTTTGTGTCCTGTCTTATACACACTATGTACAAAGTCTCATACTACTGCATTTGCCTTCTTGCTTCAGCTGGGTAACCAAAGGGTTATCCATACAGTTTTATATTTTTTGAGTACCATGAAAGTAAGATCTAGATACTGAAGTCTGTTATTTAAACCCATGGTCTCTCTAGAGCACCCATTATGATGTCTATTTTGTCATCTGAATTTATTGCATGTTTTGATGTTTAGATGCTGTGTTCCACATTAATATTTTTTTGTATTTTTTATGCTTGGCCTTTAAAATTTTTTTTTTTTACAGTTTATGTTTGTGATAGGTTTGTGACTTTTATGGCTGGAACACAGTCGAATAAAGTACTTTGACGAAATGTCTCGATACCCTGTTGGACTGTCGTCTTTGGTGGCATATAGGCTATCGGAGCTGTGGATCAGGGGCCCCAGGGATGCCAAGAGAATCGCAGTAGAGGCCATGCGGGGGGGATCATGACGGGTACGCAGCACACACTGTAAGACGGATGGGGCCTTAATGCGAATGTCTGTGGGTTGAATCCCCGTGTGTTTTTGCAGCGCTTGGGTCCCCCAGCCCCGGTCCCAGCTTCTGAGGGTTGCTCTGTTCACTTTTCCAGTGGTGCATGCAGCTTCAGCATGTCCATTTGTTTTCGGTGCCTCATTTGCGGGGAAGTTGTGGTGAGGAGGCAATCCAGGTAGGGTGACCACCTGGCATTGAGCCAAATTCTGGACAGGACTGTAAAAAATTCAGGACAAAGGGTCAAAATTCAGGACAAAAATTCAGGACAAAGGGTCAAAATTCAGGACAAAGGGTCAAAATTCAGGACAAAAATTCAAGAACAAATGTCAGTTTTACAAACGCACGCAAGAGAGGCCATGCCTCACTATGTTTTCAGTGCATTTATGTACTCTTTTTTAACATAGTACTATTTATTCACTCCTGGTGTGCTACATTCAGGTGTCACATTACGTCCTTGTTCAGTAGTAAATTAATGCCCTTCACGGCAAGGCCATCACCCCTACCCAAATCTGCCCGATCTTTCCTGAAGAGAAAGTAACAGCAAAATTTTGATTATGTTTCTGAACATTTCAAAACCCCTGGCAAACAGTTTGGGAAACATTAAGGTAATTAACCTTATGCTATTTTAAACAAATTGAACAAAAACATCTGGCTTACCCCAACCGCCCATGGACTTTCAACCTATTTTTTTTTAAAGAGGCAGGGCAGATGGTGTGGGTGACAGTCTCACACCTAATGACAGGATGTGATGTACCCATAACTTGTCTGTAGTCTCACTGCACTAGAGTGTATGTTTGGGACTCTACATTTATCTCAGAAATGGGAGCCCGGACTACCAATCAAAGATAATAAAAGAGTAGGATGAAATCGAGATCAAATGGGAGATCCACAGCAAGTAATTCAAAGGGTTGTTGCTAACAACTGGATAAATAAAGAAGAGAAGAACAAGGTGGGACAATTCCTAAAATCAGACAAGATGGGTCCACCAAGACTATTTGAAGGTATTGGGTACCTGGGGAGTTGTCTGCACACAGGAGCGAAACAGAAGGGGCACTGTCAAGTGGTTGAACAATCAACACCCATCCACCTTGGCAAACTCTTCTGGTGCAATGGTCCGCTGTTAGTGCTTGTGAAGGGTGAGCAGGGGCCAGACCCCTTGCAAGGTTGTGCAAGGCAATTGCCCGCTTAGTCCATGTCTTTATATGGTTTTGAAATTGAGCAAAAGCCAAACTAGAGATCTGGGTTATCCCTAAGTGTCAAGTACATATAGAATCTTCAAAATATTTGGGATGTAAATTGCACAAACAAAATTTACAAATTTTAAAATTTAATTAGTGTTTCTTTAACATATGGCACTGTTTTCGCCTTCATACACAATTAGATCTCAGATTGAACTGGGAACCAGTTACCTTTTGATACCTAGTGATTAATATCTACCATTCTTACACTGATTTCCAGGATGAAAATCTCGGCAGAGCGAACGGTCCCTCCAAGCCCAGTTTGCTTTTTGGTCTTCTCTTCTGCTTTCTGTAGTGAGCACTAGTGAAGATGGTGTGCTACCCCAATGATAGTATTATTTTGCAAACCTTCCCCTGCTCGTCCTTCATTCCTTCTTCAGACAGGCCACTCATCTGATTTGGTCGCTGCTGCGCCATCTGGAGCTCTTTCCACTCTAAAGCTAACTGTGACTGCGGTGGATTAGATCTTCTGGACTTAGAATGCTTTTATTCAGCTGCAGATGTCCAATGGGTGGCTCGCTGGCTTTCTGCCCACCTCCCTGCATGAGATGGGGTTTAGCAGTAAAGACTTTTAAGGAAGGCTTAATGTACTGCTCATCGTTTCCTACAGACCATTCTATGGATCACCATCCGGGGTTATCATGCATGGCTTTCTCTTGCCTTGCCAGGACCTGTAAACTCACAAACACGAAGAAACCCTATGCTCCTGCACTACCTTTGCTAAGCCTTCCCACTCGCACAGGATGGCAACTCCATCAGTGGCATGTTGTAGGTGTCTTAAAATTGGGGACTTTGTTTCTGAACAGAGAGCTACTAAATTTCAAAACCCTTGTGGCAGACTACCATCTTCACCCCGGTCAACTCCTTACTTACAACCACCTCAAATAATAATTAAATGCCCTATTTCATGTCTGCTACCTTGCACTAACCCTACAAGAGGTGTGCCAGAAGCTCTGTACCATAGGAAATGGTGGCAAACTGATAGAATGGGTGTACAGAGCTATCCTGCAACATGGAAACCACTCCAGGTCTTCTTGTCATACTACCTGGGTGATTGATGTAGCCAAACCTCTGCAAGATATGGACTAAAATACTGGACTTTCCCCACAAAGTATACCACAGCTGTCACTTTAAGTAAATTCATAGTGCTTCCTTGTGAATGCATTCTGCCCGTTGCTTGCCATTGGCCTTGTGGTTTGTAACTCACAATTTGTTGCTTTCAATTTGCTGGCTTTATTTGTTTTAGGCTATGCAGCTTGAATTCGTCCCTTCCCTTGCCAAAACCTTATTTACAGTATCCTGCCGAGTGCTCCCTTTCTGTAAACAGGCCTGTAAATCTTGTTCTTATCTTATCATATTTGCTGTGCATTCACAGAACAAAGTCAAATGTCAGGCTCTGTCTTCGGTGGGAATTTAGGCCCATATTTATACTTTTGTTAGCGCCGCATTTGCGCCGCTTTTTAACGCAAAAGCAACGCAAACTTACAAAATACAATTGTATTTTGCAGGTTTGCGCCGCTTTTGCGTTAAAAAGCAGCACAAATGTGGCGCTAACAAAAGTATAAATATGGGCCTTAGTGTTTACTTTCCTTTTTCTGACTTCAAAGTGAGAGGATTTATGCAACAATCTTGCTGGATACTGGGGTTAGGAAAGAGTTTTTTCTATCACATGACATCATTTAAATAGACTTCAGAATTTATCAGAATTGCACCCTACTCTGTATCACTCCACTTTACGCCACTCCATGCCACTGTTCTCTTCTCCATTCTGAACCACTCCACATTATGCCACTGCTCTCTAGGCTACTTCACACTATGCTTCTCTACTCTACTCTATGTTACTCTACTCTAAGCCACCGCACTTTTCGCCTCTCTACACCACTGCGCTCTGCGCTCTGCTCGTCTGCACGCCATACCACTCCAGTCTAGGCAACACCAATCTAATCCGCACAACTCCACTCTCTGCCACTCTGCAACGCTGCACTGTACGCCACTGCACTCTAAGCTAATACACTCTATGCTAATGCACTTTACTCTGTAACACTCAACTCTATGCCCCTGCACTCTACATCAATACACTGTACATCATTCTAATCTATTCTGCACCTCTGCACTCTATGCCACGGCACTCTACACTACTTTACTCTATGCCATCACACTCTATGCCACTTTATGCAACTCCACTCTAACCTGCACTTCTCCACTCTAAGCCACCTCACTCTACTGTGAAATAATCTACTTTATGCCACTGCACTAAGTGCCACTGCATTCTATGCCACTGCACTCTACCCTGCACCTCTCCACTCTATGCAACTGCACTCTACTCTGAAACAATCTATTCTACGCCACTGTACTCTATACCACTCTGACCACTGCACTCTAGACCACTGCAAGCTGACACTCTGCAACACTGCTCTGGCCGCCACTCTACTCTACACCACTCTACAATACTCCACTCTGCACCACTACACTCTATGCCACATGAGTCTACTCCGCACTCTATGACACTGCACCACTCTGCATTACTGCACTCTCTGCTACTCTATTGTATGCCACTCTACTCCACTGCACTCTATGTAACTCTACCCCATGCCACTCTATGCCACTGCACTCTGCGCCAATGCACTCTAAACAACTGCACTGTACGCCACTGCCCTCTACGCCACTGCTCTGTGCCACTCTACTCCACTCTACATGACTGCACTGACACTCTACTCTGCAGTGTTGCACTCTCCACCACCGTACTATACACCAATGTACTATGTACTACTGCATTCTATGCCACTGCACTCTATGCCACTCTACTCTGCATCACTCAACTGTACAGCACTTTGCCCTACTCTGCACCACTCTACACTACACCACTGCACTCCCTGCAATGTGAGTCTACTCTGCAATCTATGCCACTGCACCACTCTACACTACTGCTCTCTCTGCTACTCTATTGTATGCCACTCTACTCCACTGCACTCTATGCCACTCTACTCTGTCCCATGCCACTACACTCTACGCTAACGCACTCTAAACAACTGCACTGTACCCCACTGCACTTTGCACCACTGGGCACTACGCCACTGCTCCTATGCTACTCTACTCCACTCCACACCACTATGCCACTAGCTTTAAGCCATGCTGAACAGCAGCTACTCTGGTGTATAACATGGCTAATGGCTAAAACACATTAGCAAAGCCAATAACTCTTTCGTAGATGAGACCTATTGGCTTTGCCAATGTTTGTTAGTACTATGAGGTACTGAGGTACCTGAAAGAACTGTGAAAAATACAATTACATCATAATAAAGGCTGCTACAAAATGCGCAAATACATTTCAGTTAAATAAAAAAAAAGTGCTTCTGAAATACAGATTTGAATAATATACAGTTTATACCTAGGATAAAAAAAAATATAACACTCCATTAAAACCACACACTCCACAGCTCACCTTGGAACACCATTACAATACCTCTCTGAAAGTAATATCTTTCCCACAAGAAAACTTCAAATGACTCCTTTTAGTAAAGTCAATGCAGGTTTTCAAGCCCCTTTGTATTTGCAGATTTACCAGTTGCCCACATTTGCATGTCTTTAGGGAAGGAGACCCCCTGTCAAGAAGGCCTTTTCTTATCTGTCTGCCCCTCCCTCCCTCAGAGCACAGGAGACCCCCTGCCTTCCAGCCCAGCTGGGGAAACTCCTCTGCCCCTAATTTCGCCCTGCCTCCGTTGCCCTTTAGGTGAAAGGCTAAAATTAAGGACAAATGCCGTCCGTTAAAGCTTTCATCACGGACAACGGACAGCAGGGCGAAATTACGGACAGTCCGTGAAATTTACGGACGGGTGGTCACCCTAAATCCAGGGACTTTTGCCAGATCTGTAAGTAAAGGAGCACAGTTAATAGCAGCCCTGTGGGGTTTGTGTGAGCTGTAGGGCAAGTAGTGCATCCTCTCCTGTGATAAGATCACGCTGGCTGGTTATATTTGATGGAAGGGTTCGTGGGGGGGCAGCTCTATTCGCTCACTTGACTGTCCAGTCGCTCGGCCTGACCTTTAGGGTTGCAGACAAGCTTACACGCGAGTTCCAATCTGCATCGGCCGCCATTGCTAAGTCGGGCATTAGAACTTCCAATTCTTTGTAGGGAGCAGCAGACCTTGCCCATCTTTCTTCAGGGGTTACTTTTCAAATAGCTGTGGCCAGGGGCGTAGGAGACAATAAATTTCTGGGGGGGACATGGACAGCCTTGGGGACTTTCAATCAACCCTATACAAATATCGCTCGTTGTTTACGAACTGCAGGCTCCGATAAATATACACAATCATATATATATATATATATATACAATATATATATATATATATATATATATATATATATATTGGAAGTGAAATAGGGAGAAAGGAAGGCATGTTTACACAGTCTGAAAGTATATTTTATTGTTATTTACATTCACAAAGTAATTAGCTCAAATATGAAAATAACATGTTGATTAACCTTGCATCTTCATGCACCAAGCAAATCAAGGTAGGAGGGTAAAAAGGAAGAACATACCCTTTGCGCCCCACACCCATCATGCCCTTCGCCTCATGGCAATTGGAACCGCACTGGAGAGATCAAAAGCGATTAGGTACAATAGTTGTAAACTGTGCTCGGAAACCAGAGTTCTAATAATACTTCTACTCCTGTGTGTGATCTTGGGAAGCTCAGCTCCACATCAGTCATAACTAGGAGCATTTCAACTGAAGAAGCTCTTGGAGTTACAGGCTATATAACATGGATTCTCTAATCTCTGTATAAACTGCAGTCACTAATTTCTTTAGAAACAGCTGTTTGTGATGCACCAATTCACAGCGTGTAAAGAAAAGACATTCACTGATTGTAAAGAAAAGACATCAGAAAATGACTATGATAGGGTTATTACAGTCGAGTTCTGACATTACAATGCCTTCTGCCAGAGCTAGCAGCCATGGTAAAAGGCAGATCAGGTCACAGAGCATAATTAATGCAGCTGTTTAAACCAGAAAATGGACTGTTGCTTTTCTTTCTTCTGCTCTACTTTAATAGCTTGGAATGACAGAAGCTATGCACTATGGTTTTAAGTGGTTTGTGGGAAAGTTGGTGGTGTAAAATACCCCCTGTGTACATAAGGATATTGCAAGTCACTTTAAAGTTCATACCCTATAAACAAGCATTGGCAAAGTCAATAGGTCTCGCCTATGCAAGTTCTATTGCCTTTGCCAATGAGTTTTAGCCACCCTGTACACTACTGAGACTACTATTCAGCATGGCTCAAAGTTAATGGCATAAAGGAGAATGATGTGTCATCGACTGGTGTGGCGTAGTATCATGGAGTAAGTAGAGTGCCCTAGAATGGAGCAGTAAACTTAACTTTAAAGGAACAGGGGTCGCTTGAAAAAAATGCAACACCACTCCCATAAACAATGATATTAAAGTAGTATGCAAATGGAATGTTTTATGCATTTATTCAATCAAAATATAAAAGATCAAATGTAGTGGGAAAACATCAACAGGGGAAATCGAGAAAGACTGGTATTCGGGCATTACACAAGTTATCTGGATGACCCAATGTCGCCAATTACAAGAAAAATGTAAAAAGTAACCTGTATAGTACAGTGGCTTGGAGGAGGCTGGCCTGGTTTGTAGTGGGCACCTATGGTACTTACACCTTATACAACGTCCAATTATCCCTTACTAGTGAAACGTAGGCAGTGTCTAGATGCCAGGCTCTCTAGGGGTGGCTGTAGTCAAGTCTTATCTAGGAGACATGCAAAACTCATGCAATACCACCGTAGTCACACAGTACTCACACACATGAAAGAAAATACTCAGTGTTACAAAGATAAAGGTACTTTATTTTAGTGACACAAATGCCAAAAGTACCATAGAGACTATACTCCCTTAGGAGGTAAGTAATACACCAATTATATACACTAGTATGCAGCAATAGCAATAAAAACAGTTAGAAAACAGTGCAATTAGTGAAAATCACAATGGTTAGAAATGGGCCTAGGGGAAACACGAACTATGTACTAAGAAAGTGGAATGCGAATGTCGGTTTCCCACCTAGGTAAGTGTGGTGTGTAGAGGGGCGCTGGGAGTATTAGAAAACACCAAAGGTAAGTAATAAAACCCACCTCAGAGCCCAGGAAAGCAGGAGTAAATCACAGTAACTTTCCTAGAACACACAAGAACACGAGACAGAAGATAATGCAAGAACCAGAAGATACTTCAAGACACAAAGGGTGGATTCCTGGACCTAAAGACCTGTGGAAGAATGGGACTAAGTCCAAGAAGCACAGAAGAGTCCAGGGAGGACAGGGGCCCCTGCTAACCCGAATCAAGGTGCAAAAGAAGAACCACTGGTGAAGTCAGTACTGCACCCAAGAAGATGGATGCGAGTTCGTGGTTGGTGCAGATGATATCCCACACCGGATGGATAATTGCAGTCTGGTTTGCATCGCTGGATTCCACCAACAAGCCTTGGCACAGGAAAAGCTCATGGTTAGCGGAAAATGGCACTGCCTGGGACCAGGAGGGACCTGGTGGACTCTACCCAAGAGGAGGAGTCAGAGGGGGCTCTCTGCAACTCAGAGAGCCCACAGAATACCAGCCAGCGCACACAGGAGTCCCCCAGCACGGAGAAAATGGAGTTGCAAAAGGAGGCCCGCGCAGCACAAAAACAAAGGATCCCACACCGCCAGAGAACCACTCAGGAAGCTGTGCATCTCAGGAAGGAGTGCTGGGGGCCGGAGCTACATTGTGCACAAAGAATTTCATAGAAGGATGCCACACGCCTTGGCAACTGAAAAACACGTGGTGCACGGGGTACTGTCTTGCGTGAGAAGGCAAGCTCTTACCTCCACCAAAGTTGGACAGTAGGACGTCAGGACCATCGGGACCACTTCAGTCTACCACCCGTGATGCAGGATCCATGCAACTCGTCAGGAGAGGGGACCCATGCAGATGGTCATCGTTGCAGAGAGGTGCCTGCTGAAGCAGGGGAGTGACTCCTTCACTCCAAGGGAGATTAATTCATTCTTCCGGTGCAGACTGAAGACAGACTGTTCTCTGAGGATGCACAACCCGGAAACAGCTTCAGTTGCTGGCAGGAGCTGAAGTTACAATGTTGCAGAAGTCATCTTTGCTTCGTTGTTGCAGTTTGTGGAGTTCCTGGAGGGTCCAGATGCAGTTTCTTCAGTGAGAAGGTGAAGTAAAGGATGCAGAGGATCCCTGCTGGAGTCTTGCAATCTGAATCTGAAGAACCTACCAAAGGAGAGACCCTAAATAGCCCTGAAAGGAGGATTGGTCAGCTAAACAGGTAAGCACCTATCAGAGGACGGCTCTGACACCACCTGCTGGCACTGGCCACTCAGATGCTCCCGTAGGTCCTTGCCAACTTGGAATCCAAGATGGCAAAACTCAGGGACCCTCTGGAGGAGCTCTGAGCACCACACCTGGGGTGGTGATGGACAGGGGAGTGGTCACTCCCCTTTCCTTTGTCCAGTTTCGTGCCAGAGCATGGACTGGGGGTACCTGATCCTGTTTAGACTGGATTATGTAAGGAGGGCACCAAATGTGCCCTTCTAAGCATTTCCAGTGGCCTGGGGAAGGAAGCTACCCCTTTCAAACCTATTTCCAAAGGGAGAGGGTGTAACTCCCCTCCCACAAAGGAAATCCTTTGTTCTGCCTTCCTGGGCTTGAGCTTCTCAAGCAACAGGAGGGCAGAAACCTGTCTGAGAGGTGGCAGCAGCTGGGGCTGCCTGGAAAACCTCTGAAGGCTGGAATGGCAATACTGAGGGTCCTCTAAGAAGCCCCCAAAGTGCATGAAATCATACAACCAATGCTTGCAAAAGCATTGGGGTATGATTCCAACATGTTTGATATCAAACATACCTATGTTCGGAGTTACCATTATGTAGCTGGGAATAGGGAGTGACCTATTTCCAGTACAAGTGTAAAATGTCATCCCCGCACTCCTGAAGTCTGGGAAAATGGTCCTGGAAGTCGGGGGGCACCTCTGCTAGTGCAGGGGTGCCCTCACACACAGGTACTCTGCACCCTGCCCTCAGGGCTGGAGCGCCTGCTCTAGAGGTGACCTATAAGTGACCTGGTGCAGTGTAATTGGCAGTGAAAGGGTGCATGCACCATTTCACGCAGGCTGCAATGGCAGTCCTGCAGAAGCCTTTGCATGGAGTCCCTATGGGTGGCAAAAGAAATGCTGCAGCCCATGAGGATCTCCTGGAACCCCAATGCGCTGGGTACCCAAGTACAATACAATAGGGACTTATAAGGGGGCACCAGTATGCCAATCGTGGGTGAAATACTAGGTTACCAGTATGCAACAACAATAATTTAAGGGAGAGAGCATAACTACTGGGGTCCTGATTAGCAGGATCCCAGTAGACACACTCAAACACACTGGCAAACAGGCCAAATGTGGGGGTAACCAAGCTAGAAAGAGGCTACTTTCCTACAAGGTTAGCATCCACAATAATGAGTTACAAGCTTTTATACACCCACTTTTACATGAATGACTCAAATAGTGAATCAAGAAGTCATTAGCTCATAGTACCTATGCTTATGCCAACTTATGTACAATATCACAAATTCAAGTCAAGGTACTTTGGCCGATGATATTTCGATCCCCTAGAAAAGTATCAGGATCATCCTAAGCCTTCGTTAAGCTTGAGTTAAAAGGGTTACAGAGTGCTTGTAACCAAAACGGCGAAGATAAATCTGACTCACGGCTCATATGAGTGACAAGGCAATCAATCGAGATCTGAATATCTAATCAAGCGCCAATGCCATAAAGTAGTAGTAGAGTGGAGTAGTGTCACAGTGTAATAGAGTGTCAGAAAGTGGAGTGGTAGAGTGTCATAGAGTGCAAAGGCATAAATAAGAGTGAACTGGAGTAGAGTGAAGTAAAGTAACGTGAACTAGCGTAGAGAAAGTTGGGTAGAGTGTTGTTGAGCGTAGTACATTGTTGTATAGTGGAGTGGCATAGAGGGTTGTGCAGTGGCATTGAGTAGATTATCGTGGATTAAAGTGGCATAGAGTGGTGTGGAGTGGCATAGAGTGGAGTAAAGTGGAATGGAGTGGCGTATAGGGAGTTACAGAGTGGAGAAAGTGTTAGAGTTTAATGGAATAGAGTGTCAGAGTCTAGTGTCATGGAGTATAATGTCAGAGTGAAGTGTCGTAGAGTGGAGTTGGGTGGTCTAGAGTGAGGTGGCATAGAGTACAGTGGTGCAAAGTAGATTGGTATAGAGTGTGTTGGTTTTGAGTAAAGTGGTGTAGAGTGCATTGACGAAGACTGCACTGGTTTAGCATACATTGTAGTAGCGTAGAGTGGTGAAGAGTCGAGGAGCACAGATTGGAGTGGCACAGCATAGATTGCAGTGGTTCAGAGTGATGTGTCATAGAGTGATGCGGTGCATGGTAGAGTGGAGTGGTGCAAGGTAGAGTAGACTGGTGTAGAGTGCAGGGGTGGAGTGCAGTTATGCAGAGTAGAGTGGCATAGAGTGTAGTGGCATATAATACATTGGTGTAGAGTGCAGTAGAGTGGCATATAGTTGAGCGGTGCAGAGTAGAGTGCCGTGCTGCAGAGTAGAGAGGAGTATAGTTCAGTGGCAGAGTGCAGAGTAGAGTGTCATAAAGGGCAGTGTTGTAAAGTAGAGTGGCATAGAATGCATTGGTGTGGAGTGCAGTGATGTAGAGTGATGCAGAGTAGAGAAGAGTGGCTTAGAGTACAGTGGTGCAGAGTAGAATAGAGCTGCATAGAGTGCCGTGGCATAGAGTAGATTGCTGCAGAGTACAGTATAGTGGTGAAGAGTAGATTGTTGCAGAGTGGAGCATAGTGATGTAGAGTGCAGTAGCATAGAGCGGTGCAGAGAAGATTGGAGTGGCGCAGGGTACATTGGAGTGGTGCAGGGTAGATTAGACTGGCATAGAATAGAGTGGAGTTGTGTAGATTGCAGTGTCATAGAGGAGATGATTTCAAAGTAGAGTGAAGTTCCTACAGTGGAGTGGTGTAGAGTAGATTAGAGTGTCGTGGTGCAGAAGAGTGCAGTGGGACAGAGTACAGTGGCATTGAATGCAGTGGTGCAGAGTAGAGTGGCGTGGAGTTCAGTGGCAGAGTGCAGTGTTGCAGATTAGAGGGCCGCAGAGTACAGTGGTGTATTGTAGAGTGGCATAGAGTGCAGTCGCCTAGAGTGCTGTGGCGCAGAGTACAGTGGCATTGAAAGCAGTGGAAGAGAGTGCTGTGGTGCAGAGTAGATTGGCATAGAGTGCATTGGTTTTGAGTAAAGTGGTGAAGAGTGCACTGGCAGAGTGCAGGGATGTAGTGTACAATGGTTAAAGAAGAATAGCATAGATTGCAGTGGCGTAGTGTAGAGTGCTGCAGAGTAGAGTGATGTAGAGTGGAGTGGTACAGCATAGATTGCAGTGGCGTAGAGTAGCACGGAGCACAGAGTGGAGAAAAGTGGTGTAGGGTGCAGTGGCATAGGGTAGATTGTTTCAGAGTACAGTGAAGAAAAGATAGAGAAAAGATAATATACTTCAATATGCTGAAGTATGTAATGATAACAACAACATAAATAATAATGCTAGGCATAACGGCCCAAAATGAAATATCGCTTCTCCCTGTTAGCCATGCTATAATCAAGCCCTTCATTACCTAGATAAAATCTTAGAAAAATTTACCCTTCTAATAGCTAAATTGTGTGAAAAGGTAAAATCTGGGCCCAATCTCGACTTCACTGTTTCACCAACTGGTGTGATCTTAGTCAAATACAAATATTGTGTTTCAGAGTCTCCTTTCTAGCCTGCAGGCACCAGGCTGAGTGTGACTCTGTTTCCACTTTAGATCTTCCTCATTGTCCTGCAGCTCCTCTTAAAGGCCTCCTGCAGTGCTCCTCTTCAAGGCGGCAGGTGATGCAGACAGTAATCATCCAAAACTCTTTTCTCCTCCACGTGCCCTTTGTTCTTATGAGCACCCTTAATGCCCACAGCTGTAAACAGGACAAACAAAAGGGCAGAGGGCACAGGGGGCCTCCTGACTCACCTTCATTCTGTTCCCATCAGATTGGAGGATGGTCGGTACAGGGCTGTTATAAGTAGCGCTTTTGTGCGCTAATGGCCCTCTGAATAATAGATGTAAAAGGGGAAATTGTTTTGTCCCCTTGTCCCCCCACCTTCGTCCCCCGTGTCCCCCACCCTCCAAAATCTGGGGGGGATATATCCCCCGCGTCCCCCACACTTCCTACGCCCATGGCTGTGGCATCCACTTAGCCCTGACCGCCGCCGTGTTTCCTCTCGCTTCAGGGAGTAGCTTTGTCAGCCTTAGTGTTGCGCCAGTGTTAGAAATTGTGTCTCTAGGTGGCAGAGATAAGCACCTTGACCAAATGGGGACCACAATCCCAATTGGGGTAAATCAGGTACACTACGAAGATAATCTGTGCTCACCCTCTGGTATCTTGGCACAGAGCAGGCTGGCTTATTAACTAAGGCAATGTGGAAAGTATTTGTGCAACACACAGTAATACAATGAAAACACCACAAAGACTCCAAACAGGTGTAGAAAAATGGGGAATATTTATCTGAATAAAATAAGACTAAAACGAAAAGAATACAATAAATGTAAAAGCAGTGCTTTAAAAATCGTTAGTGACTTGGTTCAGGTTGTCGTTGCTTCCACAGTAGTTAAAACATGTTGCTGATTTTGCTTGAAAAGATGGTTGTTGGACAGAGTTGGGTAAATATAGCTGTATATAAGAGGGCTCTGGCCGGGAGCAGTCACCCCGTGGGCCTCGCTGCACTCTATACCTTTGGAAAATAGATGCCATCATCGAGCCGGCTTGGATGAAGGAAGAGCAGACGTCACGGTCCACGGGCTGGTGGCTGTCGAGCGGCGCTGGCATCGTCCTGGCGACTGCAGTGGTTGCTTGAAGAGCAGGAGGATGGTGCCTCCACTCAGCATGTAGGTTCTAAGGGCTAGTTGTTGCTTCTCCTTATCCAGAGAGGCTGCGCTGGGGGGGAGGAGATTCTCCTATGATGCAGCTGTAATGGCAGGCGCTAACCAGTACCAGAGTTCTGGGTTCTCGCAGGGATGCTGGCTCTTCAGAGTACCGGCCTCTGCAGCGTTGCAGGAAGAGTTGCAAGTCTTGGCTAAATTAAACAAGGCGCACCAAGCTGGTTGACGTGCTCAGCTTTCAATATCACCTAGGGGTCAGGCATGCTTCCAAAAAGCAGAGTGCTTGTTTTTTAAGAACAACCTCTGCATTAGTGATATAGACAATAAGCAGATTATGTGGTCTTGGATGTCCCTGAGACCTACAGGAGAACTGCAGCAAGCCAGCAATCCCTTACTCACTCTGTGTTTAGTTCTTATTTCTTTGGCAGGGCAGAGGTCAACAGGCAGCAGGGCAACTCAGCGAAGCAGTTCCTCAGAACAGTCAGTCACAGCAGAGTGCTCCATTAGTGTACTGATTTGCTATGGTCAGAGCTGAAGTACATATACCCAAAACTGCCTCTGAAATGGGGAGGTGACATCAAAGCAGCTCCTTGAAGTCCCCCTTTCATCCCAGCCATGCCTCCAGACTATCAGTTGGGGCTAATCAGCCATTTGTGTGCTCCAGTACAGGTTTTCATTCTCTCTTCCTTTTTCGTCATAGCTTTTTCTTCCTTTATTACGTTCTGATTTTTCTCAATTGTTTTTCATCTATGGTTTGTCAATTCCTCATCGTTTTCTTTTGCTATCTAAGGCTTCATTATAGTCAGAAGTTGAGTTGCAACAAAGCAGTATTACTTCACTTACTTCCTCGACTCGCTGATCCCAACTCTTAGCTCCAGGAGATTGCCACCGTTGGATTCTTGATTTAGTTTTCCATTGCCTTCATCCACCAAGGGTTTTTTATGCCTTTGGGTTTATCCTCCTAGCAAAGTGGCTGCTTCTTGAGGGCCCTTGCCTACTTGCATATTCCTGTGTGTAGTGATGGTGTGGATTCACCGAACTATTGCATTACTTTGGGCAGTGGAAGACCAAGGGCTGCTTCTTGAGGGCCCTTGCCTACTTGCATATTCCTGTGTGTAGTGATGGTGTGGATTCACCGAACTATTGCATTACTTTGGGCAGTGGAAGACCAAGATTGCTGATAATTATTCTGCCAGAACATCTGATTCTGTAGAGACCAGAAGAATGTATGGGGTAATCAAGCACAACTGATTCTGATCCCCAAGTCGGAGCGAAGAATGTCTGGTATGCTGTTCTGTTGGAAATCGTGCCCATCTAACATTCTGTGCAACCCCCTCGCCCAATTTCCCCCAAAATGGCACCACTGATTTACTGGACAATGGGTGCAGTGGCCTAGTTCTGGTTCATCGCAGTGTACAACAGGAGTATTTTTAGATATTAGAGGAGACACCTCGGCCATTAAATGATGGCATGCTTCATCATAGGTGCCTTTGATGAAGGTAGGTTAGGTAAATACCACCCCAATGGGATCAACCAAAGACAAGACATTCTTCTGGATTTGCGCAGACTTCCAGTTACATGTAAAAAACCACAGGTAAACCCAGATCTCTCTTTATTCAAAGGGTACCCATGTCACTGTTAAAAACAAAGTCTGCATGTGTAGTGAAAATTCCTACAACCAAAAATACATTGCCTACATGTTCCAGCCAAAGATAAACTGCCCATATGGTCACTCCATTTTCATCAGGGCTTAGAACCTCCCTGCCTGTTCACTCCCCATTTTATGGGTATATCTACAAAGGAGGCATAAGGCGCTTCTACCTGTCAGAGCTTTTCTACAGAACACTACTTGGCTTCTGAACCAGCCTCACCAGCAATTATGTAGTGGGCACTTTCCTGTGGTCAAACTTTTGTCAGGGGTAGAATGCTTTTTGACACACCTGTAGTTACTCTTCTCTGTCGCTCTGGATCCGAATCACTCGGAACAAAGTCTTACTAAAGCAGACCAGGTTGTAGACCATTGGCAATTCAACCTTCAAAATGCATGCCCATTCTATGTTTTGGAAAGAAATTGGACACTGGTGGAGACAGGATGAAATATTATAAGAGACACCTACTTACATTCACTATTATCAGTGGGCAATATCTTCCTGTAGATTTGTCATTTGCAGTAAATCCTCCTGGCACCAGACTATATATTCAGAAACTTTCCACAGCAACAGCCGTAGCATTTCCAGTCCAAGATGTAATAATGGAACAATTAAAGCACCGGATTAGTGCACTGGCAATTGTTCCGGATACTTTAACTGTGCCCCAGAGCATCCAAGAGAACATAATAGGAGCACAACAATAAGGCAACATTGCAAATCTAGAAATCCTATTGAATGCCTCTTGATCCACAGGGGAGAGGAGCGAGAAGACACTGGGTAAGGCAAAGGAGTTAACTATCCACCAGAAATATTGTTACTAAAGGTGCAGCTATTTCTTTTGATGGACCCTTCTTCCTGTAGAATTCTCAACTTATGAAGGAGTCCTAAAGCAGCACCCAACTACAGGTGGGAATGACAAGAGCCAATTAACCAAGAAGATTCAGACAATGGCCCCTGACAAAGCATTAGTCGCTCACACCTGAAATATTAGAATGCTGAATAAAAGCGTGCTAAGAAAACAAAGTGAACACTGCAAATATTGGCCTTAAGTTGCCCCAGGTAGGACCAATTGAAGCAGCCATGTCCCTTGCGGAGTAGGCCCAAATGCCAGCCGCATGTCAATGTTTTAAGCAAAGGGCAAACAAATGTGAGATTGTGCACTTGGTTAATGGTTAGTTTATTTTTTGGGCTCCAGCAAATCCCCAAATGCGGATCCTTTACTGTCTTGAAAAGTGCAGTCGAAATAGTAGGCAGAACTTGTCTCTAACTGTCACGTACTGCGCTGGACTTCTCACCTCTGGATTTCGGATTGGTGAATACACCAAGCCTTCTACAGGTCCTGGATACTCCCAGATAAGGGTGACCCCTTCTAGTAGCCAAGGTGCGGCTTCACAGGCTACGCCAAAGCAGACCGTACCCTCCAGAAGGACTCCCAGAGGGAAAAAAAACCAACACTGGGGAAAAAACCTCTCAACAGGAACTCCTGAAGGAAAACAAGAAAAAACAGGACTTGACAACAGGAAACAAAAATAGGCAATATCCAGAGTAAAAGGCAGGAAAAAAGGAACAGGCAAAAATATCCCTAGGCAAAAAGCAGGAACAAAGAACAGGAGCGAACAGCACAACCAGAAGGAAGTGTTTGCAACGCAAGGAGGAACAAGACTGACTGACTTATATACTGAGAAAAGGGAAGTGACATCACAGGAAAGGGAAGTAACACCATCTTGGATTGGGAAAAGCCCATAGACCAGTATAGAAAAAAGGAAGTAGTATAAAAGAAAAACAGAGCATGCTGGGACAAAAACACGAAGAAGACAAGATGGACACAACATGGATAGAGACAGGCAAAAGGACCAACAAAAAACCCACCACCAACAACAAAAGAAGAAAAAAGGCTACAAGTAAGTGTAGCACGACCGGGAGCGAAATATATGCTTCCCAGAAAGCATAGTCAAAAAACGCGGGGAACGGCGCTCCGAATATTGGTAGCGCGTTCCACCTGCAAGGACAGAAAGAGACGCCGCATCAGAGCGTGGCGTTACACTAACTGCTCAACCTCCGTATGTTCCAGCTTTAGAGACCAGGGGTGATCTACTTAACCACTCTACTACAAAAGCTGGAGCAACTTGACCTAGGGATACTCCTGTAGGACATTGTGATGGACGGGAATTGGGCCATTGCATTTGTTGATATGTGAATCCTTCAGAAAATAGCCCAACACGTTCACATTTTAAAAAAAATCATTTTATTTAGTCCCCATATTGTGAACGATAGCACCTTGTTCCACATTCAGCTCTTCATTGTTCCACTGCGTTCTGTACACAAAGTAATCATTTGTGTTACTTTCTAAATGCAACATTGACAAAGTGGTTATTAACTGCTTTTGTTCATGCAGCACCTGTAACCAGGAGTGATATACTAAAAGCCTGACCTATTGACTTTCCCATTTCTTGTATTTTGAAGAGCGTTTTTACTAGATATTGAGCTGGTCATCCCTTCTCACTGAGTATCTGACATTCAAGCCCTGTACCACCACATAATTATGCCACGATTGTGCTTCCTTGCTGTTTTTGGAGATGAGTGTACAATAGGACAAACATCTCATTTGAACATTAGAAAAGGACTTATCCCAGTCTCATGGTGTATAGACTTTCCAAAAGAAGAAGGAACACAGCTAAGTCTCACTATCCTGAACACAGCCTGCTACTTCCGAGGTACTCTTTCAGTGGCCCAATACTAGCAATTTACAATTAGAAGTAATGCCAAATGTACGTTAATTCAAACTCTGCAACTTGAAGAGACCATTTGGAAGTTCCCTTTTCCTTCGTCAAAGTACAGCTCACCTGACAATTGGGCATGGCCTAGCCTGTCAACACATAGGCAGGGGCTCCAGCAACCAAGAGACCTAGCATCTGAACTAGTTACATGACAGACCAGATCATTATTTAAGCATCTCAAAACATTTAAACCCCACACCAGTTTTTCTATAAACTCTGCGCTAAACAATTCCTGATTAAGGAGGGTAGGTTTGTCTAGCCCAAGATTCATTCAGAAACATTTTCTAGTTTTAGTCTTTTTAAAGTCCAGTATAAAAATAGATATTCTCAAAGCTGTTTGGAGCAAATCAACAAATGTTGGTTCGCTGGCATTATTGATCAATACCTTGAGACTTCAGATGTTTGTTTGCAACTGTATAAGTGACGTTACAATATGTTTTGCTTCTCTTGCTGCACTCTGCACCCCTCCATCTCACAGAATAACTCATTAAATCCCCAAACGGCTTTTGTGTTTTATGGATCATTTTATATTTAAATGCAATTAGCCGCTTCTTATTTCTCCCCCACACCACCTTATACTATTTTGCTGCTCCTGGACTGCTGTAGAGTTTGATCTGATACATTTCATTGCTTGAAGGTATGTGATTTTTAATACATTCTCCTGAACTCTTTGCCAGACTCTCAAACCTAAGAGACCCCTTTTTGGTTGGCATCAGCTGCCTCACTTTCCTAAGACATACCCCTAATTGAAGCCAGGCAGAGGTGCACCAGCCCAGGAACAAACAGGAGAGGTAATAGAGACATCCAATGACCGGGGGGAAAAAACAGAAGCCAAAAGCCCCAAGTTAAATCAAGGGGTAACTGTGTAAGAGATTATTTGCCAATCACTGGACTAGGCTGTACATTATAGAAAAGGGATTCAATACCTATTGGCAAACTTTTAAACCCTTTCCTGCCCTATTCCATTGAATTACAAGAAGGCAGCCACTGAATAGTGTTCTTATGGTGATATCGTCTGAAAGTTATGGAGCTACATTTTTTTTAAGGAAAGAATGTGGGTACTCAGACGCCTGCGCTGAAATAAAATCCAATTTCATTGTTCCAGGCTATCATAATGTAGACTTAAATGTTCAGTTTGAAATGCTGGAACAGCAAGCTGTGATCATTTCAATTGTTTTGGAGGCTGTTAACCTGTCCAAGTTGGGGCTGTATCTTTCCAGACATTCTTTGCCCGGATTCGCAGTTTTACAGAAAAGTTAAAAGCTTGGAAATAAAGTTGTAAAGCTGTGGTGTTTCCTAGTGGGCTTTATTTGTTACCACAAGTAAATTGTGGTGCTTCGTCTTTCCATTCCACTTCCTTCTTCATTGGAACTCCGAACACATTATCCCTGCTAACCTGTAGTAAAATGCCTGTGCTTCCCCTTTTAACATGGTCCTATTGGAATATTTGCCTTTCTTTTAAGTCACTAGTATTTTGAACAATTTGTACCCAGGACCTTAAAGTTAAATGTTGCTAGTGGACTGCAGCGCACATTGTGCTTTCTAATTCAATAGCAGTGCAAACGTAGCTTCAGGCCTACCACGGTAGCCTGATTGTAGCAGTATAAACCTGAAATTACACCTGTGACACCACTCTGAGGTCAAAACATCCCTTAAAAATATTGATAAGCCATTCCTGCATAGGTCTTGTAGCTCACAATTAAGGGTGCATAGCATTTAAAAGTAGTCCATGTAGAAATTTCATGTTAACATGTCCTCACAATGACTAGCCCTCAAAAGCCTTTTTGACTGTGGCAGGCCTAGCTGTGTACAAAACCAGAGTACAGATTAACATCCTAATACTGTATCTTGGGGTTACCTATAAAAAAAAATTAAACATGTTGTTTAATAGTGAAAATAGAATGATGAAGAATGATTTTTATAAATAGTAAGAAAGTGACATTTAGAAAGTTACATTTTCCCTGCCTGAAGTTCCTGGTGGCTAATTAGCATAATATTCTAGTAGCTCATAGCCAAGGATTAACCATTGATTAGATGTTGAAAGCCTCCCAGGAGCAAATAGTAGGCTTCAGTAGGAAAATTTCTTCAAGCTTCGCAGAATATGCAGGGTGCGACTGTAGGTATACTTTTGACTGTCAAAACCTGTTAAACCTGTTTGACAGGTCTGCTGACCTGCATAGAACTCTTGGGCACACTTCAAAGGAAGAACACAGGATTGTAAGAATTTTGGTTACTGGTTGTGGAAGATGAAATCCTACTCCAGCAGTAACCGCAGACATTGTTGGAGTGAAGTCACAAGCAAACCTTAAATTAACCTGTGCTCAACCCTCTGGTAGCTTACCACAGATCAGTGAGGCTTAACTTGGAGGCAATGTGTAAAGTATTTATGTAGAAATTCAAACAGTATTAAAGTGAAACACAACGAAAGAAAAAACCCACACCAATTTAGAAAAATGTAATACATTTTAATACATAATTTAATACCAAACCAGCAAAAATCCAATCAGTAGAACAGGAGATATCAAATTTTAAAGATTTAAGTGAAAATAGCACCAAAAAGCACAAAGCGCCAACTATAGTTGTCTGGCCGCACTAGACCGAGACGTTCACAATTTCAGGATGACTGCTGGCATGCTGGCCGGCTAAAAGGACCCAGTATTGGCCCACTGAACAATGTACCTTAAATCCTGTTTGCGGAGTCCTGCGTCAAGGATGTGTTGATCACCAGAGGTGATGTGAGGTCCTGGTGCAGAGATGCATTGCATGCTGGCTAGTTTCAAAGAAGTTGAAGGTTTGCAAGGCCGAGTCCGGCATCATTGTTGGAGGGCATCATTGAGGGGCTTGTGATGCGAAGGGCTGTGTCGCAGATGCGTTGCGCAGCAATTCCAATACAGAGGTGATGTGTCACAATGCATCAGTTTTGCTAGGACCACTGCTGGGCTGGTAGAGCACCTTCAGGCCCACTTTCAAGCATCCAAGAGTGGGGTGACACCGCTTGGGAGGGCAGAACTCACACTTGGAAGAGTCCAGGAACTGGGTTAAAGGTTGCTGGTGCCTGTTCTATCCCTGAGTGTGTGAGCAGGAGGCCAGCCAACTGGCCTTTGGAGTTACTCTGGTGGTCCTAATTTCAAGATGCAGTCCATGCCTGAGTGCTAAGGACTGAAAGGTAGCAGGGTAGCGCAGCAGGGCAGCAGAGGGCCAATCCTTGTAGCAAATCAGCACAGCCGTCCTCCTTGGAAGTCTTCCAGAGGTCCAGATGTGCACTGAAGATTTGATTCTAAGGGTCCATTATTTATTCCTGGTGCCCATGTAGAAGTGTCTGAAGCTTTCAACTCCCCTAGGGTATCGGGCATCCCCTCCCTTTCTGCCCTGGCCCAAGCTTATCTGGGAACACAAAAGGGTAGTGACAAACACTTTGTGAGTGTGTTCAGGCAAGGTCTTTGTGATGTGCAGGTGTAGTAGGTGACCGCTCCACCCCCTCGTTAACTCAGTGGTCCATCCATCCAACACCATTCTTCCTGTCTCACTGTTGGGAGAAATACACAAGGGCCATCTGCCAGCTACACATAGTCCTGTGACCCAGGGACGGGCACCGAATGGTTAGGACAAGAAAATGCTATATATTTCTGAAAGGGGTATTTTCAGAATTGACTTCAGTTCCGACTTTGCCATTGAGTATGGCTTTTATTTTCAGCTCTTTAGACACTAAGGGGGTCATTCTGACCCTGGCGGTCCGAGACCGCCAGGGCTATAATGACTGAAAGCACCGCCAACAGGCTGGCAGTGCTTTCTTCCCTATTCTGACCGCAGCGGTAAAGCCGCGGTTGCACCGCCGGGGCCGGAGGTTTTCCGCCGTTTCTGCCCCGGCGGTGATAATCTGCCAGGGCAGCGCTGCAAGCAGCGCTGCCCTGGGGATTGTGACCCCCTTACCGCCAGCCTGTTTCTGGTGGTTTTCACCGCCAGGAAGAGGCTGGCGGTAAGGGGTGTCCTGGGGCCCCTGGGGGCCCCTGCACTGCCCATGCCATTGGCATGGGCAGTGCAGGGGCCCCCTAACAGGGCCCCGGCCAGCTTTTCACTGTCTGCATAGCAGACAGTGAAAAGCGCGACGGGTGCAACTGCACCCGTCGCACGGCCGCAACACCGCCGGCTCCATTCGGAGCCGGCTCCTGTGTTGCGGCCTCATTCCCGCTGGGCCGGCGGGCACAAACTTGGTTTGCGCCCGCCGGCCCAGCGGGAATGTCGGAATGGGGGCCGCGTGAGTGTGGCCGCATTGGCGGCCGCATGGCGGTTTCCGCCTGGTGGGCGGCGGTAGCCGCCCGCCAAGGTCGGAATGACCCCCTAAGTTAGACCTGTCTGCCTGATCCCAGTTGAAAGTTAGGAAACCGAATGTTATCCTATGGGAGAAGTAGGCCTTGAAGTAATGTAAAACAAATTTGAGCTTTTCACTAACACGACATGTAAAACCTAGAAGTACATGTTCTACATTGTAATTACACTGCACCCACTCCTCTTTCCTGTTCAGGGCCTACCCTAGGGTATTAAAAAAAGGTTTCTTGCTGTGAAAAAGGTTTATTTTGCATGGCCAAAATGGTAGTTAAAAACTGCACACACTGGCTGCCAACGCAGTCCTGAGACTTGTTTAAAGGGCTACTTAGGTGGGTGGCACAATCAATGCTGCGGGCTCACTAGTAGTATTTAATTTGTAGTCCCTGGGTACCTGGAGTACAGTCTACTGGGAACTTAAATGTAAATTAAATGTACCAGTTTGCTATTAACCAATTCTACCATGTTCAAAGGAGAGAGCACAAGCAGTTTAGCAGTGGTAAAGTGTGCAGAGTCCTGAATTCCAACAAAACTGGTTTTAAACAAAAAAAATAAAAAAAATAAACAGGATGGTGAAGGCAAAATGTTTGGTGATGACCCTGCAGAAAGGACCAAGTCCTGCAAGGATGCTAAGACAGCTCTTGTGTATCCACTGGCTGTGTGCTGAAGAATCCTGCTTTGTCTTGCTGTATGTCTGTCAATGGGTTTATTGTAGCTACGTTGGGTTTATTGTGGTTACTCAATCTAGATTTTGGTAATAGATGTGGGATTAGGATTACGATAGTACCCTACAGAAAGACCCCAACCCTCAGAGCCAGAGTTAAGTATGGCCAGCAACTTTTGCCATCTTGAAAATGCCTAAATTGTGTATGTTTGGTCCAGGGTACTTTTGTGTCCCGGTGCCTATCCCAGCCACTAGCTAGTGCCAGGCATAACTGTGGCACCAGGATGCACCCACTTCAAAATGCTGCTGGACCTGAGGCTGAAAAGAGGACTAAGCTTGTTGTGACATGAGGAGCCCTGAAGGACTTTATTTGTTTCCTCCTGCACCCAGGACAAATTGGACAAAAGTTCATAAATCTGACCTGTATAAGCTACAGGGTCACTATGTTACAAAAGGATGTGTGGGCTTTATAAGTGTACTCCTGTGGTGGATAGGGACTTAAAGCATTAAGTCGGAAGGTAAAATATTTGACCAGTTCAAACCTGGTTGCTATTTGCGACCCACACTCAGTCGTGGTCAGCCGCAAATTTTACCTGGTTCCTGGTCTATTGTGACCAGTGTCAATTATTGACGTTTTGTCTTTTTTTTTTATACATTTTTATTGGCATTTCAGGAGTTTGTGTCACGTTCTATGCATTATCTTGGGCATCTGGTACAAGAAGTCATGTTACAAATTAGTATTTTTCAATACCAATGTGTCACTAGTTATTCTGGTGGCTACTCCGCAGCCAGGCTACTATTACATGTAAAGCCGCAAGCCCACATCTCCCCTGCCTTGAGAGCACTACACTGGTTACCCGTTGGCAGAAGATGCACTTTCAAGCTGCTTTGTATCACCCACAAAGCTATACATGGAACAGGACCGCTTTTTATCAGAAACAAAATAACCAAATACATCCAACAAAGAAACCTCTGCTCAAGATTGGCATCCCGCCTCAGAACACCACCATACAAGAAAAAGACTATAGGTGGTACATCCTTCTCCGTTCAAGCAGCCAAACTATAGAATTCATTACCCCCAACTATAAGAGCCACAGATACCTTTCTTGTCTTCAGAAAACTACTCAAGAGTTGGCTCTTTCTTCATAACCACCATATTCAAACAACTATGGACTGCATATGCCTATGTTGATAAAAAAATTTTTCTGATTATGTTTATATTTCTAGTTATGCATAGTTCTTTAGAAAATATGTATCACTACTATGTCACAACAATAAAATACACACACACTCTTCAAACCTGTTTGACTAAGTATATTTACCCATGGTTCTAATTATGTATTGTATGTGCATATGTGTGTGTATTCATGTGTGTTTGTATGTGTGTGTATGTGTGTATGTATATATATATATATATATATATATATGTATATATATATATATATATATGTATGTATGTATGTGTATATGTTGTTTCTGTGCTTGGCATGTTCGTGGGTCATTGCATGGCTCCTGGGTGGGTTGTTATACTAGATATCTATGAATTCCTGCTCTCATCTTATCACACTTATCTACCCATCATCATATGTCATGTCTCTATCAAACTATCCTCCATTCCCACTCTGACTCATCCCAAATCCTTTCTACTACTTTCCTCTCCTAAATAACTCTGCCTAAGCTCTTCCCTTCGCTTCCACATCTAACTCACCAAACCTCACTCTACTACTGTGACCTCAAACACAACCCTACTAAATTCTCCCTCATTTATCTCAGCCTGCTACTATGCTCTCCCTAACCCTTCCACATACTCTTCGGTCCTCCATCCCTCTTTACTCATCCCAAGCCTTTGGGTTGAGTAAATGAAGGATATACTCCAAATTAACACTTCTGGATTTCTTTCCTCCTCCACCCCTCCATTACTCCAGTTAATCTAACTAACAAACTCTCATATCCGCGGCTCAAATTAACTCATAATAATACTAAAACTGTACTCATTATTTCCCGATACTAATCCATCACTAATTCTTGTTGGGTTCCAGAGTAGCGTGCTACTCACCGAAAAGCACTTCAACGCCTCATCAGGGGTAGTAAGTGCTATATAAATACTATTACAATACAATACAATACAATTTAAATTAGTGGCAGAACTGAGCTTTGAAATTGTGTTGTAACTAAACAGACTGAGACATTATTTCCTGGATGTGTTCATTAGCGAATTTGAACTGCCCATTTATTAGAGACATTTGATAGACTTTGTAGAGAATAAAGAAGAGTACCAAGGTCCGAGTCTGCAGGATTCTTCATAGGGTTGTCATTTAGAAGAAACGGAGAAGGGTTAAGGAAGACTAATGAAGAATGCAATTAACTTTTGAACTTTATTGCAAAGACAATTGCTGGCTGCTACTTAGCTCAATTGAGGAACTGAAGAGACTATTGCTGTTGCTGAATTTTATTAAAAAGTTTTAAATTTAGAAAAACCGTGCAACCTAGAATCAACAAAAAATGCAGATGCATATGTACAGGAGTGTTAGTTGTGACAATTATAGTGATGATTGCTTTAATTATAGGATTGAGCTTACCTATACACTCTCGATTCACAAGTGCCCTGAAAGCCCAGTTCCTGCTGGTGATGCATTCACTGAGTGAGAAAGACCTACAAATAGATACTTCTAGATGAGATCTTCCATCAATTGTGTATCATACATTGCTTTATGAGTTCATTGAAACTATGGATGCTAAGAATTGCTACGTGTGTACACAATTTTATTTCAAGACCAGAGGCTCATATTATTCTCAATTTGTGCAAATTTAATAGCAACAGTCAAGATAACGTACAGGAAAAAAAAAAAACCATCAGACAGAGTGTAACAGCCAATGCGATTGAAATAGTAGTATTAGAGTCAAACCAATCAATCACAATAATACACCCCCAATACCATCTTAGCTTGACTGCGAACAGCTCTCTTTTCTTGCTGCTCGCAGTCAAGTTAAGTATTTTCATTAGTTATTTATACATTCTTATATGGTATTACATTGCTATTGATGTTGCCTTGTTTACTCATTGCATATTATTTGCGCTTTGGTTTTTGGTTACTTTAATCAGCTGGCACATTGCTGCACTTCTCAAGCGTTAGCTCCTCGCAGTCGCTCTGACTCGCACTACCATTCACTTCTCAGACCATGTTAGCCATCTTTTGATAAGAACGCAGCACTGAGAACTGATGTAATTTAAAAGTTTTCGCTCCCTCACCTTGCTGGTATTTCTCAGCAAGCTTTTTCCCCTCAGCAGTGAAAATCCTAGGCGTCCGACTCCTATTCTGTGACTGAAGTAAGCAGTAACCCTTTTCCGTCTCACTGTGCCTTCCTTGGTTTATTCCTCGGTGGGGCACAGCCTAAGCTCCTGCCTCTACCCTCCTCTCCTCAGATTTTCACTTGGCAGGCCTGCCCACAGGCAGAACTGACCAGACTATCGCCAGCCCACAGGTTTTGAACCTTTCCTGACATTTTTCTTCTGTTTCCCACATGCTTGGGATATTTTAGCCTTTATTTTTCCTTTTATTTTATCTTTAATTTATCTTTATTGCCTGATAAATAAAACAATGGAGATTGATATCTATCCTATAATGCAACATGTTAACATGTTAATGAGGAGGATGACTCATCAAAAAAACATTAAATGATTTTATTCAAACAGACAATTTCTGCCTCTATGGACAAATTGAACAGACAATTTCTGCCTCTATGGACAAAGTAACTAAGAACCTTGAGAATTCTGTTATCAACATCATGTCTAAGACAACTTTGGCCCATTCTTCGAGGGATAGCGGAAGTGCTCTTCTTTGTCCTCAGTCACTACTAATCCTTAAAAAAGAGAGCGCTATTGACTGGTGAGGTTTACTCACACAAGGCAGAGAAAGTGGTTCCTCACAGGCCTCCTTCTAAGGAGGGTAACAAACAAGAAAACTATGAAAAATCATAATTTAGTAAATGTAAATCTAAGACTAAACATATTTCATCCCCAATTTTAATCCCTCTCATCCCTGACACAGATGACAATATGAGTGATGTTAATTCAGACAACGGTAAAGATGGTCAAGGAGATGAAGACACATTACCACTTCTTTGCCCCAAAAAATCGAATTCTGCTCTCCTAGAATCTTCCAAATGTAATTTGGTAACGGATTCGGAAGGGGTTCCTATGTTTGACCCTAATAGTATACACCACCCTAACTCTACTGACCACGGTGGTGAATATGTGGCATCCAGACTATGCTCCCCTTTGGACAAACATATAAGAGCCAAGCTCAGATCTGAGTGCCCACGTCCTTCACTCCTTTCAAGATTACTGCGACCCCAGCTATTGACCCCTCTCTTCTTACTTTCTTTTCCAAGTTCGGAAAGGACCTGCGCAAGAGGGTTGACAAGACATGGTCCACATGCCCGGACAAATTAATAGATATTGTAGGTCCCCTCACTCCTATTTGATTTAGCAGAAGCAAAGAGATAGGACATTACAATAATCCAGATTACCTTTCTTTATGGGTACAATGGGCTTTTGAGTCAGAAATGTCGATCCAGCTCTAACTCATGACCGCAGAAAAGGTCTCCTATTGAAACTGGAACATAAATCGGTCAACCTGGTGGCTGTAGGTCCAGGCATTATGGCAGACAGTCTTCTCTTTGGTGATTTGTTCATTAAAGAATTGAGCAAGTATATCTCCACGTTTGCTTCTTTGGATAAGGCCCAACAATGCCTAAAGAAAATGTTTTCTCAACAGGTTTTCTCTAGGGCCGGCAGAGGCAGGAACTGCTTTGTCAGCCGCAGCTACAACAACCAGGGTTTCAGAGGTTCCTTAAATTCCTCTATCAAGAGTACAGGCCTCAGTTCTATCCGCAGGGAGGCAGAGGCTTCAAAAGCAGAGGCTTCAAAGGCAGAGGCAACAAAAGTTCTAGATATGCCTCTCAACCAGGTAAGTCAAATTTTTGGCCATCCTCCACTAGGAGTTTGTCTTCATTTGTTTCTTCCAAAATGGCATACAGTAACCTCAGATCCATGGGTACGAGACACAGTCCAAGGTTGTTCTTTTGAACTTTACTCAGAACCTTTTCAATCAATCTTCCCTCATCCTTCTCAGTTCTCCAGAGAAATGTCATCCCTCATCCCTCTAGAGATTCAGTCTCTCCTACAAAAAGAAGCTATTGCTCCATGTCATCTTAATCTTTCCAGTTTCCTCTGCTCTATCTTTCTAGTACAAAAGAAAATCAAGATGATAAGACAAATCATCAATCTAAAACACTTTAACTATTTTGTAGTGTACCGTCACTTCAAAATGGAAACTAATATTCATCTAAGGGATTCACTACTACAACATGATTGGATGGTTCGCTTGGATTTACAAGATGCCTATTTCACTGTCCCTATTCATCCACTTTACAAGAAATATTAAAAATTTCAATGGCTAGGCCGAACTTATCACTTTTCCTCTCTCCCTTTCGGTCTCTCATCAGTTCCTTCCTGCTCCACCAAACTGATGAAGTCCGTAGTCACCTTCCTCAGAGCTCAGGGGGTAAAACTGATTATTTATCTGGACGACATCCTCATTATGAATCAAAGTCTTCCCTCTCTACAGAATCATATTAGTCTAACGTGTTCTCTGCTTTCAGAATTAGGTTTTCTAATCAACAGAGAAAAATCTCTTCTTTCTCCCACTCAACAAATAGAATTTCTAGCTTTCCTTATAAATTCAAACTCGGCCACTTTGCATCTTCCTTCAGCAAAAATAAAGTCCATCAAAACCGAAATCCTGCAAACCCTACACAACTTGGTAAACTCACTCAGATCTCTAGCAAGAATAGTGGGTCTACTTTCCTCTTCAAGCCATGTTCCCAGGTCAGGCCCTTCAAAGATTAAAAATGTATCACTTACAAAAAGACTGTGCTTACTCAGACAATATTTCTGTAGATCAAGATTCTCATCTAGAACTGCAACAATGGAAACTATTTAGACGCCTGGCAAGGTATGACTATCTTTGCATTTGCCCTAAAACCAATCTTTCCACTGTGTTTTATCCTTACTTTCCCGACCAACCCAAACTCTGTGTGGGTCAATGCTTAAAAGTTTATGAACAGAAAAATGCTGATCTAAGAACGTTCTCAGCTACTCAACTTCTGATTTCCTTCAGAAAACCTTATTAACAAGTTTCATCCCCTACTCTTACCCGTTGGGTTACATGGATCATGTCTTTAGCAGGAATAGATACTGCCATTTATGTGGCCCATTCTTCCAGAAGAGCCATGGCTTCTAAGGCCTTTTGGGCGGTTCCCGTCTTGAGGACATTCTCAGATCAGCTAATTGGTCAAACAACAATGTGTTTAAACTGTTTTATTGCAAAACTGCGCATAATGCTGCTTCTTCTGTTATTAATTTACTTTAAACAAGCATTATATAAGCCTCCGGTCTTGAAATAAAATGTAGATTTTCCTAGTACGTTATGAAGGAAAGTCTTAATTTTATTAAATGTACTTATTTATTAAATGAAGATTAACTTCATATCTTTTTTCTCCTTCCCAATCAGCAACCATCATGTCTGTGACAACTTCCTCATAACCTTTCCTCACATACATCTTTTTCCTGCATCACCGCTGCAAAGTCTATGGATCTCCATGGAACTTCTGTGTACCCGGCTTCTCTTCATGCCAATATCAGTCATGAACTTTTGCCAAAAACTAATTTGTTATGGCTATTATTTCTTCAATTTTACCATTATTCAATACTTTTTAACACCTTCCACAAGAAAAGAGGGACAATCTCAGTCAAGCTAAGATTTTATTGAGGGTTTATTATTGTGAGCGGTTGGTGTGATACTGATACTACTGCTTTCATCCCATTGGCTGTTACACTCCGCCCGATAGGATTTGTAGCTTTTTGTTCATGTTATCTTGACTACTGCTATTAAATTTGCAAAAATTGAGAAAGCATAATACTCACCTCCGTGTCTTTGATCAAATTAAGACTTAACTTCCTAGGAAAATCTACATTACCTGCATCAGCTGCTGAAGGAATAATGTATCACCATATTCCTTTGACTTATGGTGCTACTTGTAACCTGTTGAGCCTTCTGTATGAACAAGAATACTTTAGATATTATGATTTGAATTATGATTTGGTCTTTTCAGAAGTACCTATTCTAAAACACTTGAACAAGAACCCCAAAGCAAAGAAAATTGACACAGTTGAAGAATTCTTTAAACCCACCATGATGTTAGATACAGTTTATGCAAACAACTCAACATGTGCTTTGACAAGAGTTGAGAGGTATTTCCTAAACTTGGTGAAAGACAGTGGAGGAGGAATGAAAATGACAGCAGCAAAGGATAAAGTAGAATATAATTGGGAGTGAGAAAAAAATAGAACATTCAGCTATAGTTAGGATGAGATCAACAACTAACACACAATGCATGGGAAATAGTAAGTGTGACCACACATTTGAATAAAAAAACACTTGGACTTTCATGTTGTCAGGACGAGATCATGCTATACCTTTAGTATATTTCATATGTGGAGATAATGAATATTTTAGGTTGCTCAAAGGGTGGTCTGATACATGTTACTTAGGAATAGCTTTTCCAAAGATGTATCATGTGGAACATTTCAATGATGCTCTAGGGGAAACAAATACCAGGAATAAGAGGGGTGTCAGTGGTTCAGAAACTGTATGAGACATATTTGGTGCATTGCATTGATTCCATCTGTAGGAGTGATCTTGAATGACATCAAGATAAGAAAGGTATCCATGATTGTAGATAAGTTGTCCTCTTGTACAACAGGTGCCTTATTGATTGTCGATATTGAGATGGCTGCCACAAGTTCAATGGTTTGCAAAACATACTTGTGTTAGACATTATGCTTGCGAAGGAGGACGGTGTCAGAAGCTCCCACCTGATCTGCACGGGAGCAAAATGATGAGTTTTCCCAATGCCCCTCTCTAAAAGACCTCTTGTCGTCCAAGAATGCTGAACTAACAGATGTGCTCTAAGGTGGGAAAGGGATGGTGAAAGAGAAGAGACAACCTGGTCTGTCTTCAATGCTTTCGCTGGTTAAGCCTCCACTCAGCTACCTTAATGATTCTAATTAGGTTAACTGCTGTTGCTGTTCAGAAAGAATTAGGAACTGCATGAAAACATATACATGCATACATTAAATTTTTCTAAAAGAACCTTAAAACTAAATACTGTAATTTTTCTATTTAAACATTCTATCGTCCGCTGATTCAACATACCCAAAGAGACTAAGGCCCTCATTACAACATTGGCGGTAAAAGCCGCATACCGCCGTGCAGAAGACCGCCAACACACTGCCGCAACCACGGAAAACCGCCACAGCCATTATGACCCACAGCACGGAATCTGCCAAAATTCAGACACCCACACAAGTCCGCCACACCAAAGGTCAGTGATAAACTGGCGAAAACAAAACCTCCACCATCACGCCAACAGAAATACGCCCACACTATCATGACACACGAATCCACGCGGCAGTCTTTCAACCCCGGTATTCCATTGGCAGTACACACCGCCGCGCTCAAAATACACACACACATACAAAACACAGCCACATTGGACAATTCAAAATACACATACCTGATACACATACACACACCACACCCACACACCCAATACAATATATAACACACACCCACATCACCCACAAACCCCTACGACCAAAAATCACGAACGAAGGCCAGAGAGAGACACCACCATCAACAATACTAGCATCCACAGGCACACAACACCATCACCCACATAACTTTCTTGCACCTCACACCACGCACCACTACATATCATCACACTTATCACCACACACACCACCCCACACATCACCTACACAACCCCATGGCACGGCAAATACACCCCAGGTTCTCGGAGGAGGAGCTTAGGGTCATGGTGGAGGAAATCGTCCGGGTAGAGCCACAGCTATTCGGATCACAGGTGCAGCACACCTCAATTGCAAGAGCTATGGCGAAGAATAGTGGACTGGGTCAACGCAGAGGGACAGCACCCAAGAAATCAGGAGGACATCAGGAAGAGATGGAATGACCTACGGGGGAAGGTGCGTTCCGTGGTCTCAAGACACCACCTGGTGGTTCAGCGGACTGGCGGCGGACCCCCACCTCCTCCCCCACAACTAACAACATGGGAGGAACAGGTCTTTGCGATTCTGCCTCCTGAGGGCCTCGCAGGAGTAGGTGGAGGAATGGACTCTGGTAAGTCAAATCTTAACTACTACATCCCCCATCCTACCTGCATGCCAGCACATACCCCCACCCTCACCCTCACCCCATCACTCTAACTCCTCACAAATGTCCTACCATCACAAACTACACATCCTAACCCCAAGCCCTGCATGCAACAACAAAGCATGGACACCCATCACTAAAGCATGCCCACTGCACATACCCATACACCCCCCTGAACCATCATCACACAAGGTCTCACACAGGAATGCAAGCACTGGGGATTCGCTGTCACCCACCCATTGCACACCATGCCACACACAGATGTAATAAACATCCTTTTACACCCCTGCAGGACCCCTACCCAATGTCACCGGACAGGAGGGTCCACACATGTCCACACCACCAACAGAAGAGGCCCACAGTGATGACAGCACCTCTGTCCAACTGGATCTAGATGACCAGCCCGACCCATCGGGGACCTCTGGACAGTCGGTTCCCCACACCCAGGCCACCACAGAGCTTCCCCCCTCTGGAAACACCAGCACAGCACCCACCCAGCGGGCCCATACCTCCGTCCCCAGGACACGTCAATCAGCAGTGTGTCCACCACTACAGGGAACCCAGGCTAACCCACCACCCCAACAACAACAGGGACCTGGGGGCAGTGGTAGTGGGCACACAGTCCAGGGGACGGAGGCCCAGGAACACAGGGGAACTGGGAGGGCTGCTGTGCGACAGGGGGCGGACAGGCCCAGGGAACCCACCCTCCACAAGGCCCTCTCCTCCATCATGGGAGCCTACCACCACTCCCAGGAGACGATTGCAACGGTACTGGCCAAGTTTCAGGAGACCCAGCGCCTGCAGGAGGAACAGTATATGGGCTTCAGGGAGGAACTCAGAACCATCAATTCCACCCTGGGCACCATCGTAGGGGTGCTGAAGGAAGTACTCAACACCAGGAGGGACACTGTGGCACTACAAGGGGCCCCTGACACTAGCCTGGACGATGAACTGCCCACCACCTCCGCCGGCTCTAGTGGACAGGAGGCACCACCACACCAGCACACCACCTCGCAAACGGTCCCTGAGATCCAGGAACAAGACAGAGAACAATGCCAAGACCCCTGCCAAGAAATGAGACCACCCTGATTGTCATCCTTCTGTCCCACTTTGTCACCCTGTCCATCCTTAAACTGCCCCAGCTCCACTTCCTATGCCCATTTGGGCAATGCACCTGTGAGACTATTAGACTGGACTCTGCCATGGACATTCCTCCGCCATCACCCCTCACCATTTTGCTACCCCCTCCAATTTTGAGCACTAAAATAAACACCCTTAAAGCACAAAACAATCTGGAGTCAGTCTGTGATTTCGGAATATTATATTAGCAATTACTGTGACAAAAAGCTCTTTCATTTGTAATGTCAACATACCTATGTCACACAGCTCTAGTCCATGAGGAATCAAAGCAGATGTCACACTGTGGGACCCAGATCTGTGAAATCGTAAGGGAAAGTGACAACTCAGTGACCATACACTGGGTGAAAACAACAGACAGTAGAGAGGTAGTAGTGTTTAAGTACATGTAGTAGGAAGGTTTGTATTCTTACCTGTGTTTTACTGGAATTATTGCTGGATCACTGAGTCCCTGTTGTCCATGTCTTCTTCCTCTGCTTCCTCGTCTTCACTGTCCACAGGCTCCACAGCTGCAACAACACCGCCATCTGGGCCATCCTCCTGCAGAAAAGGCACCTGTCATCGCAAAGCCAAGTTGTGAAGCATACAGCAGGCCACGGTGATCTGACACACCTTCTTTGGTGAGTAGAATAGGTATCCACCTGTCATATGGAGGCACCTGAACCTGGCCTTCAGGAGCCCGAAGGTCCGCTCGATCACCCTCCTAGTTCGCCCATGGGCCTCATTGTAGTGTTCTTCTGCCCTTGTCCTGGGATTCCTCACTGGGGTCAGTAGCCATGACAGGTTGGGGTAACCAGAGTCACCTGCAAATGGCGAGGGACAACTGTTAGACACACACTAACCTGGAGGGATATTCCCAGACCCAGACAACCATTCCCACTGACTAACTACCAGGTGCTCACCTAATAGCCACACACGGTGCCTCTGGAGTTGACCCATCACATAAGGGATGCTGCTATTCCGCAGGATGTAGGCGTCATGCACTGAGCCAGGGAACTTGGCATTCACATGGGAGATGTTCTGGTCGGCCAAACATACCATCTGTACATTCATCGAATGATAACTCTTCCGGTTTCTGTACACCTGTGCAATCCTGTGGGGAGGTACCAAAGCCACATGGGTCCCATCAATGGCACTTATGATGTTGGAGATATGTCCCAGGGCATAGAAATCACCTTTCACTGTAGGCAAATCCTCCACCTGAGGAAAAACAATGTAGCTCTGCATGTGTTTCAGCAGGGCAGACAACATTCTGGACAACACGTTGGAAAACATAGGCTGGGACATCCCTGATGCTTTGGCCACTGTTGTTTGAAATTACCCACTTGCAAGGAAATGGAGCACTGACAGCACCAGCACTTGAGGGGGGATTCCTGTGGGATGGCGGATGGCTGACATCAGGTCTGGCTCCAACTGGGTACACAGTTCCTGGATTGTGGCACGGTCAAGCCTGTATGTGATTATCACATGTCTTTCCTCCATTGTCGACAGGTCCACCAACGGTCGGTACACCGGAGGATGCCGCCATCTCCTCACATGTCCCAGCGGACGGTGCCTATGAAGGACAACAGCGAGCACAGAGTCAAACAACTCAGAGGTACGTACCCACAACTTACACAGAACACCAATCATAATCTAAAAAGTGGCCTGTATGTGTGTTGAGTCTAGGTATGTGTAACGCAGTTATAAATGAAGCCATGTGGGCCCCTGAAATGGCGGCTGACTGACCTGTAAAGTGGGAGAATGGGATGTGAGGTAACTGCGCTGGCGTTGTGCACCGTTGCGGTAGGCTGTCGAAGATCGTGGCGCAATTCTGCATTGGTTAACATTGGACCCCAGGAGCCAATGACGATGTACGCCGGCGGTGACAGTACGCACCGCCGCGGATGTGACCGCCGTTTTCTATCTGTACAATCACTCGATACCTGATCTTCGACAGGAGAGGACCCACACTGCAAGTGCTGCTGTGACCTCGGTCTGGAAGAGACAATGCTAGAGTGTCTGGGAAAAGGGCCCCTGCCTTCACATCGGAGGAGTTGGAGAAACTCGTGGATGGGGTCCTCCCCCAGTACACGATACTCTACGGTCCTCCAGACAAACAGGTAAGTACACTGGGAGCATGCTGTGTGGGCTATGCCTGTGTGGAGAGGGGTGGATGTAAGAAGGAAGGGGGGAGAGTGCGGCATGCATGAAATGACGGAGAGTGCATCTGCCACATGGCAAGGGTAGGGATGGGGGCCAATCACTTTGACAGTGCAGTTGGTAATAAGTTTCTCTTCCCCCTGTACAATTCATGTAGGTCAGCACCCACCAGAAAAAAGATATTTGGCGTGCCATCGCCAAGGATGTCCGGACCCTGGGGGTCTACCACAGACAGAGCACCCACTGCCGGGAAAAGATGGGAGAACATTCGCCACTGAAGCAAGAAGACGGCGGAGGCTCAGCTGGGGATGGCCTCCCAACGTGGGAGGGGTGCCTGTCGCACCATGACCCCCCTGATGTTCAGGATCCTGGCGGTGGTGTACCCAGAGTTGGATGGGCGCTTGAGGGCATCACAGCAGCCACAAGGGGGAGAGTGCATTCTCATTCTGCTGATTTTGTGCGAGGTGGAGGGGTCTGGGTGGGGGAGGTAGGCTGTGGGTTTCCCTAGGCCAGGGCGAGTTCCGTAGGCAAGGTCCCTCCTTAAGGCAGGCCATGTGGCACCCCACCGCACCTCTGTAGAGTGCCAACTACAACTATTCATGCCCCTGTGTCATCCATGTATGCAGATGTCGTCCATAGCCTAGTAGGCCATTTCCAAGGAATTGAACAGTGGAGCCCAAGAGCGCGGCGTAGTGCAGGGGGCTTTTGTGTCTGTCGTGTCTGCCAACGGTAGCGGTAATGCATGCACTCAACATGTCTTTCTTCCGTTGTCGTCCCCCTTTTTGTGGTCTCCCTGTTCTTGTGTGCATTAGCATCATCAGGCGGAGGAGCAGTGGCACCGGAGCACGAGGGGGCTGCATCCCACATGGCCATGGAGGGCCACACGAATTGGACTTCACCAGTGGGACGGAGGGCGAGGGGAGCTCCACGGCGGGGACAGGAGCTGAGACCAGCGACACGGACTCGTCCTCTGATGGGAGCTCCCTTGTGGTGCAGCAACATCTGTGCCCCCATCTACAGGTACAGCCGCCGCCCCCCCTTCCAGCACCGCCCTCCCAGCAGCCCCTCAGCCTTTGCCCCATGCCCGCTCACCCGGGAGGGTGGGCATCACCTTCGCCCAGGGCACCTCAGGCCCTGCCCCAGTCAGCCCTGCTGCCCTCAGTGAGGAGGCCATTGACCTCCTCAGGTCCCTCACTGTTGGGCAGTCTACCATTTTGAATGCCATCCAGGGTGTAGAAAGGCAGTTGCAACAAACAAATGCATTCCTGGAGGGCATTCATTCTGGTCAGGCGGCCCTTCAGCGAGCTTTACAGACTCTGGCCTCAGCACTGATGGCAGCCATTGTCCCTGTCTCTAGCCTCCCCCCTCCAACTTCCTCCACCCAGACCTAATCCCCTGTACCCCAGTCTATCGCAAGCACACCTCTAGACCAGCATGCACACACGTCAACACACAAGGGAAGCTCAGGCAAACATAAGCACCCCACATCCCACAGGCACTCACGCAAGCATCAAACCCATGCAGACACTCCAACATCCACTGCCTCCACTGTGTCCCCCTCCTCCTCGTCTCCCTCCTCCCTCCCAGTCTCGTCTACACTCACACCTGCATGCACTACCTCTACAGCCACTACTACCATCACCAGCACACCCACCACCACACCCCGCTCACGTGCAGTCACCACCCCCACTACCATTCACACATCTCCTGTGTCCTCTCCCAGTTTGTCTGTGACGCACCCTCCCAAGATACACAAACGCAGGCACACACCCACCCAACAGCCATCCACCTCACGACAGCCTCCAGCGCATGCACCTTCACCCAAAGGCGGCAAACGAACACCTCCTACAACCACAACCTCTTCCTCCACTCCCAAACCCCCTCCAGCTACCCGTCCCAGTGTCTCCAAAAAACTCTTCCTGTCCAACCTTGACTTCTTTCCCACACCTCCCCCACCCCGTCCGTCTCCTAGGTCCCGAACTAGCACCTCAGCCACAACATCTCCGGGACCAGTGGTGCCTGTAGTCCTGGAATCTGGAGGGCACCGGCCACCAGGGCAGCCAGTGTGGCACGGAGGCACAGCACAGACAGTCCCCCACCTGTCAAGCATCAGGAGTTGGCCAGTGCCCGGCGGGAGAGGGGGAAGACTCCAGACACCAAAGCCACTCCCAGGGGTACAGGTGGGAGTGTGGAGTCAGCTGCGACAACTTCCAAGGTGGGGAATGGCCACAAGAAAGTCAGCAAGTCTGGGAAGAGCAGCACGGCGGAGCAGACCGCCATCATCCCTGCTGCCCAGGAGGCCAGCACCAGCCCATGCCACTGGATTCAAGCTAGCCTGGCTGATGAGGGGTGAAACCCTGAAACCGGTCCCAGGATGCTTGTTTCCAGTCCAGGGAAGACCTGGCCTAGCAGTTCGGGCTGGACTGTTCCCATGGGGAACAGGGTCAAGACTGATTTGCATATGGCTGGGTCCAAACTGGAATGGCATGGGCAGCAAAAAAATGATGGATTTAGGCCCAGATCACTGTACTGGGGGTGAATGTTTGACAATGCTCAACATTCCGTCCATCACTTGTTGTTTTGCTTTGTCGCCCTAAGTGGGAAGGGTATGCCCAGACGTGGGTCCCGTGCTTCCCATGCCACTGGATTCAAGCTAGCCTGGCTGATAAGGGGTGAAACCCCAAAACTGGTCCCAGGATGCTTGTTTCCAGTCCAGGGAAGACCTGGCCTAGCAGTTGGGGCTGGACTGTTCCCATGGGGAACAGGGTCAAGACTGATTTGCATATGGCTGGGTCCAAACTGGAATGGCATGGGCAGCAAAAAAACGATGGATTTAGGCCCAGATCACTGTACTGGGGGTGAATGTTTGACAATGTTCAACATTCCGTCCATCACTTGTTGTTTTGCTTTGTCGCCCTAAGTGGGAAGGGTATGCCCAGACGTGGGTCCCGTGCTTCCCATGCCACTGGATTCAAGCTAGCCTGGCTGATGAGGGGTGAAACCCCGAAACCGGTCCCAGGATGCTTGTTTCCAGTCCAGGGAAGACCTGGCCTAGTAGTTCGGGCTGGACTGTTCCCATGGGGAACAGGGTCAAGACTGATTTGCATATGGCTGGGTCCAAACTGGAATGGCATGGGCAGCAAAAAAACGATGGATTTAGGCCCAGATCACTGTACTGGGGGTGAATGTTTGACAATGTTCAACATTCCGTCCATCACTTGTTGTTTTGCTTGGCCACCGCCAGCACCAGCCCAGCTGCCCAGGAGGCCACCAGCCCTGCTGCCCTGGAGGCCACCGCCAGCACCAGCCCAGCTGCCCAGGAGGCCACCGCCACCAACCCTGCTGCCCAGGAGGCCACTGCCAGCACCAGCCCTGCTGCCCAGGAGGCCACCAGCCCTGCTGCCCAGGAGGCCACCGCCAGCACCAGCCCTGCTGCCCAGGAGGCCACCGCCAGCACCAGCCCAGCTGCCCAGGAGGCCACCGCCAGCACCAGCCCTGCTGCTCAGGATGCCACCGCCACCAGCCCTGCTGCCCAGGAGGCTACCGCCAGCACTAGCCCAGCTGCCCAGGAGGCCACCGCCAGCACCAGCCCAGCTGCACAGGAGGCTACCGCCAGCACCAGCCCAGCTGCACAGGAGGCCACCGCCAGCACCAGCCCTGCTGCCCAGGAGGCCACAGCTGTCATCCCCGCTGGGACAGAGAGGACCGCCAGCACAAGCCCCACTGGGCCATGAAGGACTGCCAGCACAAGCCCCGCTGGGCTAGAGGGGACCGCCAGCACATACCCCGCTGGACTAGAGAGGACTGCCAGCACAAGCCCCGCTGGGCTGGCTGGAGAGGACCGCCAGCACAAGCCCCACTGGGCTAGAGAGGACCGCCAGCACAAGCCCCGCTGGGCTAGAGAGGACCGCCAGCACAAGCCCCGCTGGGACAGAGAGGACCGCCAGCATAAACCCCACTGGGACAGAGAGGACCGCCAGCACAAGCCCCGCTGGGCCTTGAAGGACCGCCAGCAGCTGAGTCACTGCAAAGGAGCCCGCCGCTCCAAGCACCGCTGAACAGGGCACCACCGTCTCAAGCACCGCTGAACAGGGCACCGCCGTCTCAAGCACCGCTGAACAGGGCACCGCTGTATCAAGCACCGCTGAACAGGGCACTGCCGTTTCAAGCTCCGCTGAACAGCGCACCGCCGTATCAAGCACCGCTGAACAGGGCACCGCCGTATCAAGCACCGCTGAACAGGGCACCGCCGTATCAAGCACCACTGAACAGGGCACTGCCGTATCAAGCACCGCTGGCCCATGAGTGCCAAGGGCACTGACGCTACTGAGTCCATCACGAGCAGAATGAAGCACTCTGGGCACCATGCCCCCTCCAGAACCAGTGGAGAGATCCATCCACTACCTCTGTTCTTAGCAGGATGAAGCACTCTGGGCACAAGGCCCCCTCCAGAACCAGTGGAGACTGTTGTCCACTTGAGAGACTGTGGCTTTGCACTCCCCAGGATGGAACAGTGGGCAACCCACCCACTGTAGAGACTTGAGAGACTGTGGCTTTGCACTCCCCAGGATGGAACAGTGGGCAACCCACCCACTGTAGAGGCTTGAGAGACTGTGGCTTTGCACTCCCCAGGATATGGCAGTGGGCAACCCACCCACTGGAAAGACTTGAGAGACTGTGGCTTTGCACTCCCAGGATAAATCAGTGGGCAACCCACCCACTGTAGAGACTTGAGAGACTGTGGCTTTGCACTCCCCAGGATATGGCAGTGGGCAACCCACCCACTGGAAAGACTTGAGAGACTGTGGCTTTGCACTCCCCAGGATAAGGCAGTGGGCAACCCACCCACTGTAGAGACTTGAGAGACTGTGGCTTTGCACTCCTCAGGATGAGGCAGTGGGCAACCCACCCACTGGAAAGACTTGAGAGACTGTGGCTTTGCACTCCCCAGGATAAAGCAGTGGGCAACCCACCCACTGTAGAGACTTGAGAGACTGTGGCTTTGCACTCCCCAGGATATGGCAGTTGGCAGACCACCCACTTGTGAGACTTGAGAGACTGTGGCTTTGCACTCCCCAGGATTGAACAGTGGGCATGTAGCCCTCTCGGGATTTGGCGTCATGCACTCAAGCGGCTGAGGTGCCCCCCCTTTCCCTCCCCTTGAGGTGCCTGTTTTGTTGCCCTCTGATGCCCCTGCAGTGTTCTCTCCGTCATGGTCGGGGATCTTTTGTGGGCCTCGGCCATACCGTGTGGGCCCAGTGTTCCACGGACTTAATTGGAGCACTACTTGGACTACTATGCTTGGTGTATAATTTGTTAATGGTGTATATATATATTTTTGCCTACTTGATTTTAATATAGTACAATGGTTACACACATTTTCTTTGGTCTTTGCATTCTTCCAGGGAGGTTGGGGGGGGTGTAACTGTGATGTATCAATATGTATTAGTGTGTGTGTTGTCGTGGGTGAGGGAGGGGTGGGGGTGTTGCGTGTTGCGTGTGTGTGTCCCTGTTTTTTCCCTCCTCTGTGTCGTAGGTGCAGTACTCCCCCTGGTCTTCGCCGCCGGCGTTCGTGCTCCTGGTAGAGGAGCAGGAAGACTATCGCAGGGAGAATTTGGAGTTCCGGGTCCATGGTGTCCTAGTTCCTCGTGGGGTGTGTAGAGGTGAGCGTTTTCCCTTCGGAATCCTGTTTCCGCTGTGTTTTTATCCGCGGTGAATCCGCCCCGGAAAAGGTGGCGGATTGGTAGGTTGTGATACTGTGGCCGGTACATTGTCCTCCGCCTGTCTGTTGGCAGTGACCACCAAGCTGTGACGGTCGGAGTGTTAAAGTGGCTGTCTTTGTTGGCGGTTTCCGCCACTGTCGTAATTGCAAAATGTTTACCGCTGGCCTGTTGGCGGTCTTACCGCCGCTTTAACACCGTCCGCCAGGGTTGTAATGACCACCTAAGACTGTTGCCTCTCTTCTATGTGCTATCAATTGATCGCAGATCAACTTCTCCTTGTTTATAACAGTAGACTTATTACTGTAGCATTTACAGTCTATAACGTTTTGTATGTACAACTTTACATTAATGGAATTCTCTCGTAATCAACTTGTTTATAACTTGACTTTCTGTTAGGTGGTACTTGCGTGCATCACAGAAAAACTGAAGTATGGAGTGATGGAGAAGGTCTTCTTAATGGATTCACAGGTAAGTGAATATTGCCTTTCTTTTTAAATTTGTTCTTTATATTTTCTTATTGTACCTGTAAAATGTCATTTTGTTAAAGATTTTAAATCCAGTTATTATTAGCACAGAGTTTGCTCTCTATAGCCTTAGATTGTTTATAGCAATAGCTAAGACACTGCTCAAGTTTTAGGAGTTCGCTCACTCTTGCAACTTGCTCTCATGGGCGGTACTTTACACTCTCTGGAGAGAGCCACTATTCTCTGACAGAACTCTGCACAATAGCTGGAGACACTACTTGTCTCACAAAATTATTCATTAACGTACCTTCTCTGAGACGCGAAGGAACTAAAACGACACCTCATCCACAATGCCGCTACCCTGACTAAACTTTTGAGACAGGAACACAATTTGCTGCTTGCTGATGAATTCTCTTAGGTGAAGTGCATGGTTCCGAAGTAGAGTGTGTGGACATTCTAGTCTTGCCTCCCAGTTAGCATCACTAGTATGGAAACCAGGAAGTAGCACCTTGGTGTCCGTTTAGTAATTACTAATGTTACAACTCAAACTCCAGCTTTTGAATTTAGACCTTTGCTTGGCTGAAACTGTCTCCTTCAGTAAACAATATTCATAGATTTACTTCCAAACTTTTTCGGGCACTGTGGGATTCTAACGGAAGCCCCTCGCGAGGAGGGTTCTTCCGGTTAGGGTTTGTTTGGGAATTTTTTATGAAAAAGCTTGGTCAAACTGGGGCATGCACATCAGAATACAATTCCCAGGATCTTTCCTCAAGTCCATAGTCTTTCCAATTTATCAAGTAAAATACTTGGTCTTTAACTGCTTTTGAATTAAAGACCCATTTTACTTCAAACTCTGGCCCTCCTTCTGTTTGTATATGTTTGGGTGGCAGAGTCACTCTTAGATTCTGTGGTGTATTCTTCAACAATAAGACATGGAATACAGGATTTACTTTAATATGTTGGTGAAGCTTTAATTTGAAGGTTACTGGTTTTATCTCTTTCTGTTTTGGATATTGGCCCACAAACCAAGGCTGAAACTTTCTATTGCCCTTAAGGCTAAGATGTTTTGAGCTGAGCAAAACCTTGTCCCTAGCTTTTAGATCCGGTTCCTTCTTTCTGTTTTTTATCTACATAGAACTTGTAGCGTTCCTTGGCTATTGTTAAATTTTCTGTTTCTTATTTTCTGTATTGAGGCCATATGTTGGACTATGTCCTTCACGGCTGGGACAGACACTTCTTGAAAGTTCACTGAAAAAATTGGATGTCTTCCATAGTTCAGACAAAAAGGTGAATAACCCGTGGGCACATTTCTGACATTATTGTGTGCAAATTCTGCTGCCCAGAGATACTCTGACCAGTCCTGGCCTTCCTGGTCTAGTAAGAATAGCCTCAGATACTGTTCTAATTCTTGGTTTGTTCTTTCTGTCTGCCCATCGTTTTCTGGATGGTAACTGGTGGAATAGTTTATTTCTATGCTTAACGAACTAGTAAATTCCCTCTAAAACTGTGACAGGAACTGAGATCCTCGATCTGAAATAATTACTTTGGGAATTCCATATGCTTGTACTATGTTTTACCAAAAACCTGTGCAGGTTTTCTGGCGGTAGGCATTCCTTTTAACAGAATGAAATGGGTCACTTTAGTATAGGTGTCCACATAATCTAAGATTGTATTAAACCCTTGGCTAGAAGGTAGGTCTCCTATTAAATCTAAGGTCAAGGTGTGCCAAGGATAGGGAGGGTTAGGTAGTGGTTGTAACAATCCTTTAGGGGATTGTCTCTCCGAGTTTTCACGAGCACATATCTCACAAGTGGTCACACAGGTTGTTGTAACACTCATATAAGGCCTTCTTTTGTAATGCTTGAGCAGGAAGGTACAGAGCTCCGTCTTGGAATGGTAAGTTCTCATGAATCTCCCTTGCAGGATCTTGACTAACCCACTCTTCCATTTCTTCTAAACATATTGACCTGTTGACATGTTCTTCTATGGATTTCTTTAGGTTAGCTCCTATGATATTTGTCTCTGGAATTATTCTCTGAGCCTGTACCACATTTTTTGTTGTTTCCATATCTATTCTCAATAGAGCATCAGCCTTTCCATTTTTAGTTCCAGGCCTATAGGAGGTCGTAAAATCATAATCAGTGAAATACAAACACCATCAAAGTTGTTTTGGGGTCATAGTTCTTGCTGATGTCAGAAATTTCAGATTTCGATGATCAGTATACACTGTTACAGTGTGTCTAGCTCCCATTAGGAAGTGTCTCCATTCTTTGGAGGTATCTTTAGTTGCAAGCAATTCTTTTTCTCTGATGGTATAATTCACCTCAGCAGGAGTCAGTTTTCGTGATCGGCACACCAATGGGTGCAGTTTTCTTGTGTGCTGTGATAACACCCCTCCGATAGCCAAGTCAGATACATCTGTCCACAAATAGAATGGCTCAGATAGGTCAGCATGAATCAAAATGGGTGCCATGGTAAAATCATTTTTTAAAGATTCAAAGGCCTTTTCAGCATCTTCATACCACTCAAAATGAATTCCTTTGTTCAGAAGACATGTAAGAGGAATTCATTTCTGGGACAAATCCTGGATAAATCTTCTATATAGATTTGCAAACCCTATGAAGCATTGAATGTCTTATACAGAATTTGGAGACTTCCATTTAGTGAATGTGTTTATTTTGTATTGATCCATTGTTACTCCTGCTAGAAATAGTACAAATCTTACAAATTCCACAGGCTTGACATTGAACACACACTTCGCTAATTTCACAAATAGGCTGTTTTCTCTCAGTTTTTGCAATACTCCTCTCAGGTGCTTCCTATGATCCTATTCTGAATTTGAATATATCAATGTTCCATTGATATAAACGATGGCACATTGGTCAATAACCTCTTTTATCACATAGGTCCATATTTATATATTTTTTGCTCCGTTTTTGCACCGCTTTTTGATGCAAAAACGGCGCAAACGTACAAAATACAATTGTATTTTGTAAGTTTGCGCTGCTTTTGCGTCATAAAACGACGCAAATGCGGCGCAAAAAAATTATAAATATGGGCCACAGTTCATAAAATGCTGAAATGCAACTGGAGCACTACAAAGCCCATAGGGCATTGTCTGGTATCTGAAAAGCCCATATTTTGTTCTAAAGGCTGTTTTTCACATTTATCTCCCTTTCGTATTTGGATTAGATGATGTGCTCCTCTCAAATCAAGCTTAGGGCACACATGTGCTCCTTTTCCTTGATCCAACAATACTGAAATGAAAAGCAGAAGGTAATGGTTTTTTACAGTGATTCAATGGATGGCTCTATAATCTGTGCATGCCTGCAACTCTCCTTCTTTTTGGGGAACAAAAAAAGTGGTGATGATACAAGAGATTGGAGTGGCCGAACGAATCAGTTTGTTAAGTAGTTCTGAATGTAATCCTTGAGGTGGTGACTTTCTTTTTTAGTCAATATGTGTATCCTACTGCAGGGTAGATTGGAGCCTGGATCCAGTTCAATTTTGCAGTTGTAGGTTCTGTGTGGTGGAAGTTTCTCCACTTGTACTTCGTTAAACAAATCCTGGTAGTCTGCATATTTTGGGGGAATTTCAGTGGTTTGTATCACACAAACCTCAGCTCCTACTTCACATAATAAGGCTGCCAGACTTGTCTCTTGGTGGGATTTGCAGTTTCCAAAGCAATTTTCTTTACAGATCTCTGAATCCATAACTTTATATCTGGCACTCCAATTTATTGTGGGATTATGCTCTAATCCTAGGATTATGCTCTATTGTGGAGCATATATTAGGTTAAACTGCAGGGTCTCATTATGTCCTTCAGTAGAGATTACTTCTATGGGTTTGGTGTGACTCACTATGAGACCAGATGAAAGATTTGTTCAATCAACCACTTGTACTTCTTCACTCTTATTCCTCTGAAGAGCCTTTAAACCTATGTTTTGTCAAACTTTTCGGTGACCAAAATTTCCGGTCATACCTGAACATATCATTACTGATATTTCCTTCAGTTTGGTTTCTCTAAACTTGAGGGCCATGGATATAATCAGATATGGATGTGGAGTAAGGTATTAACCAATAGGTGGATTTTAGGAGTTGTGTCTTGGTCCGCACGGATCAGTCCAACTCCACCTACTGATGGTGCCACAAGTTTTCCTTCTGGGACAGCTTCCAGAATTGTTTGGTGTGTGATCCTGACAGGCAGAGTCTGTTGGATGGCAAAAGTTCAACAATGTTATACTTACATGCCTGATAATAGTAAGGAATTGAAGAAATATATTAAGAACATTTCTGTTCTGAAAGTTGACTTAAAGGAGCTAGAAGCAAAAGGTGCATGGGAATCTGTGGGGAGTGAATTTTCAGCTGTTGGTAAATGGTTTGGAAATGTAGGTAGTAGAATTGTTGGAAGCATCTTGAGACCTTTGTTGATAATTGCTCTTTAGGCATTGACCATGTTTGGACTTTCTAAGGTATACAAGAGAGTGCTGGTGAAGAAAGAAGTGAAAAGGAATAAAGGAGAGATAGAACTTGAAACTGATGAAGCATATATGATGATGAAATAAAGCAGTTGGATCAGTCCAGAAGATCTTTCCTGGCTAAACCTCTGAGATTTTGATTTGTCTCTCTGATAAGAGATTACAATTTGATGCGATGGCTTGAATCACCATCAGGGGGGACTAGGCAGTGTAGATTTTGCTGCCGCCCCTGATGTCACAATCATGACATATGTATTCATAAACCTAATATATTGTGTGTTTTAACATCTTGACTAATGTAAAGTGATGCACGCAACATCAATAATGAAGAGCATTCACTGTAGTGTTAGGAAAAAAGTACTCAGTCTGCCCTAATGTTAATAAATTAAGTATAATCATTGAATGTCATTTTATAGCCATCTTTGTTATTTGAATGAATTAGCATTAAAAATTATAAACAACTTATGTAATGTGTGCAGTAATGTTTCATATTTTAATGTTAAGATGTACTTCTCCGTAACATCGAGGCCCATGTATTAAAATTTGCTCTATTTATTTCAACTGTAACATGAAATTCCAATTGGGAGAATGTAATTGACATTCATTTAAATGTAGAAATTAATATACGCACTATATAGTGTGAAATTAAGTGTGCACTGCTGAATAATGTTAAAGTTGACTTAAGAAGGATTGAATTTCTTTAGTGTGGGAAACTGTTCTTCATTTTTTTGCTTACTTGTCATTTCATTGCAGGTGCATTGATTTGAAATGTTAGTGTGGAAATAGATGTGCTATTGTTTTACTAATAGAGAGTCCAAGAGAAAAAAATTGAAGGCAGAACACAGAGAGACCAAGAGTGAGATGTCTGGCCCTAATTCATACATGTTGCAAACAATGTCCAGAGGACCAAGGACAACACGTTTCCAAGACTGGTATGAGAAAAGGAGTTGAGGTTGGAAGTTACACCGTGGGACAGGAGAATGCAATAGAGTTCATGATGGTGTGATCACGAGGTTGATACCTATTTGGATTTTGTGGTTTTAACTAGGGCTTTTACTGATCGGTTGTCGGCAGACTTTCCTTGACCTTTGAGAGGTGCAGACCTCTGACTTTCCGCTTTGTCCCCGTGCTTTGCTGAGGGTGGCTTAGGTCTATACTTACCTCTTTAAGAAGACTCTTGACTGAGCTTCTGAAATACTGACACCTTTTCATTTTGCCCATTCATCTTTTGCCTTATTCCTGCTCCTCACTGTTTGTCCTTATGATTTTTCCTTTTTGCAATAGTTTAGACTTCAAGGAGATTTCCCTTAATTACCCATAGCTCAACTTAGTTAGATGTTTTTAACTTGCACTCACGTGTAAGAGGGAAGACTAAGGATTGTTTTCTGAGCACCAGATCCTACTTTTGATATTTTTTATTATCTGTAACAGAAATACTGGTTTGTCCTATGCTGATTTGTCTAAATATCTGCAGAATATTTGGTTATCCAATTGCTATTCTGTACCTTTACAGTATGTTCTGGAGATTTGTTTACATTAACCTGAGTGTTAATTTGTATTAAAACCCTTTAACTGTATTTCTGACTTGGGTCTTCATTGTGTGGCCAAATGAGTTACATGTAAAATAATGTTGACATATTGTTACCTAACTTCCTAGTCAATCCTCTTGCAGAGAAAAATATTGCCCCCTCATGAAAAGGGCATACAAATGCTTCATCAGTACATGCAACAGGCATCAGCAGGGTTGTGTGATGGCTCCAACTCTTTTCGCCCTGTAGGTTGCTGATCTTCCAATATGCTTTTAGGTGCCCAATCCTTCTATCCCAAAAATGGGAGTTCTCATATACCATGTCTGCTGTACATGGTTGATTTGTTTATTATAGATTGTACACCAATTGTTTTACAAAGGAAATTGGCTGAGTTCAGAAAGTGCTGTATGAAAAACAAGTTAATAATAATTTTAGATAAAATTAAAATTATGACCTTTGGTACGTATAGCTTCAAATGGTCTATTGGGTATTCTAAAATGAAAGCAACTTCCGAATATAAGGATTTTTAGGGATGCTCTTTACTAAATGACTGAGATGGACCTCCCATATGTAGTCCTTAGATGCAAAAGCATTATCCATTATTGGAGGCCTGTGGAAATTTAAACTGGATTTTGTGGGGAATTAGAGTTAGATACCACAGCACTCATGTAAATGTGTCCAAAGCATAGATAGTTCTTCATAAAGAGTTCTGTAGACTGTAATTCCAAAATCCTAATGTTGATTGCATGGTAATACAGTCCTTGTGTATTCATAATGCATCACATCACTTGTAACAGCCAGCCAACATGTGTTTCATCACAGAACATGACTTTTTTATGGCTAAGACATTGATGCTGCGATGGTATACCTGTATATTGGGATGGTAGGTTTACACATGAGTGGGTCTAGTGAAACTACGTGGGTCCATGGATTTTGTGGGGCCTTCTATCACAAACAGTTATGACAGTCCAGGAGGAACTAATTCTGCCTAAACTTTTATACAGTGTAGAAGCATTGAGATTAGACAACATTTTGGACAGAGACAATGCTGAGGGATGTTGTTTAAAAAAACATTATCCCATCCGAAGTGTACAACGGTGTTGGCCATTGGGTTGGAGGCAGAGCTCCAATCATGGTCAGTAACCTAAGCTACACATACAGTAAGGTTTTAGGGCAAATTATTAATATCTGAGCATCCTAAAATAGTCTCTGCTCAGAAGAGATCTTCTTATATGGGCTCAGAAAACAAAGAAACTGCTGATGCCTTTAGCAAATGCATTGAATATCAAGAAATATAATGTGGCATCTCCTCTAACTCTCTCTATGAAAGAATTATCAATAATGGAAGGTTAGAATCAAGATAAAGGGATCTATGATATTTAAGATCTAAGCCTTCAGTAGAATAACTTTGTGAGGTCTAGGTAACAAATGCTGCCTTTTTTTATCTTAATCATTTCCCGAATCCAAAAATGTGAAATACTCTCTTTAAATTCTGGGCCTCATTTACAAGCCCTTTGCACCGCCAATGCGTCATGTTTTTTTTTACTTAGCGGTAGCGCTAGCAGTGCACTACACTACTGCATATTTACAGACAGACGCTTTGGGCCCAACATGTCCATTTGTAAAGCCCTGCTTCACATTATACCTGCACCAGGTATAATGTATGCAGGGTAGGCGTTCCCACAGGAAAAGCCATGCCGAACTGACGCAGTGAAATTTTCAACATTTCACTGCATCATTATGTGTGTTCACTGCATCAAAATGTTACCTCCTGCTCAGAGCAGGAGTAAAATTGATGAATTACTTTTTCTTAAAGGAGACTCCTCACATTGCTTAACAACGCTACTCCAGCAATGTGTGAGAGTAGTGCCAACAGATGATTCAGAATTCCTGACTCATCTGTGAAAGTGTGCGCTTTTGAGCTCTGTATTGTAAATCCATGGTGTAGTTATGGGATGTGCGTACGGGAAGCGCAAGAAATCTGACGTATCGATGGTTATGCATCAGATTCTTGTGAATGAGGCCCTCAGAGTGTGATCACACCCACTCCATGCACACCTAGGCAGGTTGTGCTCTTTTAAGAATTAAGGTTTGTGAGGAAGTGAACTTCAGAGACACTGTATAAATATCCGTATACTTTCAGACTGTAGATATTTTTCAACAGTATGACAGAATATTTTAAAGCCAGTTTTTAAAAAATATACAATATTAAGGCAATGTTGATGTAACTTCGCTCTTTATTTAGAATAAAATTTCTTCACGTAACCTTGTGCTTTTGCTTGATTTTTATTGTCTATAAATAACAGGGTACAGTTTGCTTGGTAGCTAAATTGTTTGTGTAATCTATATATGTTGGCCCGATATATTTTGTTGTATTCTACGAATGATTTGTTATTATATATATATATATATATATTGTATGCAATTACACATGGATTTTAACCCCTTCGCTGCCAGGCCTTTTCCCCCTCCTGTGCCAGGCCTTTTTTTGCCTATTTGGGGCAGTTCGCGCTTAGGCCCTCATAACTTTTTGTCCACATAAGCTAACCAAGCCAAATTTGCGTCCTTTTTTTCCAACATCCTAGGGATTCTAGAGGTACCCAGACTTTGTGGGTTCCCTTGAAGGAGGCCAAGAAATTGGCCAAAATACAGTGAAAATTTCGTTTTTTTCAAAAAAATTGGAAAAAGTGGCTGCAGAAGAAGGCTTGTGGATTTCCCCCTGAAAATGGCATCAACAAAGGGTTTGCAGTGCTAAACTCAGCAGCTTCCTAGCTTTCAGGAACAGGCAGACTTGAATCAGAAAACCCAATTTTTCAACACAATTTTGGCATTTTACTGGGGCATACCCCATTTTTGCATTTTTTTGTGCTTTCAGCCTCCTTCCAGTCAGTGACAGGAATGGGCATGAAACCAATGCTGGATCCCAGAAACCTAACCATTTCTGAAAAGTAGACAAAATTCTGAATTCAGCAAGGGGTAATTTGTGTAGATCCTACAAGGGTTTCCTACAGAAAATAACAGCTGAAAAAGAAAAATATTGAAATTGAGGTGAAAAAACCATCAATTTTTCTCTACGTTTTACTCTGTAATTTTTCCCTGCAATGTCAGATTATGGAAAGCAATATACCGTTACGTCTGCTGGACTCCTCTGGTTGCGGGGATATATAGGGCTTGTAGGTTCATCAAGAACCCGAGGAACCCAGAGCCAATAAATGAGCTGCACCCTGCAGTGCGTTTTCTTTCTATACCGGGTATACAGCAATTCATTTGCTGAAATATAAAGAGTAAAAAATTGCTATCAAGAAAACCTTTGCATTTCCAAAAAGGGCACAAGATAAGGTGCTGAGGAGCAGTGGTTATTTGCACATCTCTGAATTCCGGGGTGACCATACTAGCATGTGAATTATAGGGAATTTCTCAAATAGGTGTCTTTTTTACACACTCTCCTATATTTGGAAGGAAAAAATGTAGAGAAAGACAAGGGGCAATAGCACTTGTTTTGCTAATCTATGTTACCCCAAGTCTCCCGATAAAAATGATACCTCACTTGTGTGGGTAGGCCTAGCGCCCGCGACAGGAAACGCCCCAAAACACAACATGGACACATCCCATTTTTTTGAAAGAAAACAGAGGTGTTTTTTGCGAAGTGCCTACCTGTAGATTTTGGCCTCTAGCTCTGCCGGCACCCAGGGAAACCTACCAAACCTGTGCATTTCTGAAAACTAGAGACCTAGGGGAATCCAAGGAGGGGTGACTTGTGGGGCTCAGACCAGGTTCTGTTACCCAGAATCCTTTGCAAACCTCAAAATTTGGCTAAAAAAACACATGTTCCTCACATTTCTGTGGCAGAAAGTTCTGGAATCTGAGAGGAGCCACAAATTTCCTTCCACCCAGCGTGCCCCCAAGTCTCCCGATAAAAATGATACCTCACTTGCGTGGATAGGCCTAGCGCCCGCGACAGGAAACACCCCAAAGCGCAACGTGGACACATCCAAAATTTTGGAAGAAAACAGAGGTGTTTTTTGCGAAGTGCCTACCTGTAGATTTTGGCCTCTAGCTCAGCCGGCACCTAGGAAAACCTACCAAACCTGTGCATTTTTGAAAACTAGAGACCTAGGGGAATCCAAGATGGGGTGACTTGCGGGGCTCGGACCAGGTTCTGTTACCCAGAATCCTTTGCAAACCTCAAAATTTGGCTAAAAAAACACATGTTCCTCACATTTCTGTGGCAGAAAGTTCTGGAATCTGAGAGGAGCCACAAATTTCCTTCCACCCAGCGTTCCCCCAACTCTCCCGATAAAAATGATACCTCACTTGCGTGGGTAGGCCTAGCGCCCGCGACAGGAAACACCCCAAAGCGCAACGTGGACACATCCACAATTTTGGAAGAAAACAGAGGTGTTTTTTGCGAAGTGCCTACCTGTAGATTTTGGCCTCTAGCTCAGCCGGCACCCAGGGAAACCTACCAAACCTGTGTATTTCTGAAAACTAGAGACCTAGGGGAATCCAAGATGGGGTGACTTGCGGGGCTCGGACCAGGTTCTGTTACCCAGAATCCTTTGCAAACCTCAAAATTTGGCTAAAAAAACACATGTTCCCCACATTTCTGTGGCAGAAAGTTCTGGAATCTGAGAGGAGCCACAAATTTCCTTCCACCCAGCGTTCCCCCAAGTCTCCCGATAAAAATGATACCTCACTTGCGTGGGTAGGCCTAGCGCCCGCGACAGGAAACACCCCAAAGCGCAACGTGGACACATCCAAAATTTTGGAAGAAAACAGAGGTGTTTTTTGCGAAGTGCCTACCTGTAGATTTTGGCCTCTAGCTCAGCCGGCACCCAGGGAAACCTACCAAACCTGTGCATTTCTGAAAACTAGAGACCTAGGGGAATCCAAGATGGGGTGACTTGCGGGGCTCGGACCAGGTTCTGTTACCCAGAATCCTTTGCAAACCTCAAAATTTGGCTAAAAAAACACATGTTTCTCACATTTCTGTGGCAGAAAGTTCTGGAATCTGAGAGGAGCCACAAATTTCCTTCCACCCAGCGTTCCCCCAACTCTCCCGATAAAAATGATACCTCACTTGCGTGGGTAGGCCTAGCGCCCGTGACAGGAAACACCCCAAAGCGCAACGTGGACACATCCAAAATTTTGGAAGAAAACAGAGGTGTTTTTTGCGAAGTGCCTACCTGTAGATTTTGGCCTCTAGCTCAGCCGGCACCCAGGGAAACCTACCAAACCTGTGCATTTCTGAAAACTAGAGACCTAGGGGAATCCAAGATGGGGTGACTTGCGGGGCTCGGACCAGGTTCTGTTACCCAGAATCCTTTGCAAACCTCAAAATTTGGCAAAAAAAACACATGTTCCTCACATTTCTGTGGTAGAAAGTTCTGGAATCTGAGAGGAGCAACAAATTGCCTTCCACCCAGCGTTCCCCCAAGTCTCCCGATAAAAATGATACCTCACTTGCGTGGGTAGGCCTAGCGCCCGCGACAGGAAACACCCCAAAGCGCAACGTGGACACATCCTAAATTTTGGAAGAAAACAGAGGTGTTTTTTGCGAAGTGCCTACCTGTAGATTTTGGCCTCTAGCTCAGCCGGCACCTAGGGAAACCTACCAAACCTGTGCATTTCTGAAAACTAGAGACCTAGGGGAATCCAAGGAGGGGTGACTTGCGGGGCTCGGACCAGGTTCTGTTACCCAGAATCCTTTGCAAACCTCAAAATTTGGCTAAAAAAACACATGTTCCTCACATTTCTGTGGCAGAAAGTTCTGGAATCTGAAAGGAGCAACAAATTGCCTTCCACCCAGCGTTCCCCCAAGTCTCCCGATAAAAATGATACCTCACTTGCGTGGGTAGGCCTAGCGCCCGCGACAGGAAACACCCCAAAGCGCAACGTGGACACATACTAAATTTTGGAAGAAAACAGAGGTGTTTTTTGCGAAGTGCCTACCTGTAGATTTTGGCCTCTAGCTCAGCCGGCACCTAGGGAAACCTACCAAACCTGTGCATTTCTGAAAACTAGAGACCTAGGGGAATCCAAGGAGGGGTGACTTGCGGGGCTCGGACCAGGTTCTGTTACCCAGAATCCTTTGCAAACCTCAAAATTTGGCTAAAAAAACACATGTTCCTCACATTTCTGTGGCAGAAAGTTCTGGAATCTGAGAGGAGCCACAAATTTCCTTCCACCCAGCGTTCCCCCAAGTCGCCCGATAAAAATTATACCTCACTTGCGTGGGGAGGCCTAGCGCCCGCGACAGGAAACACCCCAAAGCGCAACGTGGACACATCCTAAATTTTGGAAAAAAACAGAGGTGTTTTTTGCGAAGTGCCTACCTGTAGATTTTGGCCTCTAGCTCAGCCGGCACCTAGGGAAACCTACCAAACCTGTGCATTTCTGAAAACTAGAGACCTAGGGGAATCCAAGGAGGGGTGACTTGCGGGGCTCGGACCAGGTTCTGTTACCCAGAATCCTTTGCAAACCTCAAAATTTGGCTAAAAAAACACATGTTCCTCACATTTCTGTGGCACAAAGTTCTGGAATCTGAGAGGAGCAACAAATTGCCTTCCACCCAGCGTTCCCGCAAGTCTCCCGATAAAAATGATACCTCACTTGCGTGGGTAGGCCTAGCGCCCGCGACAGGAAACACCCCAAAGCGCAACGTGGACACATCCTAAATTTTGGAAGAAAACAGAGGTGTTTTTTGCGAAGTGCCTACCTGTAGATTTTGGCCTCTAGCTCAGCCGGCACCTAGGGAAACCTACCAAACCTGTGCATTTCTGAAAACTAGAGACCTAGGGGAATCCAAGGAGGGGTGACTTGCGGGGCTCGGACCAGGTTCTGTTACCCAGAATCCTCTGCAAACCTCAAAATTTGGCTAAAAAAACACATGTTCCTCACATTTCTGTGGCAGAAAGTTCTGGAATCTGAGAGGAGCCACAAATTTCCTTCCACCCAGCGTTCCCCCAAGTCTCCCGATAAAAATGATACCTCACTTGCGTGGGTAGGCCTAGCGCCCGCGACAGGAAACACCCCAAAGCGCAACGTGGACACATCCTAAATTTTGGAAATAAACAGAGGTGTTTTTTGCGAAGTGCCTACCTGTAGATTTTGGCCTCTAGCTCAGCCGGCACCTAGGGAAACCTACCAAACCTGTGCATTTCTGAAAACTAGAGACCTAGGGGAATCCAAGGAGGGGTGACTTGCGGGGCTCAGACCAGGTTCTGTTACCCAGAATCCTTTGCAAACCTCAAAATTTGGCTAAAAAAACACATGTTCCTCACATTTCTGTGGCAGAAAGTTCTGGAATCTGATAGGAGCCACAAATTTCCTTCCACCCAGCGTTCCCCCAAGTCTCCCGATAAAAATGATACCTCACTTGTGTGGGTGGGCCAGGTGCCTGCAACAGAATAAGGCCCAAAACCTGAAGGGATAGAAGGGATAGCACAGCAAGTTTATAAGGGCATATTCCTTTATACATCTTTAGACGGACTCTGCTTTGGGGACCCACATAAGTGAGGTGTCATTTTACTTGGGAGACTGAGGGGAAAACTGGGGAGTAGGAATTTTGTGCTGGAGCGGTGATCCTACTAAGAAAAATCAGGAAAATATGCTTTTTTATGCAAATTTTGAGGTTTACAGAGGAGTCTGGGTAAGAAAATGTTGGGGGAGCCACGCAAGCCACACCTCCCTAGACTCCTTGGGGTGCCTAGTTTTACAAAGTTTCTGGGTTTTGTAGGTTTCCCTACATGACGGCAGCACCCAGGACCAAAAACATAGGTGGGCCCTCCCCCCCAAACACAGGTATTTTTGGAATATATCACTTTGATGTGTGCACATACGTCCGTGATGTGCCAAACACTAAAATTGTGAAAAGAAACACACTTAGGTTATGTGAAGAAGACCCCTCACCCACCAACCAAGTTGGTGGCATGCTTCATCATCGGGGTCCCACCCGAGGCACCTAACGTGTCTCAAGTGTGCTGCGACGCCTGATTACAGCGGAGCAGGTTTTGTCATTTGTACTACACATACTGGTTGGATTTGGCACGAGGGTGAGTGATGGTTCAGTAGATCAAATTTTATTAACAAGAGATTTCACAAAAGTGAAATGCACTGGTAATAACTGAAAGGCCAAAAAACTGAACCAATGACTCACAGCTCGTGAGCTGTAAAGCCACGACAAGGCACCAACCGCTTTACAGTCCATTCACACACCTTTCATACATGACATGCACTAGACCATTCAGGCCGCCAGCCACGGGCCCAGCACATTACAAGACTCGCATCCACAGACAGCGCCAGTCAAGGGCCCATCACTTTCATACACCCACATGCCTGATACAGCAATCACACCAGCTGATGAGTGTGTGGACTGGCGTTTGGCCGGCACTGCCAGCCAAGCGCCACCCCACACACACCGCCAGCCATGCGCCACCCCACACACACCACCAGCCAAGCGCCACCCCACACACACCGCCAGCCAAGCACCACTCCACACACACCGCCAGCCAAGCGCCACCCCACACACACCGCCAGCCCAGCGCCACCCCACACACACCGCCAGCCAAGCGCCACCCCACACACACCGCCAGCCAAGCGCCACTCCACACACACCGCCAGCCAAGCGCCACCCCACCCACGCCGCCAGCCAAGCGCCACTCTACACATGCCATCCCCTTTTTTTTGTTTTTAAACAACAAAGAAACCACTAATCATAAATTAGTACAAAACTACAAACACAAAAGCTCTAACTGAATACATGACTAATGCCAACCGTGAAACCGAACATATAAAAATATAAAACACCAGTTTACGCTCACGGAATTTCCCAATAATTCTTCTGTGTGTGGTAGCTCCTGAAACAGCCACCCACACACAGCCCAGGCTTTGAAGGACAATCAGGGCAGTACATCCTAGTCTCCTTCCTGATACCTCTTCGAGCACAGACTCTACATCTCTTAGCAGGAAAGTTTTTTTTGGCCGTGGGAGGAATGTGCTCAGCAAAGTGACGATCTTTCAATCTAGCCACATCCTCCACCACTGCTTCTCTAGGAACTCTTGCCTGTTCCAGCACAACAAGGCTAGCTATGATAGACTCCTGAAATTTCACAAATGTCATCCTTGACTCTGGAGAACTATCCTTAAACACAACAAAAGCATTAAAAGTTGCCAAGTGGAACAAGTGAAGCGCTAATTTCTTATACCACACATAAGACTTACGAGCAGCAGTGTAAGGTTCTAACCTCTGATCTACTCTATCAACACCACCCATGTGCTTATTATAGTCTAAGATGCACACAGGTTTGCGCACTTCGGCAACCTGACCCCAAACAGCCACAGGTGAAGTACTCTCATCATGGATGGTGCTTAGCATGTATACATCCCTCTTGTCTACAAATTTCAGAGCTAGCAGCTCATCATTCCGCAAGGCACTGCACTGTCCCTTCTCAAGTTTTTTACAGACAAGCTCTTTTGGATAGCCTTTCCGATTAGAGCGGATTGTGCCACAAGCAACAGTGTCCACTCTGAACAACTCCTTGAACAACCGAACTCCAGTGTAGAAGTTATCTACATATAAATGGTGACCTTTGTTAAACAGTCGTCTACCAAGTTCCCACACAATTTTCTCACTAACTCCAAAAGTGGGAGGACAACCAGGGGGGTCAATATTGGAATCCCTACCAGTGTAGACCTGGAAATTATAAACATATCCTGTACTACTTTCTGACAGCATATACAATTTAATTCCATACCGTGCCCTCTTGCTAGGAATGTACTGCCTAAAAACCAAACGACCCTTGAACAGGACCAAAGACTCATCTACAGATATTTATTTCCCTGGAACATAGATCTCTGAAAACCGATCTACCAAATGATCAAGGACAGGTCTAATCTTAAAAAGACGGTCAGAATCAGGATGATCTCGTGGCAAGGCTAAAGCATTATCTACAAAATGCAACATCCGAAGAAGAAGCTCATACCGGTTACGACTTATGATGGCAGGAAATATAGCAGTTGCCATCAAGGGACTAATAGACCAATATGAAGACAGCGACGGCTTCCTTATCAGCCCCATCAAAAAAGTTAAACCCAAGAACTTTTTCAACTCTTCCAGATTTGTGGGAATCCACCGGCTAGCTCTAGAGTGTGGCCTAAGTCTGGCAGCGTTGTCCCTCAAAAACTGCTCTGCATACAAATTAGTCTGCTCAACAATCTCTTCCAAAAATATATCGTCCATAAACAACTCAAAAAAGTTGACGGGCAAAAAGTTTTCCGTATTAACTTGACACCCTGGAAAACCAGTAAACGCAGGCAACTGTGGCTGCTCCATGTTTGGTGCAACCCATGCGTCAGGTCTTCCAATGGGAAGCCTTTCAGCCGCTGGCTCCTGCACCATTGGCACATCACTGTCCTCCTCTAAAACAGGCCCTTCATCAGCACTGAGAGTGGCTTCATCATCAGATGATTCATCTCTGACAGAAAATTCACTTCCAGAATCCTGCACTTCCTCCTCTGCCTCAGATGCAGAGTCAGTCTCATATTCATGGTCAGAAGATGACTCAAAAAGCACACTAACAACCTGCTGAGCAGTCATCCTACGGCTGGCCATGATCCTTCCTACAAAAATTAACTGGACAAATACACCACCAACAACCAGCACTGTGTAAGATAAGTAACAAAGTATAGGTTTATCACTAAGAATTATAAACTCAAAAACTATACTGCTCACTTGCCTGAAAAAGCTTGACTCACCAGCAACTACTCTGCACAGCCACAGCAATCACCAACGATATCCCACTAAAAAGAGAAAAAAAAAAGCAAATTAGACATAAGACAACACAATAATTATTGTGCATAACTCTAAGGACAATTTCACACACAATCCTGCATTCAGTACACCACCTACAAACGTGTCATTCATGCATTGCAACAATACTCACTTGGAGTAAATTTATTTACTTACCTAAAACATGCAACTACGCAAACCGCAGGACAACTACTGCCAAAACTGCAACAAGCCACAGCAAAGTCAGCAAAAGCTTTGAACTAGAACAAAAAGGAGAAAAACTGTTATTATCATAAAAGCAAATACTTCGCCAGTTGACAAACACTCCGCCACTAACCATTTTTTCATTTTCCCTTGTGTCTAGTCTTCTCTGCTTGGGGGAAGATAGGCCTAAAAAAAAATAGGCCAATCTACCCCCAAGGGGAGGGGGCAGAAATCGCCCAGATTACATTGCACCCTTTGGGGGGGGCGACCCTTGCCCAAGGGGCCACACCCCCACACAAAGCACACACACACACACATATAGTATTCCCTGGCGCTATGGGGATTCTGCCCCCCTTGGGGACAGAAAGGCCTAAAAAATAGGCATATCTGCCCCCAAGGGGGGCAGAACTGCCCAAAAATACATGTGAGCCCCTGGGGGTGACCCTTGCCCAAGGGGCCGCCCCCCAACACAAAAAATAAAAACCAACAATAAAATCCCTGGTGTCTAGTGGCTTTCTGCCCTGCGTAAAAATAGGGACAATCTGCCCCCAAGGGGGGCAGAAACGACGATAAATACATTGCGCCCCCGGGGGGAGCGACCCTTGCCCAAGGGGCCACCCCCCAACACAAAGCACACATACAAACATATCTTTCTGGCGCTATTGGGATTCTGCCCCCCTTGGGGGCAGAAAGGCCTAAAAAAAATAGGCCTCTCTGCCCCCAAGGGGGGCAGAACTGCCCAAAAATACATGTGGGCCCCTGGGGGCGACCCTTGCCCAAGGGGCCGCCCCCCAACACAAAAAATAAAAAACAACAATAAAATCCCTGGTGTCTAGTGGCTTTCTGCCCCCCTTGGGGGCAGATCGGCCTAAAAATAGGGCCAATCTGCCCCCAAGGGGGGCAGAAACGACAATAAATACATTGCACCCCTGGGGGGAGCGACCCTTGCCCAAGGGGCCACCCCCCAACACAAAGCACACATACATACATACTATTTCTGGCGCTATTGGGATTCTGCCCCCCTTGGGGGCAGAAAGGCCTAAAAAAAATAGGCCTCCCTGCCCCCAAGGTGGGCAGAACTGCCCAAAAATACATGAGGGCCCCTGGGGGCGACCCTTGCCCAAGGGGCCGCCCCCCAACACAAAAAATAAAAATCAACAATAAAATCCCTGGTGTCTAGTGGCTTTCTGCCCCCCTTGGGGGCAGATCGGCCTAAAAATAGGGCCAATCTGCCCCCAGGGGGGGCAGAAACGACGTAAAATACATTTGCCCCCAAAGGGGAGCGACCCTTGCCCAAGGGGTCGCTCCCCCACACCAATAAACACACACACACACACACATAACGAAATCCCTGGTGTCTAGTGGCTTTCTGCCCCCCTTGGGGGCAGATCGGCCTAAAAATAGGGCCAATCTGCCCCCAGGGGGGGCAGAAACGACGTAAAATACATTTGCCCCCAAAGGGGAGCGACCCTTGCCCAAGGGGTCGCTCCCCCACACCAATAAACACACACACATAACGAAATCCCTGGTGTCTAGTGGCTTTCTGCCCCCCTTAGGGGCAGATCGGCCTAAAAATAGGGCCAATCTGCCCCCAGGGGGGGCAGAAACGACGTAAAATACATTTGCCCCCAAAGGGGAGCGACCCTTGCCCAAGGGGTCGCTCCCCCACACCAATAAACACACACACACACACACATAACGAAATCCCTGGTGTCTAGTGGCTTTCTGCCCCCCTTGGGGGCAGATCGGCCTAAAAATAGGGCCAATCTGCCCCCAGGGGGGGCAGAAACGACGTAAAAAACATTTGCCCCCAAAGGGGAGCGACCCTTGCCCAAGGGGTCGCTCCCCCACACCAATAAACACACACACACACACACATAACGAGATCCCTGGTGTCTAGTGGGCATTCCTGCTGCCCGATCGCATCGCGATCGGGCAGCAGGAATGCTCAGAGACATTGAGGGAAAGGAAAACCCTTTCCTTTCCCTCGATGCCTCTCTCAGAGCACCCCCACCCCGCAGGAAGGTGAAATACTCACCTTCTCCCTTGACGCGCTGGAAGCAAATGGCTTCCAGCGCGTCATTCCCCCTTTCCATGAAATCAGCGCGCGATCGCGCGCTGACGTCATGGGGGGGGGGTGGGCGTGAAAGGGGAAGGGATTCCCCTTTCAGCCCTGGCCTGGGGGTGTTGGGGGGCGGCCCTCGGGGGAAGCGCTAGCGCTTCCCCCGACTGCCAGTCCCAGGACGTAATGGTTACGTCCATGGCGCCACACGGGCGCTGCCATGGACGTAACCATTACGTCCCTGGCGGGGAAGGGGTTAACTATATATTATTCATTGTGTAAGAGACAAGATCTCAAATGAGCCTAACGTATTATTACTACTACTATAGCAGGCCAGAACCGTATGAAGGAATTTCAACACAAGTGTAAATGTTTGTGTAGATGGTTAAAGTTCTTAATGACCTCTGGTAAATATCACTACTATAGCAGTTCCTTTCACAGCAGCATACAGCATTGTTCGATAATATCATGACCCAAGTAGAAATAGCAGACCGTGCAAGGCTAATGCACATCCATTTCTGTCAGAGACATCTTTCAGAGTCTTAAGTATAGCTTTCTGCCGGGAAACATCTAGGTCTAAACCACTACTTGCCTGAACCACTAATGCTAAACATCTAAAATGTCTCTACAGCTAAGTACTGAACAACTACTGCCTAAACAACAATTGTGCCTGAATAACAATTGCCTGAACAACTAATTTTATGGTAAGGTTTTCATTTTGTTTTTTTTATTTATTAGTTGTTTAGAATATACAGTATATATATATATATATATATATATATATATATATATATATATATATATATATATATATATATATATATATATATTAGTTGTTCAGGCAATTGTTATTCAGGCACAATTGTTGTTTAGACAGTAGTTGTTCAGTACTTAGTTGTAGAGACTTTTTAGTTGTTTAGCAGTATTGGTTTAGGCTACAGTTGTTAAGAACCTAGTTGTTCTGTCACATATTCAAACAAGCACTGGCTTGTTTCATGTACAACAGAGGCAGCCTGATACTTGCTGTGCAGTTTAAACTGAGATACATGATCCCTGCAGGGCTGTATTATCTAACAGTCATGCCTCTTTACCATTAACGGGAGCACCTTTCCACTTCCGTGAATGAATGAATTAATTATTCTATCTGTATATCGTCACTTGTCATCTTTATTAAGCTCTGCTAAAAACAATGCTTCCCTTTTTGCCAGTCTTCTCGATTTCAAACAATAAATGGATATGTCTATCAGATAATAAAATATCCTATTTTATTTCATGTATTTGGTTCGCAACTGTGAGAATGTCTCCCAATATTTATATTGAAATTGACCAACCTTAATTATAAAACCCGATCAATATTGCAGTTTTCAGAGTGCTGAACTGTTTTCAGATTGGAAATGCAATTGTGATAAGATCAATTACAATTTCTAAATCAAATCGATGATTCTCCAGGCAAGTGCTTATTAATGGGCCTCATGTATATGAATAATTAATATTTATCTCTTTTACAGATGAAAAACAATTTTTTGCACTATTTAAGCCCACTTCGGTGGTAAAAGGACAACCCTTTGTGATGTCAATGGCAGCACTAACATTCACTTCTCTTGAGGCCATTAATAGCTTTTATCCATCACTTTGTATCGTGAGAGCAAAGGTCTTCCCAACCGTACTATCTCCAAAATAGCAATTAGCTACACACATATCCACTGATTTAGATAAAAAAATTACAAGTGAAACGATTGTACTGACTGGTCATCTCTACTGTCCTTGGTTTCTAAATATCCTATTTGACCTTAAACATGCAAATGCTCTTCTGTGACCATTGTTCTGTTACCTTGTATGGGGGTATGTATATAACATACTAATCGAATAAATTACAGCAAGGTATTTATGAAACTAAGGTATCCCATATGTGAGATGTCAGAGGAGGAGATCTTTTTTTAGTTCATTTCTCCCTATATTCTTAAATTAGGTGTGGCCAGTGTACGTTTCCTACATCCTGCCCTACCAGCAAGCTCTGACTCGGCTCCACAAGGACAAACACCAGTGAGTAAACAAAACGTTCATTCATTCAAAGCCAATGCATTTCTTTGGATCTCTGGTAAGGTTGTGTTGAGGGAATGTTTTTTGAGATCATGAATATAGCAAAAATGTACACCTGGAACTAAAAGCTGGACTAAGATGCTCAAACCTACATGTCACAAAAATAAAAGCCCGGTCTTAGCTGGCCAAGTTTCACTCTGGCTAACTCCATCTATAGCACAAGTGAGCGGGCACAGAGAACATGGCCCTTTTTACCTAGCTCTTGAGATAGACATAGGGCCAATTTCAATACACTTTCTGTGTTGGCTAATATTACACCCGAGGCCTAGGAGGAGGAAGTGATTTCCTCAGAATTAAATCACATAACTCGGTCATCTAAACATTTCTTAATGCCAGTAGCTTTACCACTGAGCTGCATTTCAACTCAGCAGCAACTGAACAATGTGCCTGGTTGATTGGTAGTTTCTCAAGGTACCCACAGAACTTGAGAAGACCAAAGGATAATGCTAAACAGCCCAGAGAAAGCCCAAGTGTGTGTCATTTATGTTCACTGATTGTAAAGGTATCGTATGCTTCTAGCATTGATCTAACCTTCCTGTATCCAGGTTCGACTTTGCTGGGCTATACCAATTACAAGCACCATGAGTGTCAGACAAAGACTGAGAGCAGGCAGCAGTGTGAATATGCCACTTTATTATCATGGCTCATTACTATCAAGATCTCATTATTACAATGTGTAACAAAGATGTTGGAGCATCCTGTCAATCCGAAACAGATCTTCAGCGGCGTCACCCAATGTTCTTTGACTTTGATTGAGCTTAGTTTGTTCTTATGGCCTAGAAGAAAGGAAGAAGTTTGTTAGTCTTTAAATTATTTTTCTATCAAGCATAGCTGCAAGTGACCCACACATTTTTGCCTGAACAGCTCAATAACTGGCCCAGTGAAGCCATAATCCTCCAATCTGCAGTAATAAATTGTCAGCACACTAACAGTCTACCCCAAGTTGAACTCTAAACTACAAAAAGCTTTTAAGGTTTGTAATTTTCAAATGCAATCAGAGCCAGCACTGAGAAAACTTCTCTATGTAGTGCTAGAAAAAACTCTTAAAACAAAAGTGCCAAACTTTTGCATGGAATTTACAAAAGTAAACAGTTCAGATGTTATGGTTGAAAACTAACTCGAAAAATAAGGTTTACAAAGCTTAATGACAAAATTAAAGTAAGGAGTTATTAAAAATGGTTCCAATTTACGACGACTGTGGGACCTCTGATACAAAAAATGCTTTAGATGGAGCAGTATGTACTGTTTTGGTCACTTTGAGGAGAATAAATCCTTGCTTAGGTATTTAATTTTATCTTTTTTAATTTCATTGTGTTTAATTAAGAGCATTTTGTATATAAGTCAATTTATCTTGGAACTGTAGAAATTTAACAAAATAATATTTTCCATTGAAGTCATAACCTATTGGTTTGCTGTTGGAATGGAAAAAGAAAACAATAGAGATGCAAGTAGATAGATAGAAGAACAGAAAATCAGGACTCAGCTTCAGGTGTTCTTGTTTCAAAGCCACCGTCTTGACCATCGGTCCACATATTGCTGCATTTGCATGCAGAACTAGTTCTTTAATGCCAACACTATCTCATTGACAGGTATCTTCTGCAATGCACTCACATTGTCTATCCAGGATATGTAAGCGGACACCCGGGTGAACACTGTTGGCTTCAGGTATGTGTTGCATCCACTGCCCGACACAAAGCTGGTCACTCCATGGACATAGTAAGCGCCACTAACTTGGCAGTGAAGAGGTCCTCCGGAATCTCCCTAGGAAGCAAGTACATTGACAATATGATGAGTGTTGAAGGATACAATATTCTAGGGTCCTGTTAAGTGCTCAGGTTCAGTGATATCCAATTAACAAGCAGATCACAGATCCTGGCACTATGATGCCATTGGTTAGCATTGAGAAAGTGACTCTTTTTGGCTTCTTTGACATTCTTGAAAAATGCCCCCCATGCTCCACTGTTGCTCTGTGAGAGCAATGCCTGGTCAAATAAATAATATTCACTCAGCAGTGATCAAAAGAAAACCATCCCGCAAATGAAGATGTGCTGGTATTCTCATTAAAAAACAAGAAGAAACAGAGATTATTGAGAACTAACTCAAAATGGGTTTACAGCCTACATTTTCTCTATGTATTGTGCAGAAGAAGCAAATGTGCACCTTAGTCTGATTACACCAACTAATTACGAGCCGAGCAGAAGCACATATTCATTTCACTCAACTGGGTGCTTACTCGTTTCTTACTTTCGGTCAGCTAATACACTGGGATGATCCCTATGGCTTTAGATTACAGACCGATTTTGTTTTCCAGGATCGGGATTATGAAAATCTGATACTATTTACTGTAGTCCAGTGGTTCCCAACATTTTGATTTCTTTGGACCCCCACTATAACATTAATGGAACCCAGGGACCCATACTGAATCATCATTGGAATCAGGGGACCCCAGCCTGAGTCATTACTGGAAGCTGGCGATCTAATTTGTCAATATTTGTTAATATTCTTTAATTTTCTAGGCTCTCGCGGACCCCCTTAGAAGGCTTTGCGGACCCTCAGTGGTCCCGGGACGACAGGTTGGGAACCTCTGCTGTAGTCAATTATGGAATGAAAATATAATTGATCTTGTGATAAATATATCAATATATCAAGGATTCATTTTTTTTAAATATATTAATAGTTTTGATGTGGGTAAAGCAGTGATGTGAAATACATTGAAAGAAAAAGCCATATCATAGTTATGGATATAGGGATATAAAGATCTGTATGCTGGAGAGCAAGCGTTAAATAAGATCAGCACCAGTCAGCTAACGGGCCAAAACGTGTCAACATCATTTGACAGAAGAATCTGTTAAAAGGTGACACATGATATTTTGGATGGCTGGAGGTGGCTGCCTGCTTGGAACCTCAGTTTTGCAGAAGATGTCTAGCTAGACTAAGCACCAGTACTGACCTGGCATCCAGAGCGCACACCGTCTCCGCCAGCACACACCATGGTGCTTTTGACTGTGGAACCCCAGTAGGAGGAAGAGGTACAGGTCCTGTGATCCACGACTGGAAGAGGAGCCTGCTGAAGGGTGGCAGACACCTGGCCATTGGCTGCAAGAAAAGACACAATTACGCTGCAGGTGCTTCCTTATTTATTCTCAGCAAGACTTTCAGTGCTGGTGACTGGAGGCTTCTGCAGCATGTACAGACACATAGGAGAGAGTGAAGGACAGAGGGATGGAGAACTGTGTTCCTGATCGGATTACTACTCTGTCTGATTAAAACTGATGCCCTGGTGATTTCATACCTGATACCGTGTGTAATTTCAAGAATAAGGCAAGGGCACAGAAGTATGGTTGCATTGTAATCCTACTTCCCTCTTCCGTGTTTGCATATTGATATATATTTTTTTACAAAATAGATTTACTTTCTATTTATTAAATGAATAAAAATGTAAAACTGTTAATTTTCCCACGTATTGAAACATTTTAAAATATGAATTTGGTAGGTGCTGCTTATATCTTCATTATACATACACGAGGAGTTTGGAATACTAAATCTATACATCCTTACATGCACTTACTTTTCAATATTCTGTCCTTTGATATTCTCTCCTCGACATTGTACCATGAAATTTCTGGTGTTGATCGACAGCAGCACAACCATGGAGTCAGAGGACTCTATTTTATGCCCATGAGCAAACAAAGATTAGCCTGCCAATCAATTATATTTATACTTTTGACCTTGCAGCCTTTCAGTGTAGGAATAGAGAAGGTGTGAGCTAAGTATTGGAAAGTGGGAAATAAAACGGAATCACCATAACACGATTTGCTCTTTGGCTGCAGTTTTTATAGTTGCAGGAGTCCGAGGGCTTTGGTGTTTGTTACATTCTCTAGTGGCCTTTCTTGAATACATATACATTAAATGGATGCAGACGTGTGAGTTGGGGATAGTAAAAAGGGAACAAAACATTAAAGTAAGACAAATCGGGGTCACAGGGTTCCTTCTATGGTTGCAATCTGTGCGATTGCCGGGCTCAGTGATGGTTAGAGTCAGTGGCTTGTTGGGGGGAGGGGGTGCTAGCCTGCCCAGGTTATTCATGATTTGTACATGGTCAACCAGGAAGACCACGGTTTAACCTTTTCAATGTCTGCTCGTTACAATAGTGTCCTCCTTTGGGCTGTAACACTTAGTGGCTCATTATGAGTTCGGCAGACGTTTTTCACCATCTGCCGAACTTCCGATGGGAGGTTACCACCACACAGGCTACCACCGTACCAGCCCCATTAAGAGTTTCCCGCTAGGTCAGCGGGCAGAAAACTGAGTTTCTACAGCATTGCCTCTGGCTCGTAATCAAGCCTGCGGCAATGCTGTAGCATCCAGGGTGCACTAGCACCCTCCTAATGTTCACTGTCTGCAAAGCATTGTGATGGTGCTGGCAAGGGTGGCCCCTGCACTGCACATGGATGGGCAGTGCAGGGGCCCTCCATTCTCTGCCATCCTTTTCATGGCGGTGGTACTGACATAAAACCGCTGGCAGAGAAAGGTGTCGTTTGCAGCGCTGCTCGGGTGGATTAGGACCGCTGCCGTCTCCAGACTACTGAGATCTCTGATCCTGGTGGATCTGGCGGTTCCCTGGCAACCCGACCACCAGGGTTGTGATGAGGCACTCGGAATCTGGTGGTCTACTGACTTCAAGACCCGTAATGAGGTCCTTAGCGGTGAACGAGCTGAACATGAAAGAATGAATTTTTCAGTTAATTGATGAAGAGCTAATAGCGAATCAGGAGACCTTGTAAAAGCTACTCTTTGTTTAGCGCTGAAAAGGAAAAAGCAGACTAAGGGCTGTCATGGACACTTCCTCGAGGGTCTGTCGGCTATTTGGTTGCATCAGGTGGGTGCAGGAGGGGTGCAAATCACAACTGCGTTTATGCCTGACCTCAATGACTGCTTCTCTTCAGCTAGTTTCTTTGCGTCAAATACCATGAGGGTGTGCAATAATCGGGTACAAGCTATTCAGTTCCTGTATCCCAGCTCATCCTGCATTTTCTGTGCTAGAGTGTTATCTTGGTTACAAACTTTCAAAATCTGGAAAAATTTATCAAACATAGCTGCAACGCTATTAGTATATAAATGCAGAAGTTCGCTGAATAGCTCAGTTGGTCTGCCGAGAAGTTTGTCTACTTGGGAAGGGTGGGGAAACAGGCCACTCCTTATCTGTAGGGCGTCCTAGGCCATCCTCAGATGTGAATATATTATGGTTAGTGGGAACAACTGGGGATGCCAAGACCACCTACCCAGGACACCAGCGGCAGCTGCCACCTGCCACTTCAAAGTGCAGCGAACTGTGACTGCAGTACAGTCAGTGGGACATGAGAAGAGCTGTATGGCTGTAGGCTGAAAAATGCTGCAAATATTTTACATGTGGCCTATTTGACATAAAGTTTCTGTTCGAATTTTGCAGAAGTGGCTTAGAGAACCGGTCTAGTAGCCCAGAAGCCTGAATCATTGTGAATTACTGCTTTACCGAGCTCTTGCTTATGTTATTTATTGGGAAGCTTATAAAAAAAGTTCATTAGAAGGAAATGACAGTGGTAAAATGTAAAATGTAAATTAGCACTTGTATAGCGCACTACTCACCCGTTAGGGTCTCAAGGCGCTGTACTCATACCGCTATGGAACCCCTCCTGGCTTTTCCCTGTGAGGCGCCCACTCCTGAGCACCCCCAGGGTGAAGCCAGGCATCCAAGCGCTGTTGGGGCCGTTGTGGAGATTAAGCAAGCTATTGCCCAGAGTTGCAGAGTGGGACCCATGAATTAGATTAGGCACCAAGGCGAGAATTATCTGGTCAAGGGGAATTGAGCCCAAGACCTGCCGAAGCGGGACTTGAACCCTGGTCTTGAGCCAGATCTCTGCTTCAGGGTCTGCCGCTCTAACCATTGAGCCACACTTCTCCACTAGTACGAGGTGGGGTTCGGCAATCGAGCTAGCGTACAGTGTTGGGGACGTGGAACCAGAAATGTAAAAATTGGAGAGACCGAAACAAAACAAAGTGTGGAGGTTAGAAAAAGAAAAAGGTGGGGAAAGAAGAAAAAAGCAAAGGGCAGAAGAAAGTAAGGATCACCCCAATACCCGTGGTGAAGGTAAGCCTCAGGACATTGGTAGCACTTTATTGTTTTGGATTTTTTAATGAGTGCCCTTTCAGAAGCACCTGGAAGAGATTATCCTTTTTGGTCAAATTCTTTAAAATTTATATTTTGCTGTAAAAGGCATTATTAGAACGTTTTCCAAAAACCTTCTTAGAGACGAACAACCTCCTAACACCAACAATCCCTCCTGAAGCCTTGGAGTTGCAGTCAGGCTTCATTTGCTTGGTGACTTGGATCTATGGGCAAAATGGGGGAGGGGAGAACATTTATTTTTCTGACTACTCTTTTGCTCTCTAGCAGTGATGAGTGGAACAAGTTCTTCTTCCCTGTCTGTGGATTCCTGTGAGGTTCTGCCACATCCAGTATCAACTTCCACATTAATGGAAATGGAAAACATGGAAAAACTTCACTTTAGAGCACAGGCTGTGATAGGGCACTATGTTTAATGCCCAGCAGGCCCATGTGGAACCCTTTGCTGCCTACCTGGATGGCAATGCCTATTGAGGAAGGCCTCTGAAGGCATCAACCATTCTGACTGGTTGCCAAACATCTTATAAGATTGGGCTGAACGCAAGAGTCAATCAGATTGGTCCCTGGACAGCTAATCACATTGCCTGAAAGATGCTGAAGTTTTAGCCAATGGAATTTGCTGACCTTCAATCAATTAAAATTAGGCTTGTAACTACTGATGATTGCTGAAGTCCCAGATATGTTCCTGGAATAGCTCTGTAGTATAGGAGGACTGAGCACCAAGTTTTAAAAAGTATAGAAATCGAATGTAGAATTAAATGAATTTTCATCCTGTCAGAGAATACAGAAAGAGGGATTCTACCCATTTCAAATTTTTCCTAAAATGCTAGCTTAACCAAGCACCCCAAGATTTTGATTTGAAAGGTACCTAAGTCTGAGGTACTGTATGAACTACTTGTGGCTGGAGATACTCACTTCTTGTCATACCCCAGCCAGTGATGGTGCAGGGGTAGTTGTTTGACAGGACCTGTCCATCGGGAGGCAGGCGCCCAAGCTGCACGTAGCTGTTAAGGGCAGCATTACTGGACAGTTTCAGAAGAGCAATGTCATACCTAGAAAAGATCACCCGAGTTAGTAAACAAAGCAGTAAAGCTCGAATGTATCTCACAAATTCTCCACTGCAGAATTCACAACATATCCATGAAAGAGGCACTATCTAATCACACATTTTGCCTTCCTTGAGAATGGAAGCCGCAGAACATTTACTTTCTCTTCCTAATGCACTTTTATGACCCCTGAGATCCGTGGCAGGAATCACAGTTTCAGGCATATCAGAGGAAAAGCATCTGCTACCACTGGTTACCTGTGATTGATGTCCATGAATAATGGCCATTTCCCCCTCTCTACTGTGCATTTCTTCCTACTAGTTAAAATACAGTGTGGAAGCAATCAGGAGCTGGGCAGTTGCTCATTGGAGCAAATGATGTACGTTTGACCCTGGCTCACACAGCCTGTCCTCTTCCCTGAAAAGCTAACACAGAAGCATCTCATTAAATAATAACGTGTTGCTGTACCTGCAGGAGGAGAGGTACCACCAAATCCCACCATCCACTGTTACGAGGATAGATCATCTAAATTTAGATCAGCCTCTTAATGAATCGATGACTCTTCTCTAACTAGTAAATATAGTATGTGCCCAGCACATACTGCTAAGAAACACTATCTGAATAGTTAAATGAGGAATAATTGGAAAGTCCTTGCAAAGCTGCATCTGCAGTTTTTTTACACTGAAGACCAAGGAATGGAAAATTTACAACAAACGCTTGCTCCTTGTCCATACTTTGGTTGGTGCAACTGCTAAGTTCTTGAGCCTTAGTGAGTCTACTGCCCTAGCAAAGGAGTTCTGTAATAATATTTCAATACTGAACCTTTGGGCACAGCCAATATTCATCCCTTCAGCCCTTATCCACTAAGAGACAAATGTAATAAGTCTTTTTTGTATTCGCAATCAGCCAGTTCATAGAATCGTGCCACATGCAAATGCGTAAAGGCTTTTTGTAATGTATCAAACCCAACTTGCATTTCGGGAACACATTACCAAATCTCAATTTGGGTTTGCGACCTACAAATGATTCAGTATTTGGAAGTGGTGTGTGTTTATTGCTTCTCTCCCAAATAACAAATCATAGTTGTATGTACTAATGTTTTGCAATGAAAATGCAGTCGCAAAACATTTTTAAAAAGTGGGTGGCAACCCATTTGCAAATGAGCAGGGGTCATCTTGGGATGTCTTCTCCTTTGAGAGTGAAGAAATATTTTTTTAAGAGCAGGCAATGGTTCCACAGACCACTGCCTAATGTTGTTTTTTTCTTTTGAAACACATCCTGTTTTCCTTTAAAGAAAAAGATGCAAAACATTTGCTAATTTTTGTACATCTAGATTTATGAACATTAGCAATACCAATTACCAAATAGCATTTTTTTGTGAATAGCTATTTGGTAATCGCTATTACTTTTGTACCAAAGTGAAATCTGGCCCTAATTCCCAAATTAGTGATTCATAGTGGGTTACAAATAGGCCTACCTCATGAAGATAAATGAGATAGGTTGCACTTTGTTACCCATTAGGACTGGGCTTATGCAACATCGCAGTGACCTGGTGAGTAAAAGGAATTATAGCAAAAAGTTATGCAAGTAGAGACTAGCATGCCTTACCCAGCTGCAACGTTGTTGCGGTTCCAGTTGGGGTGCCTAACGATCCTGGAGACGGAGATGTACTGCTCTGTGCCTTCATGCACCTGAATGTTGTGGTCCCCCAGAACAACGCGGAAGTTCATGTTACTGTAGAGAGGCAAAAGCAGGCAACAGGGTCAGAAGCAGTCACTGGTAGTGAAAATGGCTACAAGCTTGGATACTACTGTGGGAGCTTTGCTGCGCTCTACGTTGTCTTCCAGATCAAGCAGCCCCGGATCGAACTGGTTTATAGGGCAATCAGACAGTTCCCAAAAGGTCGGTGTAACAAGTCAGTGTTTTTTGGCTGTTTATGGGCCTGTTTCATGGTTTGATGAGTTATTTTTTTAAAGTTTAATTCTGTGGCATAAAACAAATATTGCCTGCAGCAAGCTCAAGTCTATGGAGACTTTCATACTTTTTAAAACACTTAAGAAGGGTGTTTTTACAAGTTGAAAACTGCCCCAATAACCTATCTAATTCACTAATAGGGGGGGGTCACTTTTATTTTGGTGCCTGGGCCTATTTGCTGTTTCAGCCGAAACCTGAAACAGCTTCTCTTTTGTTGGTAGTTGTTAAAACCTTGCCTACCGGGGGCAGAAGGGAGAAGAGGCTAGGCTGTGATTACTTACTCATTGTAACCCAGATGACCCAAGAGCCACCCAAGTCATGATTCATGTCAAATTTGGGAAATTATAAAATGTTTTTCCTCTCCATAGAGAACGCACATCTTTGCTCTTATGAAACAGTGACTTAACCCAATGGGCCGGCTCTGGTGGTTGGGTAAAGTTTTAATTCTGTCTGCAGATTTGGATGAAGGTCATCATAGCTGTACGTCGTGAAGGTGTACAAAAAGTTGGTAATTTACTGTTTTTACACAGAAAAAAACCCTTTTCATTGAAAAACCATCCCACAAAATTTGGATTTGCCAGCTGATTTTGAGAAGTACAACTGAAAAGACTGCTAACACAGATATGACTATTTTGCTTAGTTTTCTCCAGGAAAACCCCATTTTTGCAGCTCTTAACTCCAACATATGTATTTCGACAAACATCACCAGGGCCCATGTTTATGAAGCCTTTGCGTTGTTCTTGCATCACGCAAGGAGACAAAAAATATTTACAAAGACATGCAAGACATGATTTAGGTGGTCTTGCATGGCTTTATAAAGAAATGCAAGGCAAGGCAGCTGCTTGTGCTATGTCACAATATTTCAATTTGGGAGGCTTTTCATGGGTGGAGCATGGGCGTTCCCAGGTATCCACCCATGGATTTTAGCGCATTCCCAGATTTACAATGGTTTGAAAATCTGGGAATGCGTCAAAATGCTATACCTTCCCAACTGAGGTGTAACAATTAGAAATATTTTTATTTGTCCTTGTTGTTTCGTCCTTCTAGGTGTGCTGCAGAAAATGCCTCTAAGGATTGTTTTGGTGCAGAGAGATGTCCATTCCTGCATAAAAACAATCCTGTAATGCAGGGACCCTTCCACTGTGGTGCAAGGTTGCCTGTCTTGGCGCTAGGCTGCACACAGTGTGCCAGTGCCTGCAAAATGCAGAAATGCTCCACGTCATTGTAAATATGGAGCATTTTTGCCCTTTCATGCAATGCAGCGTAGTTACTTTGCTTGCTCTCCTGTGTTGTGTCAAAGTTTAGTAAATGAGTCCCCTCAGTTTACAAGATTTCTTAGTTAATGATGTGTGTGTGTGGATTTTGTTTTACTTGCCCACCTGGATGGTGGAATTCTCTGTCAAAACAAATCAGTCTTTATAATGACTATCTCGCATTCCCAAACCTTTGCAATGCTCGTGTGTTTAAGTAAGGGTATTGTAAGGCCTTCAAAGAGCGGCTGAGCCTTTCTTTCTTCCTATCCTGTCACTATGTAACATGACTTTCCAGCAACAAGACACTTTTTTAAAGTGTATTGACGTAGTCTAGATGTTCTAAATCAATCTGCCAGCCATTCCACCGCAGGCTTTGTGGCCATAAACAGAGGGATGTTTGTTTCCTTTAACTCCATTGGTTACCTGTCCACGCAGTGAGCAGCCGTCATCACCCAGTTGTTCCTGATCAGGGTCCCACCGCAGGTGTGATACCAGCTACCACCAGAGTTGTACTGGAGAGAGATCTAGGAGAAAAGACCCATCATCCATGTGACATGCATTAGAATTAGCAGGTAGAATTGTAAACTGTAAACAAGCAAGTGTAATCAGCCCCAAATCACTTCGCCGAAGCCATTTTATGTCTTGTTTTGCCAAAAAAAGGCTGCTGGTGCACGGTTTGGCAAACATCAAGATGGCGCGGCCACCAATTAAAAACACAGTTGTTCACAAAGTGAATGCATACACACCTACATCAAGCTATAGTAGTAGCCTTTTGAAAATGTACAAATGTCTGGCTTGCCTTTTTTCCAGCTGAGCACATTTGTAGGTCTGGCATTAACCAAGACTTTTTGATTGCTTACTTATTGGGGCTTTCGCGCAGCCCTTTTCTTCTACTGGCTTATTGTTGTGTCATTCACATTTTTATTCTGCCCACTACAGCATACAGCACGGGGCAGTGGGTCAGACCACTTCAATCACTGACTAATTTCACAATGAGTGATGGCATTCTAGTCTTTCTCAAGTGGCACATCTATATCCATTTTCATACTCACTAGGACCCGGCAGCTCCCACAACATGGTACTGTAAAAACCGTGGCAAAACAAACATTACCAAAGCCAACATGCTGGCATCCAACACCATTGGCTTTGCCAATGCTTGTTATATCTAATTTTCAGTGAGTTGGCAACTTAGACTGAAGGCATTCATTTCTCTTGTATGCCTGCATTCTAGGCTTCCTAAGTAACCCGGGCATGGATTAATACAGCCAGGGACAGGGGGTGCACCATTGGGGTGAGCAGAGATAAGCCTTACCACCCAGATGCTTTGGGGCATTGAGAGCTGATTATTTCCTTTTCCCTTATCATGCGCCTTTGCATACGGTTAGTGCGTACAACTGCAGATTGGGAAGTTAACAGTTGTAAAACCCTGGGTAAAGGACAGCAAAAATACGAAATGGGCTTCATCTTTGAGGCACAGTCTAATTCATTCTGTGGCCCAAAGGGCAGTGCTTTATCCAGCACTATAACCTTCAAAAGAAGCACCCCCGTCTACGGTGCTATATTGTCATTTGATGGTGCATTTTGTTTACCGTCATCAGGTCTCAAGCAAAATAGTTTCATAAGAGATGAGATGTGCGCATCGAACAATGTGTTACTAAAATAAGAACCAAAACAATGCACAGTGGAGAAAACTTTGACAGCTTCTGAATGGTGTTTGGACAATCAAGATATTTGTGCTGCTCATGTGGTACACGAGTAACACAACTTCAGGTCCCCAGATTCAAGACAAAACCACCATCTAACAGTGAGGGATATCTTCACAAAGAGTGGCCCGTTCTTAAGTTTTTAGCCCAAATCTTGAGTCCCCTATTCAATTTTAATAACGCGAGAGGATGAGTTCTGCTCCCAGAGCTCTCAGTTTGTCACAGGTTGGCAGTGACTAGTTGATGCAGTCTAGGTTCGTTCTTTACACTCTCTGTGTTTGTGGTTTTGCATTCCCCGTTATGAATGCAAGTTTGTGAGTCCCACAAGGAACAGAAACTACAGAACTGGTCGCGCTGTCGAGGGGATGCCTGAGGTCTTTGTTCTGCAATACCTTCAAGGCTGAAACATCTCATCCGCTCCCCCCCAACTCCCCGCCCCCAGGTGTGCCGCAGCTTCCCAAAACCTAGTCTGTGGGCCTTTGGTTTCTCATGATAGCTCTGTTCTTATTAGTTCCTCTGTCTTTCTTTGTGGCTGTTTTCTTGAGCGTGTACCACCTGTGTTTGTGACATAAATTCCTAATTTAAAACAGACACTAAAAGCAGTGCAGCTAGGATTACTCATTGATAACACTTCAAAGCTTCACAGAGTCTCGGACAGTCCAGCACTTACCTGGGTCGGCCAGGAGTTCTTCTTGGCCTCGGACCCTCCAACAACACGTACAGTGACATTGTCCTCAAAGTTGGCTACGAAGCAATGTCCTGTGAAGGTAGGAGAGAAACAGGGTGGGTTGGTATTTGAAACACTCTATGCAAAGGATGACCGTGATATGGTTGAAAAACCATAATTACTGTGCTCACAACAACGATCTGGTACCAGCAACATTTTCAGAAATTCTGTGCCAACAAGAGACTACCAGCTGAGAGCGTATATTTTCTGCCCAGACTACCACATACTGGAATATTTTTACGATGTTTTATCACCAACTGTCCAATAGACACAGTGTACTATGGTACCAGATCAAATGGTACAAACCTTCAAGTTATCTACACTTCCTTCAACATCATAACCACGTTTTCTTCGGATCAAAGACGTTCAAATGGTAGCAAAGCCTACCTAAAAAAAATCCTTCAAAGTACAAACACGTCGTAAATAAAATTCCTTCATAAGGGGGGTTTAAAAATACTGTAGACCCACAGTAAAAAGTGCTCTTCTTTCTGAGCCAGAAATTAAAATGTCTAGGAAACAGATTTGATCTAGTTAGACAATTTACTAGGACATTTAACGTAAGCTAGAGAAGATGTACGAAGCCAAGAAGTGGGGTTTAAGGGATGCACTCACCTGAAAGGACGAGGGCAGCGAGGGCCAGGAGCCTGAGCATTTTGACTGAGCTGTGGGGAAGGCCTGCTCTAAAACCTCAAACTTGTGTAGCCCTTTTTATAGCCAGTCATGTCAATGTGAAAACTCCCACCTACCCTTGTGGTTTGTTTCACGTGGAACCCCAGCACCTGCATCTCTGGGAGAAGTCCCAGGTGACGCACAGTTTGATAAGGCTAATTTTAAATTCAGTGATAAACTCAATACAGCAAGACCGAGACAAAAAATAAGTCCACCTATGTGCGATCAAGGCTCTGCAAATTTTCAAAATGGTAATGGAATCAAGAAATAAAAAAAGCCCTCTGCACAAAAAATAGAGGACCTGAAAAATATATATGTAATCATAACATCATCCTGGATCACACTTTATAAAAGTATCTGGCACACATTTTAATACATTGTACACTCTCCTTCAACAAATAGCCGATATGCTTATGCAACTGATTACTGGTTCTGTGACATTATATCAACACGTACCTTGTCATTTTATCTGTGGTATTGATTTCCTACATTTTCCTATACTTACCTTGTGATGTAATGGTAAGACAAAATAGTGGATGTGATATAATTGTAATGCTAAATAATGGATGGGGTAGGAGTATTGGGGGTGTACCGTGATTAGCAGGCAGACTGGTGAGACTTGCCTTACAATTAATGGGGTCAATGGGGAGAGTTTAGTGGTTGACAATCTGCCATAGGGATTTGGGCTTGCCCTATACTTTAGCCTCAACAGTTTGTCAAGACTTAAGGTCTGATTTAGATCTCCGCGGATGGAATACTCTGTCACAAAATTGGATATAAAAAACAGCTTAGGGCCCTATTACATACAGGGCACACTTTCCCTGTTTGCACCACGGCACACCTGCAAACAGGTGCACCATGCGCAAACAGGGAAAGTGCACCTTACTATGTTGAATGCACTGCCCTCAGGGCAGCCTCAAACTTGTGCTTTCCTGGGGCAGCCCTTTCAAATGGAATGCGGAGCGACTCTGGCTCAGCCGCTCCGTGTTTCACTGTGCAGGTGGCACCTGCCGGCACTTTTAAGAGGAGAGAGACATCCCCTTGCAGGAGGGGGCAATGAGTGACTTCACCCGCCTGCAAGTAGCTGTCTGGGAGTTCATGAGACCCCTTTGTCCCCATCCAGAGAGCTGCTATCAGGGGGCGCACTGACAGTGTGCCTCCTTTTTGTGCCGGGCGCCTCCTGACTGCTTCTTTGCCTCTGCTCCCATGTCAGTAATATTGCATGGGTGCAGAAGTAAAAAGATTCCCTCATTTGCATGGGGCCACACCGCCATGCAAATAAGCGAATGCACTCTTGAGATATTGCTGGCGCTACATGTTCACCAGTGCTATTCGTATTACAGAAGGGGACATACAAGCATCTGTACCCCTTTTTGTAATACAAAAGTGCCCCACTGGTGCACAAAGCAGGTGCAAATGCCCGTTGCGCCCCTGGGGCACTTCTGTAATATGGTGCCTAGTGTTCTGACATACTGGTTTCTGTCATTAAAGAAAGGTAGGGAGATCTTCTTGGATGGGCTTTGTTAGTGTTCAGGAATGGTTGTATATGATTTGATATAATACCCAGGATAACCATAGGTCAGCCTTTTTTAGTTTACCTGGATATAGAAATTAGTTTGCTGGTTGGGTTGTTCCATATCTGTGGGCTGTAAACTGTAGATTGAGCTCGAAGGTATGATTATCTTTCTGGAATCCATCCAAGGGTCTTGGGATGATCTACTTATCTTGGAAATAGCCATGTTTTGAACTATATCCTGAAATGTATATGCTCTTTGGTGCTTCAAATCTTGGTTGGTAGTGAGTTCCTGACCTTGGCATCTTGAACTGGGAAAGCTGTGCCTCCCAAGGATTTCTTATTATAATGTGATGTAATGATTTGTGGTGCAAGCTTGGAATGCAGTGTCTTGTTTGTATTGATTGAATAGAACTTGTAGGTTAGTGTTCCCTTTTCCCAGGAGGCGCTGTGGATAACACAGAGGCCCGTATTTATACTTTTTTTAGCGCCGCATTTGCGCCGCTTTTTGACGCAAAACGGCGCAAACCTACAAAATACAATGGTATTTTGCAAGTTTGCGCCGTTTTTGCGTCAAAAAACGACGCAAATGCGGCGCAAAAAAAGTATAAATACGGGCCAGAGTGCCTTGAACATTGCTCTTTTATTTATGGGTACCCAGTGGAGTGACTGCAGGATTGGGGTCATGCGGTCTCTTGGGTGAGGGAAAAAAAGAAGTCTTGGGGAAGCCACTTTGATTAGTTGAATTTTTCATATGTTTGATGAAATGCCAAAATAATCCTCTCCCCCCATTGATACTGTGACATTATTTTGAAATTTGAGGTTTTTCAGTGTGGCGAAGAATATACTCTGGCATGAGATCATAAAAATTATATATATTCCACACATTCCATAGTGCAATTAATCTACTGATTTATTATCACAACAATATCCAGAATTTTTATTAGGAAAAGTCCAGTTTCAAAAACCAAAATTAATCTGATGTCATTAAGTGAATAGTTTATCATAAAGATCAATAATGTACAGTGACACAAAACCAAGCAAAACATATATGAATCCTCAAATGAATTAGAGCGCTTTGTGCTTAGAGCAAATACCCCTTTTTAAATTTGAACCAAAAAAAAAGATGTGTGTTGTTGCTATAAGCACAAGGGCGTTCATGCACAGGGTATCAAATGTCCGGTGTTCCTGCCACAAGATGAGGCTGAAACTTCTAAGAAACACAAAACCATGGGATGTAAATACGGCATGAAGTGTGCATGTTATGTCTGAATGAATGTCATACATTATTGGTTAAAAGCGGCGGTTTCTTCTCGAGGGTGGTGAAGCATTGTCCCCCGCCCGCTCACTGCGAGCCATGGTGAAAAAAATAGAATGGCAATGAAAAGTTTTAATTGCCATTTTTGCCGGCACAGCATGCACCAGCCCAGAGATATCCTGTGTCCTGACTGTCTCTGCTTTTGGCAGCAGAGGACTGGATCAGTGCCTGCACTGAACGCTACAAAGTGCGCATGTCGTGACATGAGCGCCTTGAAGCTCTCCAGCCAGCTGTCATAAGACAGCTGGGTGGAGATCAAAAACAGGCCTTTAGGGCCTGAAGGAGCATCCAGCCAGACTGCTCCATCTAATCCAGGCACTTCTCTAATGCTGGTTAACAGCATGAGAGCAGCGTCTAGTTTGGTGAGGGGAGATCTTTCTCTATTTGAGAGCAGAAGAACACAGAGGAGGACATGCAGCCCGTGGTTAAGGGCCTTTTTTTATGTGTAATCCATGAGTGTGTAATGCCTGTGTGTGTAATGCATGTAAGCGTTGTGGTTGTGTTTATTTTATAGTTAGTGTTATTTTGGCTTTTGGAGAGAGGGATGGTTTACTTTGAGGTTTTGGAGGGAGGGGGTGTTTTATTTATTTATTTGTAAAGTGGTGGGGCACTTCACTAGCCAACAATTTTCAAAGGGCACAAGCCGCCGCTGTGGGTTATGCTACATTTAGCACGCTCATGTTTTGCACTGTGAAAGCATGAGCTACAACATTTGGTAGGAAGGTAGTTGAGTGAATTGTGTGCCTTCCATGGAAGGGAGATGCAGGTCAGGTTTGAATAACCACCAGGCTGGTGTGAAATAAAGATCGGAAGCCAAAGATGGATTTTATCTACTCCCAGACTGTGCCTACTCTAAACCTCCTCTTTGAACATGGACAGTGATCCAAAAAAGGTAACGGTTACCAGAAAACACTAAAGGTAGGACCCTTAACTGGTTCGCCAAAGCTAGTGACCCCAGAGCTAGTAGATAAATGCAAACGTGTTGGTGTATTAGACAGTGCTGAGAAAGTGCAGACATGTACTCAGCAAAAGGAAGGATTCAGGATTTTCCAAAAGCCATCATACATAAGTGGGTGGATGGGTGATTCATGATTGTGTACCAGAGGGCAATGAGATGCTTGGCTTTGTCTCAGGACTGCAGGGGGATCAGCAGCTGGCTGAGGGCATAGACATATGGGCTGCTAGGTAAGAAATGGGCCACGAGAATCTCCAGCACTTTTTATTTTTCCGCTCTGCTGAGCCTGGCTCCTGAGGTACATTTGACACAAAAACGACCAGGTGCTCCTTGAAACTGTTAATTGTCGCACCATTCCATTTTTTATTTTGACATAACTCGAGACGCTTGTAGTTCGGGTTTAGCTTTGGGTCAAAGTGGGCATTCAGACCTCTGATGGCAGCATCGTCGTCACTGTCATCGTCAACATTCTGGAGGTTTCCAAATAACATATAAATCTTCCCAGGCAAAGTGTGTCAATGGAGACTGCTTTACCATGTTGTTCTCAGTGGTGTCCCTGAAGTCATGGTTTAGGTGGTCCAGCCAGGTCTTCCACCTCCAAGCTAATATAGCCGGGTTGGTCTTCTCGCTGAAAGGTGGAAAGGCTCCTATAAACGACTGAGGCATTGTATCAGGTCGGGGGCTGCTGCAGCTTCTCGTGGGACGCTTCCTTGTTGCTGTTCCTCTGCCACGGTGGAGTGAGTTGTGGTGGTTCATAGGTTTGGCAGTGTTTGGTGTGGGCATGCACTGTTTCTAGACGTGGAATTAAGATTTCTATGTGTTAGTCTTTTTGTTATTTATCTTGTTTCTTCCTTAGTTTCCCACTGATTAGTCAGGGTGGGCAGGCCGCTATTTTTGCTTTCTGTTTTTTGTTGCTGTTGGGCATGGTGTCAGTTTTCGGCCTCTGTTTGGAAATATGCGAGCAGGCCTTTATCACTCCTCACTTTCCTGTTGTCTAACTTCCTGTGCAAGTACACTGCCTTTGTGTTGAACACGGGGAGTTTTGGGATTGGCCAGCTAACCTTCTTTCTGCATGAGTGGAGTACCAGGGTCAAAAATAGCACGCATCCCATGCGTCTTCGGTAATCGGGGAGGGCATGCTTCTGACACTTTGGCAGCTCTCCTCTCCTACTGGTGGTACAGGATACTGGTGGTGGGTTCTTAGAGACTTGATGGCCTTGGAAATGAGATAAATTGAGGTAAATACCCGGATCCCTTTCTCGTTGCCATTGTGGTGGTTGGCCTCACCTCCGGCCCAAAGTAGGGATGAGCGGCTGGCAGAGGACACAGACGCGTGGGCTGCTGGTTATGGAGTGGTCCACGAGTAGTCCAAGCTGCTGTTTTTTAGAGTCGAGTCTGCGAGAACATGTGCTGCCACATGCGTTTGGTTTGTGAGACACTTTTGTTTACAAACAGGGCTTGAAACCCACCCATTGCTTACCATTTGTTGGCTGCAGTGCCCTTCTTCTTTGCAGCATCCTTAATGGGCCAGTGCTAGCCACACATCACCTTCGATCCTTTCACTGATGTAGGGACCAAGCACAGCTTGATTTAGTTTAATCAGTGCCCGTCCACAGCTCCCGACATGAATAAGATAATATTTATTGCCCCTCCGACTCGCGTTGCCTGCTCCCTCCATAGCGGGGCGTTGTATAGAAATGTTTGCAGTCCCACAGACATTTCGGTCCCATTGAGAGGTTGCTATCTATGCGTACTGAGAAATATTACTGAGCAATTCAACGCCTTCTACACATCATAGAAATACCCATTCCACAGCCTTTTTAAAACAACGCCTTGCGGTGTTTAAATTCACTCAGAACCCTTGCATTGTGTATTAAACTACCATTGACGTTATCTCTCTCCGATCTTGAAACACAAACCTCTTGGCATTCATGGGAGGCGGTTTATTAAAACTTACACCCCCGTCTGATCCCTTCTCTTATATGTGTTTGTCTTGCAGCATCCGTGGCCTGCTTCTGTCATATGATATGAATAGTGCAGATATTGCTTTCAAAAGCCTGGACACTGGAGATCTCGGTTACGTTGCCAAAGTTCTGGCTTGGTTTCGACGTGTATTTAAGTAAGGAACAGGCACTTGAGAGTAAACTGTGTTGAGATGGGTCGAATGTTTCCTCCAAACTCCAAGGTGGTCATCCCACCTCCTGAACATATTCTAATGGATGGGCCATATATTAACAGCTGGAGTGTTTCATACACATTACAGTAAAGCGTGTGCTACACTAACAGTATTTGTATAGTGCCTTACGACATTTACATGTCTTCAAGGCGCTTGCGTGTGGCGCGTAAACAAATCTCAGCCTGCAATGTGTATTCTTTGTTTTGCATAAATTTGACTTAAAAATGCGTCAACTCTTTCCCCATCGCCTGTATTTCTGTATGCCTGTACGTGATCTGCCCACTTCCTTTATACTTCTGTTGTTGCCTTTTGAATGCAGCGCTGTCATATCAGTAATGGTTCTGGCCTGTGCTTCTACACGTCTGAGAACATGTTTTCTTGTTTGCATATCACCGCATAAAATGCCAGCACAAATGTATTGTGTCCTGCTCAGCTCCCTCGCACACACCCCAAAAAACTTGTCTGCAGGCACCAAATGGTTTTTCAGAACTATTTTTCACTATCTACAACATGCCGCTGAAGACACTGTGAAGTCTACTCTTTCAACTTTAATGGCCTGTTGCTGCCCGAGTAGTGCTTGCAAGTATGAGTAGACATTTGTTTCCTGCCAATCCCTGAGTGCTGCTGCTGTGCAACATGGATATACAAAACACAGAGTCAAAGCCAATAGATTTCGCATAGGCAAGACCTATTAGCTTTGCCAATGCTTGCTTTTCCCCTCAGCCAAGTCCAACTTGCGTGAGAGTGACCGATCATCCCTCATGCGGCAGTACAGGCTGGCTCACATCAGGGGGCGAGATAAACTGACTTCTCTACAGGGAAAGGTCATTGTGCCCGAGACCAAGTCCACCAGGTGCTCCTTTTGGGTGTTAGATGAGGCCGAGGCTTATTCTTAAGTTTGCTTTTTGGCTCCTCCTGAGTATCAGGAGTGACCGGGTAAAAACAGAGCTGGGAACGCAACAGGTGTTCGTGAGTTATTTTCAGAGTCCTTGTAATGAAAGGTGTTTGCGAAAGAGATCGTTGTCCCCTTATCCAATGAGCCCATGTGCAACTTGCTCTGCGTATGGGCGAGGGCGAAACGTGCATGCCTGCGTCATGTCTGTTAGGCCTAAAATTAACTGTTCTGCACATTCTCGTTGACAAATAATCTATTAATTCAGTCAACTCTTTAGAGATTGAATGAATATCACTGTCTATAGGCAACTATTAGGCACAGTTGCAAGGAAGGATCTAACAACAACTGCTTTGACAATGCAGAAACTTAGGGCCAGATTTACAAGGCCCTATCGCCACCGGAGCATCACTTCTAGTGACGCTCCGGTGGCGCTATGCACTGTGCCATATTTATAAGGTGGCGTTGTGGCTTAATGCCACCTTAAAAATACGGCCCCTTCACAAGCGCCACTTTGTGTGGAAGGGGAGTGCAATGGGTGTTGCTGTGGGCGTGCCACAGCAACACCAATTGCATTTTGACACTGCCCCAGATTTACAAGTTTTTTAAACCTGAGGCAGCGCCAAAATCTAACGCCACCCCAGAGGTGGTTTTAGCATGGCTCACTGAGGAGAAATGCATTCATTTCTCCTCTTTTTTTGCACATAAAAAGAGCAAAAGGGCATTGAAGATTGTTTTTGTGCAGGAAGGTGTCCCTTCCTGCACAAAAACAATCTCCCCCGCAGCACAGCCATCCTTGCACCATGGCACAAGGGTGGCTGCGTTGGTGCTCAGCAGCAAATGTAGCGCCAGCTCAGGGGGGAACACAAGGGTGCCCCGTATTCTATTAAGTACGGCGCATCCCTGCATGTTGAAAATGACAGAGCGCGGCACTGCCAAATTTGGCGCAGCGTCAGGCTCCGTCATTTTCTCATAAATCTAGGCCTTAGCATACTGCATTGGTTCCTGCGGTGTCAGCAGTCTGATGAAGGACGACACACTCAGGTTGGGATTGACAACTAGACTGCTTGTGCGGGCAACACAGATCTCTTTATTCTTTAGTGACGTCACCCTGGACCATATCATTGCTCCTAATAACACGGGAAGGTAAAGTTGGACCAACAGGTCCCACCTTCTAGTATTGGCTATGTCCAATACTACATTCCCCAAAGCACAAATGGTCCCTCCCTCAAAGCAAACTTCAACCTATGAAAACAAAAAAACAAAAAATCACTTTGCTAGAACACTGGAAATACTCCTTGTCCTCACTCCAGCACTCTGTGACCACAAGCTCACATTACAAAGTCACAATACTTCTGGCAGAGGGCAGGAGATGCGTGGAGGTGATATCAATGAGCATCCTCTTGCCAGCTTTGGGAATTCCACTGGCATACCAGACTTAGTGAAGGTCAGACCAAGGACCACAGGAGGCTACGAAACCCTCTCAGCCCTGATTCTCCCTGGGCTGCTCACCTCAAGAGGACTCATCAGTTTAGAGGACCACTTCTCCATAGTCACTGACTCGGTCCCCATCTGCCTCAGTAACTTCACTCAGCTCACCGTGGCTCCTGGGACTATCATGTAACCACCAAAATTTCTTAAAGAAGTATAGTGATAGACTCAGTCCCCTTTTTGGTGGTCACCGTGGTATTCTGAACATGGAGGACCGTCCAAAGCGCTTGCACCAGGGTGCTGGTATTTTACCACCAGCAAATCACCCACATGCAGTTCTTTGTGTCTGGCTCCCGCTGTTTGCTGTCCTGGGCATTATGGTTTTCCCAAAGTTAGAAGGACACATTCTCCACTAGTGACAGTGCAACCCACTCGGGGTGATGGTGAATGGTGTCCACAACCAGGTGACCGAGGCACAATATACTTGTGGCCAGTGGTGATGTGTTGTGTCAGCCTTAAGAATGAGTAGATAGCCCAGTCTACCCCCTCATCAGTGTCTTGAGCTATATGAATATCTTTGCCAAGAGTCTTCATGATTCGCTCAACTTCACCCTTAGCCTTAGGCACTAAGGCATAATTTTCCTGTGTTTAGTGTGCTCAGACCAGAAACATTCCATAACTTCCAGTCCATTGAGCGTCAAAAGCTCCTGGACGAGGCTATGTGTGGTCATGATCTTGTTTAGCTTTGGGATTATCTAACTGGCCGCTGCTGACTTCATGATTCCGACCTCCAGGTATTTAATCATCAATGATGACCAACATGTAGCATCCTTTGGGCAAACTAGTCCACAGTAGCATGGCACCAGGGCACTCTGGGAATAACTTCAGTGATAATTGGGGCAGGGGGTTCAGACTTCCCTGCCACCTGTGTCAGGCTCTGGGTTAGTCTTATGTAGCAGGTGCTTTATGGTGTGCCCCTCTTACCCTTTACAGAGGGCATTGCGGGCTCTTCAGTATTATCATGCCCGTGGTGTGGTGGAAGAGGCCCATAGTCTGTGACAGGCTCCACACAGCATCTGCTGAGGTGTGATATGGGCCACTTCATGCCTGCAGTGAGTGGGCCTTGTGAGTCATGAGCAGCGTTGCAAAGTGCTGTACAGCGGGTTGGGCCCACCTAGGCTGAGAGAAGCAGGGTGCCTGTAGCTCAAGCTAGCTCGCTCAGATATGAAGGGCAGCGGGTGAATGAAGCTCTCTCTATTGTCGTGTTGGGCTTGCAGCGGGTTCGGGTGGCACTGCCAGCCTCATTGCCAAATCGCCAGCCCTGATAAAGGATGACACACTCAGGTTGGGAGTGATAGCTAGTCTGCCCAAGCAGGCTGGGCAGACTTATTTATTCCTTTTGGTGACAACACCCTGGAGTGTACCATTGATCCTAATCACACGTGGATGTAGAGTTAGACTAGGGGGTCCTTCCCTCTAGTATTGGATACACTCATCAATACAGGCCCCATTGTGCTCCTGGTGATTATTCACTAACCCGGAAGAACACTTAATGTCTTTGTTCTTTCTGGCTGCGTAGTTCTTTTGCAAATGTGGGACTACCCTTCCCAATACCCTTATGCTGTGCCCGGTCGATCCCTGACAGCGTCTCTTCTACCCCTTCATGTTGTTGATCCGTCTGTAACTGAACCATTATCTCTGTAATCCCCAAGTTAGCTCTGCTCTGATGCCGTTCACGCCCCCATGCCTTCCAGCAAGAGGGAGACCTCTCCTTGCCTTTTCTTCTCCACCCAGAACCTGGAGGCTGCAAAGAGCCCATGATACAGAGTGCAGTGCAGAATGTTACCATAGACCCATTCATTGATAGATCCGGAAAACCAGACATTTATCATACAAGTAACAGGCATATCTTAAAAGATCTTATAGAAGATTTTGCATAGCAGGAACCATTGCATTTGTTACATCGAGATGATAGAGATTATGGGCCTCATTACGACCCTGGCGGTCATAGACCGGAGGTACAACCGCCAACAGGCTGGCGGTGCTACATCAGGTGTTCCGACCGCGGCTGTGAAGCTGCGGTCGCCCAGCCGGGTCCGGCGGTTTCCCGCCGGATTTCCCCCGGCTGGGGGAATCCTCCATGGCGGCGCTGCATGCAGCGCCGCCATGGGGATTCCGACCCCCTTCCCGCCAGCCTGTTCCTGGCGGTTTACACTGCCAGGAAGAGGCTGGTGGGAACGGGTGTCGTGGGGCCCCTGGGGGCCCCTGCACTGCCCATGCCACTGGCATGGGCAGTGCAGGGGCCCCCGAACAGGGCCCCATTAAGATTTTCAGTGACTGCTTGGCAGACACTGAAAATCGCGACGGGTGCAACTGCACCCGTCGCACCCCAGCAAATCCGCCGGCTCCATTCGGAGCCGGCTTCATGTTTGCTGGGGCTTTCCCGCCGGCCCAGCGGGAAAGTTAGAATGGTCCCTGCGGTCATTTGACCGCGGGCGGTGTTTGGGCGGTTTCTGCCCGGCGGGCGGCACCCGCCGCCCGCCGGGGTCGGAATGACCCCCTAAATGTTCACATCTTGTTCACATTTAGTCCGTTCTAGAATAGATTATTTTTTAACTTCATCTGCAATGTTACAATCAATAACACATGTAGGAATTATTCCTTGTAGCCTTTCGGATCATGATTTTTTAAATATATATTAATATTGGATTAACACAGACTCCTAAACCTAATTGGAGATTTAATATCTCTTTATATAAAACACCCCAAGCCAAATTAAACTTATGTCAGCATGTTGAACAATTCCTTGATGAAAATAAGGACTCAGTCACAGATGGTGGTATAATATGGGGAGCTGGCAAAGCAGTCATTAGAGGAATGATTATGAGAGACTCATATATTCTTAAAAAACAACTGAATAGTGAAAGGATATTACTGGAAAAGGAGGTTATATCACTCTCTAAAGATTACAGTAAAACGGAATCTCCTGCGATTTAAACAAATCTACATTCAGCCAAATTCAGACTTAATCATTTGTATACTTCTCATGCTGAAAAATGTCTATTTTTAATTCGCCAACGTAATTATGAAAAGGGGCAGAAAGCTGGAAGACTGCTAGCATATCAACTACGCCAACAGGAATCCTCCAGAACAATATCTGCTATTAAAAATTCTTCAAATAATTTATTTACGCTACCAACAGATATACTGGCACATTTTCAGACCTATTATGAAACACTATATAAATCACTGAACTCTGAAGATACTAAAGAGGAAGATGACTTTTTCACTAATTTAAAGATCTCAAAATTAACCCAAGATCAGAAATAAAGATTGGAGGGCCATGTAACAACAGAAGAAATTGCAAAAGCTATTGACTGTCTAGCCACAAATAAAGCTCCCGGGAGTGGATGGTTTTCCCATCGAATTTTATGAGCTTACAAAAGCTCAAATAATCCCATTATTACAAACAGTTTTTTAACAAAGCTTTAAAAAAGGGTAATTTTTCTCCAGAATTTTTACAAGCACTTATTACTGTAATTCTTAAACCTGACAAAGACCCATTAGAATGCTCTAGCTATAGACCTATCTGTCTCACTAATAAATTCTGATTTTAACATTCTGGCTAAAATATTTGCGATTCACTTAAATTCAGTCATTACATCGCTTATCAATTCATCTCAAGTCGGATTTGTTCCATCTCGATCCTCTTCAAATCATTTTCGAACAATTCTACACTTACTATGGCAACAATGTAATAAATCGGAGGAAAATGTTATACTGTCCCTGGATGCAGAAAAAGCTTTTGATAGAGCAGAATGGGGATACCTATTTTGAACCATGAATAGAATGGGCATTGGTACAGACTTTATTACTTTAACTAAGGAAATGTATCAATTCCCAACTGCAGCGATCACTTGTAACGGTTTCACATCATCTTATTTTAAAATTCTTCGTGGTGCCAGACAAGGATGCCCACTTTCTCCATTGCTGTTTTTTATTGCTCTGGAACCTCTAACTATTGCGATTAGACAAAATATTAATATACAAGGTATTGCTACCCCATTAGGAGAGGTAAAAGTTTTTTGTTATGCAGATGATATTTTACTAACAATATCTAGCCCGGACTCTTCGGTTAAAACCTTGATTACCCTTTTAAATCAGTTCTCGTTATTTTCCTGAAATAAGATTAATTGGTCTAAATGTGAATCCCTACCCATGAACAATAATACTACACCAGCTTCACTAGGTATCTCCCCATTTAAATGGAAATCTTCACATCTTAAATATCTTGAGATTCTACTTAATACTGGGTTGAGGAGTATTATGATGGACAATTTGAATCCTATCATAGATAAACTTAAAAGAGATTTCATAAAATGGTCTCAATTAAATATATCATTGTGGGGTAGAGTACAGATTATTAAAATGAATACAATTCCGAGATTCAATTATGTGTTCTGTATGCTATCACTCCCAATTACTTCTAACTTCTTCAAAAGTACTTCATTTTTTATAACCTGCTTTATTTGGGGAGAACAAAACCCTCGTATGGGTAGTTCAAAAGTACATTCATCTTCTTTAAAAGTAGACCTAAGGCTTCCACATTTAGAAAATTATTGGATAGCCCAACAGTTATCTCATTCAACATATATGATATCCATAAATGATAATACACACTTATGGGTGAAATTGGAACAATGTTTATTGAAAACTACTACTCCCATGGCTATTTATTATACAGAATGTCCATAATATTCACAATTCTCAAATTCAATCATTTGCTCTTCTCAACTAGCATGGCAAAAGGCCCATAAAATGATAAAATGTAATACCTATATTCACTGCTCTAATTTGGAATAATTCTGCAATTATTTATAAGGGTAAAGAACTGAATTGGTTTGTCTGGAGAAATAATAAAATTAATACTCTATCGGACTTATACACACAGAATAACTCCTTGAAATCATTCTCACAATTGCAAGAGACGTATAACCTTCCGAAATCACAGTTCAATAATTTTATTCTGATATCGTCCATTCTAAACTCCAAAACAAACTTGAATATAGATCCCATAATACAATCATCTATTGCTCGTTATATTTGTATATGGAAAAGTTTCAAAAGTACGGTATCTTGTTACATTCTTTTTACTAATCAATAGATCCTTTTCAGACGATACATCTGAAACTTTAAAAACATGGTGGTCCACACGACTTAATATTATCTATTCAGATAAAGATTGGGCTAAAGTTCTGGAGAATTATAATCAGGGCCTTTGTGATGTAAGGTTAAAATTTTATTATTTTAAAATACTACATCGGTGGCATTGGTTACCTTCTAAACTTTACTCGGCTAAACTTAGTCCAAACTCTGATTGTTGGAGATGTCATCAACCTAATTGCGACATCGTACATGTTTTATGAGAATGTCCCGAGATTAAACAATTTTGGACACAAATAACAAATCATTTAGGAAAAATAGTACCTAATATCTCCTCTCAATCACCCTGATTGATTTTATTACATGATTCATGTGGAATGGGTAGAATTACTCCACAAAAGTTCAGATGGTTATTTACTGCAATTAGTCTGACAAACGTTAATATATTACGTTTTTGGAAATCTAATGTTTTTCCAACGGTCCAATCCTGGTTGAAGGATATGTTTGAAATTATACAGTTTGAAAGAGTGATGTATAAACTGAACGATAACTTAAAACAATTTGATATTATCTGGGGCTCTTTCCTAGAATAATTGTGTTTTTCTTTTTATTCTTATGATGATTCATTGAGAAATATTACATTTTCAGACCTTATTCATCAAACTACTATATACGTTTCTTGTAATCCATACGTTGTCAATTTCTTTTTCTTTTTCTTTTTAGTATGTTTTGGGAAAGTATACTGAAACAGAAAATTGTTTGAATGTTTCTTAATAGTTTGTTGTGTATTTTCTTTCTCTTACTATTATTATTTAATACAGAAACATTATGGAAAGTCTTTATTGGTGCACTTGGTCTTTTTGACTATTTATTGTTCATTTTATACAGTCAATGAACAATTTATGTTTATATCTGTTCATAAAATTGAGAAAGAGTTCAAATACAAAAAGTGCAGTGCAGCTGCTAGGGAATGTTGTTCTTGCTAAGTTCAAACAAGCCTTTAGTGCTATTGATACATTTAAAAAATAAACAAAGAAGAACCTATGAACTTTTGGGGGCTTAGGAGGTGGAGCTGTATTACACCCAGGAGGAATACTGTACATAACGACGGGGTCCTGATAGATCATTTCTGTAATTAATTAGCCATAATTCACGTTAAATCAAGAGTTTTGAAAAGGCTTATGAATACCCCTCTGATCTGTTGTATGGTCATGTTGATATTCCTGATTTTAAATATGTTTATTTCGATCTAAACCTCTAAAACCATAAGAACAGACTAAGGTCCATTCATATGTAATATATAGCAAATTTTGAACCATATTCATAATGTATTGAAAACATTCACTCACAGCCTATAAAATGTTTAAATTATTTTTATAACCAAGAATAGAAATAGTATCTCATTTCAGTTGTCTTTTATCATTCCTCGTTTCTACTGCTGCAGTCAAAAAAGCAGCCTCTGGTATGTGGGTAACCTGATATGGTATAAAACGTTAGTCTACAACTTATAACATTTTGTCCATGGAAAGGGTACGAAAAATCTGTTATGTATTGATGAGGAACCGCAAAATAATTTGAAATGCACAGTTGTCTGACGGAGACATTATGCAAAAGCCTAAGCATGGTGTCTCTAAAAAAAAAACGCTGTTTTGGAATAACAGCGTATGATGGATAACATTCACCCTAAGTCTTGTCAGCAAACAATATATATATATATATATATATATATATATATATATATATAGAAAAACGCGAATGAGTCAGCCCCAAACGCGGCAGGCTGTAACAGGGTCATGAACCCTAAATACTCAGCAACAAATCACTTCTTAAAAAGAAGGAGAAGTTACAGCCACTCGTGTCACTAAAAAAGTAAATTTAATGTGGCAGAATAAACAAAACAGCAAATAAACTCTAACGCGTTTCAGGAGACAAAGCTCCCTTGTTCACAGAGATATCACCAGCCCCATTTCCCTCTCCATTTTACATACTATCCAAAATATAAACATAAAAAACAGACTAAACTTCCTTTGTACATTGATGGCTGCCATATTTGAATGTACCACTAGTACCATAAACTTAACACCAATTAAACATAATTAAACATAACAGTCAACCTTATTCACCAAATTCTCCATGTGATTGTAACTCACTTATATATATATATTTTATATTTAATCACTTCTTATGAAATTATAACAGTTAACTATTTATCTACTGCCCAAACTTACTTCATGTTCTGAATGCATCATTACCATAATCTCACCTTAATTATCATACCTCTTGTAATTAGTGGACATTCTCAAAGCCATGCATTTATATAGTCCTTGGATTAAATTAATATAATAGCTCTTTTGCTAGTTAGTGCAAATGTACAGATAGTTCTTCGTCCTTATTCATCCCTATAGGGTCCATCGTATTACATTTAATAATCAGCCTGGATTCCAGTTTTCGCAGATCCAAAGTCCTATTGCCACCTCTTACGCTCATTAGGATCCTGTCAAGAACCATGAACTGTAGTTTGTTTACATTTTTGTCATGATATTCCTTGAAATGCCTTGCCACAGGATATGACTGGTCTTCGTTCTTAATTGCTCTCATATGCTCCAGGATACATTTCTTAGCTATATGTATCATGCTACCTATATAAAATGTATTGCATGGACATTTTAAAGCATAAATACAATAATCTGATATGCAAGAAACATGCTTCCTTATTATAAAAGGCTTTTTCGTCCCTGGAAAATCCACCTCCTTACAATTAGAACTGAATTTGCACGCTTAGCATTTACCACAAGTATAAAATCCTTGAATGGACTTTGTTTGTTCATCTCTGGATATCAAACTGTGGCTTAGCACATCTTTCAGAGAGCGGCTTCTTTTGAAAGTAAAGGCTGGATAGTCATCTAATAATTTACCTATATGTTCATCTGTTCTGAGGGCCGGCCAGAATTGCGAAAAGGCCTTTTTGATATCATTAACCCTATTGTGATAAGAGGTTATAAATCTTATCTTAATATTCTCTTTTTTACTATTATCCAACTTTTCAACCAGAAGATCCTCCCTATTAATTTTTCGGACCCTTTTTAATGCTTTATTGATGACCATCTGTGGGTAACCTCGTTCTCCAAATCTATTAACCATTACTTCAACCTCACTCTCAAATGTAGTTTCTAAACTACAGTTCCTTCTAGCCCGTAATAGTTCCCCATACGGGATACTATAAATTAAATTCTTTGGATGGCTACTGGTTGCATGAAGGATACTATTACCCGCTGTGTTTTTCCTAAAAAGTTCACATTCTAATTCGTCCTTTACTACTTTAATTTTCACGTCCAAAAATTCCAACTCAGCTGAATTCAACGTACAGCTGAACTTTAAATTTAACTGGTTATTGTTCAATTCCTCGACAAAATGAAGAGCGGATGCTTTACTACCTCTCCAAATACAGAAAATTTCGTCAATATACCTCACCCAAAGGACTGTAGTCCCCTGGCATTGTCGGTATAATGTATTATCAAAAATGAAAAAATTGTAAGTCAGACACATTCGTATCATGTCTAATAACATTTCGGTGTGTAAGAGGTATGACAATGATCTGGCCCTCAAAAAGTGTCTCAATGCCCTTTTCGTGTGGAATGCATGTATATAAACTATTAACATCTAAGCTAAGGAGAAGATAGTCTTCTTCCCAACCTATTCCTTCAACGGTCTGTAAAAAATCTCTGGTATCTTTGATGTAGGAAGGAAGAGACTCCACAAAAGGGCGCAAGAAAAAATCTACATACTTGGAAACATTTTCCAACAGACTACCCATGGATGATACAATGGGTCTCCCGGGTGGATCTGTTGCATTTTTATGTAACTTGGGTAAAAAATAAATTGCTGCGGTTCTGGGGAATTCCACCTTCAAGAATTGGTACTCCTCTAGTTCAATCAATCCTGAGTTCCCCCATTCCTCTAATCTATCATACACTTCTTTCTTAGCTTTTAACATTTCATTTCTGTCAACAACTGAGTAGCTTTCTCTATCTTGTAGTTGTCTTAACCCTTCCTTTAAATAATTGTCTCTAGATAAAATTACAACATTTCCACCTTTGTCGGATTGTTTAATCACTATACTTTTGTCACTCTGAAGAGATTGGATTGCTTTTCTATGTTTCATTGATAGATTATCAAACCTAGGTCTCTTTGTGTACCTGAGAGATTTCAAACATCCAATTACACCTCTCTCAAAAACATTAATAGCTTCACAATTTACTGATGGTAAGAAAGTTGATTTAGATTTGAAATTACTAGGACATCTTTCATCAAAATCAATCCCCAATCTGGGATCAATTCAAAATCGGATCTTGTTCCGCTACAGTACTTTCATCGAATTCACATAAAGTATGCAATAAATCAATATCTCCAATTTCCAAAATTGATGGCTTATTAATGCTATTAGTGTTTCCGTCCTTCACTTTGGTTTCAAACCATTTTTTAAATTTTAACTTTCTCACAAAATGAAAAAAATAAATACGACTTTGTGTGTAATCAAATTGCATAACTGGACAGAATGATAAACCTAATGCTAGTACTTCACGTTCCGTATTAGAGATTATTCTTGTGGAAAGGTTAACAACTGTCTTTTTTTGCATTACTTCATTGATGATTGACCCCTCGTCTGTACTCCTTTTGAACCTTCCTTTGAGTCTCTGAAGCCTCTTCTTGATCTTACTCCTCTTCCTCGCCCTGCGTGAGCTCCTCTGCCTCTCCCCACTTGGCCCATGGATCTTCCCTGGGCTATCAGGTCGAACTCATTTAAAACATTGTCTTTTACTCCACAACTATCAGATTTCTTCACCGTCCTGTACTGCTCTGCTCACTTCCAGTTGTGTTTTGGTTGTTTCCTCTTCTGATGTCAAGTTCTTATCAGTCTCTGTTCTCATATTCCAAAAGCCTTCTTTTGACCTATTTCTAATCATTTCATATTTTCTTCCAAAGGTGAGAATCTGTCCTTTCTCATAGTCATTAAGATCCCTTAAAAATTTCTGTTGTTTCTTCGCCTTTAAAAGATCCTCAGTTTTTCGTAATTTATCATTACACTTCTCCATTTCTCTTTCAAATTCTTCTGCAGTACAGATGTCCTTCAATTCCTTAGTTGTTGCTTCAATCTTTTCACTCAATTTCGCTTGATCCTTCCATGCATATTTAACTAGTATCTTTAACATATTCATACTGCACTTATGATTATTCTCCATCCATTCCACAACCATTTCATGGTCTGGGTTGTCAAAAGTAGGTGTAATAAAGATCCTCAAACCCCTAGGGATTCTTCCACTGTCTATGTATTTCTGCAAAGTTACTGCCTCCCACCATTTGGACTGTTCTTTTTGGAATATTTCCACAAGTTACTCCATAAGCTTCGCTGATTTTTAACTCCTCCTCCATTACTTCCCATATCCGAATTTTTATTATTAATTGCACTGAATAGTGCCTCTGCTGCCGCCAGTCGTGAAACATTTCTATCAGAAGCCATTATGCTGTCTGCCAGTAAGTCAAAAAAGGAAAAAATCAAAGTGTCACTCTCTCTATGAACTCACAGAGTCTTCCGCTGCTATTACCCAGCTTAAATATCTTGATGTTCTTGAAAAATGTATCTCTTTTACTGTATGTGGGTCACATTCATCAGTCACTCATTCCATAAGAAATAACATCATTATAATAATTAGAAATCTTGTCCCAGCTTTAAATCAGTTTGTAATAAATTCAAATAAATTTTGAATCCTTCAAAAAGTAATAAGTAGTCCGTACTCACATTATAGTAGCAGTCCCTTTTCTACTGTTTAAAGTTGTTTCCAAATGATATTTTCATTTGATGTATCAGTGTGGCGCTGTTCTTCAGCTTCCGCTAGTAATCCTCAAAAGATATCTTAAATAAACGTCCCCAAAGCAGTTTATTGTTTCCGCGTGTGCATGTGCTTATGGCTAAGAAACGTATCCTGGAGCATATGAGAGCAATTAAGAACGAAGACAAGTCATATCCTGTGGCAAGGCATTTCAAGGAATATCATGACAAAACTGTAAACAAACTACAGTTCATGGTTCTTGACAGGATCCTAATGAGCGTAAGAGGTGGCAATAGGACTTTGGATCTGAGGAAACTGGAATCCAGGCTGATTATTAAATGTAATACGATGGACCCTATAGGGATGAATAAGGATGAAGAACTATCTGTACATTTGCACTAACTAGTCGTGATAACAATATTAGTTTTTTCTGACATAATTTTACTATATGAGTTTTGATTTGATATTATTAATGTTTTCCCATTTCTATCTCTTGACAGGAATTCAAATTGAGCACATAAAAGCAAAAGAGCTATTATATTAATTTAATCCAAGGACTATATAAATGCATGGCTTTGAGAATGTCCACTAATTACAAGAGGTATGATAATTAAGGTGAGATTATGGTAATGATGCATTCAGAACATGAAGTAAGTTTGGGCAATAGATAAATAGTTAACTGTTATAATTTCATAAGAAGTGATAAAATATAAAATATATATATATATAAGTGAGTTACAATCACATGGAGAATTTGGTGAATAAGGTTGACTGTTATGTTTAATTATGTTTAATTGGTGTTAAGTTTATGGTACTAGTGGTACATTCAAATATGGCAGCCATCAATGTACAAAGGAAGTTTAGTCCGTTTTTTATGTTTATATTTTGGATAGTATGTAAAATGGAGAGGGAAATGGGGCTGGTGATATCTCTGTGAACAAGGGAGCTTTGTCTCCTGAAACGCGTTAGAGTTTATTTGCTGTTTTGTTTATTCTGCCACATTATATTTACTTTTTTAGTGACACGAGTGGCTGTAACTTCTTCTTCTTTTTAAGAAGTGATTTGTTGCTGAATATACATATATATATATATATATATATATACATATACACACATATATATATAGTTATATAATGAAAGACTCTCTTATAATGATTGCATATACTGCAAATTCAATAATGTATGCTTTGTACTGTCCTACATTTTTCAATAAATTAAATATATATATATAATTCATAAAAAATCTTCAGCCGAGTTAGACAGGGTTCTAAAGCAGTGGTAGATCTTTACGAGAAATACATTCTGAGAGTTTCCTGACAAAATCACCTTCATGCCAAAAGCACATCCTTAGCCAACGCTGATCCTTTTTCATTTTATTCTGTGGGAAGTCAAAACGTTCTCTGCTTCCAAGTTCTGTACTTTTAATTTTTACACACTTGATCCATGGAATCACCAACGTCCTCAACACCAAGACAGTCATTAATGATATTATGGTTCAACCATGACAATCTTGATTGGATCTTTTATAACGCCATGCATAAGTCCTCATGAAATCAAAATGAGGAGCTTGAATGAGGTATGCCCAGTAGGCTTCTGAAGAATCTGATTTTCACTCTTTGAAGTCTCATCACCTTTACATGTCCCCAATCCATTCACCTCATGAGTAGGAAGTGGGACACATTTCATGTTGTACATAAGTCAACCTTTGTACAACATGTTAACGACTTACTGCTGAGGAAAATGAAAAAAAAGTCCAATGTAAATGTGAACTTGTCTTCTAATCATCTGGAATGGGGCTTTTTTAATGGAGAGTCAAACGTGGTACCCATGTAATAGAAGACATGAGCTCTTTGGAGTTTTGTGTTTTTATTTTAGATTCTTTTTGTTTTGGCATTTCTTGGGTCCTTGACTATGACATAATATCAAGAGAATTTTGTTTTGAGAAACAGGCCTTCCAGAAATACTATGTAACTTTGTTCAAAGATTAGGCATTTGTCATTATGTATGTGAGAGTGATGTCATCAGCATCTAGTAGAATTGGAAAGCGCTCCCTACCTGTACTTAGCTCCCTCCTCAATGTCAACTCTGCTTGCTTTGCATATAAGGTAATGAGGACGGGAGCCAAAATGCAACCCTACTATACTTCCCTAAATGACTGCAAACTTTATGAGCCCTCTTCTCTTGAGCAATAACTCACTCAGGCAGATATATCTAGATCTATTTGTCTTAGTAAGTCCATTACTCCCATTAACTCCAGAATAATGCACAGCTATCCCCAGTTGACCTTCGAAAACCATGGGTAGGTAAAAGCTAGATGCAGAGTGCCTTTTTGAGCCACAGTGTAGTTGTCATAAGTTACAAATGAAGGCGTTGTTCAAATGATGCATTTAGGCCCTGTCTGAAACCATAGTAGCAGACTGCCACAAATCCTTTCTCTTGTTTCCAGCATCGCAGCATTCAACGCCCCACGTCCAGAAGAATAAGAAGAAGAGGGATAACAGTTGCCAGGCAACATCAGTGCTTAATGTGAGCCAGTGGTGGCCGGTGGGGCCCCCATAGTACTCATTTTTAAGATGAGCACTTATTTTCCCTCAACAAAATTGATCCAAGAGAGAGAAAATCGAAAGTGGGAAAGATGGAGAAAGAGAAAGACTGAAAAACAGTGATAAGGAGAGAAAGCAGAGGCCTAATAGAACCTGCAAGAGTGAGATAAAGAAGCAGGGAGTGTTTGGTGGGAGATTAAAGAGGCATGAAGTGGAGTCTAGGTGAAGCAGCTTTGCTATTCAGCGCCCTGACTTTTGAATGTGACTTGAGTATTACAAAGAAAGTGGTGCATATAAAGATGACTCAGTAACATGATGGGGATGCTGAAATACAGTTGGGAAAGAAAGGGGCATGGGAGAGGGGCATGGTGTCGGGTAGGGTGATAAAAGATGCGAAAGGGCCACGGGACCAATATGAAACTAAGACATTATGAGGTCTTGTGGTTAATGAACAATCAATAGATGCACGAAGGGAACTGTATTATTTGGTGTAGCTAATACTAGAGAGATAGGACCCATTTGGTCCAACACTATGTCCCCGTGCAATTAGGAACAATAGTTATCTCCAGGGTGATGCCACCAAAAAGGATAATGAGGTATGGCCAGCCCTCATGGGCAGACTATCACAGCCCACCTGAGCATACATCATCCTTTATCGGGCTTTGTCGGTATTAAATAATGGCGATTAGGTAAGCAGTGCAACCCGAACCTGCCACAGACCTGACACAGCAGTACAGAATGCTCCAGTCACCCGCGCCCAGTGCCTTTCATCTTTGAGCGGGCTCCCCTGCGCCTGCTGGCCTTCTTCTATCTGTCCAGGTGAGTCCAACCCACCTGTATGGCAGTAAGCAACTTTTAATATCAACAGGAGTGTAACCACTTATCCCAGTATTCACCAAGGAGTCCCTCTAGTTTCTTTTGGGAGAATCTTACCAGCTATTTTCTACCACAATTACATTATTTCTCCTGTGTACTCATAGCTAATAGCATCATCATGGGGTCTCTTCCTTCCCCTAACCAAGGGGATACTTTCCACACAAGTCCAGGAAACTATTGGGGATCTGTGAACCAAAATTCTAATAAAAGTGCAGTGACAGTGATTTTAAAAATACCTCTATCGCTCAGCTACATTCCAACTTTACTATGGCTGGGATAGGGTATGTTTCAAAACAAATATAATGTCATAGGAACAAATTACATGTTCTTCACATATATCAGGTCAGGTCGACATGTTTCAGCCCAATCTTGCCCATAAGGGTCTTGAGCTTTCTCCAGGACCAAAGAATCTACGGATCCCAAAGCGCCCAGATATGGATTTTACCTTCCAGGACTTCTCAATCTAATGTGATGATTTCACAAGCTCCATAATTGTGGTGCCCCAATGCCCCTATAATGAAGGCACATATATAGAAGTCATATCATTAATTAATATAATTTATTTTATAAATCTATTTTCACATCTTTTTATTGAATGTGAAGGTGTTCACACATGCCTTACTTTGTGTATAACCCTAGATCAACTACCACATAACACATATTCAAAACTTACATAGTCAAAAATAAATTAAAAAGAGAAAATTCCTCCTTTTGTATGAATGGCACTCCCGCCCCCTGAATTCAAAGATGACCTTTATTCATTCAAAACACACAATTCTCTTGCATTTCACCTACCTTATTCAGAGAATCACCCACTTCTGCTATTTACAGAGTCACATCTCTTGTTGTTTTACAACACTATAAAATCAAGCAGATGTGAACATAATTTATTTGCTCGTACTCATCAAAGCCTTTGCTTAAACTTTCCTCTGTTAGCCAGCTTTCCATAAAGTAATTTAAAGAAATGGGGATTATCACGATGAGGAAACTTTCCTTACATCGGATGCCCATACTTGCAGCAGGCAACAGTGAAAAACAGGGGTTCCATTGCTTATTCTGTGTTCACTTATCCATAGTGGCCTCAGTCGTCACATTAACTTATGAAGCTGTTGTAAATCTTTCCACGCTCTAGAACAAGCTGCCCATTCTATTTCTGAAAGGCTCCTGATTAAAATAACCACTTTGCAGTCATATGCTGCTGTTTAGAAGCACCAAGATGAAGCTTTAAATGTCCCTAAACATTAATATATGGCGAGATGCCTCTGCAGTATTTCTAAAACCAAGTCAAGCCAACTCCTGAAGTAGGGGCTCTCTCCTCTCCATGCCCTGGTTATGATAATTGTAATCACGTACATTTACAAGGTCACCTTTTTTACACACAAAAATATGTTTATTTTGTCTCACAATCCAAAAAGGGAGCACCCTGTCTTACATTTCAGCTCAAATAGCCCCAAAGCATTATGATAAATGCAGTCATTAAAATGAATTTGAATAATATTTCAAAAAGTCTTTCACCATAAATGGGTGCAGCAAGTGCTGTAACATTGTAGAAAGTTTTTCACCATAAGTTGGTGCAGTGAATGCCGTATCTCAGGACACGTGTTTCTGGTTTTCGGCCCTCATCAGCGGAGAGCAAAGTGTGGCAGACGGGGTTGCTGGAAATGCCGCCTACACGTATTCTCAGGTTTTTGTACCACTCAGTAGGCGCACAGGTGCTTCACCAGAGCTCGTCAGCTCAAAGGCTCATTGGACTCCAAAAGGGCAGGGTTTTAGTGGCAGGGTGTTTCTGGTTGCTTCTGTGATCTGATTGATGGAAAAGGGCAAACTTGTTAGCAGTATTAGAGATGTCAAGGGTGCTATTCACCCGAGGAGAACTATGAATGCTTGTGAAGTGACTTACCTTTGGACATGCTGCCTTGTTCTCTTCAAGATCTGCCTGTAGCAGTAGTTTACTAGGCATTTTTCAAAAGGGAGCAGACCTCTTCAGGGCATAGACCCACTCTAGTTCCTCCCATGCTTTTTTCTTCAATGTCTTGATGTTTCGTTATAAACTTCTCTGCAATGAATTATCCCAACTTTTAACCGTGGATCACACTTCCACGCAGGAGTAAAACAGTATTTGGCTTGGAGGCAGCTCTTAATTTGTTAAATAGTGCAGGGGATCAACGTTTTTTTAGGAGCCTGCCACTTATACTGCCTAATACTGTGGCTTGCTGAATGACCAGGCTATCTAGAGTTGATTCCACTTCATGACTCTTACTTCCACCACTTTACACTTCCTGGTTCTTCATCTAACTCGTGCAGGCTCTTTTCCTGCCCTGCGGTCACTTTTTTGTCACCCTTTTCCCCCTTCTGTTTATTTCCTTTATCTGCTCTGGATCCATGTCTGATGATACAACATAAGTCCTCGTTCCTAAGAGGCCCACCACCAGCACGAATTACGCATTGCTTCCAGTAAGAAACGTTAAACTACTTGTAGTAGGAAAGCAGTATATGCCTGGAAAGTAGTTAACGTAGGTTGTAGCTGTCTGTGTTTTCATTCAAACAGATACACATATATCGAGCAGGGATGAATCAACATCCTATTTATGAAATAGGAAAATGCTACAGGTTTATGGTTTTTGAATATGTTACAGATTACTTGGTTATCTTTCTAGAAACGTTCCTGATACAAAGGCATAATCAATAATACTACAGCTTCCTCTACCTGCAATTGTTGATGTGGAAGTGATGTTTTTTTGAGAAATTGCTGCCCCGTCATAAGCTCACAATTCCAACAGAACTTTTCATAGTGTATATTGAAATGAGTCAGAAGCTGGTGGCGCATGGGCGAATATGCTATATGGCTTGATGATTTTCAACCAGACACGCCGGGCCCACCTACGCACACACATAAAAACACACACTTTGGGGGTTATTCCAACTTTGGAGGAAGTGGTAATCCGTCCCAAAAGTGACGGTAAAGTGACGGATATACCACCAGCCGTATTACGAGTCCATTATATCCTATGGAACTCGTAATACGGCTGGTGGTAAATCCGTCACATTTGGGACGGATTACCACCTCCTCCAAAGTTGGAATAACCCCGTCTCTTTTTCTCTTCAGCAAATGTCTGATCAACAATAAACACTGGAGGGTTGTGTGAAATGGTAGAAGCTGGGGATATCAATCGTTCTCTCCTAGTGAAGCTATTGTTCTCAATATTTTCGGGTTAGAGTCACTCAAATAGGAATGCAGCGTTAATCGTTGGTTGGCACTAGAGGGGGTAGAAAAGTTTTACTTGCACAGACTGATGTATAACAGAACCCCAGAACAACAACAGAAATCTGAGAGGTGAGGCACCTGCCGAAATTATTTTAAAAATGTAAAAAATTAATTTTAGCAAGTGACAGTCTTTAAAGGGAATCGCCGTAAGGTCCCCCCTCAACACTTTGGTGAGTTTTGTACCCACGAGAGTCGCCTCCGTATGACAATCTCTTCAATTCTTGAATTCTTCGATGGCCAGTGTTTGCTTGTAGTCAATGTATTATTTTAAAGTTTAATTCTGTAAAATGTGCCCGATGATGGGGCTTCATTAGGTGGGACGTCAGTGTGAATCGTTGCCTAGACTATGTGAGCAGCGGGAGTAACCTTAAGACCAGAAGGGTGACGTTTGGGCAAAGCCTTTACTGATGTAAAATGGGTGTCTTTTTATATCCCATATTATTCATTCTACCATGCCTGCCACTTTGTCTCGCCTCCGGGTGAGGAACGTTATGATTAATCACTGGAGACAGCAAACAAAGATCTTCTAACACAGCTGCCATATTTAAATCCCTACATGTCCGGGTAGTCGGTTCATCGCGGATAGATGGTTTAGTGGGAATGTCATGGCTTGTTCAATCGAGGACGATCTAGGGGAAATGGAGCTCGCAAGTAGGGAACATATAGGCTGAATTTTATTCAGCAGCACGCCCATTGCGTACCTGAGGTACATGCCACGTGGCCCTCCTGTGCTACCAATTTAACATACAGCACCAGTATTGGCTGCTACGATTCCCTTAAAAAACACAGGCTAGAGCCCCATTTTCCTACAGCCGTGTCCAAGAGACAAGGGGAGGTGGTCTAGCCTGTCTCTTCCACCCCTGGGTGGTGGTTGGGTGCTCCTGAACCCGTTCCATGACAGATATCCTCAGCTGCTCTGCCTAATCCAGTACAGGGGACTCTGGTTTCTGGAACCGCGTCACCGAAATAAAACTCTCTCCGCGAGCCTTGGGTCTCGGGCCAATTGACAGAGCTAATTCTAGTTAAATGTGCTTAATAAAATCGTTTAATATAAATATCTGATCGACCATGAATAGCTAATACATCATACAGCCGTTCTAAAAGTCATGAACTTTGGGCCATATTTATACTTTTTGACGCACAACTGCGCCAACGCAGTTGTGCGTCAAAAATGTTATCGCCGGCTAACGCCATTCCAACGCACCATGCGGGTGCCTTATTTAAGGAATGACGTTAGACGGCGCTGTGGACTGGTCTGAGTAAAAAAAAATGAATCACACCAGGCAGCGCTGGCGTAGGGGAAAATGGGGGTTGTGCGTCAAAAAATGGTGCAAGTCAGGTCTGAGGCAAAAATCATGCCTCAAACCGGACTTGTGCCATTTTTTGACGCTCAACCCCAATTGACATGACTCCTGTCTTAACAAAGACAGGAGTCATGCCCGCTTGCCCAATGGCCATGCCCAGGGGACAGAAGTCCCCTGGGCATGGTCATTGGGCATAGTAGCATGTGGGGGGCCCAAATTAGGCCCCCCCTATGCCACTTAAAAAAAACTTGATAAAATACTTACCTGAACTTACCTTTACTTACCGGGATGGGTCCCCCCATCCATGGGTGTCCTCCAGGGGTGTGCGAGGGTGGCAGGGGGCGTCCCTGGGGGCAGAGGAGGGCACCTCTGGACTCCTTCCGAGCCCACAGATTCCTTAACGCCTGCCCTGACCCAGGCATTAAAAAACAGCGCACATCAGGCTGTGCGACGTTTTTTAAGGCCCACCCCCTCCTGTGCGTCAAAATGACGCTGGGGTATAAATAAGGTGCACAGGCCTTAAAGTAATTTTTTGGGCTGGAACGCCTACCTTGCAGATCATTAACGCAAGGCAGTTTCCCGCTTCCAAAAAATGATGCACACAGTGGAATTTTGACGTCCGCGGGTCGGGTGTCAGAGTTTAAATATGGGGCAAGGTTTGCGCCGAATGTGCGTCAAAATTTTTGATGCACGTTCGGCGCAAACCGAGTATAAATATGCCCCTTTGTCTCTTCTCAAAATATAACGACTGGGTAATGAGTCACAGAGGACTTTCATGACCACATAGAGATGTGCAGAGGCCACTGTCAGTGTGTCCTTGTTAGGACCAGATCTCGGAGACGGGTACATTATTTATTGCACTCATACACCATTCAGTACAAACAAAATGGTGTCAGGGCGTCGCTGGCATCACAACTGAAGTAAAATTTGGAGTTATGAAAAGTTCCAAACAGTTAATACTGTCTCACTGACAGAGAAAGACTGTACCACATTGGAGAGCAATGAGAGAATTCACACTGTCCTTTAGGTACCATTTTAAAAGAAAGAATAACATGAGCGCCTGCTTCATGGAGTGCAAATTCATACCCAGTATAGATGCCTTTGTTGTACGTAAGTGGACGAGCTTGCTTCAAAGTTTGGGCAAAAATGGCAAAAACGATGCATTTTACAACACATTTTTCATTATACATTCCATTTTATATGTTTTTAAAGCATAGTAAATGGTGACCTCACAGTGCACCAGGACACAGCAAACCTTATTGGGACTCTTTCATGATTCGGCACCATCACATTCTAACAGTGCCTCTCATCTCCAATAGCATCTCTCTCACATATTTAATTTGTTTTATAGTGCCTCTCTTACCAATGTAGAGCTTTGGAGCACTTTACATCATACAGAGAGACAATGAATCATAAGTTTATAAATCAGTGTACAGAGCTTCACCTGCTCCTTCTCCATCAAGTAGACCCCAGCTGGACAGGCTCCAGTGGCCTTTGAAAGAATTGGCCAGGTGCATTCTGGGAAACACATTCCCAACATCTCCGAGCTTCTAGACCCTTGAAATGGTGTTGTGGATACCCACAGATCCCTGCCTGGAAACAAAAAGAAAGTCTGCCCTGCTGAACCCCTGGTCTGCAACAAAAAGGACAACACTCACAAGGACTGCATCTGCTGCACACTCTGGGCCTCACAAAAGAGGACTTTGCCTGGCTTTTAAAGGATTCACGAGTCGACTCCCTGTAAGCAATAGGTATAAAGGAGCTAACAACTCCTGCCAGAAAAGCCCAGCTGGACAGCATTCAGTGGACACAATGATTTGACCAGGTGCATTGTGGGAATTGTAGCCCCAGTGTCCCAAGGAGCAACTCAGAGGTTCTGGAACCTTGGGTTGGTGTTTTGGACCACCCACTTCCCGGCATCAGAAACACTACTGGAAGAAAGTGTAAAAGTGTTACATTGCGGGTGGCCAGAACTCTTGACTTTGTCCCAGTCCAGCTAAACCTTTTTTTTTTAACCCTTTGAGCTCTATTTTCTTCTAAACACTAGTTTTACTTTTAATCTTTAAAAATTCATATCTCTGCTTCCCTAAATTGGATTTCTGTTGCTTTGGTGTCTTTTTTTTTATCATAAAACTATTTCTTAACTTTACAAATTGGTGTTGTATTTTTATTGTGTGCTGGGTCTTACTTATTTAATGCTTGGTGTTGTTAAATACATCTTTTATTGAAGTTGTTTTTTAAATTCTGTTTGAAAATGCCACTTTTAAAAAGTATGCATTTTCTTGCTTAAACCATTCTGTGACTCTGCCTGTTTGTGGATTGTCTGTCTGGGTCAGTTTGACAGTTGGGCTGTTTTGCACCTCTCTAGACAGTGACACAAAGGGGGCGGGGTGCAGCCTGCATATCCTGATGAGCCATCTGAGCTAGAGGGTAGGGAGGAGTTGTCATTCACACCAGAAAGGACTGTTCCTGCCTTAGATAATGCAGTCTCTGACCCCCCTGGTGTGTGTCTAGGGCCTGGCCTGGACAACGAAGGATCTGTCAAACACTTGAAACTTCGCTTTGAAGTTTTCCAACTTTAAAGGCAGAAAGGGGTATAAGTGGAATACCCAAAACCCCAGACTTCTAGAATCTTTCTGGAATCAAGAGAAACCTCTGCCAAGGAGAAGAGCTGAAGCGCTGAAGGAGGAGTACTGTCCCTTTTCTGGACTGTCATGCAGTTGCTACTTCTCCCTGAAAAGAGCACAAAGGGTGAACTTTGCTGTTTATCCTGCTTGCGAAAGTTATCCAAGGGCATGGAGTAAAGCTTGCCTCCTGTTGGAAGTCTCAGGGACACCAAAGACTTCAGTTTCCTTGACCTGCAGCACCGGGAACTGTATGTTTTGTGCTGTTGAAGAGGAAAAAACCACAGAGACACGACCAACGAATCCACTAGCCTGCACCATGACCTGCCGTCGCCACACAGAGCCGCACTGCCCTGCTTCATACTACGACCATGGCCTCACTGACTCAGTCATCAGACGACTTCACCGAGCCGCTGCTCACACTGCGACCTGTGGGCCCCGCACCTCAGCATCACCTGCTCACACTGCAGCCTGGGCATCCCCGACGGCGCCGCACCTGCTGACAGTTGCGCCGCCGCCTGCACCGTGGCCTGTGGACACCGTTCATGAGGTACACGAAGCACCGTCCCGCAGCCCCGGGCCACCAACGCCAGCATCATCGACTCCCGTGTTGTCACCAGGCATCCTGCCACACTGTGACCTGTGGACACCGCTCGTGAGGGTCACGAAGCACCATCCTGTCCCACACCGCTGGCTTGGGCCTACCAACGACGGCACTTCAGCAATGATGCCCCCGCTGCCTGTACCGTGACCTGTGCACACCACAAATAACACTGTCCTGCTTCACACCGCAGCCCTGGTCTCAGCGACACTGCTGGATGACCATCACCGAGCCACTGCCTGCACTGTGACCTGTGGGCACAGCACGTCACACTGTCCCGCTTCCCGCCACAGCTCCGACTCCATCCACGCCAGCGCTCCTGACTTCATCAGCCTGGAGTTCGATCTGCAACTCGTGTGACTTCAAGGGCCCGATGACTCCTGCACTGACTCCGGAACCAACACTGCAACGCCAGCGACGCCGCTCTCCGGAGCTCACCACGAGGATCCCAACGCCCTGCAGACCCAAGGTACTGTTTGTCTGCAATTTGTCATCCCCGTGGCAGACAGGACCATAATTTAGTGGAGACATCTGTGGTTCACAAATGGGACCGCTTTGAACAACCCCCAACTTCAAAGGCACACTTGAGTATAACTATGAGTACCAAACTTAAGCAATTCAACACCTTCAGCAATTTAGAGATGCATTTGCAGGAGCGCAGGATGGAGTCCCAGAACTGCGCAGTGCACAATGCCAGAGAATCTGTTGTGCACAGGAGTATTTACTACCTGGGAAGGGATCATGCACCATTCCTGCATCATGGCGGTCCTGGACACTCTGCTTGCTCCAGTGTGACACTCTAAAGTGTGCTCTTCAAGGGCTTGTTGGCTTGTCCCCTGTTCTGTGTGGAGGTCTCAGGGTCACCAAAAAGCTCTTGCGAGAGACCCATACCTTCTACTGTGTCATCTGGAGAGTGGTGCCCTCTTACAAGTCTATGCCATTCTCTGGATTCCACCGCGTAGCAGCGGTGTGACCATGGAGCTAAGAACTGTGCCTGGAGACCGGATTTGCCTGGTGCGGAAACTGCAAAGTACTACCCGCATTCAAGGTGCGTGCCTTCATTGTAGGGCCAAGTCACGTATAAGCATTTGGCTGGTAGTGAACAGATTACGGTTTTCAGGACTGTCACTGAGACACCCGCATTTCTCTCATGCAACACCTGACTGCATGCTCATTTCATGCGGTGTCTGTGTCACTGGTTGCAACCCTCGGAGTTAGAAGCATACCCGGAGCAGTGCTGTGTTGTACCTCATTCGGGACCACTGAACTGGCGTCTCTGTGTGAGTGACCAGAGCAGTACGGTGTGGCTCAAGTCATCAAACACAAGACGTACCTCATTTTGGAGGGGGGGGGGGGGCTGGCATTGAATCTTGTAGTGTGCAAGCGGGATTCTGTGGTGTGACTTGAGCCATTGTGCACCAGATGTTGTGCCTCATTCCAGGGAGGCACGACATTGATGACCTTTTATGTACGAGAGCAACATTGAGCATTTGGTGAGTGCATTTGGAGTCGCCTCAGACACAAGGCCTTGTGCCCATACCAAGAGGGCACGGAATTTGGTAAACTCTTTGTGTGTAGCCAGGACTTCTGGGGTAGTCCAAGTTATTGCACCCCAGACATGGTGTCTCCTGTTCTGGGAGGTGCCGGATTGGGAACTATCTGTGTGGAGTGTGTCTGGCTTGGATAGGCGCCATGGTGAACAGCAAGTCCCAAGGCAACCCTCACCCTTTGCCTTGCAGACAGAGGCCCATGCCGGAAGAGCAGTGTGGAGACCCCCTGAGTGAACTTTCTGAGTGGAGACCTAGCCTCCATTTGCCGATTGCTCTGATCAACTATTCTCTCTTTCTTCCCCTGTACCTTTGCCCTGGTTACTTGACTGATTGTAACCACTGGTCTTGAGCGTACTAGTACCCGGGGAAAGATTGCTTATTTTCTAACTCTGAGGGGGGGGGGGAGGAATTGTTTGGAGGGTGGAGGAAGGTTTGGGTCCAAGAAGGGTCTGCAAACTCAATTACACCTCACCTGCTGGCTGTCAAAGTTCCGCAATAGGGAGCTGGAAGCAAGTGCTTGTGAGTGTGTATATGCTAGCGTGATGGATATCTGTGGCACTGCACAGCGATGTGGAGTAAGAGAGTGGGAGCGGGTGTCCGGGATAGATTTCACCACACTTCAGCGTTGCAGGGAATGCTGTTTACAATAGCAGTTGGCATTGACGTTCACTGGCGCGGCCTAGGCTGTGGAGCTATTTCAAAAGTGCTACAGTTCTCTGTATGTATACGTTGTTGCTATTGTTCGGAACTGGGATGCATCCTGACTATTTTATATTGCATTGGGGTGATAGCTGGTGTGTGCTGCTAACGCGGTAACATTGCATGTGGGTACAGGGGGGTAGTATTGTTTTTCTCATGTTTACATACTACTGCTGATGTATTAACACTGTTGAGCCTCATACTACTAGTGATCCTTTCACATTTTATCTATACCCAGATTTACATGATGTTCATGCGGTGTTAATTCATGTGTGTGTTGAATACAATTTTTATTTACATACACCTCGCATGAAGTCTTGTTTCTGATGCTCAGTGTACTTATTGTGTGGGCGTACTGTGCCAATGCTTTACAAATGCCTCTGTGATAAGCCTGACTGCTTTGTGCCAAGCTACCAAATGGTGAGCACAGGTTATACAGTGAGTGTAATCACCCATCCCCTGACGGGAGTGGTAGGTGTAGCCTGGCTAGGGCCTCACCTAAGCCAACCGTAACTTGCCGCATCCAACATTTTGGTGGTCAAGCAGTAGGATAAGTCTTGAATTTGCGCAGCCTCACATGGTAACTGACTACGTGCCACAACTTTACATTGGTATAAGTGTTACTTTGTTCTGAGGAGTCCCCAAAAGGGACAGTGAGGTAGCCGGGGAGGAGTGACCTATTTTTATTCATAGATCTTGATTTTGACTTCTCCTAGTCTGCTAACATGTCGGATGGCCTACCAGAGGTGGAATTTGAGCTGGCTGACCTGGGGGTGGCTTGCAAGGGAAGAGCCAAGAAGGCAGAGTTGCAGGAGATCTTGAAGCCCTGGGTGGAGGCCCACCCCGGCAGGGAAGTAGATGATGGGGAAGAGCCTGAACAGGGCCAAGGGAGCCCTGACACCAACCAATGGAGGGGAGGTATCCTTTATTCCCAGACCCGGGAGGCCCCTCTAAAACTGGCAGCAGTGTATACTCAAGAAACCTGTCCCTACAAGAGCTGAATGACAGGAGAAGAGCTAGGAAGTTAAAGTTGGAGCTTGCCAGGAATACCAAGGAGCAGGCCCTAGCCCTTGCCAACTTAGAAAAAGAGCAGGTCCGGGCCATATTGAACAGACAGCAAGCTCTAGCTAAAAGACTAGCCATGGAAGAGAAAAAGATGGCCTATGAGCTTGGCCACAGAGAGCTGGACACACAAAAAACCCCGTCCTCTTCAATCTGTGTGATCCCACTGGCAAGGCTCATCAGATCTTTGGGCTTTTCAGTAGTCTCCTATGCTGATGACACCCAGATAATCGTCTCAGTGTCCAGCAATCTCAAGAAAAGAGCTAAACGCTTTAACATCAGTATGACTCAGATCAATGAGTGGATGAGGATTAATTGCCTAAAACTTGACCCAGGAAACAGAGGTTCTCTTCCTGGGCAATGATACTTCTTTTTGATCATCTAGTTGGTGGCATAGGACTTTGAATCCCTACCCTTGCAAGTGCGTAAGGTGAGGAATCTATGGTTTATTTTTGGTAACCGACTGACCCGGGGGTGTGGAATTTATTAAAATATCTACTTGTCCAGGGGACAGGTTGCTTCTCAAATCTACTTGTCCTGTAAAATGATCTACTTGTCCCTTTGGTGCCATGTAGTGTGGCGCCAAATTATGGCAGCAATCTCTGATAATAACCTCTCTGATTATGCCAGGGCTACTACCATAGTAGGGCTTGAATACTTGCAGTTTCAATCCCTACTGTAGCAATTTCCTTATTTTGCCACCTTTCTGCAGATCTGCATACTGGGGCTGGAGGAAGCAGTAAGCAATAGTTCCAGGGCTGGAATGCCTTTGAGTCTGCAAACCTACTAACCTGCATGTTTTAAAGATTTTCACCAGCTTCTCTCTAATATTTTCCCATAATAAGAAAGGTTGGACATTTACTCCTGACAATGGCAGAATTAGAACTTCTTCCAGGGTTGGGAAGAAAGTGGCTGGAGGGAAAATGAACTTGCAAATGCTCAATAGATTTTCACATGAGCAAATCTACACATGCGTATTTACCCATTCTAAAATACAGTTCACAAATATTTTATAGGGATACGACATATACCATGGGTGCACTTTTGTGACTTTCTTTAAGAATCTGGGGCCACATGTAGGTAGGTTCAGATTTGCGACCCGCAAATTGCGAGTCAGAGCGAGTCGCAATTTGCGAGTCGCAAATCCAAATGTAGGATGGTGTCCCTGACACCATCTGTGATTCGCAAGGGCTTCACAAATGCCCACCTCATGAATAATCATGAGGTGGGTTGCAATTTGCGACCCCCTTGCGAATGGCGGCCCTCACAGGGATACAGGGATGGTGGCCTGCTGGAGACAGCAGCAGACCACCATGTCTGTGACTGCTTTTAAATAAAGCAGTTTTTTTTTTTTTTGTAATGCAGCCGTTTTCCTTAAAGGAAAATAAGAAGCATTAATATGAAAAATGAAACGTTTTCGTTTCATTTTTTCAGAGCAGGCAGTGGTCCGTAGGACCACTGCCTGCTCTGAATTTTTTTTTACAGTGACATTCACAATGGGGAAGGGGTCCCAAGGGGACCCCTTCCCTTTTACGAAAGTGTTAGCACCCATTTGAAATGGGTGCAAACTGCGATTGGTTTGCGCCCACGTTCGCAGAACAATCCTACATTGCACTGCGAGTCGCAATTAGGAAGGGAACACCCCTTCCTAATTGCGAGTCGCAAATCCGTTTTGCGATTCGGTAACCAGGTTACCGAATCGCAAAACTGGGTTTGTGCATCGCAATGTGCTTTTTGCACGTCGCACACAGCGAAAGTCGCTGTTTGCGACATGCAAAAAGCTACCTACATGTGGGTCTTGGTCCCTAATTAGGTCTGGTGTTAAAGACATTTTGTTTTTATTAAACTTCTATTTCTCTCTCTTTCGGCTGGCTTTACTGTGAGTGATTGCATTCTGCTCTTCCACAAGGAGTAGTTTTGTTCAGTGTCAGGAACTACAGTGGCAATCAGTGATGTAACGAAACCGGAGGGTGCCCCTTTGCAAAGAACATGGAGGAGCCCCCTATCCAGACTCACTCAGGGCAGGTGCTGTGCTGAAGGGGCCCCCTGGAGGGCGGCTGCGGGGCCTTGGTAATGCCACTGGTGGCAACGTGTGCTTTTAGAGTTCAAAAACGTTTTTTTTTTTTTTTTTGCCAGTGTTTGTTACAATGTTGAGGGCCTGGTAGCTCCCACAACAATAAAGAGTTACAAAAGCCATGTCAAAACAAGACACGCATTGATGAAACTAAAAGACTTATAAAAATATGTCAGATCAGTTGGCTTTGTCAGTGTTTGTTTATTTTCATGCTTCCCATAATCGTGTTGAAAATGGTTACACTGATTTTCCATTACAAATATTTTTGGGAAACACTAGCATGCATCAAAACATTTTACTAAATGACACCTCATTTGCATCTAATCAGAGAGCATTCTGGGAGCATTATACTTAGCCTCAAAGCCTAAACTTTTCAAACATGTGTATACACGATTTATTTTTTTGTACCGGAACCAACATCAGTAGTGAAGTGTGACCTTAAAGCATTTATTTACAGCACTCACCCTAATAATGAAGGCTTTCAAATAATGAACCATAAATACAAGTTAGAACAGCATTATCTTTTGGAAACACATTACCTCAACTGCAGAGAGTTCCACTCTCTGTAAACAGGCAGCCAAAGGGGTTGGGCCTACTTGTCCCAAGGACAAAGTAAACATACAAACTTGTTGCCCTTGACCCCAAACAAGATGTCCCGGCGTCGGGCGATAGGAATTCCACATCCCTGCTGACCTTTATAGATAATAATAATAATGCCCTGGTCACATCAGTCTTTTTTATCCTAAAGATGATTAGGAAAATCTGTCCCTTCATTCCATCTGACCTCTGGAAGACAGTCGTGACTGCCATAGCGCTGTCCAGACTTGATTATGGAAATGTTTTTTTTCTAAATATTCAAAAATGTTTCCGCAGAAACTACAGATGTTACAAAATGCAGTTGCACTTTTGCTCCTAGGCATCAATCTGTGTCCCAGGGCTTGACTAAATTACACTGGCTTCCAATTGACAAAATAATTAAATTCAAATCATTATGTATGGCCTTTAAAGCACTTCATAATGTTGGTCCAGAAGACCTAAGTCATCTCTTCACCTGGTGATTCCAATCAAGCAATTTAAGATCAGCCACAGTTAAACTCTTTCTGGTCCCTGGAACCAAAAGAGCCCATTGGGGCAAGAGAAACTTCATTTTAGGTAGAGCAAAATAGAGGGAACTTGCTTCCTTTAACACTCCTAATCTGTGGTCCTTTAGAAAATCATTAAAACCCTTGCTTTTGTAACAACTGACACCATATCTGTTTTGCCTTTTCTGTATCACCTTTCAAGAAGCATGGCCAAGATGCCTTTGGTTATTCTAGTGCTATACAAAATTAAAAATCAAATAGGGTCCAACAACGGTGACAGCACAGCTGAAGTGTCGAACAGTGGGAGTAGAGGTCGAATTCCAAAGGATATGGTAGAAAATTACCAGGTGGGGGATGACATCAACAAATGTTTGGCAGCCTAAGAGGTGGCCTTTAAGGTACACAGGGTCCCTAAGGAGAGCTTGGGAGGTAGTTTTTGGCAGTACAGGCACTCCCGTTGGGAGGGACACCCTCCTTACCTTAGATGTGGGGGACCAGACTATCTACCCTGCCATGAAAACCGTGTTGGTCAGCAGGTTTGGACTGACCATGGAAAATACTGCCTGAGGCTTATGGCTAACCGCAAACTGCCTACCCAAAATTGGGTTGACTACATAGACTATGTGAGTTAGGCACTCAAGAGTTGGATGTTGGGCAGTAAGGTAAATTATTATGAGGGATTGTATAACTGAATCTTGAGGGAGCACTTCCTTGAGACCTGCTTTACTGACCTCCGCCAACACCTGGTAGACAGCAAACTAATGGATTGACGAGAGCTTGCTGAGGAGGAGGACCTCTGGGCCAGTACCAGAGTCTCCAAAAAGATTCCTGGGGGGACGAGGGGGAGACTCCCAAGGGGGACCAGGGTCACCCACCAAAAGAACGTAGGGGGTGACAAAAAGAAGGTGTCTTCTAGCAGCTCCCTAACGCATCCCATAGGGAAAGGGCCTGGCCCGAAACCCCTCTCTGGTTCCCCCAAAGAAAACACCCCCTAACAAATGCCCACCCCCAAGGGCCCCTAGGTGCTATGCATGTGATGGGTACAGACACTACAAAGGAGATCCTAAGTGTCCAAAGTGAGTGCCCCTGCCACCTGGAGGGAAGGCTCCAGAGGTGGTAAATGTAGTGATGGGGGAGGAGGGAGTTCCCAGTAGTGGTGTTATCCTAGTGTCCCTGGGTGACAGCAAGGTAGTGCCCAGGATCCAAGTGCTGGCTAATACAGCCAAACAAAGGCAGAGGGTCACAGTCAGTGGGCGGGGGTGATGAGGCTCTGAGGGATACTGGGGCTAGCATGACTATGGTAAGGGGTCAGCTGGTCTTCCCAGAGCAGTTTATCCCCCATGCCACTCACCAAGTGGTGGTGGCTGACAACATACAGTGTTGTTTCCAAGTGGGCCAGGTGCCATTTGAATGGGGGTGGGAGGGTTTCAGGCCTGTTGAAGGCCACGGTAGGCCCCACAATGCCAGTGGCCGTTCTGTTGGGCAATGACCTGGAACACACTATATGGAAAGAAGTGGAGCTGTGGGGGTTCATTTAGAGTGGTTGGGGTTACCAGACTGGGTTTATGCTACCACATGATCCATGGCTATCTGAGACAGGAGCCAGAAGAGGCTGGAGTCTGGAACAATGGCCCCACCTCCTGCTAAGAGGGGAGGAAGATAGGGGAAGCCCATCTCAAATTGTTCTTCCAGTGAGATAGACGGGGAACTATCAGAGGCCACCCAGCATCCACTGACAAGGACATTACTCCTCCTGGTGTCCTGCCCGAGACTTCTGAGTGGCAAGGAAGAGGAGGCCCCACCAGGGAGGAGTTCTCTAGGGCACAGAGAGAGTGATTCACCCTTGAGCGTCTGAGGCACCAAAGTGAAGCCCAAGCTGCCAGTAATGAGTCCTGGATTCATCACCTTTACTGGGGGGATGATCTTCTGTGTAGTGATCATAAGGTTCCTTGATGAGGGGGCCCTAAAGGCCCTAGTGGTCCCACAGTGTTATCTGGCCTTCCTGCTGAAATTGGCCTATAACATCCCTCTGGCAGGGCACCTGGCCGGAACAAGACCTTTGCACTGCTTGCTCATCACTTTTATTGGCACAGACTCAGTCGTCAGATGCATTCTGTAGGACCTGTGTGACATGCCAGGTTAGGTGCAAGGCGGGGCTGGAGATTAAAACCCCTCTTTCACTCTTGCCTGTTGTTGACACCCCCTTTGAAAAGGTGGGCATCAACATAGTGGAGCCGATTGATCCTCAGACAGCTGCAGATCACAGGTTCATCCCAGTTCTGGTGGATCATGCCACTTAGTATCCACAGGCAATCCCTCCGAGGACCACGACTGCATCGGCACAGGTCTTCATGGGAATTTTTACCTGAGTGGAATTCCCTAAGGAGGTGGTGTCTGACATGGGCACCAACTTCATGGCAGCTTACATGCAAGCCAAGTGGAAGGAGTGTGGAGTAACATACGTTTTCCACCCCGTACCACGCTCAAACCAATGGTCTTGTGGAGAGGTTCAACAAGACCCTGAAGATCTTGATCAGAGGCCTGCCTAAGGCCCAGAGGAAAAAGTGGGACGTACTCTTACCATGCCTGTTTGCCTAGCAGGAGGTCCCTCATGAGGGTATGGGTTTCAGCCCCTTCGAGCTTCTATTCAGGCATCTGGTTAGGAGACCTCTGAGTTGTGTCAAGGAAGGCTGAGAGCAGTATCACAAGAGAACTCCCGGAGATGTAGTAAGCTACATGCTGGACTTCTGGAGCCAAATGGCCAAGTTAGAAGCCAGCCTCCCACAACTTAGAAGCCAGCCAGGATGTCATGAAAGAGTGGTACGATAAGAACTCCGCTCTGGTGAAGTTGATGCCTGGACAGAAAGCATGGGTAATGGAGGCTGTGGAGTTGGGGCCCTCGAGAACCGATGGGCTGGGCCCTATGAAGTGTTTGAGAGGAGAGAAGAGGCCACCTATTTGGTGGATCTCAAGAAGCCAAGGAGGCCCCTCAGGGTACTACAAGTCAATCACCTCAAACCACACTTTAAGAGGTCTGAGGAGCAGAGGAGGAGGATAGTGAGCCACTCCCAGTCCTCTTCACCTCAGAAAAGTGCAGTAGGTCGGTGGAAGGAGTGATTCTGTACCCCACACTAACTCTCGACCAGCGAAAAGACTGCCACAGAGTGTTGGGGCAGTTCCCTTGTTGTTCTCCTTCATCCCAGGATCTACTCATCTCTGTACCTATGAAGTGGACACAGGCAACAACTTCCCTGTCAAGAGCAACTCTTCTAGGTTGTCGGATAAGGTGAGGTGTAGCATCCAGACATAGGTGTCTAAGATGCTAGTGATTGGGGTCATCGAAATCTCTAGCATCCCATTGTCCAGTTCAGTGTTTCTGGTACCAAAACCTGCCCCAGCAGGCACCACACCCGAACTAAGGTTGTGTGTGGATTATAGGGGGCTGAACTTGGTGACCCAGATGGATGCCCTTCCAATTCCTTGGGCGGACGAGCTGATCGATAGGTTGGGGTGGCTCAGTATTTAAGGACCTTCAACCTCACCTCTGGGTATCAGCAGATTCCCCTCACTGAGGGGGTCCAAGGAGAAAACTGCATTCTCCATGCCTGATGGCCACTACCAATTTAGGATTATGCCCTTTGGGCTCAAGAATGCCCCTGCCAACTTTCAGAGGCTGGTGAACCAGGTCCCTGCCAGGATGGAGGCCTTCTCAGCCACTTGTCTAGATGACATCATAGTCTTTACTAACTGCTGGGAGGATCCTCTCTTTCACCTCCAGGAAGTACTTCAGGCCCTGCAGCAGGCAGGCCCTAATATCAAGGCCAGTAAGTGACAGATAGGACGAGGGTCAGTGGTTTATTTGAGGCATAGGCTGGGCCGGTGTAAGGTGCAGCCCTTCCAGGCTAAATGTGAGGCCATCTTAGCCTGTGAGCCCCCCCAAGACCCAGACGGGTGTCAAAGCCTTCCTAGGTCTCATTGGTTTCTAACGAAGGTTCATCAATGGATGTGGCACTATTGTGACCCCCTTGATAAGCGGACCTCAAGGAAGAAGCCCCCAAACTTAATATGGGCCGAGGCCTGCCAGGCCGCATTTGACTCCCTGAAACAAGCCATGTGCACCGCTCCGGTGCCCCTGGCCCCTGATTATACACAGGAGTTTATCGTTCAGACTGATGCCTTCGGACACGGTATTGCAGTGGTACTGTCTCAGCTGAACCAGGAGGGCCAAGACCAGCCGATAGCATTTATCTCCCAGAGATTGCTCCCCTGGGAACAGAGGTGGCGTCCTATCGAAAGAGTAGCCTCTGCAGTAGTTTAGGCCCTGATGAAGTTGAGGCTGTATTTGTTTGGCACCCACTTCTTGGTTCAAATGGACCACAGACTTCCCCAATGGCTGATGCAGATGATGGGTGAGAATCCAAAGCTGTTGAGGTGGTCCATTTCCTTGCAGGAAATTAACTTTAGGGTGGAGCCCCATCGAGGAGTGAACCACTCTAATGCGAATGGTCTATCTTGGTTTTGAGGAGGACTACCTGGAAACTGGGTAGAACCCCCTTTCCCCACTTTCGGATGGGGGAGGGGTACATGCTAGACCTAACACAGTAAGGTAGTAGTTCTCCAAGTGGTTTTGCTTTTTCTAGGAGTCTTTGCTGATTCTCTTTGAGTGACCCTTGGGCCCTGGGCACTTTCCCACTGTAAGTACAATGTGAAAGTGCATGCACGCCCTCCCTACATAAGTTAGGAAGTGGCACCTACCAATATGAGCACACTTGCACATTGGTGTTTGGATGTATATACTGAGTCTGGCACAATGTGCCAGTATGTGCACACTTGCACATTAGTGTTTTTATATCTATACTGAGCCTGCACAGCAAGCTTGAATGGGCACACTTGCACATTTGCGGTGTTCCCAAAATTTGTGTCCATGTGCCCACAGAGTGAAGAATGCCCATGTGTGTTTTCACTACCATTGAGAGCTGCTCTGTCTATAAGAAAGTTTATAATTAATCGTAGCTGCAATAGCGAATGGCAGCCTCATAATGTTTACTGTCATTAGATTCTTAAAGACAATCCCTTTCCATTGGTAAAGGTGGTTTGTCAGTAATACCTTGGAAATGTCACTTCTAGAAAGTGTGCATTTCCATGTTCTAAAATCCCTTTTGTGTGACTTTTTAATTCAAGCTTCATTCCATTGGGGGCGGAGGGATAAAACATCTGTGCATTTCACAGCAGCAGCCATAAAACTTAGGCAACTGGAACAACAGACCCCAGCCACTTGAGGGCCTGGCTTGACAGGGAGAGGTTCTGACACTAGGCTCCCCAAGGACTTATTGCCTTGCCCCTGTTCTGAGTGGAGGTCTCAGGGACAACAAAGACCTCATGCAAGGAACCTACACCTTCTATCATGTCATCAGCTGGATACCACCGGGTAGCAGCAGTGTGAGCGTAGAACTAAGAACTGTGCCTGGAGATCAGATTTGCCTGGTGCGTTGCCTGCTAAGTAGTGTCTGGATTCATGGAGTGTGACCCTTAATCATGGGGCCACGTCACGCATAAGCGGATACTGGTCGTGGGATGCCCGCCCGGGCTGCTGTTGTCGAATATGCTGCATTTCTCTTGTGCAACACCCAACTGAATGCTCACTGTATGCGGTGTCCGTGTCACTGGTTGCGACACTCGGAGGTGGGGGCATATCCAAAGCAGTGCTGCATTCTACCTCATGCGGTACTGCTGAACTGGCGTCCCTGTGTGTGCGCGGATTAGTCTGGTGCGACTCAAGTCATCGCGCACACGACATTGTGTGTCATTCCAGGGAGGTACAGGATGGGAACAGATTATGTGTTCAGAAGTGTCTGGTGCAACTCAAGTCATTGCCCACCAGGCGTGGCATCTAATTTCCGGGAGGTGCTGCAGTGGTAACCTTTTGTGCATGTGGGATTGTCTGGTGTGACATGTCATTGCGGGCCAGACAATGTGCCTCCTTCCAGAGAGGTACAGCATTGGTGACTTTTCGTGTACAAGAGTAATTGTCTGGTGCAACTCAAGTCATCACACATCAGACGTTGGGACTTATCCCAAGGAGAACCTGCATTGAGCACTTTGTGTGTGCATTTGGGAGTGTCTGGTGTGACTCCGGTCATCGAGAACCACACCTTGTGCACATACGAATGGAATTTGGTAAACTCTGCGTGCAACTGGGACGCCTGGGGTGGTCCAAGTCAGTGTGCGCCAGACGTGGTGCCAGATTGGTAACTATCTATGAAGTGGAGTTTCTGGATTGGCTGGCACCACTGTGAAGAAATTGTCCCAATGGCAACCCACCCCGTGTGCTTTGCAGACCGGGCCCTTGTTAGAAGGCTAGTTTGAAGACCCCTGAGTGAACTTCCCAAGTGGGTACCAAACCTCCTTTTGCCGACAGTTATCTGATCAACCATTCTCTCTTTCTTCCCATGTTCCTTTCCCCTGGGATCCTGACTGATTGTAACCACCAGGTTGCTTCATTTCTAACTCTGAGGTGGGCGAGTATTAATTGGAGGGTGGAGGAAGGTTTAGGTCTAAGACGGATCTGCAAACTCAATTACACCTAACCTGCTGGCTGTCCAAGCACTGCAGTAGGGTGCTGGAAGCAAGTGTGTGCAAGTGCATGTATGCTAACGCAACAGATATCTGTGGCACCGCATAGTGGTGCGGAGTGAGAGTGTGGGAGAGGGTGTCTGGGCTTGATTTTACCACGCAGCATGTGGTTTACAATATCATTGCATGCATGTTGTTTACAATAGTGGTTGGCATTGATGGTTGCTGCTGCCGCCTGGGCAGCAGAGCTATTTTAAAAGTGCTATAGTTGGGGCTCCTACTGTGTGTGTGTTGAATACAAATTTTCTTTACATACACCTCATGTGAAATCTTGTTTGTGACACTCAGGCACTTGTATGAACATGCTGTGCCAAAGCTTTACAAATTGCCTCTGTAATAAGCCTGACTGGTCTGTGCCAAGCTACCTAAGGGTGAGAGCAGGTTATACGGTGAGTGCAATCACTCACCCCTGATGGGAGTGGTAGGTTGTGCCTGGCTAGGCCTCAGCCATCCAGAACGTGCCGCTTCCAATAAGCAATGACTTAAAAGTAGATGTTAAAAGTAGGGCAACATTTTTTTTTTTTTAATGGAATGATATTGTCTATGATAATATTATTTTGAGTGTATTTTATAGAACAAGTCTCAAAATCCATCTTAGCTGTATAGAAAAGTATTTGCTCATTTAATGAATGGTGATAACATAGAGCCTAGCCTTGACATAGAAACTTAAGAGTTGATGATAATAAAATGGTAACTAGATTTGATTTGTGATTTTTCCTTATTAAGAATATTTATGGCAGTGTTAGCTTGACTAAAACCTATGGTAGATGCATACAGGTCTACCTGTAACACATGCATCAGTGCATTATAAAGAAGAACACCATGATCGATTTGGTTACTGTTAGAGACTGAGAACGTGTAATTGGTACTTACTAATGCCTATCTAACTCCCCTACTTATCACAAATGTTTGGCCTTTGTATATTCTGAATTGTAGTGCTTGAGACCTACAGATAAAGTGTTACACGTGTATGTGAAATGAGGTTTAGAACTTACCATCTAGTATGTGTAGACATCTATTGGACATTTTTCTTAAGGAAAAATATTTGTCTATGGAAATTAATTAATGTATTTCCTTCTCGCTATTATTCCTAAAGTTATTCTGAAAGCGGTATAACACCACGACACGTATTGGCTGTAAATCATGAAATGTTATAACCCTGGAATGACAAAAAATATTTCTAAAGATCGCTACATCTATGCTATACGATTTTGATGTTCGACTTTTATAACAAAAGGAGCAAGACATTTCAGGCTATAGATGCGATAACCTTCTTGGAAGAGATTTTGAATTGAGAAATATTTCACATTTTTATTATATATGGTTGTTTTGTTGAACTAATGTGAAAAATATTAGTTCAAGATTAAATGTAGACATTGTTTTTTATAGAAAACAATATTTTGCATGAGAAAGAGAAACAAGTATTTAATGTGCTGACCATTTAAAACTTAGTGGTTTCTCCCCAACACACCATGTTTGGAGAGAACGTGGTTTAGACTACTTTTTGCACCAAAGGTGCTTGGGCCATTAAATGGAACATCGGCGTATGTTTGCATAGGTTGTTCATGGTGGTGGTTTCTGGCCACAGGGCCATGAATTCAGGCAGGAATCTAAATCACCTCAAGATGAGTAGGTGGCCATTCATATATTGCAAATCGTGGGCTGAGGAGGGGAGTGGGACAATCAGAATGCCACAGTATGGTGCGGTGGCGGTGAGACAATGCTAGGATTATTAGAGGGAAGTTCATCGCATAGTCTTCTTAGAAAGGAGTGCTAGACTCATGGCAAATTTTGGGGCTAATCACCAGCTGTGCAATGGGTTCCATTTAGAACAATTGTATCTATATTTGTTTATCTCCATACCCTGAAAACTAGCATGGATGTGATCCTCCTGGACCTGTGTTAGACACTCCTTATGAAAAGAAGAGAGCATGTGTGAGGAAGGAACTGCAATACCACTGACCAATGATGGAATCTCAACAGGACTTTATTTTGGGCACAGAAGTGTGTTGAATCTTTCAAATGTTGAGGAGGAAGACTTGAAGAGAAGTCAGCAGTGCTCAATTTGTGAAAGAATAAGTGCTGGAGCCCCCAAGTCTCTGCTTAAAATCCCGCCGACTGTGCATTTAAATGTTGCTGTGCTGAAGACCAAGGCTGGTAATTTTGACTCCACTTCATGCCTCTTAAAACCACTACCCTCTCCCTTTGTCTCACTCTTTCCGTTTCCTGCTGATTCTCTTTGGGGCGGTTTTCAGTCTTATTTTTCTTCCTCCTTTACCCGTGTTTGTTCTTCTCTCCCTTGGTCAATGTCTGGTGAGGAAAAGTAAGTGCTTGTCCCTAAAAATGAGTGCGGGTGGACTCCACCGGCTCAACTTACAAACTGGAAGGCAAGATGGTTGTGGATAATAAAGGCAGACAGAGTCTGGTGTATGAGTGAACCCCGGGTTAGCTGTACTTGAGAGAGGAGACCACGTTCGGAGTGAAAGCAATTTTGGGTGATGTGTAATATTTTTTCAATTTGGCTGATTTAAGCAGATAGCGGCACAGTATCGGCAAAGACAGTGAGGCTGTGTGTTACTTGGCCTGATAATGCAAGAAAATTACTTTTAGCAGAGGAATTTGCCTGCAAAAATATTTTGTCAGAAAAAAAAAAAATCAACCATGTGCAGCACAGCCTTTATAATATTTAAACAGAAAATTAGGCAGAGTAAACAGGTGTGTGACAAGTCAGCTTCTGCAACGATAAGCGCTAAGGTGAAGGTCATTCTAAGATGAGGCTGAGAAAAAACAGGTTAGGTGATTAAGTAAAGGTAAAATTCAAGACAAATATTCCATTACGCAGCAAATGTGTGAATTCCCCATTTTTATTGCAGTTCCCTTCTTTTAACAGACATGTAGATGAAACAATAAAAGTAAGAATTAAAGGCCATTCTCAACATGAGAAATTAAGGTCACTGATGAAGGGGTACATCAACACACCTGGCAAACATTTCCCTATGCGTTAAAAAGGCAGAGCAACATTTTGTCATAGATTTGCGAGATTTCGCAGAAATCTCATTTTATACATGGCTACTCCCATAGATTTAGCCAGGGCCATATCATTGCTCCATAAATATCACAAAATTAGTATCAGATTTTGGGCACCTCAGAGTTTTGAAATGCAGCCAAGACTTCTTTATGTGTTGGACAACGATGAGAGAATGTAGGTCTTTGGTCAACTAATGACATCTTGGAAATTAGGGTGACCCCATGTCAGCTTGCAGAATATCCATACAAGATGAATGTATATATGATGAACCAAAGCATTTAGAGAGCTGGTGGTTACACTGAAAATTGGATGCACTTATGTTGGTTCACTCTCCCCTTCTTCTAAGCACTAACATTTGACGCTTAAAAGTTGAAGTCCCCAAAAGAAAGATGGAATTGGCCAAAAGTACACATACACTGCTTGCAATCATTGGGACTAGACTGGAAACTGAGGGGTAGGGCTGGCCTTCTTGGAGTGAAAACACAGTAAGATCATAGGCTTAGAAGTAAATGACACTATGATCTATGCAAATCGTGCCAATTCTAAGAGTGTACAAGTTATGCTTTCTCAGTTCAACATCCATTCTCAGCTTTGCTGAGAACAGGATTAATTCATGACACCCCAAATCAAGCCCAACAGGCTCTACAAGCACACCGGATATTACCTGCATCACACGAACCACAGTCGTTCTGTTATTACCCTCTCCACAAGACCACTCTTCTTTCGCTTTAGAACGCACTTTCATCTCCAAAGATTGCGTTTGTACAGTCTCCTTTCCTATGAGACCACGCCTCTTACTTGCAAGCCATGCTTTGCTACCCAACTCCTTGTGGCTAAACCACTTGATTCCTGAACCCCACCTGAGATGAAAACCTCCATTACTAAACACACGAAAGACCACCCCACTCAGCAAGTATACCTTACACACACGCTGAACCTACTACTGTGCCACACGATATGAGTCCACTCCACTGCTGATATCACAACTCTGACCTTTCACCCACATTTAAGGTTTTTCGAGTTGCTACATTTTCAAAGTCACTAGGGGCACCAGTTTCCATGCAGGGGCTTTCTTTTAACAACCTAAAACATAGTGAGCATGTTGGCTTGCTTCAGTTAAACCAATTTGAAGGTCTCCTAACAGGAGAGCTGGATTAATGTCTGATTTTCTCAAATTTCCACACAAGATATGTTTACATTTAAAAAATCTAAATATAACTTGTTTGCATAAACACTGGTCGTCCAGAAAATGTGCCATGGACCAGACCTTCTTGGAACTACATTGGACAAACCTGTATAAAGTGTAAGATTACATTGGTTTGTTAAGGGAAATGGCGTGATTTCACAACCTGGGGAGTGGAACAAGTCAATCTCTCTACAATGTAAACAATGAAAACAAGACAGTTACCTCAAAGGAAATATTTGGGGACATTCTGTATGATTGGACACCAGAAGTACAAAAAGTACAACGTCCTTTTGGTTTGGTCATGTCCTCTTAGCAAGGTTAATCAAAGTATGAACTTGACTACGGTACTAGAAATGAAGATTTGAGGTTGTGCTCAAAGTTCCTGCACAAGGTCTGTATCACTTTGAGCAAAAACATAGCAATTTATTTTTTTAAAGTCAGCATTCCCAAGTAATTGCACTCATAGCCTATCTTTTTTTTTTTTTTAACAATTATGCTTTCCACCCAAAAAACCTAGTAATCTGAAGGAAATTGCTTGCCAGATATGCCGAGTTCATCGTTATAAAATCAAATTTTAGTGCACATCTGGAAAATACATAATCCATTACAACTTTTATTTACACGTTGATTACACACCCTCTGTTCCTCCAACAAAAAATATCTTCTTTTAATAATTTAAAGTACTCCACACAAATCAGAGTGTGACAAGTGGGTTAAATCATCCCTTGTTTTGTCCCTTTTCACACTCTGGAGCTGTCTACAAATTGTTTTGTTGGTGGAGAAAGTTCCTTCATTCCGAGAGAGAGAAAAACTATTTACAAACCAAAATCATAAATACACAAACCTATTATCAGAAATCGTTGCCCCTCCACCAAGTAGTAAGGAGACACCAATTGTTTAAACTCTTAAAAGAACCCTTTTCCCACTCTGACCTTCAGATTCCATTAACCTTCATCAGTCCCCGGCTACTGCCAGGCCGTATGATCAGGTCTTCGGAGGGTCTGTGTCAGGAGAGCCCGTATTGTAAGTCCCATCAAGCAATCCTTGTCTGCCACTAGAGATTTCAGGGAAACCACTTACATGGGAAACTAGAACTCATCAACAGCTTCCACTAATCCCAGTATGCACTGCTTCAAGAGTCCAGAGAGGTTCCCCAAAATGTAAAATAAATTGTCACGTTGCCTAAGGTGAATGTGTGAACCTGATATTCAGGCTCTGGCAGTGCAACAAGAATGGTGAGCCGCCATTTAGCTCCACACTTTACGTCAAAGGGGGTTGTGTGAAAAGTAAGGGCAACAGAGAATCAGCTAACAAATGCTTATTCTACACTAACTATCATAGTGTGTAAAGGCATATTGGAACCTGCTTTATTGGACATCCATATCTCTTCAATTTGCAATGGCCCACAGTTAGATCACAAGTGTCTGGTAGGGTCAGTGGAGTCAAAACATTAGATGGGACAACAAAACCAGACATTGCCGGAAGAGCTGTACAGAGCCCTGTCATTGACACACTGTTGAGATTGCGTGCACCATCCAAAGCTACAATGTTTCTTCAGCTCATCTTTGTGAATGTTCTCGTTCAAAGAGAAATTCAAAGGCAAGCCATTTTCAATGCAAAGAACCTCCGAGTAGGCCTCACTGACAGCAAAGAGTGAGTTTGGAAGCATGTGACCATGTGAGCTGCGTCAGTAATGGCTTAGGTTCACAGCTTTGAATTCTATGAACCTGGGAAGTGTGTCCTTTAGGCCGCTGCCCAGGGAAGATGATTGATGTAAAGATTCATTCGAACAGCAGTGATGGTGTGCTGAAAATAGTAAACTGCAGAAACCTGTGGGCAAAACTTGGCTAACTGTTCACATCAGTTTTTGGTAGACCTAAGTTGAGCATCCATTAACGCTCATAAGAAATGTTACTGTTTAATTGAGGCAACTATAATTTCTTAGAAAGATACGTTTTCACAGAATAAACTAACAGAAATAACACGAAGGGAGAGAGAGGAAAATAACCTATTGGGAAACTATAATTAAATGCCTTCAAGTATGTCACTTGTCTGGAAGTTGGTAGTCACATGTTAATGGGTTAGCGCATATTAGGGTTCACCAAGGCAAAGGGAAATACCAAGAGAACAGAAAACTTTGAGGCAATGAAAAGGAATGAAGCGGAAATAGTGACTATTCCATATAGAAACATTGAAGATTTTTCAATTAATCAACTAGGAGTCACTGGAGATTTCTGCATGTGATTGATTGATGGCATCACTGGCTCACTGATGTCATGGGGTGGTCGTTAAAGAATGGGGAATCTCCCTGACGTCTTGAGATTAAAATAAAGGAATCTACACTTCTCTTAGAATCTCACTTTAACCGGACATTATAGCATACCATTCAGTCTACTAACACGGATATGACTAGCTTCTCATGCTCATTAAAACTGGATACTCTCTTCAGGGCCGTCTGCTTGGCCATAGGTAAAAGTAGATGTTTACTCTAATAATAGTGGGCTGCTCTAGAAACTGCCCAAATAACCACTCATGGATAGCCTTAAACATGCAAGGCTATGTACAGAACTTCACTCTAAGCTGGACATTCAGGTCTGGTTACCTGGCAAGTACTAAGAGGAGTGATGTGAAAATGTATGTCAAAACCATTCAATTATATAGTGGGTTCATCTCATATCTGCAGGAACTCTAGTTCTGTATTGTAAGCAGAGACGGAAAGTTTTGAAAACATGATGAAATGGTTTGTATCCCAACAAGGAAAAAAAACTACACTATTTGCAAGGGTTAGGCTATTCCAAAAATAGTGTGTTTTATGATTCACTATCAAGTAGAAAAAGAACCAAGGGTTTTGTCTGCTCCAACATGGGGAAGCAGCCATCTCCTCAATCAGAAATAAAAAACTAATTGCTTTTACAAGGTTTCACATTTGTGGGCACCTTCAAGTTTGTGCCCCCTATTGAGATAAAACGTGGTCAATCTCAGTTGTGAGACGATCTACAACCTAGTCTTGCTCTAACCTTCCCTCAAAAATAAGATTCAATTTCACTGTGTTGGCCACACAGTTACCATTATCTCTCTCATGGTTAAGCCAACATAATTTTTCCCCCAAGGCTGGGTTAATATTCAACCTCCTCTCTCATGGGCTTTGAACAACATAGATCCCATCTCAGTGAGAAGTGGGCTACCATGCAATATCTGGTGTCTAAGTGATTGGCTAACTAGCATACCCTGGTTTATACTGATATAAGTACTCTATGTGAGTTAGTCTGGGAAAACAACACATTACATTTGTTCAACATTTGTATGTTTAATGTCTTTTTTTCTGCCTCTGTTCTCTACTTAGGTTGCCTTGAACTGCCATATTCATCGCATTAGTCCACAAGTGGCTATATTATCAGATATGGTTGCGATGCTTTATGTAACCCAGTTCACTTGAGAGTATCATGGTGGACATTATTCCCAGTCACTTCCCAGTGCCCTAACAGCCGAGAGACACAGGGTCTTAGTACTCTTTCTTTAACACTTTTTCAAACACGCCCATGTTGTTCTTTTACCTCGGCAACAGCCCTCATAATGGTAGTATGCTGATGCCCTTTGTATACAAAAATTTAAGTTTGTTACAGATTGAAATAGTCTTTTTTTGAAGGCCATGCCTTTTGAAACAAAATCACAGTAGCTCGCACACCCTTATTGCAGTTCCTTCTGTTGCTGCCCGGATAGTGGATTTCCCTTCTTAGCCTCTCCCACCCCTTTTCAAAAGCTCAGTGTAAGGCACCACTTTGGTAGACTCCACAGTTGAGTCCAAGGGCATAGAATCAAGGAAGGCACCGTTGATTTGGCACAAAGCAAACCCAATTTGACAAAGGCTGGAAGCGCCCCAGACGCAGGAAATGAGGTCATGTTAAAGCTTCTTCGACGAGGCAAAATTGGCAGATTCCGGAGTCTGGGATGGAAGGTAGACTGACATATCCAGATCACCAGAAGACAATAGTCAAAAATCTCTTCCCAAGCTTTGTGCAGATCCAGAATCCCACGAGGCACATATCTGTCCTTTCATATCTTGTGTTTCAGAGAACGAGCAGCATTCGGATTTCTTGGCATTCCCTCTGCACCACTTTCATAAAAACTTTAAGGCAAATGTGAAAAAATAAAACAGCTTACTAAAGTGTCTTTAGCTTGTTTTTTTTTCTTCGAAGGACACGTTTAACTCAAAGCCTTTCCTTCCTGAGTTTTAGTAGGTCCAAAAAATGCTTTTGAAGAGTTGCTGATGGATTTGCAGTATATGTGCTAAAGAAATTATCCTCTGTTGCTTCCTTTCCTTCTTTAGCTGAAAGACCAGCGCTGGTGTAGGTCACCGGGGTTGCAGGGCAACACAGATGGATGCTCCCCTCTTGCTGACAGGCACATGTCCGTGGCCACATTTTTTAACAAATGATCCTTAAAAGCAAAACATCGAAAAAAAGGGAATGTTAATGAAATTGAAGAATATCTATGTAAGAATGCACAGCTCAATGAACTTTCACAAATATGAGAACAGACACGGCAGACCTAGCATACATCACAAGCAGTGAACCATGTTTCGAGTTGCCTTCAATGGACTCTGAAGCAATATGGACACCTTTTGTTGAGGCAGTTTTCAAAAGAAACATACACACAAACATAGGGTTTTAGAGAGAGGTGCCCAGAAAGCCTTTATTTAACAACAACCCCCGACCCGCAATGTTAATGTCAAACTGAATTTTCTAAACTTTCTGGTAACCCGGCAATTCAGAGGAAAGCGGGCTTGGGGCTAGCATGCTATCATGCAGCACTATGAAGGTCATTAGATTCGTGCCCACTTTAAAAAAAACAACCCATCAGGAAAATAATCATTTTATGGTTGACACCTGGCTTTCATACATTAAAAACAGAAGTAGGTGATCGAGTTTTCTTGGCGTAAAAAGTGATAAAACTAGTAAACAGCACTAATAAATTGTAGGAGGCCAGCATTGAAGGCTAAAATTGACTATATGAAGCTTTAGATTGTGGGTTCTAACAACAACAACCCAGGGATTGACAAATTGATAAGGGTTTATCCATTGTCTTAGTCGCGTAGTATTAACATTTCAACAGATCCCTGTGGTGCGAAGATTGAGAGTGATCTATCAGGTGAGGGAGCACTTGTCACCCATCAGCTGATGAAAGCACTCCCTATGCAATGACATTTACAAGCAGGATTTAGCTTCTGAGTTTGAGCATGCAATTGTGACTAATTACTGCTCAAAAAGGAGTTATTGCAGTTACTTTTAAGTAAATCAGTTTTATTCCCAAAAAAACCATGGTGCACCACTTTGTGTTCTTGCAATATTTTTTTCGTGATTGGGCTTGGAGGACACTGGTGAGGTGGTCTACAGGCTACATAAAGTACTTGAAAGGGAGCCACTGCTTTTAAATGTGAGGTTAGGCTTTAAGACTCACGGAAGTGCCATAACAACAGGGCTTTGAAGGTGGAAGCACAAAGTTGACCCTTGGTACTAAAGAAGGCTGACCGACATTTAATCTATTGATTGACTTCTGGCTTTCAGTACCTTGGATCAAAATATCTTGCTATAGCAATTGGATCTACATGTGGTGACAAGACACAGAACAAGTACATACAATTATTTTCTGAGTGAGAGACAGTAAAAGATTAAATGAGAATCTTTTTATGGCAAGTTACTTACCAACCGTGCTCTACAAGGCCCGCCCTCTGGCCTAAATGTTTTAATGCCTGTAGGTCTACAGTCGGTCAGCTGTTCCAAGATTGTGTTCCACGGTGTCAACAGAAGGAATATGGCACCTAGGGACGGCTGGATACCCAGAGGGAGTCAAAGGCTAGGTAGGTTCTTTAAATAAAACGCAGCACTACCTTATGGGTACAACTAAGCGTTAACTGGAGCAGAAGTGCTTTCTTGCACCTAGGTAGAACCAATCCACATTGGGTGCACTTCTAATAATGAGGACAAGTTTGTGCTACCAGTCCAGTCGCGACCATCAAATACCTTTGAGTTGATTAAATGGACTCATCTTGTATTCGATCATCTGTCTAAAACGTGCAGTCGTTGGATATTTAACAAAAATGAATGCTACTACAAGTCTAGGTATCTTAGTTAAATGCAGTGTGTCGGTGTATCTACATATTTGAAAAGAATACTAAAGGTCCAAAATCAAGCAATTTAAACTCTTAAGGATTGTGAAAAGACGGTCACGTAAGTGGGTTAAAGAAATCAAAAAATCTGTTTGCAGGAGTGAAGTTAACTTCAGAGTTGCATGTATGATCTTGAACATGCTCCAGGAGAACTCCTGAAGGCACTGCAAGTTTACTCAATGCGTTCGATTTAGGTGATGAAAAAGCAATACACTGTGCCAGATTTCACATAAAAAGAGAGTAAAAAGTGTGTGCGTAAGCGAGCAAGACAAGAGAAAAATAAAAAGTAAAAAAGTTGGGTAAATCAAGGAAATGAAGAGAAAGAAGTACAAAAAGTTGTTTGCAAAGAAAGAAAAGAGAAAATGTGCTAAGAAAAAAAACACTATTGAGAAAGATGCTAAAAAAAAATAATGAAGATAGAGTTCTTGAGGAAGTGAGAGTGAAAATAAAACTAACCGAAAGACAAAAATAAAGTCCAAGGGAAATGGGAGAAAAAATTAAGTCAGAGAAAGAGGAAGTGTGAGAAAAAAGTGAGGAGAGCGAAAGAAAAAAATTGGATTAGCAAGAGAACGGAAAACGAAAGAAAATTATAAAAAGTTAAATTGTGAGAAAGAATGGGAAAAGGATACAGAGAAAGAAAGTGGTAGAGAAATTGAGAAAAGTTTTTTTTTTTTTAAAGACAGGGAAAGACAAAGGAGAACAAGGAACGAAGACAAGGTGAGAAAGAAAAAAAGAGGCAGTTGGAAACTGGCAAAGAAAGCAAAAGTGAGAAGCAAAGCAAGAGGAAGTGAGAGAAAGTTAAATGGAGGGATAGAACGAGGCAGTGAGAGAGAAAATGTGAGAGAAAGGAGGTGAGACACTGATAGAGAAACAAGAAAGATTGTGGGAGAATAAGAGAGCTTGAAGTGAAAGGGAGAAAATGAGAACATTGACGTTTAAGCATGGAAGAAAAAGAGAGGGGCGGTTTTGGCCATTTTGGCACTGCCATTTTCCTGGTGTTCTGCTTTTAGAGTAGGATGTGCTGCCATGGCCCTTTCCGGCCACTCAAGATGCGGCCTCTTGCAGAATGGGGCTTTTCTTGAACATTGTACCAGGGCTGGTTACGGTTTTTATATATATTCCTGACACCCTTTGAGCTTACCGTCGTTATCCGCCACTCTTCCAGTCCGCTTACAAACGTGCCTTTCCCTCGAAACTGGCACTCCGCGAGCTCGACGGGGGCCGTTGAGCGAGGCGCGCGCAGGCAAAGCTGCTTGCCGATGTTGTGTCGCAGTTCTTTGTGAGTGCTGTACTCGAAGTACTGCAAGAGAGGCGGAAAAACCTTCAGTACTGATCAGTGCACCCGACTCTTCCACTAATCCCTTTTAACTGTAGGTGATGGCTTAGGGGACGGCTGACTGAATCAACCCACTTGATTTAGTCAGACAATACCACTAGGCTCAGAAATTTATTATATGAAAAAAATGTCGCAGTACAACCTTCATTCATCAGATAAAAACTTATTTTCAGAAAAAACGTTCTTATGAATATCGCAACAAAGTACAGCCCCCAAACTTAAATGTTTTAGAAATGGGTACCCTTATTTTTTTCTAACATGCGTTTTTTTTGTTAGTAACAAACATATTACCTCAATTGCATTACTGTACACACCTAATCTATAAGACACTGTACACCACGCCTCAAATAACAACTGTCCTTTTATCTTAGTCCATGATTAATTTGTATAAACAAAAAACAACTGCAGGGCCCTAGAGTTTTTCTTAAGCCTCCATTGCCAGTGCTGCTAAATGCTGGGGTTGCTGATTTCCAGGGCTACCTAGCCTCGAGTCCACCCATGCCTCTTTCTTCCACGACCCTACACTTACTCTCTATTTATCGAACAGTTTATGTAGCTTTTCATCCCTACTCTGGTCGTTTTTTAAAAGAAATCAATGTTATTGTTTTCCAGAAAAAAGTAGCACATCAGACACAATCATTTTTCAATATTATCAGCGCCATATTGCTCAACTATTACCAGTACACCTTCAAGAGGTTTAAGCAATTTGCTGCTCTTTCATCAATGTTATGATTTGTCTTTTCGGTCGAATGTGTTTATGAAAACAATATCAATCTAAACAATATTAAATTGGGACACTGTGGTTGGCATCCAGCAGGTCACATCTCTGATTATGTCCCTGCTGTAGTTCTTATGGGGCTGTGGATATAGGTTTGCAGTACTTGGTCTGCAATATACCACATATTATAGTAATCACCTTAGGCCCTGTCCTAATACTTGCCTGACCCCTATGTTGTGCCCCTTTCCATGTTTTCCGTGGTCTGATCATCTATTATCTCTGTCGCTGCCTAAAAACTCACATCTCAATGTGTATCCCACTTGGTTCTATGTGTAGAAGAGTGCTCTCACAATGAGTTAATCTTAACACTTCCTGTCATCACTTGTATAAACGGGGTTCATTGCTTGTTTTCCAGTTCACTGCTATCTGTCATTTGGTCAATACTACTCCTAGGTCTACGAGTGTTCTAGAGACCTTTTTAGTCTTGGGATACAGAACAGGCTCAGGAGGTACATTTCAAACTATCAAACTGCCTCTCCCAATATGTTTGCTTAGTTCGTCCAAAAACTCCGCTAGTCCCGCCAGAAGAGCAGAGCTCACCATGGGCACGCTGCAGCTCAGTCATGGGCTACACAGCGCAAGCAGAGACTGTCTGCGCTCACGCTGTGTGGCCCATAACTGGGTTGCAGTGCGCGCTCACTTAATGTCAGCAATGGAGCTGCTCGACAGCAGCCCAGCCACTTCGGATCCAGGGCCAGAAGAAGGAGGAGGCCGAGAGCCAGGCTGCTGGCAACGAGGACCCCCGGGAACGAGGACCCAGGTAAGTACTCGTTTGTTTTTTCCTATATGCACACTGGTACACAAAAAAACCTGAAACTGCAGCTTTCGCTGTCTAAGGCCCTGGTCTGAATTCAGAGCAGGGCCACAGGCAGAGAAAGCTGCAGTTTCAGGACTTGTGTGCAGTGGCCTGTCCTGTGTGCACTGACTGCACACCAGGCAGGCAGGTGCACAAGAGGCCTGAAACAGCAGCTTTTGTTGCCTATGGCCCTGTCCTGAATGCGGCCGATCTCAGAAGAGCTGAGCAGGTTCATCCTGCTTAGCACTTCTGAGATCGGGCACATTCAGGGTGCCACTCCGAGTGGAACTCTGTGAGCTCTGCCCACACTTAATTATTTAGAGTCTTTATGTGTGGGTGTTTCATCACTGCCTTCCCCCCAATTTGAGTGAATGGAAAGATACTACACGTGTTCCAGTGTGGTCTAAGCCTGTAGATCTTGTCAAATACTTTAAAGTTCTCAGTAGCTCACATAACCTTTCTGCTGGAGTCATCTAGGAATAACAAAATATTAGTGTATGATATTATGCAATGAGTTTCTTCATAATGATTTCTAACTCTGAAGTTAGTTTCTAGGCTCAGCTGCTTGGTGAGTGGGTCCATTGCTATGGCGTAGAGGATCAGGCTCATGTACATCCCAATGTGTACCTCTGTTCACCGAAGAGGTATCAGTGATTATCTGCATTGTCCAAACTTTCGCAATGGGGCTGGCTAACACCACCACGGTGCAGATCAAAAACCTGTGTCACAAACCTAATTTCTGACCCAATTTATGGTATATATAGGTATCTCCAATCAAGCATATCAAAGGCTTTTTTGATGTGTGTAGAAAGCAGAAAGCCAGCTGTTCAGGTGGTGTTTGAGTGTGGGGGAAGGTAGGTCTTCTGTTGATCCATCTAGAATTCATCAGCCTCAAAATGTTCATAGCGGTGTTTTGATGTGGGCCAGTTCCATTTTGATCTGAGAGTATCAGCTGTTGCATTTTTGGGAGGAGGATATAGGCCAAGAATTTATGTAACACTTCCTAGCCTGTGCTGAGCTTTAAGAGAGGTCCATATAATACAATTTCTATTGGTGACTGCCAGATTAAGCTGAGACACCAGTAAAGCAGCTGTGGTTCCCCCATTAGGGCAGAGGAGCGTCTCCCCCCCCCCCCCACAAGCCCCCCTCCACCTCCAGCAGCAGAAGCTGCAAACCTTTTACAATGAAAGGATAATAAACTGTGTTTAATAGCATTTCGTTGTGAAAGGGGCGGGGTCTTGTGGGGTGACCTGGACGAAAGGAGTGCACTGTGCATTCCCCTCAGTGTGCATGCGTGTTTGGCCAGCCGTCTCGGGCCAGCCAAACCCACATGCACAGTGTGCTCTCTCCAGCCCAAGAGAGCAGGCACAGGCTCCCACTGTGCCTGGGAGTGCCCTGCTTTAAGCAGCGTCAGGATTGGCCGCAGGGCAGGCTGGGAGCCTGTGCCTGCCTGCAGTGACGAGGAAAAGAGGAGCGGTGGTGTGGCGGAACAGGTAAGTTTTTATTTTTTATTAAATGTGTCCCCCTCCCACACTCATCCCCCCCGGGTGCCGCACCCGCCCCACCCCTTGTGAGCGCAGCGAGCCGCAACTGCAGTAAAGCCTTTTATGTTGTGGTCAGCAAGCAGCGCTCCCTCCTGGCTGTTTAAATACTCCTTTTTGTACTGGGGCTAACAAAAATCTATGTATGTTGTACATAACAAAATCAATAGGCCACCAGATCCACGGTGTCTTACTCTTGACAAAAAAAATGTTTTTATCAAACCTTAGAATTTTGGTCACTGTGACATCTTCAAATTGGGGCTCTGCTACACTGGGGCAGTGGTCTCTTGATTCTCGCCCCTCTTGTGTAGTTTTGGAGTTCACCATCACTGTCCTCTCCAGCCACGTATAGTGTTGATTAGTAGTTTATAAAGGCTTTATTTATCTAGACTTGCGCGTGGACTGTGCCTCCATTCAACATTTGGAGACTTAAAACAGGACTTCCCCTCTTGACTACAATAATTAACCAGATTCCAGCATACAGTCAACAGCAATGGTTTATAACCAAAGAGCATTCAGATTAAGTACTTGAGTTTGTTCTATTGCTAAGTACAGAGAGTAGGCTATCTTGTCCAGTCTAACATGTAACTTGTGCATGGGGGAGTAGAAGGATTAATCTGTATCATTGAGTTGAAGGGCCCTGCAGCAATCGATTAATTCCACCGCATTAACCAGTTGTTCACGGAATGAGTAGTTCTCATTGTCAGTGAGGAGGGTAGTAGTCTGTGTGACCTATCCAGTTCTGAGTATGCTATGCAATTAAAGTTCCCCTCTAAAAAGAGTGTGTTTATTGTGGTAGTTTAACCAGGTATTTTGACATCTGTTAGAAATATGGTCTACTCCAAATTAGGGGTGTAAATGTAAATTATGACAATATTTACCAATGGCCTTCCAATCCACCACTACTTATAACAAATAGGCCTTCATTTTCTATTAGATATTTGGTGATTTGAGATTGTACTGCAGGGCAGATCCATATTAGGGCTCGGTTCCGTAGTATAATTGCCCTTGCCATGTCTTCTGCAGCGCTGTCCTTTCACCCGTGTGAGGTGTGTTTCTTGCAGAAGGGCAATGCCTCCCCCCTCGTCTTATGGTACAATTGTACTTTATAACATTTAGTGGCACTGTTCAAACCTTTAATATTTTAAATAAGAAATTTGAAATCCGTCAAGTAGCTCATTAAGAGGCCCACAATTTTTAGCCCCCCAGCTCAGCGTGATTATTCCCAGGGTAGACCTGTGGCGACGCTCTAATTCCTAATTCAAGGGTGACATATTTGGGAATGGGAGTATCTGCACCTCCCCATACTTTCTAGTCCAAAGCTATTTATAACCTGCATATGACAAGATTCCTCAAGATATCACCCTGTGTGTTTAGTAAAATAATATATACTATCATTGCAGAAAGCAAAGTAAATAATTCAAATTAATTAGTAAGCAGTGACATAAGGTCTGCCACCAAAGAAAAATTCAAAAAGCCCTCAGGACAGAGCAATAAATATTAAGTCAAAGGTCTCAGACAATGCAAATATTTCTGCAAGTAAAGCTTCAACACCAAACTCTGCAAAGAAAAGTATAAAAGTTTGTGCGCAACGATCTCAAAACAAAAAGTCTCAGCAAAAAGTCTATCTTATCTCCAAATAGACGTTTCTTTTATATTGCTCAGAAACGTGGCTCACACAATCTCAGGTCATGAAATGTGTGTGCCTTTGTGTCAAACATTACAGCCAATCTATTGTTTTCTATGACATCCCTGCAACACCTGCGTCCTACTACAAAATATTGGTTAGAGCAGTGCGTAATTAAAGATGTGCACGCATGCATTATGAAACATAGGACTAGAATAGCTTGTTTCAACTACAGTGCAGTCTCTAGCTTATCAACCTTGTGAATTGTAATTGAAGGAACATTCGTAGCATACTTTCTAATGGAGGGAAGCAAACATTACATTCATATAAGAACGAACACCATAGCTAGGCCAGTAATGTCCATGATTTTCTGAAATAAAAACATGCAACGCTTGTACAAATAAAATAGACACGTTTTTCTTCATGAAAGTGAATGATTTGCAAAGCAGCAAGTTGTGACCTGGTCATGCTAACTAATGCGCACCTAAATTAATCAATAATTTGTAGTAAATGAGAACTCTTGCACCTATGCAGTTTGGCACAGTGCTTGTGTCCTATTTCTCCCCAAATCGCCCATCTTCAAATACTGACTCTCACTTACTCTCCAGAGGCAGATTAGTAATTGTGTGCCAAACATCCCAACTGCCCCTCTCCAGGTCTGAAAGGCAATGGCCCACTAATCATAGAAATCTAACACAGTTTAAAAATAACTAGTAAATGTCACTTTTTGGAGAACTGTGTTGAAGACCAGTGCTGGTAGGTTGTAGGGACAGTCCCCCGTGTTCTGTTGTACTCATTAGCCTAATTGGCCCCTTGCATTAAGCATTCAATAATGTTGACTTAAGTCAGCAGTGAGGTAAGATCACCCAACAGGGGTCTGTCCAATTTTGACAAGGGCTACACCCTATTGATCATATTACCTTGCCTTCTGTCCCAGCAGTCACAACTTCCTATGATCCTCATGTGGTGTGTGCGAAAGATTCGATTCAGAATTGTATTGTCTCCAATCGTGTTGATTAATGGTGTGTGTGTGTCTGTATGTATCTGTATGTGTGTGGGTGTCATTGACACCTATGGGTTGTTCAATAGGCTGCACACTTTTACAGGTTGCCCAGTTCTGTGCGAATGCAATATGTTTAGGAGTTTTTCTTTTTTTTTTAAAGACCAGATGGATAGCGTCGCCATAATGAAGATTTTTGCAAGAACAGTATGGTTCTTTGAGGCATGGATAGTTGAAGATTGGCTTAACATGACTGAAATGATGAGTGAACGTGAGCTTTACACTGGCCACAAAGTTCCTGCTTTATTACCCTTTATGTGTGGACTGGTATGTCTGAAATAGAGGACCCAAAAATTGTCCATTTGTCAGGGTGGTTGCTTCTGTGGTTCCCCTTGGAATCTATGGTTTTCTGCCATGGATACAAATAAAAGCTCTCCTGCATGGGACGGCAAGTTTTACAATCAGTTGGAAACTTGTTTGTGGATTCAGATTCGTTTTCTTAATCCAAGATGCATCTGCGCATCCTATTTAAGCAGTATATTTTGAGTAATTGGGTACAAAGTAAAACTGATGCTTTAGCAGTAAGGTTATTCCCTATGAATGCTATCCGAGACCCTTGATCTGGAAGAAATAACATATCGGTTTGCGTTGGTTCATCATGGTTATGAAGGAACAACAGCATCTTCTCCAAGGTGCTCCTTAAAAATGCCACCGACATGTTAGTAAAATGGCATAATCCAATTGGTGCTCTGCAGTCAAGACATATTCATAATGATGCAGACAACAGAGACATCATCTAAACGGAGACCGCTATGCAAAACATCAAGAAAATATTCACCCAATTGCAAGGAAAAAAAATCCCTGGTAACAAAATTCAATAAGCTGGGGTCAAGAGGCTAGGAAACCTGTATGCCCTCAAAGTGTAATCTAGAGAGGGGAAAAAAGATGCCAGCGATATGGGGAGTAAGAAAGGGACAAAATAGAAACGTACAGGATGACAAAGAATGAAGTAAGATGAGAGAGTAAAAGGCTTCTGGTTTGGAAAGGAAGGACAGCAGCAAGAGTGGCTTAGAGCAAGTAACTGGGCCTGGAGGCACAAGAGGCAGGGGTAAATCATAAAAGGGATATGATCACGCTGGCAAGAAATCCTTCCCCCCAAGCCTCCAGCGATCAAAGATGATTTGTTTGTTTGAAACCTGGCAAGGGCCACTCAGCCTCTCATCCTTTACAGCTATATAAACACCACTAAACGGGGTACTACTAAACAGGGTAATGGTAACACCTAAGTGCAGCTTTGGAAGACTGATGTTTTAAATTAAGTGCTGTTTGTAAAACAAGTCATTATCACTGTTCTAAAAAAGCATAAGAAAAAGGTTTAAACGAAAGGGGCGACAAGGAAGAACCCTGTGATAACCACTCAGAAAAACAAACAAGCTCCCCACGTGCTTAAAATGTTGAAACCTGCATTAAGGAGAATCAATTCCAGTATGTAGTTCTGTCCCAAGATAGGTAAAATCATGTTCCATTTACTAAATCCAGCTGGATTCACTTTACCTTGGTTGGCATGGAGGTCGACAAGAACCAGAGCTGTGCCTCGTTCTTTATGTAGGAAGGGAGTTATGACCTCATACGTTTTCTGCATGGACTCATTCCTTCTTAAGGATCTAAAGTTTAACTAGCAATGGAGAAGGCGATGGTTTTAATCCATCTAGTACTGGTGTTTTCTTGTGACTTTTCTTTCCAGAATTTGGCTTGGATTAGAGAGTTAGACAATCTGCTAAAATGTAGTGGCGGGTGGTAAACTCTCCTCGCAGGCGAAATTCACATAGGTTTGCCCATTCCTCACTCTCCTTGGAGGGCAGAGTTCAGCGAAAACTCTGCAACTGCTGCGTGGTGGCGTATACCAGTGGCACGCGGGTTAGGAGAATCAGAAACTTAGGATGCGGCTTAGGAGAAACAGAAACATCAGATCCATAACAAACCATATTGAAGGAAGAACCTAGGATATAGGCTGCCTATGAGAAGGAACATGTCTTTGGAAATTTCCGAGCAAGGAAAAGATAACAAAGCTACGGGACTGATAGGACTAAACCCACCCTTGGCCAATAGGAATCTCATTTAGACAACACGGTGAGGTTAATACCAAATGCAAATTTTCAATTACATGAAAGAAGGACAAGAATGAGAAAGCTGCGTCCCACCTTGAATTCTTGTTTCAATACCAAAATAGCAAAAGTTACAGCAACATGCCAATAAAATTTAATTTCACTCTTTTGAGAATTGTTAAATTTTAGACAATGGATATAACTGTAGAGTACTGACATGCATGCTTCGCTTATACATAGTTGTTGTAATTTGAAAGATACTTCTAATAATCCTCTGTTTGTTGCATTTGAACAATTACTCAGTATTTCTAGTGTTCAGGTGGACAGTGAGATGGACGTCTCACGTCAACATAGTCACCACTGCACGCAACACTCACATCAGTTTCTAAGCCATCCACAGACTTGCCTCTTTCCAAGTCCGTTGTGTGAGTTCTGGTGGGTGCATTGGATGTGTGCTTGTGTGCATGCGCAGAAAGGACCGTGCCAGCGACAGACTGGCGAGGACCACGCTGCTGCTGCTGCCGCTGTCGCACAGCTGCGCCTCGTCTCCACACCTTCTCATCACATCTGTAAGTATTTACACCCCTGTGCATTCTCACTGTCGAATGCTGCTTGTTGACGCTCAATCACTGCACACCCCTTGCTGCGAAATAAGTAACATGGCTAGTTTGGACACGATGCCTCTGATGCTGTGAATGGTGTAGGGGCATAGCTCCCTTCATACCAGTCACTGGTAGGTTTCATGGTAGAACCGTTTGTGTAGCTCTTGCTGATTTATTTTTGACTTGGCACTAAAGTGCTTTGCTGACTGCGCCGCATTATCACGCACCTTCGATTGATCCTATAGAAAAGCAATCTAAAGAGCCTTGGGGCACCGCCCGCCTCCCCTGGCACCGGCATGCCAAAGACCAGCGATTGATGAATGAGTGCATGCCTGTCACTGGCTGCTTGATAGCAGCCCAATAGCAGCCCGCAGAAGTCCGCGGAATCTTGTGGAGTTTTTATTTAACTCCGTGGAATTCCGCTGAGCACAACTCCACCAGTTCCGCTCACCCCTACTAAAATGTTGGTGGTTCATATTATCTTAAGGCATCCTGATTAGTGGTGATGGAGGACAGCTTGCGTCACGTTGAATAGGGGTGAGTTAGGGATGCGAGAGGCATGAGGCCTTCATCACCTCCTCCATTTCCATTGGCTGGAAGTTGTAAAATGACAATAGTCTGATGGTATCAGAGGGGGTAATGAGAGGACAGAGGGACTGCTAAGCTGTATTGCCTCATCTTCCCCAATTACAGATCAGAAGAAAATGAGCATACTGCACAGTGTTTAGGCATTGTTTCTACTTTAGATGTCTGCCTGTTTGCTCTTCCTTGGCCAGGCAGCACAAACAGAGCACTTACTCCATCCTCCATCGTATACATGAGGGCTCATTTTTCTTTTTGAGTTTTTAAAGCTCTGGTTTGCGCCACAGCAAATCAACCACTTCCACGAGGTCTCCTAGCAATGTCTTCTCTTCAACTTTATCCTCTTCGGAACCCAGGCCCATTGATTTTGTGGGGCTTGGGTCGGAGACTTGATGAGACCCGCTCTAGTGCTTCAGCAGCACAAACACCTCGTTCAAAATACAATCTTCTCACTGCGTGCAGCGACAAAGCAGGCAAGGCCTTCTTTGATTATATATATATATATATATATATATATTGCAGCCGAGGAGTCACAGGCTGTCCCCACCCTGGTCACAACTCTGACCACATCCCAGCTTAACAAGGCTAAACATTTGGTGGCTTTATTGCCCGACCCAACTCACTATTCCCTACATACCTGATTGCCCCCCATTCCATGGCAGGGGTACATGATGAGCGGTTTCCCTCCGTGATTGTTTTCACCAACATCAAGGCAGTTTTGGGTTCCTTCATTTTTAATCTGCAAGCAGAAGGACACAGACGCCAAAGAGATTAATGTCATGTCAGCAGAGCATGTCAACCCCCAACAAATGCAGTGCTTTGGCCTTCATGCATATGTTCTCCACATATTGTTCCGCACTGAAATTCTCTGTGCCCGCCCAGTCCTCTCCTCTCTGGGAGTTAATGCACTGCTATCAATGGGTTGTGGTTGATTTCTTCAGCGAACAAATAGAACCGTACAATGTGTCTAACATGCATTTTCAAAGGGTTACTACAGTTGATTGAACTTGGAGTGCAATGTGACACACAAAGAACAAAATGGCCTTGACGGCCTTGTTGCCAAAGCAGGCCAGGTGCAGTAGACATCGAATTAGGGCAGATTAAGTGACATGTGGGCATTTTTATGTACTGTAGGCGATTCATGTAGGCTGAGTGACTTCCAGAGTCTGGAGCTGGTACAGGTATTCTCCCTCCCTCTTCATAAGCGAGCTAGTCTTGGGGTACATTTGCTAGATTGTGGACTACAAGCAGAATACGATTTGGAAAGTAGTGCTGAAATGCGATCTGAGTACTCCATGTCTTATCAAAGCAAACTTGATCTCACAAACAAGGTTCGTTTGGAAAACTCAAGGAAGCAAAACAATGCGGATCGTGGGTGCACAACTCAAAACGTCCTACGCTCACACATGAAGGACCAAGAATGCTAACTCAAACCTTAAAAAAAAAAAAAAAAAAGGGACAGCAGCTGCCAACATTGCTTCTTGACATTGAGTGCTCCAGCCTTATGAAATATAATTTCCCTCCAACCCCATCAGACAGAAATAAGGCAGACTAATCTCTGCGAACTCACTAGGCACAAAATGGCACTAAGCAAATAAGTATTCAGGTACATCTGAGTGGTAGATGTGCATGGCATTTAAGATTAACTCCGAGTCGTGAATGGTCAGATTCTGCGCAGAATGACCTTGAAGGCCCTGAACGTTTGCTTTGATCATTTTTGCACCAACAGACATGGCCACCTGTGATATCAGCTGAAACAGGATGGTGATTCTCGGGGTGACTAAGATATTGGGGTGGAGGTACACTAACAGAACCAGCTCTGTGTTAAGATACCTTTTGCCAACTTCCAATACTGGGCAGAAAGGAATGGAAAGGGTTTTAGCACCATCGTCTGGTCATTGCTACATGGAAGTCAATTTATCAAAGTGTAGTTTCCCCTGTGGTAATGCTACTTAACTAAATTCCTTCATTTATCACTTTTCCTGGATATGGATAAATGAGTGGCCCTCTCACCACAGTGACGACTTACCGCTCCATAGAAGGTTGGTGTCAGGTCTGGGACGAACATTTCTGGATAGATATTCTGCAGGTACCAGGTGAAGTTCTTGCAGTGAAGTCTCTCTCTCAGCTGGTACCTCTCAGTGAGATCACCGTAATTTTTCTAGTCAAAAGCACAGAGCGAAGGAAACAAAAAAATTGAGAATTCAGCACACATAGCATAACTCACAAATGAAATAATTTAAAAAACAGGCTTTGACAAAAACAATCTCTCCTGTAGCCATACATTACTCCAAACCCATTCTGATGGAGCCATAGGAAGTCCTTCTTGGAACGACTGATGTGGTTTGGACGTTGTTGGGTTGGGGTCAAATAGAATTGGATGCTACAGACACGCAGTTTCCTTTTTTTATTAATTTGGTAGGGGGCTCCCTCAATATATTTAGGTCAATGCTTATTGATGGCCAAACATCAAACCTGAACAAGAATCTTGACTGACAGTAATCTTACAGGGATGCTTCGTGGGCAATTGCCTTTAGTCATGTCATGTTGACGCACCAGTCCTCTTCCACCTCCTGCATTAGCAATGCTTTGAACCTATGCTGCAGGGGAATATTCCCAACGTATGACCAACAATCACCACATACATGTCCCTGAAATGGAAACATGAAGACTGCCAAATGGCATCTTTTTTTCTAACCTATGAAGCTAACAAACTAAGAACAATCAACACTTTAAAGAACACTGCAAACAGTAATATAACAGGTAATATGTAAAGTTAAATACATATTTACAGGGAAGAAATGTTGTCTAACGGGTAAGTAGAAAATCACTGATCACGGAGACCGGGATTCTGACCCTGACTTCGGCGCTTGAATTTAGGACTCTGAGCAAACTGTGATCTCCTAAACTTTTACATTTTAAACGTGAGTAGTCTTAAGATTAAGTGTTCAATGAGCCGACTCTACTGTTCGAACTACTTTTTCACCCCCTGGTTTCAGGAAATGGAATTACCCACCTTTGCTCGGCGCACTATTTCTGTCTACATAGACATTCAGATAAGTGAAGAATTAGTTGGCTATGCATAGGGTCACAGGAATTCTGCAGTCCTGGAGGCGTACATTATACGGCCTGGTTGACCAAGCTGTGTAGCATAAGGGGGCATGCACTTTGCTACATTGTCATTCTACTGCACATCACTACGGGCGCAGCAAACGTTATCCTCATTAGCGTCAGTTTAACACCTGAATACATATCAGCAAATGAAACTAAAGAGCTGCACCATGTGGTAGGCTTTTCTTTCTTTTTTTTTTAACTTTTAAACTGGTGCAGCTGCAGTCAGATTATTATTTAAATCAGAAAATTACGGAGCAGGTGGTCGATTATGTGGCAACTGCAGTAAATACATAATTATCTAGAAAAAAATGCTACAGCCACTGAATTTGAGGGTTCAAATTTTCCTGGCTATAGACAACTACTGTTGTTGCCTTCAACGATAAAGAGAAACAGGCATTTGCAATGTAATCTGTCTCACATTTGTGATAGCTGGAGCTCTTGGCGTTGAAAATTGATTTATTTTTATTTTTTTCACTTTTAGTTTTTTTCTATGCAGTGGAGTGATGATATTTGCATGCTGCTATTGCCATTCATATGACCTTGTTGTGTTGGAGAACCAGAAAATGGGAAATAGGTTATAAGGGAGGGGAGACCAGAGTAATATTCTGTCTGAAAAAAAAAAAAAAAAAAAGTAACAACATCCTGGAAAAAAGCAAACACTCAGAGAATGCAAGATTAAGTAAAGCATGTGAATAACATGGGTATTTTAATGCTTTTACACTTATAATATGCTGGCTGAAACAACACATGCAACATTTACTGTTCTAATGTGCACGAAACAGGGAAAGTGTGCAGTACTACAGACGGTCACTAGGTGACCTCTTTTGGCCACATTAAGGTACTGCACCCTGCAATCTAGAATTCAAGAAATCCCCAATGAACTTCGGGCGCGTGCTGAAAAATGAAGTGCGGCGCCTGTTTTGAGAAAAGATTTACGCTGTGCATTTAAACGGGGATTTATTAATGACTAGGAGCACTTCCAAGTGGCAAAATGTAAAGAAGAAATGAAAAATGTCTATAAAAACAAGATGCGATAAGGGCGGTTGATGTATGATCTCGATCTTTGAATGCTTAGCAAATTCGATCAAATTAACAGCCTGATTTACAGCCCTGTTTACAGAAACAGTGTGGGAGCGAAGTTAAGCTGAGAGCAAGCATGCTCTGCAAATGAGAAGGCAAGCTTGATGGCTAATTGGAAAAGGTAAGCCATTGCTTTGCTGAGGATGTAGGCATCCTTTACTTGGCAGGACATCTGTTAAAATGGAATGTGTTTTAACTAGTTATGGTTACTCGCTAAATACTAATTTACCAGTAAAGGTCAAGGGAGAAAAATCCCAACACTGCCTTCTTTCTCTTCTGCAATTCACATGTTTATAGGTTAAAATTGAAATGGTACTTAATCCAGAAATCGAAATGGAAAGAATAATAAAATGTAGACAATTGGGGTTAGTGGAGGCTATGGAAAGCAACTTCTGAATGTCCAAAAATTGTTTGGGGTAGAGGTAATTTTGTGCATCACAGATTTTCCCCGAAGTTGGACACAAGACTTGACAACTGTGATGGCTTCTTAAAAGCTTTTTGACTGTCTGGTTTGGCCTCCTGCTGGTGGTGATGGAGGGTGAAACTACTTCCCATTTTCTAAAGTTCATTACAGAAAAACAGCAAGGAAATACAAAGAGGATTTAATTATTGCATGTGGAAAATATGGAGATGACTAGAGAACTGCACGCTTGGGTGTTATTTAAAAATGCAGGAAAACTGGACCTGATTCAGGAAAAAAGAAATCTATTATATGTTCTAATTCACCGATAAAAGTCATTCTCAGATCTCTCCCACCACCGTATAGATATCCATTTTGCCCCGCACTTGTACTGCTCACCTCTTTCACCAAGTTTGCTGCCTGCTGGTTCCGGCGGTAGAAGATCTCCTTGTACCTATCCATCCAGACCTCTGCCAGCCGCACTTGGTTTCTGGTGATGACCTGTGTGCCCTTTGGGAAAGAATGGGGACTCTTTGTGCGGAAAACGTGTCCTACAACAGAGCAAGGGATGATCTCCAGCTGCCCCCCACACTGCCAGACCTAGAGGAAATAACACATTTGCCACCAGTTATTACAAGCTCAGATGAAGTGCACCCAAGGAAGAAATCATGAAAAAAATCAAATATCCTCAGGCAATATTGTACACCGGAAAGAATAGCTATCACAATATCCAGGTAAAGTCCATATTCTTTAATCAGGCAATAATAAAAATAATAATTATAGTAATAATACAACTTGGCTGACTCTAGTACCTAAACATTTCCAATCCTCCACCCTACTTTGACAGACCTCACATTTATGCTGACACTCAAATAATAAGAGGATAGTATATTTTGCTCAAACACTTTTATTGAGTATACGTGAAAAAAAGAATCAAATGCAGGGTAGAAGGTGAGTATGCACAGCAGGGTACAGTATATATCATCAGTCAGCAGCTTGTTGGTTCAAAGTATTGAAATACATCAAACATGCGAGGCTTAGCTCAGATATAAAAGCAGTTTCTAAAAGTACGACTGTCTTATCTACTGGGTGGTTTGGATACATATGGAGAATAGCCACGGGTGAGATGGTGTAAGATCTGAAGGCCCTGTATGTACTTAGGGTACAAATGTAGAAAGGGGGGGGGACTAAAAAGGTAAGTAAGAGAAGGGGTATGGAGAGGACAGGGAGGACTGCGGGCTTAGTCAGTGTATGTTAGAGGGTACAGTTGGGTCTGCTAAGAGGTTATTGGAGAGTGTATAATTGAGCAGGCAAGATGTGGGTGGTCTTGATATAAGTGGAAGGTGGTTAAGGAGGGTCCACTTTTTGGAGATCTGAATCTAGAGCGCTCCATAATGCCCACGTCTGTGCTGTGTTGTGTAGTTTTTAAATGATGTTATCCGCGCTTCTAGTAAAGCAAAGGATGTTCCACCATTTATTGAATGGTATTAAGTCTTCTATTCTGTTAGGACCGTTTTGGTGCCAAGGGCTAGCATTAGGTCTATTAGTAAAAAGTTGTGCAGTGGAAGGTCCATAAAGGATGGATGAGCAGCTACACCTAGAGGTGGGGTCAAGATGGATGGTGGAATCCAAACTTTTACCAAGTCAAAGATCATTTGGGGAATTTTGGTCCATATTGGGTGTACCATTTTACAAGTAAAAACATATGCTCTAATGAACCGGGTGACTCCTCACCGTGCCAGCATTTGTCTGATGACAGGATTCCTAATTTGAGTAGTCTGGATGGTGTCTAGTATGTTTTTTGTATTGTCCAAAATCTAGATTGTGCTATTGCGGGAATTATCTTGGTGAGAAAGGGAGAGTGCCAGACTTTATTCTAGGTGGTGTCCGAGAAATATGACAAGATTTTTTCTGTTATAAAGTGGGAACATTTCTGATTCAAGTTTTTAAGAAGATGTAACCTGAGAGGATCGAGTAGTTTGTATATATGTGATGCTGACTGTCCCAACCTTTTAAGGTTATTCAGGAGTGTGGGAAGGTTAGGTTATGGGATTTTTGAAGTTTCCTAATGGCGGATTTGATTTTTAGAAATTTATAGAACTCGATCAGTGGGCAGTGGTAACAATTACTTAGGCATGCAAAGGATATGGGGTTCGCTGTTGTCCCCAAATCACCTACAGGATTAATTCCCCTTTTGGCTCATTCTTCCCAGAACACAGATCTGCCTTCCACTTTAATTTTATTGTTGTGCCATGGGGAGGCTAGGGTAGAGTTAGGTAGGCAACTGTTTAGTGTTTTGTCAACTCGAAGTAAGACGGTGACCATGTCTGTAATTGTAGGGTGCGAATGATTTATGGGTAGTTTCTGAAGGCTTTGGATGGTAAGGGATGAGCTTAGAGGTAGTGGTGACAGGAGTTGCTCTTCAATTTTTAGACATTGAGGAGATTGCTCATCTGATACCTTTAACCACAAGGTACCTTGCACTGCTAGGAAAGCTTGTTGGTATCTTTTAAAGTCTGGCATGTTCATTCCTCCTCTCGTCCTGTGTATTTTAAGGACATGGCCGGAGATTCTGGACCTTTTGTCTTTCCATAGAAATCATGAGATTGATTTATCAACCGCTTTTAGGAAGGAGGGGGGAAGAGGTTTATGGGGAGCGTGTTCGCAACAAAGCTGATCAAGAGGGCGATCACCATCTTGATTGTCTCTGATCTACTCCACCATGTCATATACTTGGGGACCAGTAGTTAAGGAGGTCTTTAATTTTAAGTAGTGTTTTATTCTCATAAATGGCGAGGGAGATTTTTAGATCTTTACTAAACCATGTGCCCAAATATTTAAGATTAGTAGGCTGCCACTTCTGGTAAAATGTATCTACCGATGAGGATGTGCAATGGATATTTAGTGGGAAGACTTCTGTTTTTGTGTGGTTGAGTACATATCCGGAGATTTGCGAGTATTTTCCAATCTCAGACGTAATGTGCAGAATAGCCATCTATGCGTCTCCGGTGAAGATTAAGATATTGTCAGCATAGGCTGTAACAAGCTGTCTGAGTTGACAGGTATACCTTTGATAGTCTGTTTTAGGAAGGACAGGAGGGGTTCAATGACGAGGAGTAATAGAAGTGGACTTTATCAACGTTTTTTTGTTTGTTTTTTGCATTGAGGGCCACTGCTGCGGCTGGTGTAGGTAATAATCGTGCTTTTTCTAGAACATGGCAGAAGGTCTGAATATTAACAGCAGCGAGTCTGCCCTTCAGGAATCCAGTATGGGGCGTGGAAATATGTTTGGCATATTCTCCATTCTCTGTGCTAAGATTTTGGCATATAGTTTACAATCGAAATTGATCAGTGAGAGAAGTCTAGAGTTCCTGACATCCAGGTTGTTCTTGCTCTCTTTCAGGATAACAACTATTGTTGCTTGGGTCCCCGTCCCTGATATGACTGGTGGAGGCATATGATTGAAATAGGCCTAGGGGAGGGTGACTAGTAAATGGGAGAACATTTTAAAAAACTTTGCCGAATAGCTGCCAGGGCCCGGCACTTTACCAAACATGAGAGATTTGATGGCAGAGAAGATTTCTTCAGAGGTGATTGGGCTACTGAGGACAGATCTATCCTCTGGTGAGGTGGAAGGAAGGGTACATGAATTGAGGTAGGATTAACAGTCAGTTGAGTTAATTACTGGATCTGAAGTATATAATTCTGAGTTGAATATATGGAAGGTTTCTAAATTGTCTTGTGGAGAGGAGACTGCCCCCCTGTTGCAGTTTCTAATAGTTGTGGTAATGGTTCTATTTTTAGAGTATTTTAGATAGTTTGGTAGGGCTTTCCCGGCTCTATTCCTGCAGACTGTATATTCCACTTGGCGATGCCCACCCACTGTTGCGCTCTACTGCTTAGAATTTGGTTATATTTGTATTGCAACTTGGCTAGCTTTGGGAAAGCCTGTGAGCCAGGCGAGTATCTGATGGATTCATTTAGTTTTTAATTCCAGATTCGAGAGGTTCAAGGTGCTTATTCAGAGATTTATTTCTGCATGCAGCTAGATTCACCAGGGCTCCTCTGAGGCAGGCTTTCAGTGAATCCCATCTGGTGGAGGCTGTGGTTGAAATTGCATGACAGGCAGGTACTGTACATTATTGTTAGATTACACATGTTTATTTTTTTTGTTTTCTTCAGTCATTCTGTTCCTAATGGGGTATCCTGATCACAGCCGTTCTACATACATGTGAATCCTTCACATGCACCACAGTTAGCCAGTACACTTGGGAGGTCGTCTTGCAAGCCTCCTTTTTATTTTTACTAGGTTTTGATCCTGCAGCGTATAATTACTACTGTTGGGTATCATGGGAATGTACTTGCTGTTATTGGTCTCTAGTCATGTTTTCTAGTAAGATCTTTGTTGTAATACATTCATGTTCTATATAAACATTTTTTTACACTCTTTGCCATTGATTGTATAGCACAGCAATCATTACACATTTGGAGCTTGTATATGTTGTTTTTTGTACTGTATAATTCCAGAATAGCACATGCAGGTAGGTGACAATCCTCTTATTGCTCAGCAGCCACAAAACATCAGGAAATCACACTGTTTTCATAACAATGTTGAATGAATATATGTGATGAATTACAGGCTGCCCCGTTATTGCAGTCCAGAATGTTTACACTACATTGTTGTAGACATATGCTGTGACACAACAAATTGAGAGTTCACATTTGGAGAAAAAAACAGGTGTTTTAGTCATTAAGTCGTCTTTTCTTTATGTTGATGCACACGCACAGCACGTCACTTCCAGTGATTTAAAGCGTTAAAGCTTGATTCCTCAACTCTGCTCTGCCTTGAAGGTATTGCATCATCACTAGTAACATCATGGGCGTGTTAACTCAGCGACCGACTTTAGTTTTCATTTCTTCGTTACAGGGGTCGCATTTAATTTCCATAATTTGAATCACTTCGCTGGATGCGTGCTGATGGGTTGCTGATTATTTGGGATTGGCTTCACGAACGCAGCCTATTATTTTCTTGATTTATTAAGCCCTTGACGGCAAGTTACTATTTCGTTTTTTTTAATTAGTCTTTTGGCACTTAGTAAGGCTGTTAGGTTTTCGACATAAGGTAGTTTCAGAGATCATTTTCGTTTCACTGGTTTGTCCATATTTCTTTTATTAGTTGCATGCTGGTATTTCTAGCACTGGCCATTCAGCGCTCTGCATCTGTCAAGCATGATTTTTGGTATTAATACACATCACGGCCTGCATGTGGTATCACCAAGTGTTCGGAATGCATTTTGGGTTTGCACTAATTTTGGGTGGGCTACACATCGATAGGCTTACTTGTAGATGGTACACATATGGTTTGTTGCAGCTACTGGTATCTTTCTATACAATCACGTTTTCCCTTTTCCGGCTCTTACTGTTTGGGATCTGACTCTTACATGCTATGTCCCATGTGAGTCATTCATAGAATTTTCATTTTGATCCATAGTATTACCCTTGATCAAGGGTATTTTTACCCAAAATGCATTGGGTTTGGTCAACATTTTCATGCATCACTGAAGTCTATGAATATCGTCGCTTCATTATATACAAGTAAGTATGAAGCAACATTTGTAACAGCAGAAACAAAATCAGCAATCGTCATATTAAAACTTTCCAGAACTGTTGGATATGTTTTTAGGTTTGTCAGACCTTGCATTATGTTTACATGAGTGCATATTGTATTAACACGGAACCCTGGGGCATGTAACTGTGCATGTCGGGCCTAGGCCACCTAGTTGTGTCGTGATTTTGAAGTCTGTGGTGTTGCCACGTTTATCTTCTTCCAAAAATTGTTGTATTGATTCTCTGATCTTGCTTCTAAAAGGTTCTTCTTCCAATAGTGTGTCATTGAGATGCCATAATTTGGGTGTAAGTTGGGATGTAGAGAGATCGAGGTCAAGCAATATACATGCATGATCACTAATCATTATGGGTTCAATCTTGAGGTTATGTGCTAGGGGGACAAGGGATTTGTCCACTAAGATATAGTCAATTCTACTGAATGTGTGGTGGGGGCGGGTTGAGGTAAAGTAAAATGTATAATCATTATCCGTAGGGTCAGATAGTCTCCAAATATCAGACAGGTTGTTGTTCTTGTGGCACAGTCATCTGTTTGTGGGACTTGCTTGCGAGGAATTTATGTGAGGAGAGCCTGTCTATGAGGCATCCATTGGTAGAATGAAATCACCACCTACGATGATGCCATTGTTTTCTGTTATTTCTAAGAAACGTTCGTCTAGATCTTCCCAGAATTAGACTGAATTGTTGTTTGGGGCATATATGTTTACGATGTGTAAATCTGTTTTTAGTCGAGATCCTAGGGATCAATCAGCGACCCCACTGATCGTCTGCATGTAAAAGAATATAGGCTTCTTACTCCTGGAAAATAATATAGTATCACAATTTTTATGGTCGAATGCCCGTAATCTCTGTGGGCTTCTAACCATGCCCATGACACGGCAGTCACTTTCATTAGTTTGTGGGCTTGTTTTAAAAAATGGATTGATTCCATTTGTGAAAGGCATGCATACAATCTGCCTTTTCTGGTGTTTAGCCCTCCTCGAGCATACCGGTAAACTACTGAAAACATATGAGGCTCCGTGTTTTCACCTGGTTTCTGGACTACTTTATCTTTTCATTACCTGTGCAACGCGATCTCGCTGGGCAGAAGTTGAGCGCTTTTTGCATGACATTGATCCTGTTACATGGATAATTGCACTTTTGCCGGTAACATGGATAATTGGACTTCTGCCAATAAGTTTCACTGCTAGCGAACTTCTGCTTTCTTTTCTGTGTCTCCTTCACACTCGTGGCAAACATCGGCTCGAAAATGTAAAACTGATTTACTTTTCATTATTAGTTTATGTGGCAAGAAAAGTCTGGGTAGGAGTTTACAACGCTAATAGCTCTAACGCGAGCAAACTTGAGACCAATTGCATTGCAAATGCTTGTTTAAATTTATGGTAAGGAGATTAAAAAGTCAGCGACCCATGAGCAGTAGAATCCGTCATCTTTTGTAGATTCAATATGAGTTTCTTGCAGTGAAATTATGCCACCTTTCAATTTATTGCAGTACTCTGCGATATTTTTTTGCATTTTACTGGGTGCTTGCACCCAGTAAAATGCAAAAAAATATCGCAGATCTTTGGTGTTTAATGAGATAATTCTTAGATCTGCCATATGTATTGTTGCAGGGATGAGGGTGTGTGTGAGTAGATGTGAGTGAGTGGAGGGGAGACTGATTAAGAGCAGGGGTGATTGTACGGACTAAAAAGTGTTCAGGTGTAGGGTATCAGTAACAAGGTTTGTGTAAAGTGTTTTGGTATAGGGAGGTACAGGACATTAGTAAGCGTTAGATCTGTTGCAAATGATGGATTGCAGGCACTGTAGCAAGAGTTTATGATACTAGGGGGACCTGATCGTAGACACTTCTGAATATGTTTTTTGAAGCAGTGAGTTAAGCAAATATGTGACTTGTATGGGATCTTAGTAGACCTGTTGATGGGAGTAAGGATTAAAAGTATCAAGCAGGAGAGGGAGCATAAGGGGAGAAAAACAGGGAGAAGAGGGTAAAAATGCAAAAGAATAGCAACAAAAAGAATCCCTGTGTAAAAACCTATCCTCTGAAGTGCAGAACGGTCGCACTGTCCCACCTTGTCTATAATTATTCAGGGATGTGGAATTCCTATCGCCCGGGACATCTTGTTTGGGGTCATGGGCAACAAGTTTTTATGTTTACTTTGTCCTTGGGACAAGTAGGCCCAACCCTCTGCAGCACAAACCCTTTGGCTGCCTGTTTACAGAGAGTGGAACTCTCTGCAGTTGAGTTAATGTGTTTCCAAAAGATAATGCTGTTCGAACTTGTATTTATGGTTCATTATTTGAAAGCCTTCATTATTAGGGTGAGTGCTGTAAATAAATGTGTTAAGGTCACACTTCACTACTGACATTGGTTCCAGTACAAAAAAAAAACAAAAACGTGTATACACAGGTTTGAAAAGTTTAGGCTATGAGGCTAAGTATAATGCTCCCAGAATCCTCTCTGATTAGATGCAAATGAAGTGTCATTTAGTAAAATGTGTTGATGCATGCTAGTATTTCGCAAAAATATTTCTAATGGAAAATCAGTATAACCATTTTCAACACGATTATGGGAAGCATGAAAATAAACAAACACTGACAAAGCCAACTGATCTGACATATTTATATAAGTCTTTTAGTTTCATCAATGCGTGTCTTGTTTTGACATGGCTTTTGTAACACTTTATTGTTGTGGGAGCTACCAGGCCCTCAACAGTGTAACAAACACTGGCAAAAAAACCCCAAAAAGTTTTTGAACTCTAAAAGCACACGTTGCCACCAGTGGCATAACAAAGGCCCCGCTGCCGCCCTCCAGGGGGCCCCTTCAGCACAGCACCTGCCCTGAGTGAGTCTGGAGAGGGGGCTCCTCCATGTTCTTTGCAAAGGGGCACCCTCCAGTTTCGTTACGTCACTGATTGCCACTGTAGTTCCTGACACTGAACAAAACTACTTTGTGTGCAATATGCTCCTTGTGGAAGAGCAGAATGCGATCACTCACAGTAAAGCCAGCCGAAAGAGAGAGAAATAGAAGTTTAATAAAAAACAAAATGTCTTTGTTAACACCAGACCTAATTAGGGACCAAGACCCACATGTAGGTAGCTTTTTGCATGTCGCAAACAGCGACTTTCGCTGTTTGTGATGTGCAAAAAGCACATTGCGATGCACAAACCCAGTTTTGCGACTCACAATTAGGAAGGGGTGTTCCCTTCCTAATTGCGACTCGCAGTGCAATGTAGGATTGTTTTGTGACCGCGGGCGCAAACCAATTGCAGTTTGCACCCATTTCAAATGGGTGCTAACACTTTCGCAAAAGGGAAGGGGTCCCCATGGGACCCCTTCCCCATTGTGAATGTCACTGTAAACATTTTTCATTGTTCGTTTTTGTAATGCATCTCGTTTTCCTTTAAGGAAAACGGGCTGCATTACAAAAAAAAAAAACTGCTTTATTGAAAAGCAGTCACAGACATGGTGGTCTGCTGTCTCCAGCAGGCCACCATCCCTGTGAGGGCCGCCATTCGCAAGGGGGTCACAAATTGCGACCCACCTCATGATTATTCATGAGGTGGGCATTTGCGAAGCCCTTGCGAATCACAGATGGTGTCAGGGACACCATCCTACATTCGGATTTACGACTCGCAAATTGCGAGTCGCTCTGACTTGCAATTTGCGGGTCGCAAATCTGAACCTACCTACATGTGGCCCCAAATTCTTAGTGCACCCATGGTATATGTCGTACCCCTATAAAATATTTGTGAACTGTATTTTAGCATGGGTAAATACGATGTGTAGATTTGCTCATGTGAAAATCTATTGAGCATTTGCAAGTTCATTTTCCTTCCAGACACTTTCTTCCCAACCCTGGAAGAAGTTCTAATTCTGCCATTGTCAGGAGTAAATGTCCAACCTTTCTTATTATGGGAAAATATTAGAGAGAAGCTGGTGAAAATCTTTAAAACATGCAGGTTAGTAGGTTTGCAGACTCAAAGGCATTCCAGCCCTGCAACTATTGCTTACTGCTTCCTCCAGCCCGAGTATGCAGATCTGCAGAAAGGTGGCAAAATAAGGAAATTGCTACAGTAGGGATTGAAACTGCAAGTATTCAAGCCCTACTATGGTAGTAGCCCTGGCATAATCAGAGAGGCTATTATCAGAGCTCTTACATAATGAGATTGATGTCATAATTTGTCGCCACCTTACATGGCACCAAAGGGACAAGTAGATCTTTTTACAGGACAAGTAGATTTGAGAAGCAACCTGCCCCCTTGACAAGTAGATATTTTAATAAATTCCACACCACTGAGAATTGGAGTGAGGAGAGTCGCGATAGCCACTCTCAAGGCTCGGCCCTATCACGCTCCATCTGTAGACTGGGTTTGATTGCCCAGTTAAGTTGGTAGAATAACAGTATGGTGTGAGTGAGCAAGCAAGTGGATAGTCATTGATGATATCACATGATGAGTAAGTGAGAGCACAGTAATGGGAGCTTAGCTTCAGTAGTCTTCTATGAGTCGGTATATGGGCAAGTTAAACACCTCCCCGACTGTTAAGAAATACATTAAGAATAGATATAGGAGACGCTTGTTGCGTAGGGTATATTGGGTGTAAATACGTACAAACGGGAAGCCATGATGTAATCTAGGTGGAAAATTATGTAAGACAAGTGTGATAAAAACACTATATATTATAAGTAAGAGCATTTTTAGTTTTTTGGGGTGGTTATGGGTTTTGGGGGGTAAGGGCACTTTTAGGTTTTAGGGTGGGTATGGGTTTTGGGGTGGTAAGGGCATTTTTAGGTTTTAGGGTGGGTATGGGTTATGGGGTGGTAAGGGCATTTTTAGGTTTTAGGGTGGGTATGGGTTTTGGGGTGGTAAGAGCATTTTTAGGTTTTAGGGTGGGTATGGGTTTTGGGATGGTAAGGGCATTTTTAGGTTTTAGGGTGGTAAGGGCATTTTTAGGTTTTAGGGTGGGCATGTTTGAATTTCATGTGGAGTATATGTGAAATGGGTCCTGTGCCCATTTCCTGAGCACCAACCTCGACAGGCGAGCGCTGGAAGAATTACAGGACTTTTTCTTTGTGACATATATATACACACACACACATATATATATACAGGGAGTGCAGAATTATTAGGCAAATGAGTATTTTGACCACATCATCCTCTTTATGCATGTTGTCTTACTCCAAGCTGTATAGGCTCGAAAGCCTACTACCAATTAAGCATATTAGGTGATGTGCATCTCTGTAATGAGAAGGGGTGTGGTCTAATGACATCAACACCCTATATCAGGTGTGCATAATTATTAGGCAACTTCCTTTCCTTTGGCAAAATGGGTCAAAAGAAGGACTTGACAGGCTCAGAAAAGTCAAAAATAGTGAGATATCTTGCAGAGGGATGCAGCACTCTTAAAATTGCAAAGCTTCTGAAGCGTGATCATCGAACAATCAAGCGTTTCATTCAAAATAGTCAACAGGGTCGCAAGAAGCGTGTGGAAAAACCAAGGCGCAAAAAATCTGCCCATGAACTGAGAAAAGTCAAGCGTGCAGCTGCCACGATGCCACTTGCCACCAGTTTGGCCATATTTCAGAGCTGCAACATCACTGGAGTGCCCAAAAGCACAAGGTGTGCAATACTCAGAGACATGGCCAAGGTAAGAAAGGCTGAAAGACGACCACCACTGAACAAGACACACAAGCTGAAACGTCAAGACTGGGCCAAGAGATATCTCAAGACTGATTTTTCTAAGGTTTTATGGACTGATGAAATGAGAGTGAGTCTTGATGGGCCAGATGGATGGGCCCGTGGCTGGATTGGTAAAGGGCAGAGAGCTCCAGTCCGACTCAGACGCCAGCAAGGTGGAGGTGGAGTACTGGTTTGGGCTGGTATCATCAAAGATGAGCTTGTGGGGCCTTTTCGGGTTGAGGATGGAGTCAAGCTCAACTCCCAGTCCTACTGCCAGTTCCTGGAAGACACCTTCTTCAAGCAGTGGTACAGGAAGAAGTCTGCATCCTTCAAGAAAAACATGGTTTTCATGCAGGACAATGCTCCATCACACGCGTCCAAGTACTCCACAGCGTGGCTGGCAAGAAAGGGTATAAAAGAAGGAAATCTAATGACATGTGCTCCTTGTTCACCTGATCTGAACCCCATTGAGAACCTGTGGTCCATCATCAAATGTGAGATTTACAAGGAGGGAAAACAGTACACCTCTCTGAACAGTGTCTGGGAGGCTGTGGTTGCTGCTGCACGCAATGTTGATGGTGAACAGATCAAAACACTGACAGAATCCATGGATGGCAGGCTTTTGAGTGTCCTTGCATAGAAAGGTGGCTATATTGGTCACTGATTTGTTTTTGTTTTGTTTTTGAATGTCAGAAATGTATATTTGTGAAGGTTGAGATGTTATATTGGTTTCACTGGTAATAATAAATAATTGAAATGGGTATATATTTTTTTTTGTTAAGTTGCCTAATAATTATGCACAGTAATAGTCACCTGCACACACAGATATCCACCTAACATAGCTAAAACTAAAAACAAACTAAAAACTACTTCCAAAAATATTCAGCTTTGATATTAATTAGTTTTTTGGGTTCATTGAGAACATGGTTGTTGTTCAATAATAAAATTAATCCTCAAAAGTACAACTTGCCTAATAATTCTGCACTCCCTGTGTATATATATATATATAAATAAAGGATGTTCTACTTACCTCTAGTTTATACCATGCATATGCCTTTACCAACTATGCCTTTACTACGAAATGTTCAAGGTAAAGACATTCGTGGTAAAAGCAAATGCATTGTAAAAACATTTCCTGGTAAGTGCATGCGTGGCGATGACCATGCATCGTACTTACCGCGTTGTAAGTGCATGCATTGTTCCATCATACATCCGAGGGATACATGATTCAAGGAATTCCGCCAAGGAGTTACCATCATTTCCAACGTCCTCTGTTAGGCCCAAGATGCGCAGAATCCCTCTGCAGTTATGGTATTTGAGGTCCGAAAGTTCTTTTATCACAGATTTCCATGAATAGTATCAATGTTCCACGTGCTTTGTACTTGAGGATGGAATAGTTTTCTAAGGAGCAAGTTCTAGATTCTTCTTCAGTGAGTCTATTTGAGAGACTCTTAAGATCATCTTAAAGGGCTTGAATATTGGGGTGCATGGCGTCTGTTTTTCGTTTGGTTTCTTGTGTTAGGTCCTGTAGGTCCCCATTGCACTGTATGATTACCGCAATGTTAGATATGTCTTCTTTGTTTTTGTGTGGAGATTCTGGAATGGGTGAATAAGATTCGGGACGTTTGTGTGGAGACTTATTTTCTTTATGCTCTTGTGGTTCCCTTCCTTTGTGATCCACCATTGCGAGGGTGAATCATAGGTCAATTAGCCATTTGTAAGCGAGTAGGATAACAAACAAAGGCGGTCTGATGTGCCTTTGTCAGGCAGCAGAGCAACAGATTGGCAGGATGGTAATGTGGGCAGTATGTTACAGCATTGGGTGGCCACTGGATTAGGGCACAGCAAAGTAGAGCAGAAAAGGAGGGCTGTTTTTGAGATCAGATGCCAGGCATAGTGACCTATTTTGTGGAAGGATTAAAAGCCCTCAAAAGAGACTGTGGGTCTCTTTAAGTGCTCCTGGGTAGGAGTTCTTGTAGGGTTGGATGGTTACCATGGTGAGCAAAACAGGAGGAACACAGTATTTGACCTTTTTAATGGACGATCGCTATGGCGACCACCATATTGAAGTCAGGCACTGGCGCTGGAGGCCGGTATGTGGAGTAGCATCCTGATTTAAGCTCTCCAAACTACACTTAAGACCTTGTGAGGTAAAATCCTGCTTGCATGCCACTCTACCCGTGGGTAACGTGGCACGCTGAGTCCAGTAGACGGATGCTGGTCTCAGATTCCGACTTGGTGCTGTGCTGCAGCAGGTAGACGTGGGCCAAAGAGATCGAGTTTAGACCACTCTAATGTGTGCTCTGACTGGACTTGTGAAAGTAAATGTTTATGGCATGCAGGACTTTATTGATTTGGGCCTGGGACCCGAACGGAATGAGTCTGGTGGCTTTTGGCCTACGAGTCTGTGCCAAGTTTGGAAGGAGCAAGAATGGGCTTGCGACAGGCCAGCAAGCAGCACTTATCTGTACACGTCACACATGGCACACTTCAGTGATGTCTGCAGGCGTCAACTCGGTGCAGGGTGGTAGATAACCACATCTACCCGTCTCTTTAATGGCATGTCGATCTAGAGTCCTTCGATGGACTAACACTCAGATGTGGCGCAGGGCAAGTTCATAGTCATCGGACTATTGATGAAGTGATGGGTCCATTTTAGGCTTAATGCTGTCTTGGCTCTGGGTTAAGAGAATTCAGGTACACTGTTGATTCTGGTGTCGGATCGGCTTGTTGGTGGTATTTTCGGTGTCTTGGGGTTATGATCGTTTACATTTTTTGTTAAAGGTGGCAGGCTGGGCATGAAATTGCAGTGTGGAGTCTGTGAATTCAGGAGGTCATTGCTCCTGAGTGCAAGCCACGCCCCCCAATTAGATGATGGTATAAAGACATTTGTTTTTAACTTCATGACTTCGACCCTGGGGTTCCGCCATGCAAAGGATCAGAGAGTTTACAATCGGCATAATACACATGCACAGTCTTTACCACAATACTGCCATCTAGCGCTTTGGATAGAAAGTTATATAAGTGTCTTTCTTACAAAATTGCTTTCGTTTCCAGTAAGGAGGAAAGTGACAATAAGCATTGTCAATGCCAATAAACTGGCCATTGCAAGCCTCCTGTTTGCTTTATTTTTTGCAAAACATACTCAATAAGCAAAAGTAGTGTACGAGAAATAAAATGTTTTACATTTTGGCTTCTAAAAATGATGTATAAATAAAGAAATAAGTAAATAAAAATGAGCCATTGCAAAAAAATAAAAATAATAAAATGAAAGCAGAGATTAAAGTAAAGAATAGCCTACCAAACCAGACACTAAAGTGGACTGCAATGTAGACAGATGTTCGCAAGCAAAGTGCCCTCACTCACAGTGAAGCGAGCGGACCCTTTACCCCGTGCTGTAGGCTGTGGCAGGCAGAAGCAAAATGTGAGGGACACTAGAATAAACCAATCTATGAAGATGGATGACCGAAAGCCCATTTTTGCTACGGCAGAAATTTGTGCAGGAAGTTTGTGCGTCTATTATTTACAAATACCGAATCTGCAAATGCAAACATTTCTACTCCCTCCTCCTAACCTGTCCATTTACTCGTATACAAAATACGCCTAAGAATAGATCACGCAACAAAACTGTTGATACAACTTCGAGGGGAAAAAGGAGTGGTGGCCGAGGAGCCACAAATTTCTTAATAAACTCATGATGCTTTCTCTGGAATAGTGGCATAATATTATAAGGGTTTATGACAGAGACGAGGGAGTAATGGTAGCAGGAGAGAGAAGACAGCGTTGGAGATGAAGTAAAGTCTGCGTTCTTCCTTGCAGGTGGAGAGAGGGATTAACAACATCGGTGGTGGCCATTGCCCTTATTCGAGAGCAAGCTATCTAAAGTAATGAGGTACGTAGAACACACACTTCAAACTGCAGGAAACCGGACTTTGATACTTGGAGAAATAAATAATGACGGTTTACGCTACCATTTCTCCCTCAATAGAAACTAAGTATTATGCCGGTTTATTTTTCTCTTTTATTTTGAAAGGTTATCTTTTTTCTTTTTTTTTTAATGAATAGTTCAAGATGAAGTCTGCACTTTCTTCATGGCCACAAACAAAAACTCTTCTCGCTGGCGGGCTTTAGAATAGGCTGCTGTACCTATCTATGGCCAGTTCAACTACGGCTGATTTTATCCGCATCCTGGAAGGTTTTCAGGGGCTTAAGGAAAGGGAACTTGCAGCTTTCATATACATCTTGTATTACATTCTTAATTTAGGTGTTATCCCTTTAAGTTGCGTGATACTTTATATGGAAGGTCCTTGTTTATCCCTGTTGCCCTAGCTACTAAATCATTTGCTTTTATGAGTGGCAGTTAGGCAGTTTTCATTGGCGAGCTGCACTCTGCTTGCAAGCATGTAATAAAGCTGCTTATCTTCATGTTCGACGAGCTGTCTATATAATAGCTATGCAGCAGATACTTCCTCCAGCTCACTCAGTTGTACCTGCAGCATGCAGTGCAAGTTTGCCTTCCTGCTGTGCGGTTTCTCTTTTCATTATTTTTCCGTGTGTCTCCTGGTTTGTTCCTCATTTCACGTTTTTCTCCCATTTCTCCTTTTATCTCTCACACCGTTTTTAATCTTTCTGACAAATTCTCTTTTCAGTTTTCTACTTTCCTTTTATTGGTCCTGTCCTGTATTTTCAATCTACTTTCATGAGGTTTTCTTAACTTTTATACCCTTTGCAGTTTTCTTCAGGCGTTTTTTTTTCTTGCTCTTTTTTTGGGGGCGTTTTAGATCATTCCCTTTTCCGGCCTCCTTTTTCTCCCCTCTCCATTTATTCCTCTTTACTTCCCTCCTGTTTTTCTCTACTTTTCTGCTCACTCCAATAGTATTTTCTCACATGCACTTGGAGCCAGAAGACGTGACAAATTCAGTTCCCAATCAGGATAGTCTCATCTGCGTGTCTGACACTTTAATCATCATGGAGCAGCACGCTCGGACTCCACAATGATCACTGTATGTTTCAAACATGCAGAAAAGCGCAAGGCAAGGAAGGTCATGAGGAGGAGTTGCACTGGCCTTGGCGAGTGGACATTTGACAACCTTGTCCCTGTGTTAAATCTAACCCTGTTTGGGCAGCCTAATTTGTCACAGGAGGAATTAACTATGGTCAGTGGTGGCACCAGGAGGCCGGAAGAAATTTCCAGCCAGAGAACAAAGCCAAAATAGATATTCCAGAGAGTAGGAAGCCAGCAATTACATTCAGCCTGAGTAGGAGACCAGGAGAGACAACCAGCCAGAATATAATGAAAAAAGAACCATCTGGATAGAATAGGAGGAAATAAGAGACATCCAGGTTGAATAGGAGAAAAAAAGACATCCATATAGAGTAGGTACCCAAATGTGATATCCATTTAGAGAAGGGCAGAACACACATCTGGGAAGAGTAGGAGCAATGACTGTATATTCTGCCAGAATAGGGAGGCAGGAGAGATATCTAACCAGATTATGAGGATAGAAGACACATCCATCTAGAGTCTGAAGAACAAAAAAGAGAGATCCAGCTCAAGTAGCGAAAAGGAAGAGTCCTGAAGCCAGAAATGGTGTTAAGCCAAATTGGAAGCTCTGAAGAGACATCAAGCCAGAATAGAAGGCAAGAAGACCAGTGCTTAATTTGTGCTTGTTGTTTCCGGTGCTGAGCACCGGCACTTATTTGTGAGGGCCGGGGCTTATTCTTATGCCTCAAGCATTTGCTGCGAGCAAAAGACACATATGGGAAAGACGGAAGAAGAAAAAAACTAAAAAGCGTCATTGAGGGAGAAAGTAGAAAGTTGCAGGATGAGCTGCAGGGGCAGGGGTGGCCGTAAATGGATTGAAGCGGCCCGAGATGGCTTTAGGATTACGCTGCCTCCGTGTTCAGTGCTAGCAGATTTAATTACAGCAGTCTCGTGTTTAAGGAAGGGCTTTGAGCACCAGCACCTCTTTATTTACAAATTAAGCACTGAAGAAAACACATCAAATCTGAGTAGAAAGCCAGAAAGGAAAGCAACATCCAACCACCGTGGTAGGAAAAAAAGCATTAAGTCAGCGAAAAATGGCAGATGAAACATCCAGTCAAATTAAAAAGCCAGAACGTGTGCCCCACCAAAGTAGGAGGCCGCAGTGAGAGTAGCCAAGCAAAGTTGTATAACTAGAGCAGAAGGCCAGAAGAAACATCCTTTGAGAGTATGGGACCAGAAGAAACCCACATCTAGAGAAGGGTGACAACCTCCCTCCAGGTCATTACAGGCACCATTTCCAGTACTGGACTTTTGTGTAATATCCTAATGCATTCTGCATGCTGCAGCCTTATTTTGATTGCATTTCATTAATCAGTTTAACAGACCTGAAATCAATGATATGTATGTGAAAAGCTCAGAACTGGTGTCCGTAGTGACCTGGTGTGAAGTGATCACCATAAGGTAGAGTTACTTCAGATACAGCGATAAAGGAAGCCTACAGTCCCATCAATGAAATAGCAAACAAGCATCAGGCCAAGGTCCAACAAGCAGGTCTTGATTATGAACTCAAACAACAGTTTCCACATTTACACAGTACACATACACACACACACACACACACACACACACACACACACACAAACAATACAAAAACTCACCCGGAATGACATCTCCACATTCTCTCCTCCCCAGATCTCCATCTGATCATCATATGAACCAATGTGATAAAAATACTCCTTGGAGATGGCAAAGAGACCACCAGCAAAGGTGGGAGACCTGTAAAGGGGGACAGAAGCATATCACTGTAACTTGCTGTGGTTTTCTCTTTTCATCCTAGATAGCCTTTCCTCCAACTAACCTATTCCCTCGCACATGTAGGGTTCACCAAGACTCCCTTCTGTCCCTCCCGCACTTAAAAAAAAAACAAAAAAACGTTCTTTTATTATTTTATAAACAGAATTCACCAGCACGTCAGTATGTACATATATGTGTATCATGATGAAGCAGATAACGCCTATTGGATTCAAATTATATATAAATTCTTCTTGTGTGCCTCATCAGTGTCACAGCACATCACGTCTATATCACCCAGGATATACATCTTGGAAATGGTTCCACCACCTCCCCCAGATTTTTCGATATTTCCTAGGGCAGCCACTATTCTTATACACCTTTTCTTCTACCAAGGCACAACAATCCATACCCTGCAGCCATTCTGTGCTGTGTGGCCAGTGCTTGGCAATGCCAATTCTCTGCCACCAAATACCCAATGTACAGTGTCTCATCGGTTCAGGTACGTCTCATTCCGGTGATATCCCAAATAAAAATGTTCTAAGATCCCACACAAGGGGAATCCTAATCACAGTCTTCGGGACTGCATGACTTTGGGACTAATACACATGAATCCTAGGACACTCCCAGATCATGTGGCGAACTAAGCCTGATTCTACATCACACTTCGTACAACTTGGGTTGGGTAACTTACCTATTTTATAAAACCTGACTGCAGTATGATAAATTTGATAGAAGTATTTAAAGTGGAGAGATCTGAGATGATCGGCTCTCTTGTGGCCATTTTGGCTTCTTCTCAATCAGTGCCTTCAAGAGTGATCAGGTCTGTAGCTCACCTCTTCCTCAGCTGCAAAAAAGGGTCCGGTGTGTTAACCACAAGAGCCCAATATATTCTGGATATCCCCTCGTTTTCAAGTTTCGATTTGAAGTCTGTGGCTATCCGGAGCCAGATATCCCTGATGTGAGTGATGCCTACTTTATCCTATGTTCCACATCCCTCCAACCTCCTGCATTTTAACATTTGTGGGTCATTCTTGCAGTGCCGGCTACCCATTTGATGCTAAGGTTTTATAAAGGTCAGATACTACAAATCCTGGTGGGGTGCCACAGCTCTTCATCCTTATGAGATCTTTCTTAATTAGGTGAGTGAAAATAATGTGTCTTTTTCATTTTTAGTAAAATTATGCGTAATTGCACAAAATGCCACCAAGTTGGATGTAAAAACAGTTCACACACAAACGACAATTACAAAAAATACAAGCACTGGAAACAGATTGGTTTCTGATCATTTACACTGTCTCCGTGCACTAGTGCTATTATTTTCTGTGGGCAGCATGAAAGTAATGACGTGGTGTAATAGAATATTTGGGGAAATTAGCTTAACAAGCGTAATGTGACATTGCTGAAATTAAAGGAGCTTATGCCTGCATAACGGGAATTTCGCTTGGGCTAGTTTTTTTCTGAACATCAGGAGCGTTTTCTTTAGCATTAGCCTCGCCAAAGCAACTTTAGTCTTAACAATATCACACTGGTATTTCCCAATGTGAAAAGCATTTAAATATTCCATATCTGTCATTGATAGTCATGGTCAGATGTGGGCTGGGCAATCTGGCATTTCCTGAGTGGCTGAAATTGACGGGTGGAGTGGGGTGGTGAAGGGGGACTGCTGTCAAGGCTGTCACAATCCGGCCCTGAAAGTCAATGTATTAAAAAAATAATATATATATATCTAAATTCACGTTCCCCGTTTGGATTTAGCCCTAGTCCAAACTCACCAGGGAGGGACAGGTACACTGATAAAAAACGTACTCCTATTTAGCAATTTGGGGAGGTTTTCACTTTTTTGCGATGGCTGGTTTTGGCGTATCACTCGATCAGCCTCACCTGGATGACTTCCACCTCCTTGGACTCATCTTTACCCTCCAAACGAGCAACTGGAGATATCCGAGAGTTCACCAGCTCTGTATATCTTTCTCATTCTCCAAAAAACATAAATTCTTTATTGGTTTCAATGGGATCCCCTTCCAAAACCATTCAATCGCACCCTCCGTGGAGCCTCCAGAGGTTGAAAGGTGTAGAATAAGTGCACAGTCGGGCCATGGCCAGTGCTTTAAATGAGCCAGTACTATCAAGGACGCACTTGGCACGACCTTTAAAAGAATGTTACCTAGCAGACCATTTCTTTAAGGGTTTGAACGGATGTTGAGCGGTGGGCATTTCTTGTGGAAACTGCGTCATGCTCGAGCCTTGCTTCGGTGGAGGGATGTGGTGGCGGACGGGTCGCGGGGAACCCTCCCAGGACGTCCAGGCCACGGTGACGTACGTTCGCGCGCGCTCTGCTACCCCCACGAACACAACACAACCGCCCGACAGTGAGGGTTTCAAGGGCGTGTTCCCGAAAGTCAGCAGGTCCGGGCAGGCCCATCAGACTGCGAGGCCCGCCGGCTGGATTTTGGAGATAAAAGTTGAAAGAAGGCTGCTATTTGGGCCTAATGAGAGGCTGAGGCGCAGCCCAAGGCTGAGGGCACGGTATCTGTGAGTCAGTCATTTACTGCAGACATCCTTCTTAAAGTCAGAATCCAGGTGTTTGCAAAAAAGAAACCGCCAACTGAGCCGTAGAACTGTATAATCAATACATACAATAAAATGTCAACAGCACCGCCAAGCCAGTGCCATGAAGGTCTGACGCAAGCACTGGCAAAAACAATAGGTAGAGCTCTTGGGATCCATTGACTTTGTCAATGATTTATAGTGATGCTGAAAAATTGAGAAAAAAAAGTCTATGACGCAACGTTTATTTCTTTTTATTTACCGATCGGACTTGAATCAGTAAATCGGACATTTCTGTCTGCTTCACTCACCTGGGAGTTGGGTTGTAAGGGTATTTTTAGGGGCTAAAGTGGTTGAGGGTTTTTTGCTGGTACGGGTATTTGTAGAGTTTAGTATGGGTAAGGATATTTGGGTGGTAAGGTTTTTAGCATTAAGAGGTGGGTGAGGGTATTGGGTGGCAAAAGTATTTTTAGGGTGGGTAAGGGTATTTGGGTGGTAAGGTATTTTTTAGCATTAAGATATAGGTGAGGGTATTTGGGTGGTAAGGGTATTGGCAGGTCAGGGTACTTTTAGGATTTAGAGGTAGGTGAGTTCACGGGGTGATAAGGGAATATATATATGTTATAGTTTCTTCAGATAAGTATGACTATAACTCCTGAATTTGTATGGTTTTTGTGGGTAAACAGTGAATCTAACTATAGCATGTTTTTTTCAGTGAATTTCTATGTTTTGTTTTTATGGTAAACTAAGATATAAATTGCCATACGTTAGTACCATGCGCTGCAGGGGTTTGCTATATGAGTGACTGCGTGTTTTATTTTTTTCCATTAGCCTACAGATCAGCAGAAACTTTGTGATTTTACACTGGGGGCTGGGTTGAACGGATCCATTGATCGGCTCAAAAAAAAAAAAAAAAGTCTTCAGAGACCCTTCCATGTTTCCTGTGGGGTCAGGATACCTGTATCTTGACCCAGTTTATACAATCTCTCCCCTGGGCCCAGCCGTGAAACAAAATGGCAGATGCAGATATATATATATACCTGACATATCTTACTATTTCGTTGTAAAGGCATGGGTGTTAAAATCATTGCATGTTGCAGCATTTGTAGTAATGATATAGATTCGCGAGGGAAGGATTTGGAAAGATGTTCATAGTGATACAGATATGGGCAATACATCTTACTCAGGGATTAAGTGATACACTGGCATGGGTGGAGTGGTCTGTATTCGGGCTGGGTTCTCTGCATCAGCAGCTGGTTTCTCAGCACTAAATACACACTGAACAGACTTCCCAAAAAGCTGACAATTACCAGAAGCAGCTGTAGACCGAATACTTTCTCCTGCCCTGCTAACCCCGTCGGATGGAGTTTGCCGATGCTGTGCCAGTGCACGACAGTAAAGGCAGAGAGACGAGAGCCTCACAGAAATACCCATCCCAGCAGCAAGACTGTAGTAGCAACTCTCCGCAATGGCGACAAGCATTGACAAAACGTAGTAGGTCTCACCCATGTGAGAAACAATGTGTGTGTGGGCAGGAAAAACAAATAGGCAAAATAGTGCAACATGGAGCTGGGGGGAGAAGCACAAGGTGAGAAAGTAACTGGAGGGAGGAGTAGCACACACAGATACCTATTATTAGTTATTATTTAAATAATGCACAGAATAGGGTTTGGCTCCCTGCAAAGGAGAATTTCACTCTCACCTCATGTAATTGTACTATTATGTCTCTTACGGCATGGAATGTATTACTAAGTATGAACGGCTATTTTACATCTTAAAGGTACCCTGAATCTTTAAACCTTAAATTCTTTACGTCATAGATGTTATGTATACATGAAGCATTTTTGCATTGTTTTATTACTGCAACAGGCATTTTACAAATTCTAGACAGATCTCAAAATGGAAGCCCTTCTTTGGTCTTTACGGTGCCCTTGAAATGTGTTTGCACAGGGGCAGCCAAAATTCTTAGCAGCAAAGGAACTTCAGTATGTCTAATTATACCCAACACAGGAGCCAAATGTGTAGATAATTTGTCCGTGCCTAGTGCCCAGAAAAGAGATTCCCCCAGCCATCTGGAGTAGAGGTATCCAACATTGGTTCACAAGGGTGCATCCATGCAAGATTAAAAAAAAAAAAAAATCAGTGACACTGTATAATTCCCATGAAGATTCATTGTATTTAAATGTATCTCATGTGGATATTTAAAAAAGGCCATAATGAAACCCTCCTGGATCACAATGGGACACACCTGCCTTGGAGGATAAAAACTAGTACAAGTGTGTCGAAAGAAAGTCCAGGAGGGCTGGATCCATGTCAGATTTTCGGGATGAGAAATCTTCATTCAGTTATTCTAAACGGCACTTCAATACATTTAATGGATATCCTGAATAGTTGGCCCTTCCAGACCTATGTCTAATACCCTTGGTTTAAAATCAATCAATCAATCAATCAATCAATCACATTTATAAAGAGCGCTACTCACCCATAAGGGTCTCAAGGCGCTGGGGGGGAGGGGGTCAGTGCTCGAAGAGCCAGGTCTTGAGCTGCCTTCTGAAGGGGAGGTGTTCGGGTATGGCGCGAAGGTGACTGGGCAGGGAGTTCCAGGTCTTCGCTGCCAGAAAAGAGAAGGATTTTCCTCCGGCGGTGGTTTTGCGGATGCGGGGAACGGCTGCCAAGGCCTGACCGGTGGAGCACAGAGTGCGCGGAGGAGTGTAGAAGGAGACGCGGGAGTTGATGAGTTTGGGTCCGAGGTTGTAGAGGGCTTTGTGTGCGTGGGTGAGGAGTCTGAAGGTGATCCTCTTGTTGACCGGGAGCCAATGGAGTTTTCTCAGGTGTCTGGAGATGTGGTGGTGGCGAGGTATGTCCAGGATGAGTCGTGCTGCGGCGTTCTGGATCCGTTGAAGTTTCCTCTGCAGCTTGGTGGTGATGCCGGCGTACAGAGTGTTCCCGTAGTCCAGGCGGCTGGTGACGAGGGCGTGGGTGACGGTCTTCCTGGTGTCGATGGGGATCCAGCGGAAGATCTTGCGGAGCATGCGGAGGGTGTTGAAGCACGCTGAGGTCACCGAGTTGACCTGTCTTGTCATCGAGAGGGAGGAGTCCAGGATGAAGCCGAGGTTGCATGCGTGGTTGGTCGGTTGGGGAGTGCTGCCTAGGGCGGGGGGCCACCAGGAGTCGTCCCATGCGGAGGGGGTAGGGCCGAGGATGAGGACCTCCGTTTTATCTGTGTTCAGTTTCAGTCGGCTGTCTGTCATCCAGGTCGCTACTTCCTTCATGCCGTCGTGCAGTCTGGTCCTTGCTGATGTGGGGTTGTTGGTGAGGGATAAGATGAGCTGGGTGTCGTCGGCGTAGGATATGATGTCGAGTCCGTGTTTGCGTGCGATATTTGCCAGGGGGGTCATGTAGACGTTGAATAGGGTGGGGCTGAGGGAGGATCCTTGGGGTACGCCGCAGATGATCTCCGTGGCTGCGGATCTGAAGGGGGGGAGGCGGACTCTCTGGGTCCTTCCGGAGAAGAAGGAGATGACCCATTCCAGGGCCTTGCCTCTGATGCCGGCGCTGCAGAGGCGGTCTATCAGGGTGCGGTGGCAGACCGTGTCGAAGGCTGCAGAGAGATCCAGGAGAATGAGGGCCACGGTTTCACCCTTGTCGGTCAGGGCTCGGATGTCGTCTGTGGCTGCGATGAGGGCGGTTTCGGTGCTGTGGTTGGCCCTGAATCCGAACTGAGTGGAGTCGAGGGAGTCGGAGGTTTCCAGGGCGGCGGCGAGTTGAGCGTTGACGATTTTCTCAATCACTTTGGCGGGGAACGGTAGGAGGGAGATAGGCCGGAAGTTTTTGAGTTCGGTGGGGTCTGCTGTAGGTTTCTTTAAGAGGGCGTTGAGTTCTGTGTGTTTCCAGCTTTCAGGGAAGGTAGCAGTGGTGAGGGAGGCGTTGATGACGTCTCGGAGGTGGGGTGTGATGATGTTGTCGGCCTTGTTGTAAATGTGGTGAGGACAGGGGTCGGAGGGTGATCCCGAGTGGATCGAGTTCATGACGCGGGTGGTTTCCTCGGTGGTGGTAGGGTTCCAGGCGAGGATGGTGGAGATGTCGTTTGCGGCTTCCGGGGGCGGGTTCATGTTGGTGGTCGTGAAGCTGTTGTAGATGTCGGCGATCTTACGGTGGAAGAAGGTCGCGAGGGAGTCGCAGAGGTCCTGTGAGGGAGGGATGGGGTTGGTTTCTGCGTCCGGGTTGGAGAGCTCTTTGACGATGCCAAATAGTTCCTTGCTGTTGTGGGCGTTGTTGTCAAGTCTGTTCTGGTAGGCTGTTTTTCGTGCGGTGCGGAGGCGTTGGTGGTGTTGGCGGGTGGTGTCCTTGAGAGCTGTCCGGTTTTCCTCTGTCGGGTTGAGGCGCCATGTCTTCTCGCGGAGGCGGCATTCTTTCTTGGAGTTTTAAATAACAAAATAACAAATACACCGTGGCATAGAACTCCCAAAGAGGGGCTATGTATGGTTAAGGTGAAAAGCTGCTGTAGGACATCTCGCTGGATGAGTGCCATGAACTTTAAAGGTATTGTCTATTAGGAAAAGTCCGACCAAGTAAGCGAGATTAACGCAGCTGATAATTATTTAGGAGTTCACATTTTAGGTCAAACCCAACATTATAAAACCCCCCCAAGGGTCAGCTTTCCAATAGCAAACATGGTCTCTGTTCATACATCAGGAAGAAGTAGCTGGAAACCCAACTCAGATTCACAAAACACCGGTACAGTAGGGCAAGAAGGCCTCACTGTTTAGTAGCTGCCTTGAATTGTTGGGGTGTACGACAACTTAATTGCCCATCGGAATGGGGTTCACCAGTTTGAGAAAATGTGGGCCACTTTGTGCCCAAAGTATAACACAATTAAATGAAACATTAGCCGTAGTCAGTGGTTCATTTGTTTTAAAAACAATCTGACATGTGTGGACACCAACAGTATTGGACTGGGACAGAAAACAGGCCCATGCACCAAAATAAAAGTGGCCCCCATTAGTGACTGTGATATGTATAAAAAAAAAAAAAAAAAAAAAAAAAAAAAAAAAAAGGGGGTGGGTACATATATGCAAACTGGGGCAATTTTAAACTTCTAAAGAATCTGTATAAGTGTTTGGCAAGGCATGGAAGACTGCAGGGATTTCAGCGTGCTGCAGTCAATGTTTGTTTTAATATCAGGAAAATAAACAGTTAAACACATCCCACCAGACCATCAAAAAGGCCCACAAACAGCCAAAAAACTGACCAACACACTGACTTATCAGCCCAGCCTATCGGGCACTGCCTGATCGCCCTCTAGGCCAATCCGACCCTGGATGCCAAGGCTTTTCTTAAGAGTTTGCCACCAGCACTCCCATTTATCAAGGCAGCCTCGTGTTGATTCAACCTCCTATCTCTTTCACTCACCATGTTATGCTTCCCTGCCTCTTTGTTTCACCTCTGCAGGTTGTGCTTTTTAATTCATGCTTTCTCCCTTTGGCACAGTATGCCTTGCTCTCTATTCCTGCTTCTTTCTCCCTTTTCAGTCTTTCTCTGTTTTGGTCTGGGTCAAAGCGTGATGACTGGGGCGGAGCCAAGCACAGTGGAATATGGCGGCTTCTCCTCAAAGCCGGACAGAACGAGGACAAGGAAGGGGACCAAACTTGCTTTTTCTTCCATCAACCGCCTCAGAAAGCTGAAAATATCTTATCGGAACCCCACCGGATGCTACTGGATTTGGAAACTCCGTGCAAGACTCGCTCTACTGCCTATCTTACGAACGACGTCAGGGTGAACAGCTTCCACCGCCTTGGAGTTTGTAGATACTCCCTTGAAGCAAAATGGAACGGAGTTGGGACATCAAGATAAAACAGTATTTCTATCTTTGAATTCTTCATCAACAAATATCGTTTCCCTTTCATCCACATAGCGGATATCATCGGCCTCATACTCCACGTCTTCCTCATAATGCACATCATCTTAAATATACTGTGCACAATCTGCAGAGTAGGGAAATGTGGACTTGGACGACGCTCCCTTAGAATAGAAAGTTACGGAAAGGAGACTCGGATATGCAATGTAACTTCCTGATTCATGGCTCTCGGATAATGCGGTCAAGATGCACCAGAAATCTCTTGCCAATTAAGAAGCACACATTCTGGGCCATGTTTGTTTGGCAACCTTGCTCTGTCTTACAAGGGGGAAAATCAAGAAAAGAAGACATAATTCAAAGCCCATAAAAACAAAGTGAATAGCTTGGACTTCCAAGGTTAAAATAGTACTGCAGACTTTCTCTTTCATCCTGGAAGGTTGCTAAAATATTCGGACATTGAACATAAGCGCTCTCCTTAATACTACCTTCTGCAGATGACATTTATATTGTTGCTCGCGTAAAAACTTATTTTTTCATCGGTTTCTTCTTCTGAGGTAAAGAGCATTGAGATTCCACACACAACTAACAGTGCAGCACGTTCCGTTTCTACAACTTATATCATGCTACTGTAATGTAGTATCCAATCAGCCTACATGACGATTAGACTTTGCTTAATATACTCTTCTCCAGACCCGCTTTCAACTGCCGATGTGTCTGATCTTTATTTTCTATTGTATCGCAAACACTAACTATTCAAACGTGACATAAGACGTTGGCCAAGCAACTTTGTGTTTCTCTCCGCGGCAGTAATACGCTACCAAGAGCTCATGTTTACACACCTAAAGTATAGCTTATATTGATTCTACGAACTCAATCTTGAAATATTTTGCTCTATTTTCACATTGTAGACTTTGTACAGTGGGCTCCATCTGATCAAGGCAACTTTGATACCTATCATAAATAAGTTCCTGGACCGTAATAGTTATCTTACATGTCAGATCCAAAAGTTGTGCGTCAATTATCATATAGCGCAGCCTTGCAATCTGTACCAGATATCGCTAGCTCCCAGCACACAATGGCTGAATCTATTGCATCATCTCCAACGACTATGGATACTATCTTGAAAGAACTTTTAGCCATAAAATCGTCCATTTCCTTTTTGGAACACACAGTGTCCACTAATACCACGGATGTCCAAGGATTGAGGAAGGAAGTTGCCAAATTTCAGATTAGTATGCAAATCAACGGATGCCCGGCTCTCTGCTGTTGAAACCCTCATCGACAAGATACCTGATAATAGTCAAGATATTGGATATCTGCAACAAAAAATGGTCGATTTAGAGGATAGAAGTAGAAGGAATAATCTTCGAATTATAGGCCTCCCAGAAAAAATAAATAGAGAAGGACAATATTCTGGACTTTTTGACCACTTTTCTTCCGACCTTAATGAATATTACTTTCACACAGCCACTGGAACTTCAAAGAGCACATTGTGTACGTTCGCGTGGAATCACTCCATCTGTGAGACCAAGACATGTCTTGGCGTGCTGTTTATGTCATCAGCAGGCCCGTCAAATCATTATGGCTGCCAAAAAACATGGGCCATATGACTATGACTCCTCCCAGATAATAATTACAGCAGATTTCTCCGCATCTACAAATCTCAAAAGGAAACAATTTTTAAACTTACGCACCAGATTAAAAAAAAGAGAGATCAGATATGGCCTTTTGGAACCTGCCACTATGATTGTGACTTTCCAAGGGAAAACCAAGGAATATTTTGATCCTCACGATTTAGAATCCTTTTTGAACGACTTGGATGACAATGACACTGAGATGGAACATAAATCTACCTCACACCCAGCTAATGTAGAATCCTCATCCTCTATCTCTCCAGAGGACGCAGACCAATGTGAACGGGTGCCTGTGCATCGACAATGGACACATGGTGATAAATTTAAGGCATGGGAAAAAAAAATAATCAGCCAAGAGATAAATCTAGATCTCCCTTCAAAACATGAGTAAGATCGATATAATAATTCTGTAGGGGTTGTTTGCTTTATTTATTATGTAGGAAACTTCACACTATGTCCTTGCAATGGCTTCCCTTTCTTTTCCGCTTCTCTATCTTCCTTCCATAGCTTTTCGGCTTCTATCCCCGGATTAAAGTTTCATTGCTCAGTGTACACACTGTCTTATCTATCGAGTTGGACAGCTCAGTAATATTCGGTCCCTCTGATAAGTAATACTTTCCTGTTACTATACTTCTAACAAATTTATACTGATTTAAAGATTCAAATTTCATATAGTTACAATCTTGATACTCTAATTTCTTCTTTCTTCTTTCTCTGTATTTTTTTTTATTCTTCTACCTCTTTTATTCATTTTCTTGGATTGGTGTTATCTATCCTTTTTTCTCTCTTGATATTGTTTTAATATGTCTCTTAACAAGTTAAAACCTTTGAATGTTGTATCTCTAAATGTTAATGGTTTGACACATTTTATCAAGAGAAAGAAGATAATTAGTTATCTTGGTCAACAAAAACCAGATATTGCTTTATTACAAGAAACGCATCTTACTGAATCAGAAAGTGAAAAATTGCAAAGAGACTGGATAGGTCAAGTAATACACGCTGGTATAATTCATAAAAATTCTACTGATGTTGTCGCACCCATCCGGAAATGTGGAGTAGCTATCCTTCTTCATAAAAACCTACCATATAAAATTATACAAACTTGGACAGGTGACGAAGGCAGATATGCATTTGTTAAAATCTGTGTCAGAAATTTTCATATGATCATAGGGCGATATATGCACCTACTGATTCCAAACAAATTTGTTTAAAAGATTAATAGACTACTTTCATCTTTTGGTCCCACCAAAGTATTGATTGGGGGAGATTGGAATGTCACTATGGATCCATTTATTGATAGGTCTGGTAAACCAGATACTCATCATTCCACCGATAGATATATTTTGAAAGATCTTATAGATGACTTTGCTTTACAAGAACCTTGGCGTTTACTACATCCACATGACAGGGACTATACTTTTACATCTTGTGCACACTCCATTCGCTCTAGAATAGATTATTTTTTAACCTCACCAGCAATGATACAGTCAATATCACATGCCGGAATCATTCCTTGTAGTCTATCCGATCATGATTTAATAAATTTGCATATTAATATCGGACTTACTCAACCCCCTAGAACTCATTGGAGACTCAATACTTCGATGTATAAAACACCACAAGCTAAATTAAATCTATGTCAACATGTTGATAAGTTTTTAGCTGAGAACAAAGACTCCGTTACAGATGCTAGTGTATTATGGGGGGCAGGTAAGGCTATCATTAGAGGACTGATTATGAGGGATTCTTATCTCCTTAAATTTTTTTTTACTGCAGAGAGGAATTCATTGGAACAAGAAGTTCTCTCCCTTACGAAAGACTATAATAAATCTGAATCACCTATCCTTCTAAAAAAACTACTGTCAGTTAAGTTTAGACTTAAACATTTTTCAGCTTGAGAAGTATATAGATTAATATTTCTAATACGACAACGTCATTATGAAAGGGGGGAGAAAGCAGGACGTCTTTTAGCTTATCAACTGCATCAACAAGAATCGTCTAGAACGATTTCTGCTATTAGGAATTCCTCAAATGACTTATTTACTCTACCTACGGATATCATTACCCACTTTCAACAATATTATGAAACACTTTATACTTCCTTGAACTGTGAGGATACGCTATTAGAAGATGATTTTTTTTTAATTTAAAGATCCCAAGATTGACCCAAGAACAGAAACAACGATTAGAAGGGCATTTATCAACAGAAGAGATTGCTGAGGCCATTGATTGTCTAGCTACAAACAAAGCCCCTGGAGAAGATGGTTTCCCCATTGAATTCTATAAAATCACGAAAGTTCAAATTATTCCAATCTTACATTCTTTCTTTAATGAATCTCTAATCAAAGGTCACTTCCCACCTGAATTTTTTAAGAGCGCGCATTACTGTGCTTCTTAAACCTGATAAAGATCCTTTGGAATGCTCCAGCTATAGACCCATATCTTTGATAAACTCCGATATTAAAATTTTAGCCAAAATACTTGCGATGAGGTTAAATTCAGTCATTAAGTCTCTCATCCATTCCTCACAAGTGGGATTTGTTCCATGTCACTCCTCCTCTAACCACCTCCGAACTATTCCACATTATGGCAACAACGTAAACTGGATAAAAATATCCTTTTATCCCTAGACGCTGAAAAGGCATTTGATAGAGTAGAATGGGGATATTTATTCCACACTATGGATAGAATGGGTATCGGTCCAGACTTTATTGCTCTTGCTAAAGGAATGTATAATTCCCCTACAGCTGCGATTACTTGCAATGGATTCACTTCTCCATATTTTAAAGTTTTACGTGGAACTCGACAAGGATGCCCTCTTTCTCCTTTGTTATTCCTTATAGCACTAGAACCCTTGGCTATTGCAATCTGGCAAGATGTTGATATACAGGGTATTGCTACCTCATCCGGTGAGATTAAAGCTTTTTATTACGCTGACGATATTCTACTCACATTATCTAATCCAAATTCCTCAGTTAATACTCTGATTAATCTGTTAACCTGCTTCTCTGCATTTTCTGTTTATAAGATTAATTGGTCTAAATGTGAAGCCTTGCCAGTGAATACCAGTACCACTTCAATAATTTTAGAGGATTTCCCTTTCAATTGGAAAACATCTAATTTGAAATATCCTGGGATTTTAATTAATATGGGGCTGAAGAACATTGCGATGGATAATTTAAATCCCATTATAGACAAATTTAAAAGAGATTTTGTTAGATGGTCTCAACTGAATCTTTCATTATGGGGGAGAGTGCAGATTATTAAAATGAATACAATTCTGAAATTTAACTATGTATTTAACATGCTATCACTCCCCCTTACTTCAACTTTTTTTAGGAATACGACGTCTTTAATAAATCGCTTTATTTGGGGAGGAAAAAAAACCTGTATAAGTGGTTCGAAACTACATTCTTCTTCCTTAAAAGGTGGTCTCAGACTTCCACATCTGGAAACCTATTGGATAGCACAGCAACTGTCCCATTCGATCTCTATGATATCCGTGAAGGATAAGGCTCCTATATGGGTCACATTGGAACAATCTCTACTGAAAACTACCACCCCCATGGCGATTTATTACACTAAATGTCCTAAATTCTCACCATCCTCCAATCCAATCCTTTATTCATCCCAATTAGCGTGGCAAAAAGCACATACAATTATAAACTGTAACGTCCATATACATTTAAATGCTCCGCTATGGAATAATTCAGCGATTATACATAGAGGCAAAGAACTAAATTGGTTTGTTTGGAAATATTGTAAAATCAATAATATATCAGACTTATATAACAGAGACAGCTCTTTGAAATCATTTTCACAACTACAAGAAACATATCGACTCCCGACCTAACAATTTCATAATTATATATTATTGACATCAATTTTGAACCTTATAACGTCTCTGAAGTCGGATTCTTTGATGCATTCATTCATTGCACGCCATATCTATATATGGAGAAGTTTCAAAGGCATGGTATCTGCCCTTTATTCTTTATTGATTGACAAATCTTTCTCCGATAATACATCCAGATATCTACAATCCTGGTGGTCTACACAACTTAATATTACCTATGCAGATAAAGCCTGGGCTAAACTTTTAGAGAATTATAATCAAGGACTTTGAGATGTACGGTTGAAATGTAACTATTTCAAATTTCTGCATCCATGGCATTGGTCACCTTCAAAGCTTTATTCTGCCAGACTTAGTAATGACTCCAACTGCTGGAGATGTGGCCAGACCAATTGTGATATTGTTCATATTCTATGGGATTGTACTACACTCCAACCATTTTGGATACAAATATCACATTATTTAAGGAAAGTGATTCCCAACATCTCCTCTCACTCACCTCGCTTGTTTCTATTACATGATACCCATGGTCTAGGCACGCTTTCTTCACACTTATTTAGATGGCTCTCTACTGCGATTAGTGTAGCTAAAGTTAATATATTGCGTTTTTGGAAATCTAATGTTTTACCATCTGTCCAAACTTGGTTAAAGGATATGTTTGATATTGCTCAGTTTGAAAGAATGCTATATAAACTGAATGATAATTTACAACAGTTTGATCAAATATGGAATGCATTCCTGGCTAACTGATAGCTTCTTGTTATTTTTCTGTCCCTTTCTTCATATTTCAACTGATTCATGAGTACAATTTCATGGCCTCATTATATTTTCTACACCATTGCTAATTATTTTTTGCTGGTTTAATTCATTGCTATTTTTATAGTGTTTTTTTTTTTTTTTTTTTTTCCTCTTTTTAAGATATGTTTTAGATTGGTATAACTTTGTAGTGAATTGCTTTATCATTTTGGCTCAATATATTTATGTTTATTGCTTCTTTGTCATTAGTTTCAGATATAATATAATTAACAATGTCTACTTATGGAAAGTATTTAACTGTTTTACTGTACACTGGAATTTCTTTATTGTGAATTTATGCTTTTAATGGACAATTTGTAATTATTTTGTTTTCTCATAAAAGTTTAATAAAGAATTGAAATCTAAAAAAAAAAGCGTGATGACGAAAATTAAGTCCAGGTTCTCAAAGATAGGTGGTGGTGTGCACCACCCCCAGCCATCGGGAAAAATTAAGCATGGGCCATTAGGCTATTCTGTATTAGTTAGGTAAGGAGAAATGGTGTTTTGCAATGGAAGGACCTTAGATAAATGGAGACAGATTAGTCTGCAGAGAAGGTTCACAAAGCTATCATGACTAGGAGGTGTTAGGAGTAAATGCAAGAAAACCTTTTTCTTTCCAAAAGTTTGAGGAAGGGCAATCAATCCTGCTGAAAGAAGTTCAATGATACTTGAGCAACAACAACAACGAGGGAGATTTATAAAGCCCAACAGCAGGTAGCTGAAGAGGCAGTAACTGGGCAATATTTATATTCAGAGTACTAGTCAACTACATGCCTTGTCAGGGTGAACCCTGGAAATCACTACTATACTGTTTCTACATTAGGCATAACAATTACATTTATGGAACAACTAAAACCATTGAAAAGAAAATGAGGCAAAAAGGTTAAACCCACCATGAGGAAGGCATATAAAATAGCACACATTTACAATTTCATAGATCAGATCAAAAAAACACAATGCCGGTAGCAGGCGCCCAACATAAAATGGCTATCCCTAATCTCAAGCCTATTTTGGTTTCCTCACCAACATCCAGGAGCCCATAGGTAGCAAGCCACTGACACATAGATCAATGGGCTATCTGCTCAATAACAAAGTGCAAGCACATTATTGCATGTTGTAATTGAAAATAAATGTAAACGGGCACGAGGCAATAGCCACTTGCAGAGTGGATATGTAGTTTTAGTGCAGAATAATGTTAAAAACTAACAGGGTTTACACCCCCAATCTCACAGTCACAAGCTTAGTTCAGTGGGGAAACCCCCCTAGCTAAATTAATGATATGAAGTGCAATGTGCCTCTGAGGGTGCCACACTGAGGTAGCGCTCTATTTGTAGTCCCCCACACATCTGGTTGATAGGCAGTTAGGTGGGAATGTTTTGCACAAGCAATATATACTTTCAACTTGTTCTCAAGAAAATTGACCTTGAACGTTATGGTGGCAGGTTATTGGAAAAGTAGTTATACCCCAATTTGTTCAGAGTTCCTTTAACATAAAGTACCCATGCGTTGCTAGAGTTTTATAGCTAATTTAAACTAGTACCTTGAATTAAATTCTTCCATGATGATAGCTATTCAGTCAGAGCAATACAACATATGAGCAGGAACAATAACATCTGATATGAGGCGAATTCAAAGTCCAAGTTCAATGGAATTAACTGAGTTCTAACTCTGAGCTTTAAGAAAGCTCTTAGGAAGTTGTTCTCTAATACTTGTAGCTGTTTGCAGTTGCTGTAGCCCCACAGTTCAGAAGCACATATTGTAGATGCACCACTTCTGTTTGGAAACTTCTAAAATTATACTCAAAGAACCACTTCCGATTTGATTTTTTAAGCTGAAAGATGGCTTTTGATGTGTATTTCAGCACGGACAACTCCTTGTTGATTTAATCATTCCAATTCAATTTAATATTAAAATGGATGCTCACTAAAGTCACTAAATTAATCTGAGATAACCCTGAACCTAGGCCAATGTTTAAAGTATTTATGCAGAACCAAAATAGTAAGAAAGTAAAAATCCAAAACAACAATTTTAAACTGAATTAGAAAAATACAGTATAACTTTATAAATAATGACGACACCAAACCTACAAAAATTCAATATGGAGAACAGGATATATGATTTTTTTAAGTTTTAAGTTGGAATAGCATCAAGAAGTTCTAAGTGCCAATGATAGTCAGTCATCACAATAGACTATAACTTTGCCACAGTTTGATGCTGACCACGATGGAGCTTGGGCCTGCTACACCAATCACGTTCACCCTGGTCAAAGATTTTACCTTCTGACTTTAGTTCTTAAAACCCCAATCCTCCACAAGAATACTCTTTTAAAGCCCCTTGGGGAGGGCGGTGGGTACTTAGGGACTCGCAGTGTATCGGGCAGAGGCCAAACAGCAGGGTCCTGTCACAAATTCAGTTGCCACTGGTCAAGTGGAGCCATTGCGGGGAAAAAGATGCTTGTAGTGGTTTGTTTCCCTGTAGATTTAACAGGAGGCCACCCTTTTGGCCTTTGGAGTCCACTTATTTGTTCTAGTTACTAAAAAAAAAAAAAAAAAGATCCAGTCTTCCAGGGCTGTTCTCACGTCATATACAGCAGGTTCAGTCCTCTTCTGATCTTCCTTAATATGAGGAGTGTTCTCAAGTGGATACCTGAAAATTGCACATTTATGCATGGCACAAGCTAGTGGGCAGGAATGACTACTGGGTACACCCTAACCAATGACGTAAAAGGTCCAGGGGCCAACCCTACCCAATTTGGGTATTTTCAAGAAAGTGAGAGTCGGCCACACTAAACTTGGGCGGTGGTGGTGGTGGTGGCGGCGGTGGTGGCGGTGGCGGTGGTGGTGGTGGTGTCAAAAAGGGCCCACTGTGATTTGAAGTGACCTGGCTGGGGGGGTACAAAGGAAGCGAGCAGCTATGTGTCAGCTAACTGTTGCCAGAGACAGAGGAAGCTCTTTGAAGATAATCGTGTTTATGGGCACAGCCCACTGACTATCTTGTAAAGGGAACAACACCTCCTTAGTATGAAGCCTTTGTTACCTGCTCTGGGCTCATATTAAGCACTTTTTCAAATGCTAATTACTAGCAGACTTAAGAGGGATGACAGAATACAAACTGACCCCCAGAGGTTTTAGGCAGGGAAAAGGTAACTTTCTAAAAGTACCCATTCGTTAATAAGTATTAAAAATGAAATTCACAGTTGAATTGGATTTTAATACATAGCTTTTTAATTATTTTTCTAGCTGTGTCCTAACCAGAATTAGCATAATTGAATGAAATAATGTAACTGAGTGTTTTCCTGTGGGATGGCTGCCTTGCTAAAGTGAAACTAGCTTTTGGGGCTTTATCACTGTAAGGAATTTTTTATCATGGAATTTCTGCATGCATTCTGCCTTATGGGCAAAAAGGCTGAACAGGGGTGACTGATAAACATTTAAAAGGAAGGTTTTGAGGTGTCAAAATAGGTTATTTTGACAGGTCTAACTTGCAATTTAAATCTGCAATAGCCAGGCTGCAAATTGAAGGACTGTAGTCATGTTTGCACTGTGACTATAATGGATGGCACAATAGGTGCTGCAGTCCACTAGTGATATTTAACTGAGAGGCTTTAGGTGCCCTTTGTACCATGTACTAGGGACTTACAGTGAAGTTAAGCATGCCAATAACGGATATGACAATTTTGCCATGTTGAAAGGGAGAACACATAACTTTAGGGCTGGTTAGCAGGGGTAAAGTGCACAGAGGTCTAGGGCCAGCACAAATATAGGGTGCAGCTAAAGGTGAAAAATTTGGGGTGACCCTGCAGACAGGGCAAATTTCCTGCAGCACGGGAGACTGCCATTCCTCAATAGAGCAGAAAGTCTGCAAATGCTTCACTTTGTTGATAATCATTGTCATTAAGAGTTAGAGTTCTTTCCTAGCCGTGATCAGGTACCGGAGATCAGACTGATCACATCTGAGATCTTGTACCTTACCACTAAACGTGCAGACATAGATACGCTCAACATGCCACTTCACAAGTGATCAAAAGATGAATTGCCTCTTTAAAGAGTATTATATTTTCTCAAAATCTGTCTCTAGTCTTTAGGAATGTCAGCTGGACATGTGTCATTACACTAACCATAACCGTCTTACATTGTACAATGCAAATTGAATTATACTTTGGCACTAAAAATGTCTTTATTCTTATACTCTTTTCATCCCTTAACCATAACAGAAAAATTGAGGGTAGTTTTAAAGCAACATGACTTGGACCAACACCTACTTGATGGGGTAGGTCTCGTCTTTCCGTCGGTCTTTCTCATGCTGCGGGATAGCCTCCCATCCAAAGCTCAGGCTCCAGTCGAAGTTTCCGCGGCTGTGCTGCTTTCCCTGCTGGATGGGCTTGGCAAACTCGAAAGTGTTCAGGTCGATGGTAGTGATGTCCGGGCTGACCACGGCAGTTGGTTCCTCTGCGATCCGACCTAGCAGAGGTTCAAGCCAGCCGTGAAAACACTCACCTAAAGGCAGAGATAAAAGGGGAGAGATATTTTAAAGGTCATCCATCTTGTTCTAATTTTCACACCCTAATCCACCTGAAAAATTTGAAACACCATCAAAAGGAAAGTCTCCTGCGAGAGAAAGGCTGACCGTTTGGAGAATGTTTCAGACAGTCCAGTACTTTTAAACAGCCAGTGTAACTAGGATAGATCCAGTCACGAGACAAAGAGAGACCCAACACTACTCACCCATAAGAACCCCATGGCGTACAAAGTCCAGTAAAAAATTTAGCATGGTTGCAGGTAACAGCCAAAGAGCTCCCTCTATGAAACCTATATGCTCTCTGTATGGTAAAAGGGACTGTGAGCCTTAAATTTAAAGGGCTCACATTCAGAGGGCAGTGTGTTCACTCATTTGTGTACAGGTAGGCCTCTTGCCACTAGTCTAGTACAGATCAATCCAAAGCCACCATTAATCATGCGACTGTAGCCTTTTGGTGCTTCTCGAGCTGTACCATGGGAACTACATACTAGCCAGGTGTCTACTGTGAATCTGCATACATCCAGATCCACTGTAAGCCCTACTGCTCCACTACAGGGTCTGGTCATTCCAGGACTGGATCTTCAGAAAGCTTTGACAATGCACCCCCGCTTTAAGCAGCACCTCCTCTGGTGCTCCAGGACTGGGGCACAGACAGCTCACCAGTGTATCTAAACCCTGGCCCACACCTCTGCTGAAAACTGCCCTTAATCACCTAAACTACTTCTTCATCCTGGTGAGGAAGGCGGACGAGGAGGCCACAGCTCCCTCAGTGCACGCTAACCACAATCTGTCATTGAATTGCTTCTCCATCACCTGGGGGGTGGGGCAGGCGCCTCAATCCCACCTATTAATCCATATTTCTGCCCGGACCATTACTCGGGACATTGCTGTCAATAGGCTTCATTCCTACCACGAATCCACACTTTGCTACAGCAACAGGACACAACTTAAACTCTTCCTGCTACATGCATTCCTAGCACTTCAATTGTGCCAGAGACTGTAGGTGGCGAGTACCTGCACGTGTTTTTTTGGAAACCAAGACTTATTTTTTAAACATCAGACTTTAAGACAGACAAGAAAGAGATTAAAAATAATTGAAAAATAGAAAAAATGCCTAAGGGAGAAGGGGGCTGAAGAAGAACCTGCAAGGTTGAGATAAAGAGACAGGAAGTAAAGGTGGTGAAAGAAAGGGGCATGGTTGGGATTAAAACTAGAGAGCTTTGGTATTCAGTAACCTCCCCTGTGAGCTCATCAGAAAAAGATAGGATCCCTGCACTTAATTTTTCACATATTAAAGCACTATATTCATTTAGATTGGCATCCACTTTAGGGCATATCGGAGCTCCGCAAATGCACTGATCCTGGAAGGGTTGAGCTGCCTTGCACCTCCCTAGGGCTGCCCATCTGCCATGTTTAAAACTTGGGCCCTGATTTAGAGTTTGGCGGATGGCTTACTCTTTCACAAACATGACGATAATCCCATCTGCTGTATTACAATATCCACAGGATATAATGGAATCATAATATGGCGGACGGGATATCTGTCACATGTGTGACAGAGTAACACCATCCACCAAACTCAGGCCCATAATCTTTATCACACTGTGTAATCTCAAATTCAGGTGAAGAGACAATTAGTTGCAGCTAGAAGGCCATAGCTTTTGTGAATGTATCACAGGAATTATTAAATTAAGCAGGATAAATGACACCGATAATAGTTACAATGGAGAGCATCTCAGGAGAAGCACTGCAAGAACAGGTAAGCCAGTATTATTATAATTAAAAGAGCAGACATATCGATAAACCACTCCATCTTAAATTGAGATGGGAATAAAAACATGGTGGCTCATTTGATGCCCACCAGATTCAGTGATCCGTCTGGTAGGGATCTGTGTGGCTTTAGTGGAATGGCTTCAGCAGCAGCCCCTGTCATCCTTTGGTTAGGCAGGGCCATGCTTGATGCGCGCACTCTGCAAATTATTTTGTTCTGAAACAACAAACTCCCAAAGTTAGCAATTTCCATACCAAGAACTACCATGTCTAGCATGAGAGTCCAGGGTAGGAAAAATGAGTGACTGTCACTGTAGTGAGCATTAGAAACTGCAGGATAACAACTGGCATGACCTGGTGGTTCAGTAGTGGATCCACTGCACAAACATACGAATGTGTCAGAACAGTAGATCTGCCATTTGATGGGAGACACAATGTCCCACAACTCTCAATGACCCCCTTAAATGAATGGTCATTGTATCTCTCACCCAAATGCTGTATATTGTGACTCGATATGGTACCAGCCATCACTGAACCCGATTAGGATACTCCTGTGAAGAGGTTGCAGGCACTGCTGCAGCCAAAGAGATTAAGGGTCCAACGTACAAGCCGTCTTGCCGCTGCAAACCTGCAAAAACCCAGTGTTTGCCATTGCAAAAAGGCTTTTCTTATGGTACAAAAGCACTTTTTAGAGACGGAGAATTTTTTCTGGCTTGTTTTTTTCGAATCTCTCTGAATCTCAACTCAGAGGAGGCATGAGAGCGGTGTCTTTCTAAAATGTACGAGTTGGCAATCATCATATCAATGAGTTGTGACTGCAACTGCAATCACAAACACAAACTACTGATGGTGAGGTAGTAATTGATTTGATTGACTACCTGCTCCCTTCTATTGTCTTCCCAAAGGGAAAGATTGAAAGAAAAAAAAATAGCATCACTTCCGCATTAAGTGAACATGGGCTACTCACCCCACCCCCAAAAAAATATAATAATACTTTCCCAGTTGAGAAAGCAAGAAAGTGAAGGAACAGAGGTGTGCTATTCCTTGCAGGTTTCAAATTACGAGTGCCTAATCAATATTCCTTTGTTGGGTTGTTTTAGCACTCCCCCTTGTGAATTGACAATTTGTGGCGCAACCTATTAGTACATAGGCCGTTTCTCAAATTACACTCCCTTTCACAAACCAGCCTCTGTGCAAATAGCACATCCCTGGTATGTGATGGGTGGTGTCACATATGCCTTCAGTTCTGCAGCCCACCGCGTGTGCAGGTATACTGAGCAGGGTGGGCTGCCAGGAGGCCCTGTGACTATGAAGGTAATTTTGCGCCATCATGTTGTCCCCTCACACTTACACTGTGGTTAGTTTGACTTCTGCAGCTGGCCTGAGAGCACAGGATACAGCCCATGTGCCGCCCCCTCCACCCACACTCCACCTCCCGAGGCTACATCCTGTGCTTGGGGTGGCAGTCTCGCGTCAGTCTCTCGGAGCCGATGGGCCAGACGTTGTGACCACACCGAGCTAGTGGCGAGCTCCAAAGTTCTCCTGAGCTGGCTCTGGCTATACCACAGCACAAGCAGGAAATGAGGAGTGGGAGAGAGATTAGGAAAAAAACAGGGGCGGCTGGTGTTCAAGGGCTAAGGGGCTGCGCCCCTAGCCTTTTCTGGCCTCTCTAGTGAAGCATATATTTAATTACATGATGAAAGTAAAACATTTTCTACACAACATTTTCCAAGTGAAAGTTGTGCACTTTGAAAAGCCCCACTGCGCCTGTGTCAGTATGTGGCTGAAAGCTGCACAGTAGGGCTGACAGTGCTTGCCCACGCAAAGCCCTTACGTTTTCTCAGAACGCAGTGACGTCCCTGGCTTATCTCCTCTTCCACCAGAAGCCCTGATAGTAAACAGCCTAGAGCGTTTTTTGTTCAGCCCGGGTTTCTGAAAACTTCATGTCACTCCGATATTATTATACACCCTTTCCTATTTACTCAAATGGTGGGGTGTGATCAGAAGGGTCTACGTACCCGAGGTCACATTATATTAAAAGAATGTGGCATTGCGCAAAGAAAATCCCCTTTTCCTGCATTACAAGCAGTCTGTGGCAGAGAAATGGAATAAATACAATAAATAACTCCATCCAGGTCTCTCTGGGAGACAGGAGTCAGAGCTGAAGGCCTCAAGTCATAAATATGCCAAAGACAACCCTGCACACAAGTAAGTTGGAGCTCTATCTTTATTACAGACAATAAGAAAAAAATCTGTTCTCTCAGCTCTCCTCTCCTTTCACTGCCTCTGTTGGTGATTTTGTCTCTCAAAGGCAGTAATGGTTCCAGTAATTTATCATGGCTAGTTATGCTCGTTTTATTTCTTCTGCAGACTAATGACGTGATATGTCATATTGAACATGTAATCCGCAGCTCAAATAAACGTGTACCTTTTATCACTGAAACTTCTTCGTCCCAGCCGTCTAACATTCACTGACATAGAGCCCACTCTTTCCCCCACTCCTCACGCAGTAGAAGTGGAGGCAAGCATGAGTAACTTGGTGTCTTGTCTTGGGTAATGGTAAGTGTTATAATGCTAATCTTATGTTACCTTAAAAAGTGATTTAGTTACTCTTATTTCACGTTTTAATTAATGTTGCTTCCACAAAGAGAGTTAGCTGTTTCATCATGATGGTGCTGAGGCTGAAGGTAAAGCAAAGTGCCTGTCAGGGTGTTGGCGTCTTCACAAAGCACACAGAACAAGGGTCACGTTTTCCAGTTACATTTGACATTTAGGGCCAGATGTATAATGAAGGCCTTTTGCGATTCGGAAATAGCGATTTTAGAGAAATCGCTATTTCCGACTCACAAAATGGCATGTTTCACATTTGCGAATCGGTAATAGCGATATCTTAAAAATCGTAAATGCTATTACCGAATCGCAAATTGCGATACCGGCCCCATTCGCACCTATGGGCCTGTTGGCCCATATCTGCAAATTTTTTGCATTTCCAAAATTGCGATTTCTTAACCAGAAATCGCAATTTTGGAAATGCAAAACCCCAGGGTGCTGGGGGCCTTAGGCCCCCTCTGCTGCATCCCAAAATTATTTTTGGGAACATGTAAGGTGCACACATGCCAAAAGGGTATGTGTGCTTTACATGTACATTTTGAAAATGCATTTTTAAATTTTGCACATGGTTACCACCAGGTTGAACCTGGTGGTAAATAGCGATTCCTAAATGCCCAAATCGTATTTAGGAATGGCTTCATACATGTGGTAAGAAATCGCAAATAAGGAATCCTTATTTGCGATTTCTTATTTAGTGAGTCGCATTTTGCGACTCTCTAAACAGGATCGCAATTTTAAGGAATCGCTATCTTAGCGATTCCTTAAAATTGCGTTCAGAATGTCTTTCTTACATTCTGAACTGGCTTTTTGCATTCGCAAACTGGCATTCGCACCGTTTGCGAATGCAAAAAAAACTTGATGCATCTGGCCCTTAGTGTAAATGTGTGTGAAGAGGATGCACAGAGGTCATAATATTTAGAAGGCAAAAGCAAAAGGAAATAAATTGCTTATATGTGAATGAGTGCAATGTATGTTTGGGGTGGTAAAATGAGGGAGATGCAGGGAGTGCATTCAGGGGAGAGTGAAAAGAGGGTGCTGAAGAGGAGAGGGGAGTTGAAAATGTGAAGATGGATGAGATGTGAAGAGAAATAGGGCAAACATATCTAACATTAAAGAACAAATAACTGAATGCCCTACTCCTTCCGCAGGCCTCAACAATATTTAATTTATAATCTCACAATTTCAGAATTGAAACATTTTCAATGTTAATTATTTATAACTAATCATTGTTGTTACACATTTATCTTCCACAGCTAACAACCATTGACAAAGCCAACTGTACTGACAGGCTTTACGTGATGTCAATTGTTGTGTTATATTTCTGGATGCAATAACATCTCATTTTGCATTTTCCCTTTTAGAGAGCCCCCACTTTTTTCATCCCACTTAAAGACCTGTCTGCACATATTTCTGTATGACTGGTTGCAGCCAGCAGTTGTGTGTGCTTCCTGATGCCTGGTTAAAACATATTCTTCCAAAGTTGATGTCGCATGGAGTGCAAGACAGTGGGTAAACACACACATTAAAGGGCCTGAAGTTGTTTGCACATTAAAGTAAAGGGTGAACGTATTAATGCAGTAAGATATGTGTTTAATATTTCAAGACTATACATTCCCACTGTTTTATAAACCTTGCTTTCTCACTAAATTTATCTCCTTTCAAATGGACCACTTGTCAATCTTTTTTCTATTTTTTCTTGTGTGGAGGACCCACCCTAGACCCCACGTTTGTCCACTGAGCTTGCTTGCTACATAAAAGTCGTACCCAGACTATTACGCCCCACCACTTTCAAATGCCACCAGCCGCCACTGGAAAAAAACAAGGCACAGAAGAGACAAGTAAACCAAACTCAGACCCCGAGGAAGGACAGTCTCACGGGTTTTACTTACAGTGAGCATCGAGGAACGTCAGCACCTCTCCAGTCGCCACGCTGGCCCCCAGCAGGCGCGCGGTGATTAACCCCTTCCTCTCCTTCTGCCGCACCACTCTCACAATCCCGAACTGCTTCACATAGGTGTCCAGCATGTCCTTCAAGTACACTGCAGCACAGGATAAAAAGAAACAGGGTGTGAGGGGAAGGCAGACGCGCGAGGAGTAATTCAGCAAAGGGCATCAGAGCAACATCGTGATGTGCAATGAATCTGTGTATGGGCCTGGATTGTGCCAAGGTCTGTGGGGTCATCACATGGGATGGAAATGCTGCAAGTGGCTCAGCACCAATGGGAATTACGGAGGCCACACTTCCAGGATTTATTAGCTCTTAATAGGGGACTTCAAGAGATGCAGCGCCCCAGATTTACTAGTATGGCCTGAACGTATAGAAGAACCCCTCTGCACAAGGCAGCAGGTAACGCGTGCCATTCTGCCTCGTCAGTAACATGAACCTTGGGTTTACGGGCAAAGGGCGGAAGGAGTGCATGCCTTGATGCACTTACTCCACAGAGAGACTCGGAGAACGTAAGACGTGAAGGAAATGTACAGTTAAAGCTTAAAAATCGCTCACAAATCCCCAGGGAATTATTTTCAGGATGCATTTTGGTGGCCCATACAGAAGGGTGGCAATCCAGGGCATGGTACAATAATGAATACAACGTATTTACCAGTTCTTGCTGTAACATTTTCGTCTTGTTTTGTGTGCTTTTTTAAATGAATCTTCCCGTTCTGCAACTCTTCAAATGCTAGCCCCAGCATCATCAGGATTACTAAGCCTTTGCTCTTGCAGAGGGAAGGGTAAACTGAGGCGTTTGTTTCTGAGAACAATGCCTTAGTTATGTATGGTGCCCCTCTTGGGTTTGTACAACACAGACATCCTTCCTCTCCATGTCCTCTCTTAGGAGACTCATCTCTCATCTGAAACACACATTCGCCTTCTACCAGGTAGGCCACTCTCACTCGTATTCTGCAGCCAGCACTCTAATGGTTGGTGGTGGTCTAGGCCACGCCTTCTTTCATCTATCTATCTATCTATGCCATTGCCCTCAATGACAGATTCTGTAACTTTCTACCAATTAACCTTCACTCGTGTCTTTCCTTCCTTTAAAACATCTTCAAAAAAAGTGTGAGCTGGCTTCGATCTACCGCGGCGGTTTGACTTGGCTGCAACCAGGTTAATAGAATTATGCAATCACACGGCCATGGATATTTTCACATAATTACATATTTTCCACATAATCTACCATCTGCAGCGTAATCTAGAGATTTTAGCAAAAAAAGTTTGTTTCTAGCTCAAGCAGTTCAAAAGTTATTAAAAACACAGCAACAGATGTTGCTGCGCAGTGGAAGGCCTTTTGCACGTATTGACCTTTCTCTTGCCTATTGCTATATTTTGGTGTTAAAATAGTACTAATAAGGGTGCACCCAATGCCCCGACAGTGCTAACAAGTGTAAAAAGTACAAAACAATGAGGTAATTGTATCAAACAAATGTGCCACATTAGGCAACACGATTTGCCTTTTCTTGCCACAAAATTTACTCAACCCTGCTGCATAATTTGGCCCTCGCCTGCCGCATAATACCAGTGGCCCTGGTCACAACTAATTCTTACATCATAACATGCTAGTTTATATATCATTAGCATATTATTAGCAGCGACTCTGGGTAAGAGCCTCCTCATCTTAATGGTCAGACCACTCAGCGTTCACCTTGAAATACATGCCAGCCTATTCATCTCCATCACCTCAACAGCCACAGCTGTCCAAAAGAAGTTGTTCAACAGACATAAGCTCCGCCCTGAATTCACATTTCATTTGGCTAAAACCATGATTAACACTTTAGTCCACGATTAGTTGGACAGTCCTCAACCTCACCCACCTCCTTACCCCCGTTTAAAGCTCATTTAACCTCTGGGTATTCTTCTGTGCTTCTCGCCTCACGTACCACTCAGTTTGAAATGAGTCCTCAGCCCAGAATCCTGCTATATCTCCAAATGTCTCCTACTCCTTCTATCCCAACATTGCCTCACTACCACTAAAATACACTTATGCCACTACTGAATTACAGACCTTCAAACCCACACTGTCGAATCACCTCAAAGCCCTTTTATTGGATTGCTCCCCCAACACCACCTCCAAGGCCCAAGGGCATCTTTTTAATTGCCCAACTTAAACCATCCCTCAAGAATCACATTTCCACCTACATCAAGATGTCCAGGAGCTCCTCAGCAGTCAACCCATGTTGCTGCGCAGTGGAAGGCCTTTGCAGTTAACCAAAGCAGTACCAACCAACCTGTATGGACTTTTTGCCCCACACTGTTCCACTAACCTCACCTTATTCTGTGCAATCGGAGTTTTTGCGGGACTATTCGACTGGGCTCCCATGTACTCCAGTTGGGGTTGAACTCACTGACTGTAATAAATTTAAAGTATAACAAGGTATGTTTAAAACACATAACCCAAAGGGCTTGTTTGCTAGTGCAGGAAGTGGATGGGGGTAAATACAGGTGAATAGCACCCAGTATGAGCAGGGTGGCAAGCGTTCCTGGATAATTAAGGAAATGTCCACAAAGGAGCTGAGGGAGAGGGACTGCAGACCCATGCACTTTATTCAGTGCATTTACAAAAGTGACAAATGAGTACAAGCAGGAGCCAGCAGCCAGTGGAAGGACACTAGACACAGACAGGAAGTTGTACTTGCTCTATGCTCCATGGTAGGGACGCACAAAGAAGCCCCTGGCGAAAGCCAAGATGAGGAGGAGGCAGTGCCCAACAAGAAGCAAGGTAACAAGAGTGAAATAGGAGCCAAGTAATGGTAAGTAAGGAACTGACTCTAAACTCCTTCCTTTGTTTACAAGAGATTTTGCAAGCACAGCACAAGCTCTGTGCAGACAAAACCTAAAAAACATTTAAGTGACAACAGTGGCAGGTCTTTTTTGGAATTAAATAATTTCAAGGCAAAGAATAAGACTTTAAACAAAGGAGTGAGCTAATTAAAAAGTGTTTTTTTTCTCTTTAATGAAGGGTTTATAAATTTCATCTTGTAATGTGTTGTGCCGATTGGAGGGGGTGGTGGTTGGAAATACAAAGAATACAAGGAGGTGGTTCTGGAGCTTGCGATTCCCATTCAAACTGCAATAGAGTAGCTGAATATTTAAAAAAAAAAAACTGGACGAAGTTGAACAACATTTGGCACGCAAGCAAAGTGGTGGGGGGTGCATCTTTTGCTGTAAACGTGTTCTGCAATTTCTTAAGTAGTCACAACAGAATATTATAAGAACATGGGGGCAGTTGGATTTGTGAACAGTTTGTGAATTAAAATAAGAATCTGAATTTATACTCTAAAAATCTAAATGGTTGAGAAGGGCCGATTATTTTAGCTCCATCTGCCTTTGTCATGAATGCTGTGGACAAAAAAGTGAGACATGGTGGGGGGTATGGGTGGCACATCGCAACCCGGACCCCTATGAAAAGGCTGGACAATGTGAAGAGTATAGTAATATTACTTTACATTTGCCCGCTGTATGTGAAATCCATTTTAGGGTCACAAACCAATAGGGACATATTTTCTTTCTCTGTCAGATGTAGGGTGTTGTGGCAATAATTTACACATCCCATTACCCTTCCACCAACACTTCTGAAACGTTTGCACAAGGCTTTTAGTAAAACATATTTGTAACAATATTTGATCTAGGAAAGTGGGTCATACATTAGTCAACGGGAACAAATTAGAGGGCACGGATGCACTGACTGGCATCACAGAGAGCGAGGACCTCTATACCATGGTGAGCAGAGTCTTGAGACCGTTTAGGTGCAGGAATGTAGGGAGCGCCTCACACCGCTCCATAGACCTGGCAATGCTTATAGTTTGTAGGTCGACTGCCATACACTGGAAAGCCACCATGCTACCCGGGTTGAGACTCTGGTGCACAGAGACACTTGTGTGGGGCAGGGCCGAATCAGTGGTGCTGACGAGAGAGGAGACCAGAGGGCTGCGCAAAACTCCCATAGCAGCTAACAGGGAAACATTGATAAAGGAAGGACAGACGTTCCAGGAGGGGCTCCCGGCACAAGAATGAGGTTCTCACCCAGCTGATAAAAGGCACTAGATTCCGGGGGATGCCGCCTTGTTCCCCCTTGTCCCAGGCTAGATTGCTTCAGTAGTGGGGGATATGCTGTGCAAGGGTGCCGAGGTACGGGACCATATTTCCTAGGATCAGAGATGTTTTCGAGAACAAGGGTGGGCATACGCAGTGTGTGGACATGTGATGGGAGGGACTGCTACCCCTTCTTCAATTCCCTTTGCTTGAGACTGCAACTGTCATGGCATATTGTTTATTATGTTCTAGTTCTTAATCTACTGAACTGATCACTCCTGTTAGACCGGATGTAACACAATGTATTTGAAGGGACCATGGTGGGGTCGCAAAGCATTGATATGTACCACTGATCTGCACGATCGATATAAACTATATGGTGATACTAGGAAACCCAATAATGATGGTTAAAGAAAAACAAACAGGAAAGAATTACAGTGTACATCCCAAAAGCTATATTTTCAATTAAAATTCTTACTGGAAAGTCTTGAAAAGAGATACAAAACAGATGCCTAAAGTTCAAGCCCAGCAGATGCTGTATAAGGTGTTTTTGTGAAAAGCGTACCGTATCCAAGAAAGGTGTATGTTCTTCGTGACTGTTGAGACAAGAAGAGTCACTTGCATGGTAGGAGACATGAATACCTCCCCTGAATGCCCCGACTGCTGTGATAGCTGGATCCTTGGTAGACATTTCAGATCATAAACGAACAAGATCATGCATGTTCCCTATGACTTAGGCCTGTCTCACGGATTGGGGTCTGAGTAGATTTGGGGCTTGGAGGCGCACACCACAGGCTGCCTTCATAATAGTGAAGGGCTTCCGTACTTACCGGGAGCAGAGTAGCACGAGCGCTGTGGTGGCAGACCGACCAATCCAGCATTATGGCCAGGCCTCCTAACCTGTGTCATGGGAGTGGGGGCTACTGTCCCACTCATAAGTTCCACTGCTGTTTGCTCAGCTCAACCTCGGCCTACATCTATGAAGAAGTGGGAATGGGGTATGCAAGTTTGTGTGCACCGTGCTGGTATGTGTGGTAGCCTGTGAAAGCTACAGCACAATCAGACAACGTGTGCAAGTTTGTGTGCACCGTGCTGGTATGTGTGGGAGCCTGTGAAAGCTACAGCACAATCAGACAACGTGTGCAAGTTTGTGTGCATGTGCCGGCAAGTGGTATGGCACAAGGAAGGGCTACAAGTGTGTCTGCGTGCAGCACTAACGATGTATAGGTGTATGTTGGGGGTATAGTGTATGAGGGCCTGTGGTTTACCTGTTGGGAAGCCCCGGGCCTGCTGAAGGAACTTGTTAAAGTAGAGGAGCCCCCCAGAGAGATTTGTAGATTGCTGTATTCCTGAGAGCTATGCGGGACACAGACTGGATGAAGGAAGAGACAGGCTCTTCAGTACACTTCTCTTTGATTCTAAAAGAGGTTACTGGTGAAAGGGGCACCGACACATCTCAGGAAGGGCGGGGGGGAGGGGGGGGGGCTGACTGAAGATTCATAAAAATAGAGCTGGACGCATTCGTAACCCTTTGATGCACCTTACTGAGGCTGACATCCAGGTGCGATCCTATAGTCACTCTCGTGGCCTGTGTTTGGGGCTAGCAAGGATGGAGACACTCCTGCTGTGATAGATTGCACTCTGGAGTAAGAGCACAAAAGAAGAGTGTGATATGGCAGATGAGATATATATATATATATATATATATATATCATGTTTTGCATTAATCTGACAGTAACACAACATGCAAACTTCACTTGCAGAATAGAATAATTTTATTCATCCTAATACTGACATTAGCTAATGCAGGCCTGCATTTTAAAATAGGTAACATTGATTGCCATCTTTGCTGTAACACGTATGTTTTATTTCTAAGCAAGCTAAACTTCACTACTGTTAAACACCGTGTTCCCTTTCTTACTATCTCATGAGAAGAAACGTTTTCGGTTTGCTGTAATGATTGTGGGATGTTTTAATAGAGTATTCAAGAAGGCACCTGCATTGTGCTAATGGATTTATACATTTTATCTAGTTACTGATAGTGCAAGTTTGAAGGACCCAACTAGGACCTCGTTAGTGAGAAAACCTTGAGAATCTGTTGACTAGGCAAATGTAGCATCTTGTTTTAACCTGATTGGACAGCTTTTCTGGCAACAATGTGAAGGTATGTGAAAGGTTAGAATTGTGCTTTTAACACACTGCAGTGCAGAGCTGAGCTGAACAGATGCTGATTACCTTAGCCTTGACAGAGGTATGGCAGGCTTCAGACTTTTTCTTTGAGGCATCCTTATACTGGAGTATTTTCTGGTCTAGAAGGCTTTAAAGCTTTCATATGCATATCAACTGCATAACATTTGAGGCATATGCATTCTGATTATCATTTGCTATTAACTGAATTGATTTTTGGCTTCTGTAAACCATTAACTTTTAATATATGTTCATGGTTTGAAACTGAATTTTCTCTGTCATTTATGTGGAGAATAATGTGCTTTACATATTATCAAATGTATTTAAATTGTTGACCAGGCTTAGTCTTGGAAATTTGATCCATTAGAGTATCTCTTTATGATCCCTGAAATATTGCACAAAGCTAAGTACTAACAAGTAGGCAGTTCGATGGGGCAACATCCAGAACATCAACCTCAACAAAAAAGGACACTAAACAACATTTGTGTATGGAAATGGATTTCAAAGATGGGAGCTTCAGACTCCCAAGTTGTCAAACTGAAGTTGTACATCATCGTGCAGAAGCTCAGTATGAGTTCTGTCGGCTGTGACCAAGACTGAGAGTCTGCCAGTCTCCTCCGCTCGGTGAGGAGAGAACCAAGGACGCTTGCATGGAGCCGGGCACACCAGCTTCTGCCTGACTCATGACAAAAAGACACTGTGAGCAGAAGGAGATTGCCTGGAGTGAGTGGGGTCCTGCTGCTATTCTGCTGAGGGGATCCTGGGAGAGGTGTGAGCTTCTAGTCCGTTGGGACCACCACACCCTTTGGGTCATCCGCTCATATATGTGAAATAAGGCCCCCGTATGCCAGGTGGGGGCTGAAGTCAATCTAAAGCGACCACGCCCTGGTGCAGCTATGTGTTGAAAAATAGGCTGTCATCTTGTGCAGTGTTGTGACCCGAAGAGGGACACCAAAATTAAGTGAGTAGGTCACGACCTCCATATGCCAGGTGGGGGCTACGGTGAATTTTAAGGGCTGTCGCCCTGGAGCAGTGTGGCGACAAAGAAGGCTGTTGCCTTAAGTGCGTGGCTCATGGCCCCAATATGCCAGGTAGGGACGCGGTGAATATTAAGGGCTGTCACACCAATGCAGCACTGGTGTAAAGATAGGGCTGTCACCCCGTGCAGTGTTGTGACCTGAAAAGGAACGTCTGAGTGAGTGGAGCGCAACCCCTGTGTGCCAGGTGGGGTGAATGCGGAGGCAGCAGTGGGTCGATGACTCTAAACAGCATGCAACAGTGAACTCAGGGCTGCTACGTTGTCATCAGAACTCAAGTAGCAACCTCAGGTCTGTCATCAGAGACGGACTGTATTTACTATGACAAAGGAGGAACGCTGTGGAGGTCCAGACCCTATGCCAGTAACAACAAGACTACTGCTCCCATGGCCGCTAAACACTACTGGGCCTTCCATCACATCTCCAGCAGCAGGTAAGATTGCACTGTGAATTACCGCATCTTTGTGGGGGGGCTTGGGGGAAATTGCTCTGACAAGCACCAAAGGCCCCTTGACACTTTGAACTTTGAATAGCCACTGCATAACTTCCAAGACTCATTCTCCAGCGTGACCTAACTTGGATGTTGCTGCAAGAAAATGTGAAAAACCCCAGCCCATAGCTAGAAGAGCGGGACACTGCTGCCCTTGCTCATGGACAGTGCTAGAATACAGGCCTTAATAAAGTGCATTATTTAGTTTGAATCATACTTCACTTTGTGTGTATATAAATGCTACTATTTTTTATTTTTATTTTAATAAATCGAATATTTGGTTGGGGTTGCTGAACATACATTCAGCTGTGAGCCTGTGTTTCCCCTACACCTAGCTCCCCCGAGAAATCTTGGGCTGCTCGACTCGCACTAGCATTGACAGCCAAGTGCGAAAGGGGTACCTGGCCCAGTTGCTGGGAACCCATAGTTGGCCGGGCCCCGGAACATCGGAATTAGAAGGTCTCAACCCCCACTGTTGGGCCCAGTGACTCCTGCTTGCCTGATAACTTACGAAAGTTGTTCTAACAGAGGCCAAAACCATGTTCTATGCCAAGCAGGCAATTGGGCATGTGCACCAAGCACAGTGATGCTAAAAGCCACATCCTGTTCCTACTAAGCTCGACAGCACGCTGTGCTCTGCGGACATGGATGGCGGAGGTTCTGGGCACAGCATCTGGCTGAATGCCTCCGGGCACAGTCAAACCCTATGTTCAACGGGCACAGAGGGCACGGGAGGTTCAACGGGCACAGAGGGCAAGGGAGGTTCAACAGGGCACGACTGCAGGCCATAACCAGTGTTAAAGGACCTAACCAGCAGACTCTAGAGCCGGGGAGACTGGACAGAGTTTAAGGCTGAATACTCTATCCTTTCAGTTCTGGGCAGGAGGGATAAAGGTGACCAAGGTGCAGGCGAAGATTACCACTCCTAAAGAATTCAATGAAGGGAAAAAAAATATTCTTTTCTACCTAGGCCAGTAACTGATCAATGCAGTAAAAGGTTTTACTTGAAAAAAACTAAACTTGAAGGAACCTCATGTTTACCCGGCTGTGATCCATAGCCTCCAATCCACTGAACCCCAGTTAGCCACACTACAAGCCTCACCCGTCCAGAACACTGCAAATCACTGTACATGAGTTCATGACAAGTGAAATGAAATCATTCATGACATCACAGATCACGTCTCATTGCTACAACACAAGCATCATCCATGAGGTACTCGGTGTACTGATGGGGCCAATTACAACCTTTTCTGTATACATGTATGAAAATGTTGGCGTTTCTGTTGCCTTATAAGTACATTTAAGGTGCTGAAAGGAAATCTGTGGCTTGCGTCCGTAACTGCTGAGGTCTTTATTAACAATATGTCACTCACATCTGGTTGCAGACATTGGCACTTCAGTCAGAAATTGCCATATACTGGCCGTAAGGATATCAGTCACATGTGAGGGGAACTGCCTTTCCCCGCTGTATAAACTCTGTGGCCATATAGTAGCCAGCTATGCTTGTTTCCCATGGGAGGCCATGAGAGCGCACACGGCGCCTTATAGTTATGTATTAATTACATTTTTTGTGATTTTCTGGTTTTGGGAGTACCTATAATGTTGCTTAAATTTAGGTTTTAACGTGGAATATACACTTATAATCTATTAATTAACCCGACGCCAGTGGTGAAATAATACGGTGGATTTAGGAACAAGAGATGTGGGTGAGATGCTGACAGGAGACCCGAGAAGAGAGTTGCAATTTCACCTTTCACTTGGAGTGATTTGCTCACACAATTTGATCAAATCTCCTTGTTCAAGGATCCTGTAATGTTTCAGTCTGGTGTCATCGCAGACAATCTCGCCTCCTACATCAGACGTTGTAAAACAGACATTCCGTTTTACCTACTCATCCAAAAGCTAACAAGAAGTCACGCCTCCGGTGACGTCATTTTCAATAGTTTGTAACAGTTTTAAAGGTTGGGAAGAGTGCTTATTTTCCCAAAAGCTTCTCTAACTGGTTAAGCAGGATTCCTGGGCTCAGCCTCCCTCGCACGACCTGCTATTATTAGCGGAGCCCCAAGGCGCTTGCTTAGCAGCGAGGAATGTGTCAGAGGTGATTTTCAAACACAAAAACTAGTGCTCCTAAATGCATTGCTCTGGGCGTCCGGGCTCCCCAATGGGATGCGATTTCGCAATTCAGAACCTGATAGGGCGGATCCCTTTCGAAGGTGGGGATCCCTTCATCTCCAGCTTTGTCAATGCCTGCCACTGTTCATTGGCCACTGGAAGTGGAATTTTCTACTTAATTACGGATCTAAATAATTTGAACAGGATCCATCAATAGGCATAATTTGCAGATTTCGACCAAACAAATTTGTTTCTAGTTAATACGTTACTAACAACAATGTGCCAGACTTGGTATGGCTCAGCGCTAGACTCTTTCCAACAGGTAACTGATCACCCTTCAGTTGCTGACTGCTGCATTCTCATACTAAACTCAAAGTAATGGAGGAAAATACTTGCACCGACAATATTAATGAATATTAAAAAAGAGCTAAATAACACTATCCGGCAATGTCTGGCGCACAATTTACTCAACCCTGCCATATACCTTTGTCCTCTATGAGACATAATTCCAGGGACCCTACTTATGTCATATGTGTTTCATTCCCACAAAACAGCCTTTCTCCTTACTACTCCTAAATGCATCCACAGTAGAATCAAAAATTCTAGAAACAGAAGTCAGCACACCATATTCATCCCAGTCAATTCTGACTTTAGTCCTTTAATCCCAGTCCACCAGAAGCCGGCTCTTCTAAAGCCCCAGAACTTCAGGGGAGACTCTTAGAGACTTAAAGTGGACCAAGCAGAGGCCAAACAGCAGGGTCCAGTCCAGGCCCAGTTCCCACTGATCAGATGCAGGAAAAGGCCTCTTGTAGCTTGTTGTGTCACTGTTGATTAAAGGAGGGTAGCCTCATGACCCTTGTAATCCATTTTTTTGTCCTGGTAAAAGGGGAAGTAGGACCAATCCCTTAGGGATCTTCTCAGGTCCTGTCCTCTTCCGATGTTCCTCAGGTCCTGGAGTGTTCTGATCTTCCACAGGTCCAAGATTTATCCTGAGTGGGTGCCTGGAGATACCACATATATGCCAGGGATAACTTAGAGGGTAATGCCCTAATCAATGGGGTAAAAGTTCCTGAGGCCAACACTACCCACTTCGGACATTTTTAAGATGGCAGAAGTCTTGTCCTTGTTAAATTTGGGTTCTGTGGGCTGGGGGTGTGTTTTGGATGTTTACTATGGTAACGCTAGTGTCCTCCCCCATCTAACACAAGAATCCAGTTTGAAGCAGCTAGTGTACCCCCAATAAACACAGAAATAGAAGTCTTGTATGACAAAGCACAGTTTTCGAGCAACCAGACTGTCAATACACAAAATTTGTTTTGGCATTTTGTTTTCTGTCCCTTTCAAATGTGCATGCAGTGTCATATGTAAAAACCCATCAGATCTGTCAAGCAGGATTTGAGACTATTATATCAAAAAGGGTGCTCAAAGCCCCATCTAGCATAGTCTCTCAGGTTCTGAGGAGTCATCTCACCCATTAAGGTCAGCCTATTGTTTTCTCCAGGGAAGCACTTCTCACCTTTCAATTGCCAATCAGTGGTATTCAAATGAAAATTAATGGCTGGCAGAAGTGGGAGATCAAATGGAAATGTAGCATCCATCAACTTTAGGCAGGGAAATTGACTTTCTAAAATTATTTTGTCTTAAAGTTAATTAAAAATCTGACCACAATTCAATTGGATTTTTGCTATTAAAATAGTGATTTAATTGCTTTCCCATCTAGTCCCATTCCAGAGATATAGTATTAGATTTTACTCTGTACTCTGTTTCTTACTACATAGGACAGATGTCCTGCCACAGTTAAAAATAGCGTTAGGAATTTATAGGTTAGTTAAATATACTATTTAGAAGTATACCTATTTCGTCATGTTGAAAGGAGGAGTACTGGGACAACAACACTGGTTAGGATGGTTAAAGTGCAGAGTACCAAAGCCAGCAAAAAATGTAGGGCCCAGCAAAAGGTGAACAATAAAGGGTAAACACACAGAAAAGGTGGATTTCATACACCTGTCTTTGCTCATAGCTGGCAGTGTTCATAACTACACCAGGAATAGGTTAATGTCAAAATGAAAACTTTCTGCTGCAAAACTGTCCAGACTGTGTGGCTCAGGAAAGAAAGTTAAATTAGAGTCTAACGGACACAACTTCTGGAACCCCATCAGGAAATGAAATTGATCTACATACCGAGATCAGTTTGATCAGCACAGTCACAAAATATACTCACTAGACATACTTGGCTTAAGCAGGAGAAACGTATGCCCTCCTGTAAGCATTTCAGAAACTTGGTCCACAAATAACCCGCTCAAGGTATGGGATGCACCTATTTCTCAAGATAAGACATTCACCAAAAGAAACAAGCAGAAGGACTGGGGTCGGTCGCTGTAGAGCTCTCATGCACAAGCAGTGAACTCACAGTTCTTTCCCGCGATAGACCACTCACTGATCACGTTCCCACGATCACACGACGCCTAGCACAGGCAACTTAACACACAGCTTCCCCGCCCAGGTTAGAGAAGACAGAGCCAGTAAAACACTTAAACACATGCAAAGTGGTTCAGAAAGTGCAACCAACATTAAATAACCAGGAGACTGCTGATAAACATTGTACCTGCAAGATGGGTCAGTGAAGACTCTCTACTGATGTCTGCCACGATCTAATGGTCCTGAGTTTGAACCCAGATAAGAGACTCGGCCTTTCATCCTGCCGAAGTAGATTGAATACCATTGACGGGGGTGGGTTAGACACGTCTTTTATTTACAGCACTTAGAAATGGGTAAAGGCTCTATTAAAAAAAAAAATGGTAAGGTATCCAGAACGCAGGACACTGTCCCTGCTATCAAAACATTGAATGAAAGTGAATAATGAATCGTTCTGTGAGGCACTACCTAATAAGACAAGGATTATAAGGAAGTTCAAATTTATGGGGTAAAGCTCCCATAATGATGCAGATTCGATGGGATGCAAACTAGGCAGGAAAATACCCTACAGAGCTCTCAAAGAAAAATAACACAATGCGCTTATGCTAAGTGCTTGACATGTGTAACACCTTCTACGAGCTAAGCAATCTAGAATGCAACAACACTTTGAAACCTCTTATTTGAATGTAAAATAAAATAAAAAAATAAGAATCGAGAGAATAGGAATCTTCAGAATTCCCATCTGCCAATTTCTGAACCGCCTTTGGATGCCACCTTCAAACCATTTACAAACAGCGGAGGGTTGAGAAACTGTCAGACGGAGCTTAAGTCTCAAAATCGCCTCTGGAGTCTTGGCCTGCATCGTATGCTTCACATCACAGACCAAGTAACTGCTTCCAAGGCTGAGACAACAGCATCCGAAAGTTTTTCTCAGGCAATATTACCGCCCCTCTTCAATTAAACCAATGGCTGATCCTGAATTAGAGAATACTGTCAAATCTCCTTGCCCAATCAAATAAGAGATCTAACGACAGCGCCACAAATCTGTGGAACAGAAGCCACTCTATGGCAGGGTTCAGACCCATGACGAGAGCCCGTGCTGCGGTGACTGACTTTACAGAACCCTTTGATTGGCCTAGAAGAGGATCATCAGGCATCAGTAATCCACTTAAACCCACTCGTAGGTTATGGTGCACAACACATAGCATTGCTTAAAAGGCAGACTCATTTAGAGCCTAGCGGGCACCAGTCGGCCCACCACGTAGCCCCTGCTTTCCTGGCAGACCTGCCTACCAGACGGGGATTGTTGTGGCTCCATTGTAGTCGCCAGTGCGGTGGCTCTACCGAAGTCACTGAACTTTGCTGAGTAGCCATCATGTTTTTTTCAATAAACAAAGCAGTAGTTTGGGGATGTTGTCTCCCCATGCCTCTGGGTTATTGTATTATCTCCCTGCCCTGCACAGCATGCCCTGCACAGCAGTCCCTGGCAGAGAAATCTAGTGACAAACCCTGATCTACATAAAGTGGAGTGAATGTCACTATGACACCAGGCCAGAGGTTTACCAGCCGACTGGCTGTTCAGTGATTGAACCAGACCAGTACGACCCATTGATCTGCATCTGCCAGTAAATTAGAGTTTGGGAATCGCACTAACATCACAGATTTAGTGCATCACATATCGCCGATGATGGAAAGCTCTCTGTGTCTATCTAAAGACCAGAACTATCGTCCAGAACGTGAAACTAAAAGATCGCACTCGCACAGACACTCACCTCCGGGGCAGCCTCAGAGGCGAGTGTCTGTGCGAGTGCGTTCTTTTAGGTTCGAAAAATCATGGTTTCTCTTACATAGGAGCCATGCTTCATTTGAGCCAGTGGTTGCAGGTGGGGCCCACCAGCACTCAGTTTTGGGGGCTGTCAATTATTTCCCACCCACGCCCCCCATCAGACTTTCACTCAGAGCATCAGGCAGAAAACTACTCAAGGGAGGGGAAGAAAGGAAAATAAAGCCGAGAAAACCGTGAGCAAGGGAGAAAGCAGGATGAAAAAGAGTGGACGAGTGAGTTAAAGGTGCAGGAGGGTCTAGTGGTAGAGGAAAGAGACATCAAGTGGAATTAAAAGTCCCCAGTCTTGGTATTCGGCACCCCAACTATTCTAACTTTGGCACTGCACTTACTGCATGACACATTTAGCAATGCATGTGGGTACAGAGACAACAGCCTTGTTGATGAGATGGAAACCAGGCCTACTCCCACTACGCGTCGTTTATTTTATATCCATTCACCTTGGTTACTAGGGGGACCCCCGTACTCCTACGTGTTCATCTACCATTCAAAGGAATGTCCTTTAAAAACACAATGGCTCAGCAACCTATTTTAAACGTTATAACATCAGAGACATTATTTTGCTGTTTTCAGTTGCTTTTGTTTTCTATTCACTTTCTAAGTGTTGTGAAGAAATGTTACTCGGCCGAAAAGAATATTAAACCTGTTCTAACCTTATGGATGTCAAGGTCATTGAAAAAGCTGGGTTGGACCACAGGTTGTATCCGCAATGGCCTGGGAAACAATGATGCTAAGTGCTACGGGTAGAGCTGAACTCGCCCCAATAGAAGCCAGTGGTAACCTATGTGTCCTCTGTACTACACAGGAGGTTACGGAAGGGCGCGGGACAGGGGGTACCGTGTGAGGACGCGGCGCACGGATGCTTGGAGTGCGATCGGTGATGTCCACTTGGAATGGGAATGTTGTGGCGTTAATGGATAGCTGTTTGAATGAGCACCGTGGACAGGCGGAGGAGCACCTGGTTGTTCCTGCCCCAGTGCTGGATAGCAGGGGCTTCCTGCCGGATCCCGGTTCATGCAGCTCTTTGGCGCCTGTGGAAACATGCTGGATTTGTCCTGGTGTCGTTTGCGGAGACAGGGGCATATTGCACAGTGCCTGCATGTTTTCTGCAAACCTGTAAGCGGTGAGGGGGATTTCTTCTCTGCAATCTTAGAATAACAAAAGATTGAGAAAAAATACAATAAGGGTTTAAGCCCAAGGCTTAAGGTTTGCACGCACCTCATCGATGCCAATAAATAGATGCAACTAATGAACTGGAAGTGACAAGATGATCCCAGCGTCAAAGGCAATAACCTACTTAACAGTATAAATAAAATACAAGTCTGATGTGCATGTTACACGAAGTGCGGGCATTCCCCTCTATGCTACACGGTGAGTCAAAAATCTGACTAGATGAGACACGGAAGTCTCCCAGAACTGTTTTAAGAACTAGAGGTATCTTGCCCGAAGTACAATTCGTTCATAATTGCCAGGCCCTCTGCAGCAGGTGTCTAATTATGTAAACAATTTTAAAATGCATTCTTTGTGACCAATGAAGCTACTTAGAACAGATTTACGGTCGCATATGTCCTTATTACCAATTTCTTTGCAGTAGATTTTTTCTAAAATGTATAAGTAGACTGTCAAACTCTGCTTTTCAAGTTCTGCCCCTCAGGCCTCCACCTCCTTTCCTGTGCCACACCGTGACCCCCAATGTATGGGTTCCTGGAGTATTTTTTTTCCAGCATGGCACGCGCTTCACCCGTGCATTGCAGTTATGTATCCTGAATAAACATTTGTAGGTCATGCTCCGTGGGCCCGTCGTCTTTGTAGGAAAGGACACAGGGTACAGCAGAAATGAGCACCAGGCTACATGCCAAAGAGAGATCCTGTTTTATTCCATAACATCCAGGACGCACCTGCCGTCCGAAGCTTGAAAGGAACAGAAGCAGGCCCTTGAGAGCCCTTCGCCCGGCTGTCAGGGCTGCCCTCCCATATGCAGCACCAGCACCCAATGCAAGTGACGGACTAGATTATTTCCCTTAAACGGGAACTTTTTCAACATTAGACTATTCCGATGGTCCCTTCACCAGGACTGGAGGCCACTACACAGAATCCAAGTGCAAATTTGAACACCAACGATGGCAATTTAATTTACCTGGCCATAAATCTGACCGGGGTATCGGGGATTCCACAGATTCCATAAATTACTAAACGTGTCAAAGGCATGGGGTCCCTGATCATTTAGTTGTCACAGCTGAACATAATGGAGTAAATTCTATTATGAATATTGTATTGCTGCTTGTGTCTGAGGGAATGATGCCTACACTTGGAAAAACACGTTTTCTGTGTTTACATAAAAAGGAAATCTAACACAGTTTATGGGCAAAATTAGTTTCCGCCATATTTTATTCTTCACAAAATCACCATATTGGCTGCGTTTACTATAGCAAAAGCTATTCACGGGGAGTACTTCTTCATTAAAAAGTAAAATTCCCAGTCAATAAGTGTTTAATTAATTAGCCATTTGCCTTGTTCGGCAAACATACTCACAATTATCGGGCCATGACACTGACAGAAGTGTGCTACAAAGTAACAACCGCACATCTGTTGGCGCCATTATTTCGTTCCTGTGCAAATATGTTTTTTCCCCAGTTGTGCACAATTTGCATGCCCTGAGCAATGATGTTAAGGGGTCAGTTGTCTAATGTCATGGCAACGTCAGGGTGCCAAACGCACAGTCTTGTAGGAATTCTTCTAATAGAAACAGCTAAAGTGCCCGCATGAAATGGTGCTTGGGAGCATGCCAAATGTGTCATGTGAAAGTTGTGGCGCTAAATTGGCAGTCCTGTCAAAAGATGACATTCTGAGATCAAGGTTAGAAATATGCGCGGCTCATAGCCCGCCGGAAATTCTCCGCGAAAGTAAATTACTAAATAGACGGGCTAGTGGGGAGTCTGCCAATGTGAAAGGTCAATGTCTTTGTGCCAAATGGACAGACTAGGAGAAAGTCTGCCAAGAGACGTGTAAAGTCATGGTGCTAAGTAAACAGTCTAACATACAAGGACATCTGTCAATGTGACATGCAACTTCATTTTACTAAATACAACGTCCTGTAATTAGTCTGTAAATATCACGACCACGACATAGTTCTAAATTGCTATTTAATGTGACAGGAAGGCTACCACAGGCTAGGTCACAGTGAAAGGGACTTGTCAAAGCCATCCCCCTAGAGGCATAGCTTTTTATTTAGAATAAAGTTTCAGTAGCAGGGGGAACTCGGGTGTGCGATAGCACATTGGACCCAAATTATTACCCCATTTTTTTTATCATAACGAGGATGGCAGGTCAATTTTTTTGCTTCTTTAATGGCAATTGTCACCTTACTATGCCACTACATGCTCCTACATAGGCAGCTTTGTTACATGCTTCTAGAACGGTATGACAGACAAAACAACCAACCGGTGGTTAAACTCTATTCCTTTTCCAACCCTTGGAACTTGCTTAAGCAACGCTTGTCCTCTGAAAGCAGTACCTCAGCTACGAAAGGAGAGCAGAGTCTAGCTCGGAGACATGTCCTCACCCTCTTATGCCAGCCTGAAAGGGTAATGCCCTGACCAGTGGCGGACAGTAGTGTTAGGAGGTAGTGGGGCGGGTGGAACACATAGGCACACACACTCATTCATTTGACACACACACACATCCATTCACAACACTCATTATCAAATATTCAAACATACACGCACGCACCAAACATTCATTTAAAAAAAATATATATATATATTCATCTTCAGCTCTTCCTCGGAGGTCCCAGGAGGGTTGGGACTGCTGCCTTCCCTCACTGGCTAACCTAAGGTCAGCCAATGAAGGAAGGCAGCAGTCGCAACTCGTCACAGAGTGGGACTGTGTCAGTGAGACTGCTGACCTCACCCAACTCTGTGATGAGATGTCACTGATTGACATTCGGCCCTGGGCACTTCAGAGCTTAAAATTGAAACGCCTAAGTCCGAAGCACGTTCCCCCTCGTCATGAGGGGGAGGGCCTCAAGGCACCTTTGCTAGACTGAAGAGGTCACTCCCTTAGGGCTGTAACTTCTTTACCCCAGTAAAGTTCAGCTAAGGCAGCCGGGTTCCTGCGCGAATAGCGCACGTCTAGCTCCTGAATGCCTGACCTGAAAACAAAGTGTGGCTGTCATGCGGCCCTTTGCTCAGCCTGACAGATACTTTGAGGGGCAAAAGGTTGGGGGGCGAGGCCTCTCAGCCCCAAAGAATGAGCTGCGGCTGGCCCGGGCAGGGGGAGCCCCCAATACCTCACATACTGGTAAGCGCAGCACATGGGCACTGCAATTAACAGAAGGCTGTGCACCAGCAATACCACTGGAGTCACCTCTTGTCCCCTACAGAGCAGCAAGGGAAATGGCAAGGGTAGAAACCTCAGAAGGTAAAGAGAGCCTACTGTCTGCTCTTGGCGCAATCACCATGACCCACGAAACCATATACGCAGCGTTAGGGTGAACAAGAGGCAAGGCCGGCGAAGCAGCTGCTTCCCCTGGCTATCCATAACTGAGGGCTATGTGCAATGACCTTAATGTATACGCATATCTTTCCAAGAGTAGGTATTAGTGGGGTACTCGGGTGCCACATACTCAAGAGCAGCCACTCTCCTGCAGCACAAAAAAAACCAGCCTTCCTTCTCCAGCGTTAACTAAAGACACAACAAAGGTCACCATGGGACAGCGGAGACAATGGAGAGCATTTTTCAGGCACAAGCTGGTAGGTCGAGAGGACGGCTTGAATACAGCCCCATTCTCACAGGCTCACTGTTCCACGGAAACTAGATAGCTCTAATCTGGCCGAAATGAGTTGGAGCTGCAGTAGGCAAACATTGCCAAAAAAAACTCAAAGGTAGCTCTGTTAGGGGAAGAGCTGCCGACTCCAGCTTCACCTGCAGCGAAGAGCAGTTCAAAAGTGAGCTGGACGGCTGGAGCTGCTGATGATGTCTGGGCATCCACTCAACCCTGTCTCACAGAACATGCAGCTTGTTGGCCACTAGTTGTATCAGAGACCTCTGATGAACTGTGTGAATCAAACTGGGCTCTCGACTGATCATAAAATGATCCATCACAATTGGGTCCACCAGAAGTTTTCAAGCGTCCCTCCTTTATGTTTGGATTTAAACATATTTGCTTTCACCGAGTATCATTCCCCACACAATAACTGTTTTCTAACTTAATTAAGCTCATCATAAGGTGCTGTGTCATCAACCGCCCCCGCAACAAGCTTCAATGGAAAAGTCGCTCTCTGGCAAGAAGCCCCTCAGGCATGTCACAGGCTCCTGCAACAGACTGATCTACTGATCAAGTCTGGAGACAGGGTTTTGAGAAATCTCAAGAGCATGATGGTAAAGTTATGTTGGGAGACAAAAGGAGGGCTCCAGTCTCCTACACAATGAACTCACATGACCGTAATTTGGTGAGCCCTAAGCGTTTGACAGATCACTAGAGAAAAGGGCACCCACTATAGCAAGTTGTTTAGGTAATGACATTGACATTCTTCCGCTGTTCCGCCATTTAATTAGTGAAGAAGCAGTCATTTCAATAGATGGCCTCTCATTGGTGCATTGGTTTCCTCTCCTGTTTTGGTAAGAAACACTGCCACCTACAGGGCACAGGGGACATGCTCTGTCTGTTTCATGTGCTGTCGAGCGCAGCAGAGCCAGGATTCTGCTGAGAGTTAAGCGGGCAACAGCAAATGCAAGGTTAGCAGTCTCAGCCCCTTTGCGGTCCTCCTCAGGAATGGGAGTGTGGGGGGGGTAAATCAGCCGGGCTCTGTTCTCACACTAACCACTGCACCCTGGGCGGTACTGAAAAGCCTCAAGGAGCCCAGAGTGGTGGGGTGGCTGGTGGAAGCCTGCAGTGGCCAGAGTGGGATATTCCTCATGCAGCCCTGCACTGTCAACAAGAGCTGTGCAGACTCGGTTTACATGGGAGGCTGCAGGACTAGGGTTTCGCACAATAAGGACTTATACATTTCTTTTCATTTTTAGTGATGCCACTAAGGAGATTCGTAAACACTAGTTGCCCTACGCCAGCGGGAAAATGTAATTAAAGTCTTTAATGAAGCCAGCATTAGCAGGAGAAGGCGAACAATCAGAACACAAGTGGTTGCTTATTTACACAGCATTTGTATTTTTCATGCTATTTTGGCGTGAAATACATTCTCGTGTCACACATTTGGCATGAGTACACGCAATTTGCCCTAACATTTATTAACTAGTGAAAGCTAATTACACCAATTTTGAACAAGCCTATATGAAGGTTCCAGCTGTTAAATCGATTCAATGCATACAGCTTTTGGTTACCTGTGCTAAGACCTGAGTTTGTCAGCCAGACCTACTGGAAGAAGCCAGAAAGGGGCAGAAATGCCACAAGAACCCACAATTCACAATACTTCCCTTCCACCCGATCTGAAGGCCTCCCCAAGCTGTGTGACAGAGTCATGCACCCCCTCCCACGGACGTCATTTAGGCGTTTGCCTCTTGCGACCCCTGGCCTCAGAGGTTGCCTGGAACACAGCGGCAGCTCTTTTTTTTTTATTTAAAAAAAGCTTTTTAAAGTATGCTGTGTGCGTGCTTGCAGGTGGGTGAGCGTTTACTTGAGAGTGTGTGGGTGGCTTTTTTTTCCTCGCTGAAAAGGTGATTTGAAAGTCATCAGTGCACGTTTAGTGGGGCACCCTCAATGCTCCGGGAGTTGCAGCATTATTGGTATGGCAGATCTGGACCTACCAGTGTTTTCCGAGGCTACAATTCACTTGACCCAAGTTAGACCTGTGGGATAAAATTACGAATGAAAGACCAAATCTAGGGTGACCAGACGTCCCAGATTTGCCCCGGACAGTCCCGGTTTTTAAAGTACTGTCCCGGTGTCCCGACGCTTCAATTAATTTTAAATAAACGTCCCGGTTTTTGGGACAAAAGGTCAGATTATTAAATAAATATCCCGGTTTTTGGCACAAAGGTCAGATGATCTAGGGAAGCATAAGTTAAAGAGGCCTACAAAGTATAAAATAATTAAACTATTTTATCTGTTACTGTCAGGCAACACAGTCCCCTGTCTGTTCCCAGCAGTGAGACGGGGTGGGGAGCTGAGAGAGGTGGGTGGGAGAGAGTTGGGGGTGCAGATTGGGAGGTCAAGCCATAGCTAATTTTATATATATAGTCATGTAAGTGTGTGTGTGTGTGTATATATATATATATATATATATATATTTATGTGTGTGCGTATATATATATGTAAATATGTACATGCACACACACACATGTATAGGCACACATTCACAAAGCTACGCAAAAAAACGGGACAGGCCACATAAAAGTGAGAGTAATGTATTTAGTCCTTCTTTTATGTCTGCCCTGTCCCGGTTTTTGCTCCTGAAAATCTGGTCACCCTGACCAAATCCATTCAAAGGCAGATCAAAACGATTCCTGCTCAGACTTTGGGTCTACTCAGCAGTATGTTATGGTCCCCTGTGTCATGGGCTGCTGAGAAGCTGAGGAACATGAGGGCTGTTCTGGTTTTCAACCAAGGACGACAGAAGCTCTTCTTTAGTGTTATCCAGTGTGGTTATGCTGCCTCTTGCCTAGTTGAACCCAGAATGGCCATCACGACCTTTTGATTGATGTACTGATTCCATATGTCTCTTTAAACCGCCCCAGTCCATTAACAACACTTCATTCAATAATGATGTTCCCCCGCCGCCCCCAACTGGAACTGGTAACCTTTAGGGCGTGGTGAAAAAAAGTGCCTGTTAAATAAAAAGAGATACATTTGAGGCTTATAGACACATTGCAGCTTACAGAGCCTCTGGCAAGGGGGAATAGTGCAAGTACCTTGCTGCACGAAACAGCAAAAACTTGTAGTAGCAAACGTGAGTTTAAGATCGAGCACGAGACTGGCGGAAAATGTTTCACTTACAAAAGAATTTGGAAGCACTAGTTAAAGAGGTCACGTGGTGAATGACGTCACAACATAACTCAAAGCCCCAGCTGGCACCAAAAACGTTCTATAATGTTTACTGTTAGAGATACATGAATGGACAAACAACTTTTTTTGTGCCCTGTGTGGCCCTTTAAAGAGAGGGGAGCCTTGAGTGAGAAAAGATACCTGTGAATACTGCCATTATTAAAAGTCACAGAGGCGACTGCGCTAACTCACCATCAATACTAGCGTCATCCACCAAAATGATTTCCTTCAGCAGGATGGCTGGGGTGGAGTGCAGCACACTGTACACGGTCCGCAGGAGCGTGGACCAGGCCTCGTTGTGGAATACAATAATGACGCTGGTGGTCTGGAGGGCAGGGCAGCGCTTGAATTTCTGCTCAATACACCTGCAACATGACAAAGTAAACATCACTGACGGAGTAGTGGCAATTCTGTAGATCAGGTCCTTGCTATTTCCAAATCATTCTAGCAATTATTTTTGGTCGATAGCCAATTTGTGAACCAATTTCGGTATATAAAGCCACTGATGTGGTGTAATAGAAGGACTACAGCAATTTAATTGGGTCAGTTTCACTGATGAGACAGATGACCTAGTGATTTCAGCTTCCTGACTACTTCTTCAATCATTATCCACCACTCAGCGCTGCACATGCAAACATCAAAAGAAAAAAATAAATGCAGGTCTGGAAGATCCCTGAACACACATCCCATTGCAGTAATCAGTTTGATCTTATGGTCACAGGTTTAAATCCCAGTGGGCCCTCTGATCCTTTTTGACCTTCCAAGGTCGAAAAAATTAACACCATTGAGTTGATTTACAAATATCTGTCAGCTCCAAGTTTACCGTCGAGGTGAACTAGTGCCTTTGAAATACACCCTTTGTATGACTATTTTGGCCTCGGATTCCTCCTTAAACTTACCTAGGGATAGCAGTGCCTGTAGTTTGTGGCAGGCAGTTGGAAGCTCAGAGAAACACATAGCTCTGTTTTTGCCATGTGGACTCCTCTCGCTTTATAGGCTCGAGGTTCACGAGACACGCCCAGAAGGAATCAGGAATAAACATGGTACACCACTCCACAGAATACTGAAAATATCCCCCACACCATTTGCAGAATGTTTTTGAATCTTGATCATAATGTTTGACCGTAGGAACCTCGCCTCTAAAGCCCACCGCCACTCTGAAGAAAAATTAATGTGTGACATATAACAAGTTTATGAAAAAAAGGCAATAACGTCCCAGCAGCAGTCGCTACTTAGAAGAATTCATGGGTTGAGCGCAAATTCAAAATAAAACTTTGTACTTTAATCCCCACTCTGTCTCACCACCGGGATGCAGCAGTAGGTGATGAAGAATTGATCCAGCTCTTTAGAAACAGCAACATTTTGTAAAGCCGGAGCATCTTTTTGTCCCGCCTAACAGAACAATTCAGTCTCATTCAATAAGCACTCAAATTACTGCTTTCTGCAGCTTGTTCACCACATCTGTTGAGTACATCTCTCCACTAAGAGCTTTTGTCTTAAATGGCCAGCACTATGTTTATGTGGCTTCCCCACCTCTGTCTAGATTCCTTCTTGTTCCTTGGAGAGGATGACAGAAAGTCCAGTCTGTGCCCTTATATTTCTATAGATGTACCATCCTGTGGCAGTTTACTACCAGCACCAGAACTCAATCAAACATTTATAGAGCGTGGCAAATCACCCGGGATGATCTGGAGGCGCTGGAGCTGTATGCTGCTGCGTGGAGGAACGATAATTCGATCATCCAGGTCTCTAAGTTTTCGTTTGAATCTCTGTAGTGACAGTGCGGTCCTAAGGTTCAGGGGGAGTTTGTTCCAAGCCTTGGCTGCCAGGTGCGAGAAGGAGCGTCCTTTGCTGTTGGCTCGACAGATCCGTGGGGTATCTGCGAAGGAAAGGAAAGCTGATCGGAGGTGTCTGGTCAATTTGCGGAAGGTGAGGCGTTTGTTAATGTATGCAGGGCCTTGTAGGAATGGGTCAGTGTCTTGAGCTGGCATGTCTTCTGAATCGGGAGCCAGTGTAGTTTTTTGAGATGGGGTGTGATGTGGGTCCTTCTGAGGAGGTAGAGTACAAGTCTTGCCTCTGAGTTCTGTATTATCTGGAGTATCTTCAGGAGGCGTGCTGTGAATCCTACATAGAGCGTGTTTCCGTAGTCCAGTCTGCAAGCGATGAAGACTTGCGTGACTGTCCTTCGGGAGCCATGATCTTGCAGAGCATGCAAAGGGTGTGAAAGCAGATGAGAATGCCTTGACTTGTTACATGGATAGCTTGCTATCCAGGATGATGCAGAGGTTGCAGGCGGGGTGTGTTGGGGTAGGGGGTGTGCCGAGCTCTGCAAATCATCAGGTGTCAGTCCATGGCGAGGTGTTGTTCTCAAAGATGACGACTTCTGTTTTTTCAGTGTTGTTTGAGACAGTTGTCCTTCATCCAGCCTGCTACTTTCATCATGCATCTGTGAAAGTTAGCTTTTGTAGTGGAGGGATCTTCGTACAGTGAGAGGATGAATAACTCAGACTGTAGGCTTGGCTGGAATTCAACTGTCCATACAATACCCTGCCCCATTCATTGCTACTGAATGTCTTTGGGGCATCACAGAAAGAACCTGTCAGATTTCAACTATACCCTTTGGGATCACACATGCCAAAACTTTAGCAAACGCTCTAGAATAGAGATAGTGAATTACACCGAAGGGGAATTTCGTATTTAGCTCTGCAGAGTCAAACCTGAAAAAATTTAAGGTCAAGTTCCCCTTATAAGCATTATGTAAAAGATTTGATACCAGCCACCTGGCTCTAGGCTCTGCTTACAGCTAAAAGGGCTGAGGTGAGCCCTCCCCCCACCCATGTTCCATTGGCTCTTCTACTATTTGCAAAGGACAACACTGGGCCAGCTCAATAAAAGCTTCTCTTTTAGTACTCTGCCACTTTGTGTTTCGTGAGCTGAAGCATCACTGAAACTTCAGATTTGTGAATCTGGAGCACCCAAGCTTTACTCTTGAGTTTGTGTCCAGGGTGAGCCAGCAAAAGGAAAATTAGGACTTGATGGAATGGAAGGCTACTTTGGCACCATGGTTAGGTGTCACACATTTAAGTCTCTGTACTGAACCAGACTCAAGTTGATGGGGCTGCAAAGCCACATGCACAAGAATGATTGTGATGTGAAATGAGTTGGAAGTTTGGAGCTGGTTCACATTAGTTAGGTATAAGATTGCTTTTAAAAAACGAAAAAAATAGGTGAAGTCTTCACTGTCACAATTCCAACTGTCTTTCTAATTTGCTTTGACAACAAAGTGATGAAGAAGGAGCAGAGGTGGTCCTTTCATAAAAAGATGTGAGGTTGTGAGGCATGTAGGAAGTTGCAGGTGAAGAAAAGCATACACATCTGGCACGGCAGCTCCTCCAAACGAGATACATGAACATTTTTCCCCTTTAGTTGCAATACAACTGTAAGCACGCAAAATCACAATTTCTCAATAGCTGTTAATAATATATTCATCGTCAGATCTGGGTGGTGCTATTTGGAGAGATGGAAAATAAATTGCTCTACTCAAAGCAGAGAAGCCAGGAGCATAATTCATGTCCCTAAGAGTTACTCTTAAACATTTTCGGGACCCTGGACAAGGAATGTTTTGCAGTCCCTTGTTAGGAGCAAACTCAAATTCTGTTACCTATTTTCTGCTCATTCAAGCCCATATGATTTCAAACAATATTAAATTATACATTAACTTTCATCAAAAACAGCCAAGGTCCTTCCTGGGATTCCGAAATTCCTAAAAATTACACTGGGTAGTGAAAGTCAGAGGTAGTTAGACAGAGGAAGTTTTTGATAGATAAGAGTAGAAGACAGATAACTTCACAAGGGGGGCCCTTGGGCAATTGCTAATTGTGTCCATGCCTTAAAATATTTCTGATTAGTAGTCCAGTAAATAAATTAAAAAGTGGACTTGTTCCACAGCAGATTTCTAAGCCACGTCTACTCTACAAAGGGTCTAAGGCAAAGCACAGTTCGAAAGTCCCTAACAGTGAAATCTGAAAAGAGAACTCACGCATACCGGGTGACATCAAACCTTCAAACATGGTAATAATGAAACTACCATTTTACAACAGAAAAGTGTAATGCTTACCAACTTTTGAAGACGGGCGTCATGGAGCATGCTTCTCTCCTCATGCCCAAAACCATTAATGTACTTTTAGAGGGGGGTTTTAAACCATCTTCTTTCTAAATCAATCTCGGCCTTTCAAAGCTCCCTCGAATCTTTTATAAAATAAACCTCACCTGGAATTAAATGAGGTCATTGATTGAACCTAGGGCACGAGTGACATCAACAAAACAGTAGGGTGGCCATCTTTGGCGCCAGACTGTCACCTTGTCACTATTATTTTTGCGAGCAAATTGACTGATTTAATTTATAGATAGCAAAGCATCCTTCCATTTTATTGCGATTTAATTTATTTATTTTAACTTAGCACTTCAAGTCAGGTGGGCGTTGTAGTCATACTCCCAGATATTAAATCTTTACTGCTAGGTACAGTTCGAGAAGAGCGACCTTCAATATTAAAGAAATGTGATCGATGTTAATTTGGCAGTAGTGGTCGGTATTTACTGATCCTCACGGATGCCACGGGCCAGACCAATCCTTACACAGGAATGAGGCGAGCATAAGCTTCAGCCAATGAGATGAGGAGGCGGGAACCTGGGTTAGTGGGATAGAGCTTGAGGCTGCCATTGCTGCCTGCTCGCGTTTCTTCCCTCACTATTTCTAGGTCTCCTCTCTATTATCACACGTTCACTTTTTCTCTTTTATTGCAGAGACCCCCGGAGAGCCATGGTTTCAACGGAGCCAGTATCTCTTTCCCTACTGTCGGTGCTCAGCTTCTGCAGGGCTTTGGAGCAGAGGGCTGAGGTCCAGTTTCGTGACCCCTGCTGAGGCCTAGCACCACAAGGCTCACCCTGCAGAGCCCCCAGCTTCGTCCCACTGCCTCTCATGGCTGGAACAGAGATCAACATGGAGCTGAAATCATGCACACTGGGACAGATGTGAAGCCAAGTCTGAATTCACCAACCTTCCGCAGGCCATAAAGGGGGGGATTGATGGGGTCATGGGCGACTCTCCTACGCTGGGGTGCCTCAGTGTGTGCATGCGGGTAGTATGGAGGCCCTCTGCTATTGGGAGCATTACAGGCCCTGTACATCGAGGACCACTGTTACAGAGGCCCTGGCCTTGTTTACCAGAGGCATTGCAGGCTTGCGCACCTCTTTTTGCCCATCGATTCAACTGCGCTTGTTCATAGGCTGGTCTCATTGGAAAGGGGTAGCAGAAGAATGAGAAGAATTGAAAATGGAGTGACCACTGGAAGGGAAAAGAAAGGGGTCATGTGAGCACTGACAAGAATGGGAGGATGAACGAACCAAGTATGGCTGAGCTGGGGGTTGACAGGGACAGGAGGTAGAGGGGGGAAAAGGTAAATAGGCTAAAGATTAAGATATTAATTGAAGGGGGGGATAAAGAATGAACCCAGGAAAGGAGGAAAAAAGATGCATGCAATAATGCAAGAGAATGGAGCACCAGGGCATGACAGTAGCAAGAATGGGAGGATGAAAGGACAAAGAATAATTGAACAAAGGGTGGATGGAAGTGAAATAGAAGAATGAACAATGGACTACTGAAAGAACAAGGAGAGAGCAATGCAATGGGAGGACAACTATACCATGGAGGTGATGGTATAGAGACCGAGGCCAGCAGGGTGGCGGGACCATGGGCTGGGTCAGAGGACCTACATAAAACGGCCAAGCAAACAATACTGGCCCAGGGGCTTGCAAATACTAGGGACATCCATGTCAATGGCCCATTTGTCAGTACTACGGTGGATGCAGGAGGAACTGGGAGCAGAGGGGGTTAGGTGCATCAGAAGTGGCACACACTTATCATACTTTTGCAAAGTCACAATAAGACTGCTTGCTTCAGACATGGTCGATCACATGATTCTCAAAGGGGAAGCTTCCCCTATGCAAAATAGATACCACCCTCTTTAAAGTGTAGGTAACTGATGGATGGTTTGCGAATGTAACAGTAGTAAAAAACCAATAATGCATCTTGTTGCACCAGGCCCTTTTTGCAGGGTCATCCACAGTCTTTTTGCCTCCTTCCTCCTAATTTTTTCTGACCATTTTTTGTTGGCTTTAGGATTTTGGGCACTTTATCACTGCTAAAACAGTGCTAAAATGCATATGCTCTGTGTAAATTGTACTGTTGATTGGATTTCCATGATTGGCAAATTTGATTTACTGGTAAGTCTCTAGTAAAGTGCACTAGAGGTGCCCAGGGCCTGTAAATCAAATGCTACTAGTGGGCCTGCAGCACTGGTTGTGCCACCCACATTAGTAGCCCTGTAAACATGGCTCAGACCTCCACTGCTGTGTGTGCAGTGTTAAACTGCCAATTCCACTTGGCAAGTGTACCCACTTGCCAGGCCTAAACCTTCCCTTCTATTACATGTCAGGCACCTCTAATGTAGGCCCTAGGTAGCCCCAGGGGCAGGATGCAGTGTATGTTTTATGGTAGGACATATACTAGTGTGTTTTATATGTCCTAACAGTGAAATACTGCCAAATTCGGTTTTCACTGTGCAGTGCCTATCTCTCACATAGGTTAACATGGGGACTGCCTTTAAATATCCTTAAATCGCAGATTCCCTTTGAGAGCAGATAAAAACATGGAGTTTTGGGTCTCTGAACTCACAATTTAAAAATACATCTTTTAGTGAAGTTGTTTTTTAAATTGTCTATTTGAAAATACCACTTTTAGAAAGTAGGCATTTTCCTGCTTAAACCATTCTGTCACTCTGCACGTTTGTGGATTGTCTGTCTGGGTCAGTTTGACATTTGGGCTGTTTTGCACCTCTCTAAACCAGTGGTCTCCAAACTTCTTAATGCCGTGCCCCCCCAGTTGAAAAACAAAAATCTATGGGCCCCTCTTCAGAATTTCACAATTATTATAAAGATGGCAATGTTTAAATACGTCCAGACCTATTTAAACATTGTAGTCAGGTGCTGTTACCTTTTTTTAAATGCAATAACATGCTTTTGTTTAAAACAATGGCCTGTTATCTGAATAATGCTTCTTTTGGCCCGCCCCACAGTTTGAAGACCTCTGCTCTAGACAGTGACACAAAGGGGGCGGGGTGTAGCCTGCATATCCTGATGAGCCTTCTAAGCTGGGGGGTGGGGGGGGGGGCGGGAGAGGAGTGGTCGTTCACACCTGAAAGGACTGTATCTGCCCTCACACAATGCAGTCTCCAACACCCTGGTGTGTGTCTAGGGCCTGGCCAAGGAAGGATCTCACAAACATTTGAGACTTTGCTTTGAAGTTTGCCAACTTCAAAGGCAGAAAGGGGTATAAGAAGAAGACCCTAAATTCCAGACTTTTAGAATCTTTCTGGAATCAAGAGGAACCTCTGCCCAGAAGACGAGCTGGAGGAGGAGTATTGTCTCTTTGCTGGATTGCTCTGTTGGACTGGCCAGCAGTTGCTGCTTCTGCCTGAAAAGCGTGCAAAGGGTGAACTTTGCTCTGTGTCCTGCTTGAGAAAGTTCTCCAAGGGATTAGAGTAGAGCTTCCCTCCTGTTGGAAGTCTCAGGGACACAAAAGACTTCAGTTTCCCTGACCTTCAGCACTGGGAACTGTGTGTTTTGTGCTGTTCAAGAGGAGAAAAAACAGTGCGGACACCAACTAAGCCGCTGGCCTGCACCGTGACCTACAGATTGGGCACGGAGCCGCACAGCCCCGCTTCACACCGCGACCCTGGTCTCACCGACGCCATCATCGGACGACCTAACCGAGCCGCTGCTCGCACCGCGGCCTGTGGGCCCTGCACTCCGGCATCACCTGCTCACACCGCAGCCTGGGCATCTCCGACGACGACGCTCCTGACGCCAGCACCGCTGCCTGCACCGTGGACACCACTCATGAGGTACACAAAGCTCGGTCCCGTCCCGCAGCCCCGGTCCATGGATGCCAGAACCATCGACTCCAGTGTCGTCACCAGGCATCCCTTCCTGCACCATGGCCTGGGGACACCGCTCGTGAGGGTCACAAAGCATCGTCCCATCCCGCACCTCAGGCTTGCGTCTACCGACGACAGCACTTCAGCAACGATGATGACACTGCCTGCACCGTGACATTGCACGGCGAACCGCTTCACACCGCAGGCCTGGTCTCATCAACGCCACTGGATGCTGTCACCGAGCCACTGCCTGCACCGTGACCTGTGTGCACCGCACGTTGCATCGTTCCGCTTCGCACCACATCCCTGATGCCATCCACAACAGTGCTTCTGAATTCATCAACCCGTAGTTCGATCTGCAACGCACATGAGTTCAAGGGCCCGATGACCCCCGCAATGACTCTGGAACCAACACCATGATGCCAGTGATGCCACTTTCCAGAGCTCACTGCAAGGATCACAGCGCCCTGCAAATCCAAGGTACTGTTTGCGAGTCTTCCCGACACCGTGGCTTGCCCACATCCGGCATGAACTGTTGGTTTTGTTGATCACGACGCCATGATAGCCCCAGGTGGAGATATCAACTTCAAGGAACTGTATTTTTGAGTAAATCTTGCAAAATTTATATCTTTATTACAGTACGTTTGATTTTTATCGTTTTGGTCTTGTTTTACACAGATAAATATTGGCTATTTTTCTAAAGCTGGTGTGGTGTCCTTTTGTAGTGTTTTCACTTATTATGTATGTTATGTGAAAATGCTTTACACATTGCTTCTCAGAGTGGATATCAGTAGGCCTGGACAAAATGTTTTTTATGCTGGCATAATTCTCATAATTGTGCGAATTTCACATCATCCTTCTTGTGTGAAATCTCTAAAATTATACCATGTCAGATAATTAATGTTCATGAGGATTCAGGGAGCCCCCTACCCCGACCCACCGAGTGGATGAAACCATATCTCTTGCATGCAGATTACTTACGAACTCTAGGGTCACCTGGTAATTAGAACGGGTATGGAGCCGGCTTTCAAAGTCTCCTGCTGTGATTACACCTACTCAAGTACGAAGTCTAAGGAGAGGAACCTGAAGAATGAGTAGAACTAGGGAAACAGTGAGTGAAAGAGAAAGGGAAGGATACATGAAAGAGTTTGGGTTTTTTAAGCGTGGGACTTGCACTGCATGTCATGGGTCCTCCGTGAAGAGTGGTTCTACACATTATAACTAGAAGATATTATGTCTGGGCTTTAGGTAAAGATCTTCTTAGTCCAGATTGGTCATGGAGCGAGATGACATACTTCGAGGTGAAAACATGACTGAATGGTCTGCATTTTGGATTCTGCATTCTTGATTTAATAAGATGTATGTGAAGAAGAGACTAGGGACAAGCCCTTCACTAAATTGATGGTTCTTGTAGATCCTAGACTCTCATACCATCAGAAGCTGTTCATGAACACAAGGGAAAGCAAAATCGACATTTTCCAGCTCGGTATACACCAACTAATAAACAAAATGGCAAGTTAGTAACATGTTTCTGGCAAGGAGCCCCGATGTTTATTTCCTCTGTTCTGCTGAATGTCGAATGACTGAACTGGTAGGAAAAAAACACCACAACCGTAAAAATTAAGTAAATGAAAATATACAATAGGTCAACAGCAATAATGAGTTAGTTCTGGAATTTAATTTTGAAATGGAACAGGGCTAAACCAGAATTCAACCCCGAGTGCTCAGGAGATCATCATTAGGGCATGAACCCTCGTTCAGATATAAAAACTCTAAATGTGTTGAAGTAGGTAGGAGATGTGCAAAGCCGAAAGATGTTTTGACTGTGTATCTAGCTGGGTAAGTAAACAATTCTAAGGCATCACGTCTACAAAAGGTAATTGGACACTTTGTAACAGGACAAGGGTGAACCAACTTTACCTGTTGAACAAATTATAAGTCATTATAAAGTGATTTGTTTTTTACACTCTTCAGAAAATCTATGAAATTAGAAATTTCTTTTAGATATACAAATAGTTAAAAGATCTAGTGTCAGTAAGCGCAATATTGCTCTTTAAAAAAAATTCTATCCAAGCTGTTGTCAGAGTGGCCTCCAGAGAATCCAAGAGTCAAGGTGTAAAGTTGATGGTTTACTGTATTACTAAAAAGTCCACAAGACCAGCGGTGTACACAATTATAAACCCGCTCCTTTCTCTGTCTCAACATTCTACAGATCCTGGTATAAATAATCTACAAACATTCTGTTACTACACAGAGAAAATAAAATTACCTATGAACATTCTGTTATTAAATAGTGAAGATTCTAACTTGCCTACAAGAATGAAAGCACAATAGTGCATATTCAACACAAACCTCAGGATTTGGAACCGAATTTTGTTCCTGTTCGTTCATGTTTCAACCATTACCTTGTCCACTGCAGTACTATAAATTAATCTAAATAAGCTTTTATTGGTACTCTAGGATCACTCTTGTGCTAGTTCAAGATCTTTGCTGACCTCCAATAGACTTGAAAAAAAGAACCACTCTATGCTGCATTTGGCCATTTTTCTAAGACCTGAGTTTCCTTGTACTATTTTCATCTGTTCTAAGTTCATATGCAAAAGGTAGTTTGAGATCTCCAACACTTCCCCACTGTATTCTGGTTCTTGCAGATTTAAATTTCAGCATCTCTGGTTATAAGATTTTTGGTAAAGAACTAGCCATCCTTTATGCTCCTGAGAGATGTGGCCTTCAACATTGGGCAGAGGTTGAGCCTCACTAATTATACAATTTCTACTCTTAGCCATAACACACTGGTGGCCAGCTTAGAAGTAAGTGGATAAATGGATTTTATTTTTGGTGTGAAGACTGTGCCTCTAATTGATCTGTACATTTACCCATGGATGGGGGTTTTGACATTTTTCAGAAGGGCGTATTTTATTATACCCACAGATTGTGCATACTGAACATGATCCTAAAGGGCAGGTTTGTTAAGCTGCGAGTCTAGTATCCATTTTGAATATAAAGCAAGGGATGCTGGTTCCAGTGATCTACCCAAACTGGATCGGAAAGTGACTGGAGTACAACTCCCTGGCATTGTGTTTTTGTGAATCTTTGGATGATCATCAATAGTAACGTTATGTTTTGGGTACCCCGAGTTTTCTGCAATTGTGATTAATGTTACATACAGGTTACGTTGGGGGGTACTGGATAAAGGCACTATGATGGAATGGTTAAAGGGGGGGAATCAAAGCATTACAATGGGCTGGAAGGAGAATGGGTGGAGGTCCCATACTGGAGCTATACGTTTCCACTCGTGTCCATCTCTGAAAGCTTGAATTCAGGTTTCCATGTTCAGATGGCCATAAGACTCATCCAGCCTACCAATTGTAGACTAAGAGAGTGTGGCTTGTTGACCCACGTGTCACATGGAAAACTATGTTGTTCAAACACTTTAGAACAGACTTTACAAGGAAACCTAACCACTGCAACAGGACTGCAGAGAAAAGAATGGTAGCGTTAGCTGGCTTCACACCTAGTGGCAGATTAACCGGAGTCAACGCAATTAGGCAGCAGTCCATGATGCATGGTCCTCTTGTAGGGACCTCTCAGTAGAAAGTAACATCTTTAAGAAGCACCAATCATTCACAAGTGTGTATGGCCTCAGCAGAGAGAAGCAATGAAATATGGGAATGGAGAATACTTACTCGGGTGGTCTGCTGTCTGGTCCCAAGGACCTTTGTAGGGAGATCTGTTCACTGGCAAACGCGTTGAAACAATGCTTCTCATAGCCCCTGTCTTTCTCCTTGGTTTCCTCTGCCGTCCACACATCCTTCTTGAAAGCTTTGCCATCCGCGCCTGGACTGTTTGGGTCCTGCGGCGGCCGCTCCATGAAGGGCTTGAGTTCGGCTGCCGTGTAGTAGCCGGGAAGGCACACGTTGATGTTGGGCTCCTGGGCTTCTTGCTGCACTGGGGCATTGATCTGCAGCTTGGGCATGGAGTCCCGCAGGTTGTTCACAGCCCCCCTCATCATGTCCAGCACTTGATCCTTCCTCTCCACGATATTCCTCAGCCAAGGGTCCTCCTGATCTCCCGTCGCCACGTCTCGGTGCATGAAGAACAGGAAGATGACAAACACGATGCCCAGCGCCGCCAGTTTCAAGTGCCCATGTCTCCGTAGCAACCTCATTGCCTCTGAGATTTTCTGAATATTCGATGAGATTAAGATCTTTCTACACACCAACACAAGTGTAGAACTAGTCAGTCATCTTCCAGCCACTCTTCCAAATACTGAAAAAAGAGAATAATCATATTATTAGTCATTATCTCACGGACCAATTAAATCTCCACGGTATTACATATAAACGGGGACACTACTCGTTGACTCACACCACAGGCATCTGCAAAGTGTGCAGCAACACTGTGATGGAACAGACTTCAGAGAAGAGGTGTCTATTCTTGATTGGTTGAGTTACGATTCTAAGTTCTAGAACATTAACACAATGAAAAAAAGTCTAGGTTCAGATTTCAAGAATTCCTAAAACGCACGTTTTCTTAAGTACGTCTTGTCTACCTGCAGCCACAAAAAATACATTTCACTAATTTTACATGCTGGGTAGCACTTTCTGGTGTTTGAGAGTTCTTAATAACGTATTCAGTCAGAATTTTCCATCTGCCGAGCACTGTTGTACCACACAAATCCCCGAATGATTCCGAGTTTCAGCACTTGGGTCTTCTGCCCCCTACCACTGCATCAGGAAGCCAGGTAAGAAAGCTTCAACCTTTCACACAGCTTTGTATGACAGAACCGTGTTAGATTAAGGGGGGTTGAAATTAAGGGCATGTTTATAGTGTCGAAAATCGAATGTACTACATTCGTATATACGCATCCCAGCACCTTCTTTACCCCCTGAATGTTTTTCGAAGTCCCAGGTAAAATTATATTTTGCTGTTTGAGTGTTCCTCCGCCCCCCACCCAGGCAAGAGACCATGTATTAAGACTTTGCACCATTGTGTAGCCCACTGTTAGTGATATGGAAGCTCCTGCCCTGCACATACCTGCAACAGTGGTGGAACACCACTGAATTTAGGGTAATCTTGCACTGTCCATATGATGTAGTAAGGACAAAAAACATTTTAAATGTACATTGACATATTTAGCTAAAGTTCATCATATTTTAAAGAACCCCTTAAGAGCGCGTACATGGTTACCTGTGACATTTGGTGAATATCCGTCGAGAAATCCCTACCTTGAAACTTAGTTTTAGCATTCGTTTCTTGAGCACTTCTCTGCATGGGCTACTCCCGACAGCACTGAAGAACACATTGCTAAAATCTGAAATCTGCCCTCAACAAGTTATACAATGCATTCAGAACTTACTTGGGCCTAGTGGACGTTTCATGCGCAGAACGATCCCATTTAAACCCAGCCAGTACTCCGACACACGATCAGTGGCACTCTGGGAAGTCAATGCGGACACATGTTCAAGCACTACTGGGCAATAAGGTAATGCGCATTAAAGAAGCAGGTACAGAGTCCCTGTAACTGTACCAGGCGCAAGGAACTGAGCCACGGTGAATCTACATGAAGACCAACAAACGTGTATTCATACAGTCTCCGTACACTACACCATATTCAAAGGAGTAAAAGAAAAATTTAGTAAGCTCCCTCCATCTTTAGGTTTACGAGTGGCAGTTAGCACTGATTTTTGCTGATTGAAATCTGTAAATGCGGTTCTTCGGAGCAGTGTTATTCCTGACGAGTGGATGTACCGCGGGGAAGGCCTCAGGTCAGGTGGATGTTTGGGTCAGTTATGGTTCATGTTACAGTGCTGTACAGAGAGATGAGGCATTTCTATTATCGGCACGTGTGCGTTTAATTGTGAGCGTGCATGACTGGTTTTCAAAACTCACTCATAAATCCCACTTCTATCACTACAATGTAAATATTTGATTTAGGTGCGTGTTTCCAAAGAAAATCAAGCGATGGATTGCCTTCAGTTAGGAGCATCGTTTGAAAGTCAATCATGTGAACTCAGAATTAACAGCAAATAACAGTTATACTAGCATTCAACATTCTGCGTTTATTTGAGGACGAAGAGAGAACATGGGGGGCTGCAGCGTCGCTGCTGCGCGCTGGGCGACACGCTTTGCCGGTCGAGGGTGGAGCAGTGATTCTTGCTCGCACCGATGTGTCGGCGCAGATTACAGGAGGTTTGGAGGTCGGGGGAGCCTCGGGGCTGCTCGGACGGCAGAGCCAACACACTTAGGGCTCTGTGTTGGAGTAGAGCCGCCCTGGAGCTCCGACGCTCACGTGATACAGCCCCCCCTCCCTGGTGATACAGGTAGAGGCAGAGCCAGCACAAGCAAAGGCTGGATGGGCTCTGAGCTGCTCAAGGCATCGGTAAGGAGGGGCAAGTCAGCGTGGAGAGGGAGTGAAGTACTGGAGAGACACAAAAAACCCTCAATAAGTCAAGAAGGGGGGCCCCTGGCACTGAACACGTGGAGTGGGGTTCAAACTCAAGGTAGGAAGGTCATTGACCCTTTCTGTTTGGAAACAGCTGGTAATATTATTAACCCGGTAGTTTTAAGGGAGTGTGAAGGTTTTCGGAGACCCAGAGGTGAAGCTATTTCTTCTAGTTTACTGGGTCATGTATCTAAAAAAAAAACAGACTCCATGTTCGAGTAGTAAAAAAAAAAAATACTAAAAATACTCCCAAAATTACCCCCTCTGTGAGAACTTACTTCAAAGTTAAACCTTGGATGGTAGTTTCTCCATCCAAGAAGCTGGAAATACAACAGGAAAGATGCACTCAAGGCATTGCAGATATGGAGGAGCAAGGTGATATAAGGGACCCTGGGTTAAAGGGCCCCCTCCAAGCAACGTCGATTCCTTTAAGGGTTGGTGAAGAGCCATCCCAGGTGGACGAAGGTGCCCCTCCCTTACAGGTAGTTAGTGATGTGGTTCTTCCTGCCGGCAGTTTAGAACAAAGGGCCTCAGAAGACAGTGATTTTTTTCCAAGATCTGGTTGGTCATTCGGAGGCCCCTCGAAGGGATTCTGGTGGTGATCCTTCAGTAGAAACAATGTTTCTTTCCCTCTCTAAGGACATTTGGAAAGGCTTCTCAATTTCTGAAAAAAATTATGGGGAAATAAGAGAGGCCTATGAGGCTTTGGAAAGGAAGCTTGATCTCCTGTCATTAAGAACTCAGGCTCTGGAAGATACAGCAGGAGCTATAAAAGACGAATTAGGAGCACATAAAGCAGATATTCAGATATTGAAGGATTCTGAACAGGTTTTCCAGAGTAAATTGGAACAGAGAATAGCTCAAGGAGAAACAACTTGAGAGTGCTGCACGTTCCGGAAAGAGTGGAAGGAGATAATCTGTAAGCATTTTTAGCACCGCTTAGGAAGTCCGTGCTCTCGTTAGAGGAGAGTGAAGAAGAAATCACACAGGACAGTCAAAGAGTACATAGAGATCCTTTCAGGAAAAGCCCAAATAATAGTAAGCCTCGAAAATTCCTGATCAATTTCTTAACCTATGGTTTGAAGGAAAAATATTTGTAGAAGGCACTCAAGTTGAAAACTATTAAAGCGTAGGACTTTTCGTTTGAGATCACATCAGACCTACCTAGGATCACTATTAACAGGCAATGGGAGTTGGGGCGCGGCTCAAGGAATTAAAAAAGTTAGGGGCTTCTGCACAACTTAAGTTTCCCGCTACCCTTAGAGTCATGTTCAATAATAAGATTTATAATGTAAGGGATGGGAAGGCAGCGGATGAGTTGCTGGCAGTTATCAAGTCAGGAGACAGCAGAACTTGAAAGTAATAAGTTTGGCCCTCGCCCGAGAGCCACATGCGCTCTAATTGTGGGCCTATATCGGTCCATTATTCAAAGGGGGTTCTTCAAGGGTGGGATGGGGGGAGGAGGTGGTGGGTTGGGGATGGGGAAGGGACACTGGGTGGGGAGCATGAGTTGAAAAAAATAAAAAAGGTTCCTCTTTCACCTCAATTAATGTGGCACCTAGTTGGTAATGGTTAGTGAACTTAGTAAATGCCGGGACCCCAGGGGAAGCTCCTTTCAGATACTTTCCTGGAATGTTAATGGTCTAAGAACAAAGGGAAGAAGAGAGAAGATCTCACAATATTTAAAAGATTCTCCAGCTCAAATTTTAATTTTGCAGGAGACTCACTTAACTAGAGAAGAGGGGAGTGAGGTGTTCAAAAAGCAAAAATGGCTTCATTCCTATGCCTGCACTGAGCATAATTTCAATACCAGGGGAGTGGCTATTCTAATCAAGCATGGGATAAAGGCAGGCATATTGGAGGTGCAGTCTGACTCGGTGGGCAGATGGATTATAGTTAAAGTACAAATTTATAACAGAAGACTCATATTGGTTGGGTTTTATGGCCTGAACTGTGATGATACAGGCTCCTTGGAAAAGTTTTTTTCACAGCTAGCTGATTTTCCTGATCCTGTTATAATGGCGGAGGATTTCAATGTTGTGTTAGATAATAAGCTAGACAGGTCTGAGAAGTGCAGATCGCTAGGGACTCCAAAATCTCAACGTTTCTTGAGAGGAATGATGAAAGAGTCGGGGTTAAGGGAGAACTAAGGGGTTTCTCCTTTTATAATAAATAGTATAAGAATGCCTCTCGTATAGATTATTTTCTTATTGACATGACGTTGGAGGGCTTGGTAGACAATATCACTTACCTGCCCGCCCATTTATCAGATCATGCAGCGGTGACATTAGACTTAAGGTTTGAAGGTGGGGGTCGAGCGGTAGAACCATGGGTTTACTATACATAGAGCAAAAGCAAGGTAGTAAACTGTCCTAAATGTGAATAACAGGACGCCACTGATGTACATATGTTTTATGATTGCCCAGGGGTGGCTCTCTTTTGGAAAGAACTGTGTAATTCCCTGTCAAGTATGTCGGGATGAGAAATTCGGTCAACTCTTCCTTTGATTATTTTCGGGCATTTACAGGAGCAAGACTCGCGAGGAGGTGATGGTGGGAAAGGACATAAAGGTCATAACAATTTGATTTTCTATTCCGTTTTGGTGGCCAGGAGGGAAATATGTTGAAAATGGATGTCGAATTCCCCCCCATCTTCTTATGGATTGGCTTCAGGCTCTCTTCTATGTTGCAAGAATGGATCTGGAGGTGGAAGGTTTAAATAAGAGGAAAGAGGAAATGTGGGCCCCTTTGATTGATTGGGAAAGAGGTCAAAAAGGGCGATAATAGAACAGAAAGGGATTAAGACCAGGTGTCCGTAGATCAATGTCCGATGATCATTTTTCCTCCCCACTCCCTCGTTAGATTAGTCGGCATGATCACCTTGCCTACCGCAGGATGTCTAAATGAGAGGAAATGGGGGCTCCCCGGCATGATCAGCTTCATTCTTGAGATGGTGCAAAGAGCAACTATGGGGCTGATTTAGGAACCTGGAGGGGTACGAGGACAAAAAAAAAAAAAATACTGTGTTTATTTGTACTCCAATCTGTAGGTGCAACAATACTTTTAATTCTGTGTATGCATGGTTTACTTACAAACCATGCACTTAAACAAATGTTTTACCTCCCTTGATTTTCTTTTTAAGCACCCACCTAAGTAATCTCTTTATGTTGCAACAGCCACAACTGGATGGTGGAGGGTCTCACCCTGCCATCTTTTTCCGAGCAAAAGAGTGTCTTTCATGTGTAGCAAAAGTCACCCCGACATTCTTCATGGTTAGATCATGCCTCCAGGCCTCTACATGTGCAGGTGCCTGGCTGTCCTAGCCGGAATTTGTTGGGTTTAATGTTTGACAACCTGGTGGGCATGACCTCCTTAATAAGCAAAATCTTCTGTGAACCTCATGACTGGGAGGAAAGGGGGAAAAAAATCACTGAAACGTGGACCGGAGTGCTTCAGTTTTAAGCCCTGAAGTGTCCAGGGCTGGGCCTCTATCAGTGACGCTCAGCACAAAGTGGAGTGGGGCCAGCAGCTATCGCTGATCCTATCCCGCTCTGAGACGAGGTAAGGAAGGTCCTCCTTCAACAACCTAAGCCAACGAAAGAGATGACGGGATCTTCCTTCCTCCGGGAAACAACAGAGATTTCCCTCCCGCCACCCGAGATCACTGCTACAGCAACAATTTTTTTTTATTTTTTTACGTTGGGTGCATATGTATGTGGAAGTATGAATGTGTGTGTCTGAGCATGCATGTTGTGTATGGGCATGTGTTGGATGTATGTGTGTGTGCGTGTGAAAGTGAATGTACACCTGTCCAATCCCTGCTGCACATTACAGGCTGCACTGCAGTGATAGAAGAGTGATTTTCTTTCACTAAAATGTCAAGAGTTTACTTAGTTGCGAGTTTACAAAGAAAATCAATAGATAATGCCTTTGTTCAAGTGTGTGTTTTGAAAGAAAAATCACATTCACTCAGAATTAAAAGTAATGTTGCACCCTCAAATCAGACTGAACATAAATCCATACAATAAATGGTGAATGAACATATAACTCTGATTTGCCGTACAAGATTACTTAATTCCGAATGCAGGTTAATATCTCTCAAAACAAGCACTTAAAGAAAAACTTTAAATTCCTTGATTTTCTTTGCAAAAACGCACCTAAATAGACTCTTTCCGTGCGTTGCGGTGATAGAATCTTGATTCAAGTGTGTGATATGAATCCAATATAGAAAAATACACAGGACCAAACCTTATGCCCAATAATGGAAGCAGGGTATATCATGGAAACAATATAACAAGCATTGTGCTTGTGGAGTGTATTTTAAAACTAGTAAAATAATGTTTTCAGACACTTGGTAATTATTACTGGAGCATGCTGTCTACAGTGGAACATTCAGGACATTAGTATTCTGTCGATAAATATTACTGTAATAAAAGGATACATACTCTATAGATTCATGAGTGACATAGGGCGAATGGATCTGGACCTGCTGATAGCCTGACCTCTGGTGGCCTTACCACTATTTTGGGTATATTGCCAATGAGTTGTTTCCAACTTCATTCATGCCCAATCACCTTTAGTCATGAATAATAGTGTTTTTTATTGTCATGTAGAAGCAGTAATGACTACACTTCACTAGTGTTGATACATTCATGTCCTCTGTCTTTAGCTGTAATTAAGAAGCCAATTATAGAGGTATCTTGACTAGACACACCCCAGTACGTGAAGAATGTACACAGCCTGGAGGTATACAAGGTTCTAGTTAATAGTAAAACTGGACATGTGTGTCAGATCCATTAAGTAAATAGCCGCCCTGAACGATCTACCTAATGGGTTGTGGTGCCAGACAGATTGTTTATGTCCTCAGAAGACATCAAATCACGACAGGGTGGTGGCTTGCAGGAGAGCAATAATTTGGCTCTCACCACAGGAATGTGTTAAGTAACCTTAAATTGGGTGGAGAAGGTCAGTTCTTGTCACGTGGGAAAAATCCTTTATTTGGAAGAGGAAGCCTCACACACTAGTAGTGTCATGCTTCATCACTGGCAACCTCGCATCACCCAGGTAGGACATTGCCACCCGGGCAGACTCGACCTCCCCTGTTGTATTGAGTGGGAGAGTTTACTTAGATAAATTATACCTAATGGTGATGGGGATACAGACAGATAAAAATACCTTATGGTACCCAGGTTATCACCTTTATTAATTTGGGACCATATGTATGATTAAAAACTAGTGGCATGAGATATGAGAAAAATGACTCATGCCATCCCTTCAGAAGACCCATGTAAACTTGCTTGTGGGTTTAAATGTCAATACTGTAACAGGGATTGCCAAATATCCAAGAAACCTAAGACAGTAATCAGAATACATACTGAACTGTGGAGCTATATAACTTTTGTGATATCCTTACTGTTTATATGTATCATTTTTTGTATTTCACATTACTGAAGCTATGAGCACAGCACCGTCTGCACCACTACACATTGTATGAGATATAAAACACCTGCTTGGAGAATAAACACACAGCAGAGCTTTGAAAATAAGAGTGTAATAACATTTAGTAACCTTCTGATTCACTTATGCAATTTTCAGAATCTGGCATCATGTGCTGCATTTAGTACCTGCACATATGTGTATATAGACAGGCCTGCTTGACATGGGTGTGCTGCTACCAATAATTGTTTTTTAAGTATTTTACCCTCCCACAGCTCCACTACAGTCTAGTAAAAAAAAAAACACGTGTGAGAGAGTTCTAAAGAAGGTGAAACTAAAATTCTCCCAAAGCCGTCCTTAGTGAGACCAGCAAAGTGAAACAAGCTCCTGTTGGTGAATCAAGAAGAGAAATGAGAGTTGGATGAAGCCAACAAACAGAATGTAATGGGCATACTAGAAGCCTTTTTTATTAGGTTTTAGTTAACAAAATTTCTCACAAGTGATAGCATATGAGCGGTCTCAGGCAAGACCTAAGAATACTATTTGTTTTCCAAGAGGTATACATATTCCACTAAACAAAGTCGGAAAGAATATTTTCAAACATAACAATTCTAGTTGCTACCCAACATGTTATTGAGTCAGGACTGTTCATGTAAAAAGAGAAAGTCAATAAGTGTTCAGAGTTGAAGTTGACGAAGATCCATGCTGCTATATATTAAAAGAAAACACAATTCAGACTGATAGCTCATCCTCAAGTACAACAGACAGGAACACAAGACCAGCTTTTATACAAAACATCGATTTAGCAATGACATATTGGTCACATCCAGAGGAGAGCCAGTCAACCCTAGATACAAATCCCTCAAGACAGACCTTATAAACGCATCCTATCAAACTAAGCATCCATTAGGAGTACATAATCTAATTGTGGAGAACCAATGTGTTAACTGATGAGTGAGAGATCTTGTTCTCTTGTGATGCTCTCACACTCCTAGATCCTCTGCTCCCAGGAAGAGACCATTTTGCAGTGACCTTTTGTTTATTTATCAAGATGCTCCAATGTATTCTGGGGTTCAGGACACAAACTACAATTTGAGCAGAAGATGGTGTGATTTCAAGATATCGAAAGTCTTCATTAACCCCTACACACACATATATATATATATATATATATATATATATATATATATATATATATATATATATATATATATATATATTTATAGCAAACAGTATTTTACTTCTCTTCCTCAATGAAATGTCCAGCAATTTGGCTTTGTCCACTAATGACATATCAAAGAGGATCCTATGCTTGGGTAATTTTAGTCTCTGAATAGGTATCTCAGACACACAAAACAGCCCCCTAAAGTTGTTAGTTGTTCAAAAACAAGAGTTATTTAGTTTATTCCAACAATCTTCTCCCCAACACATTTGGCTTATACTCTGGAACTTATCTTCACCTGCATTGCCCATGGTTCACACTCCCATGAAGCCCTGTGTGATCAAAGTCGCCAGAGACAGAAGAAAATTGAAACCAGCCTAAACAGAAGCCCACTCATTTGACCCACTGATTATCACACACTGATGACATATAACCCATTTATTTGGCTCCAATACTGAGGTTCTTCAAGTATCTCTCCATCTTGAAACTTCTGGAATTTCAACTTCTCTGGTTCCAGGTCAATATAAAGTTCTAATAGGTGGAGAAGTCCATCAATATCTTTTAACACCAAAATAATGGGGCCGAAATTGGAACAACGATAAAGACTAACCCAAGAACCAATTGACAGGTGTTTTAGCATAGAGGGGTCCAAGAGACAAATAAAGCTAATTGCATCCCAAGTCATCAGGCCACAAGCATAAAAAGGGAACTTTCTAAACCATTAGGGGCATGTTATAAAACCACAGCGTTCTGCAGTGCCCCCATCACAACAGACCAGCACCGAAAAAAAGTTGCAGAGATAAGGGCCAAACTTTCTGAAAGAAAAGAAGAAAAAAAAAAAAAAAAAAAAAAAAAAAAATCACAGATTCCACCTTGTTCCCCGATTGACTGACACAAAACCCTAACGCTGTTCTCATCCTTTGAAATGCAAAATTCTGTATAAGTAATCTATGCCACATGTAAAAAGAAAGCCTGAAATGTACGGGTTGAACTGTAGCTTGTCACCACCATAAAAGCCAAGTTCTTGAGATAGACTCAGATGTACTGCGAGGTACAGATCGTAACGAACATAAACATGCAGTAAGCACACCACAGTTACAGAAACCTGTGACTGACCTGCATGAAGGAGCAGGCTAATGACCCATCTCAAACCTTGCTTTTATTAGCAAGACCATTCCACAGTGGGATTATTCACCAACTGAGACAACACCAACACATCACACCATTCGTAAGGTACATTTATTACGCTTTAAAATAGTACTGAGTTTTGAGAAGTAACAGTTTTTTAAAAATCATCTATAATAATGCTCTTCAGTACTTTTCAGGTCTTAGAATTTCACACTCCCGATAGCGCTACAAACCACTGAAATCTTTTTTTTTTTTTCCTATGCACCTTTAAAAAATAAAAATAAAATAATGAATAAACAAAAATCAAAACACTGCACTAAAAACAGAGCAGCTCTTTGATCAACTCATTTTTTAATATTATTTTCAAGTGCTAGGACTAGGGGAGTGTCTGGAACGTGATTAGTGAGTCGCAGGGTAGGCCTATGCAGCAGGGTTGGTGCAACTGCGAGTTTGTGGCCAGGCACACAAACCAAGGAGTTTGCTGCTCCAATTCCCATCATGAGTAAATGCGTGTCCCTACCTTGTTTTTCATCCCGTGTAGCATTTGAGTAGGGGCGTAGGTTCAGAGGTGTATTTGGGGTGTTAACACCCCCCTTCAGTCAGGTACGGTGAGGTGTCTCTCTGATTTCACCCTGGACTTTTGAATGCACACACTGACAAAAAACACACACACACACACGCACACACACACGCACTCATCTGTTTTGAAAGTTCTCAAAAGATTGGTTATTTTCCAAAATGGTGCATTTCTCTCACTTAGCACTCCTACCAAACCGCATTCCTCTCCCTTTCTACTGCCCATTAAGAATCTCTCATGTGCCCTGCATGTCTTATAATACATTTTAACATTATATGCCAGTATAATTGTTGGGAGATATGAAGCTCACCCTTTCACCCTCTCCCCAATCTTGCTGACCAAGCTACGCCCCTCCTTATGAAGCTGTAGTTGTAAAGTCATTTAGCTGAATTATAACATTTCTACACAACTGCAACACCATACATGGAAAAACTGACACTGTAATCCACAACACCTGTGTAATGCTAAAGAACAAAAGTGCTTCAAAACACTTAGTCACTTCCTTGTATACTCGCAACCCAGGAAGGTACACATATCTTTCTATGCGTCATCTCTGACCACCCTGTGATAACAAGCATTTGCAATGCAAAAGTTCTTGCCTTTGTGATAGTTAGAGCTATTGGCATTGTAAATGACAAAGTCTTTTACGCATGTGTTTTGGTTTGGAGCATAGTGGATGTATGCCAAGTGCCACAGCTCCTCTCACTGTGGCACCCTTGTGTTAGCTTCTTTGTGCTACAGGGTCAGAAAACTGACTGTCTCTACTAACTGAACTCTATTTGAAGAGGCCCAATTTACATCCAAAGGCTAGATGTTTTTTGTTATCAAGCCTGAGGCCATGAAGTGCTTTGGTCTGGAGTCACGACTCTTTCTACCATTTTGGAGACAACACCTTTCGCCCTCTACTTGCCTAGAACTAACTTGAATGTGCTAGGTTGGTGACCCTCTGGAGGTTATCAAGAGCCCCTACTATCGCCTGGTGTTCAGCTCTACTCGAGTCAGTTGATTAATGCACCCACTACAAAGGTCCTGACAGAATGAGAATGTCACAGGTTACAATCATGACCTAGCTTTTTCACCTATTCATCTCTGCAAGGTTGATACAAATGAATTATAGCGATTTTATTAAGAATGGCACCTGCTTTGCAGCGTTATGAAATGGCTGAACCTGTATTACAAAGCACTATGTCAAAAAAAAAGTTCTTCCCAGACTGCTGCAACATGCATTAGACAAAGAACCCTAGGGGACAGGATATGGCGTAAGAGCCAGAGCTGTCAACTTTGGAGTTTGGGAATATGGTTTGAGTCTCGGCATTGGCTCAACATCCTGTGACTCTGGGCAAACCACTATCTACCCTTGCTACCAAAAATTAATGTGTTCATGTGTAACTTAAACAGTGCTCATTTAAAGCGCTGCAATACCTTTGTATCGAGCTCGCGCTATATAAAACCGTAAAATAAATAAATAAAGTGCTCCAATACCTTTGTGTCGAATTCGCGCTACGTAAAATCGCAAAACAAAATAAAATTAAAAAAATACCCCACAGACATCGCAAAGAAATAGCAAGATGCCCGAAAACAAGGAACAGGAGGAAACATATGGCCACGGAGTGCAAAACAGTGAGGCAAAAGAGAAAAATAGTGCGCTATGCTAAATTACATGGCCCATTGTGCAATAATCCATGTAACAGAATTAACCTCCAAGGCGGTAACAAACCAGCCTCAAGGCAGGACAAACGTAAAGCATTTACCAACATCAAGGGATTTTTTGAAAGACTGGCCCAAGAACCAATGAAAGTGATGGGCTTGAGATGGGTGTAGTTAAAGCCCACAGAATAGATTACAACATGTTGAGAAGAGCGGCGCTTGGGCGCTGCTATGTTCAATCTAAAAATGACGAGAGGACATTAACAAGGACACAATGGCGGCCCCAGTGTTATACATTGGCCATAACACCCGCACAGCTGACACCCTATTCTCAACAGAAGCTCACGACCCAAAGCATAAAAAGAAGTCATAGGTTGGTTTGTGACAGACCAAGCAATCATTCAACACACAGAGAAACAAAGCTCTTGTTCTTAAAATCTGGGCGAAAATCCGAAGGATGGCAGAAGGTTCTGACAGAGTTGCCCTTTTCATAATATTCACAGCGTGTTTACTCAGAAATTATAACTTTGAAACTCGAAGAGCGGCCTGCCAAAACTAGGTTTCTAGAGATAAATTATCCACCCTCACTGTTCCAGTTCAGATTGAAAAATGCTCCAAACTGTGTGGCTGGACCATACAGGCCTCTGCATTAATGCGAAGGGAAGTAGTAAGCGACGAGAGCTGTAAAGTGCGTTCTCTAAAGAGCAGTGAGCCTCAGCATTTTGGCCTTATTGTTGAAATCGATGCTAGATTCTTGTGAATTGAAAACGCCCAGAGGATTTGAAATGACTTCATCAGGAGCTCACACAAACGTTAGTTACCAACAAAACTGTCCCAGGCTCACAGACTACATATCACGATTTCTGACTCCGCATGGGCAGCTTTATAAATAGGTCCAAAACCACCCAGAAAACCAGTAACACACCTTTAGCGCAGTTCTACTGTTTTGTAACATGGCATGACCACGACTTATCGAAGGCTGATTCTGGAAACAAAAGATGTTTCGCAACTTTACAGGTGGAACCGGTAACTTAGGTTGCAGGAGTTCATGCTTGCCATTCTATGCATCACCTCGCCATCTAAACACCAAAGAGTGCAGTCTTTGTGGCTCAGAATAAGATCTTTGCCGAAGCCACATTTACCAACACTTTCAGCTCAGTAGTGAAACTCCTGAAGTCCGAACAAGGTGATGTCAGGGCTCTAGAGCATACATGAAGGGAAGTGTGTGGATCGTCCTCGTAAATGCCTTAATGTGGTAAAAATAAACTAATTTCGTACATTTGGCACTTTCAATCAACTTTAATTATAAGTATAACCATTTTTATCACTGTGAAAATTTAGCAGCGCAAGATGGATTTGGCAGGTCACCTGCCAGGATCTCACAGGATTAGAGATCTGCAGCACAAGAAGTTTGTAACCGTGGACTCCATCAGAGCGGTGGGGGTTTAGGCCCAGCAGAGCCTCTGAGACCCCAGTGACACCATTCATTTGTTTTCTAAAGGTCCACACTACAAACTCCCAGTGTTATAACTATGAGGGTAACGCCAGACTAACATCTTGTGTTCCTGAAGGAAAAGGACCATCCCCAGTTAGTGTATCTCACCATATTACAGCACCCGAAATCAGCACTTTAGTAACTGGAGCCTTTTTTGCAACATTTGTGTTTGGACAAGGTGATCCACTTGTTCACTTTGGTCATCACCCAATCTTACACTGTACCTGAAACATACCTTTGTGTGAGCATGGGAAGAGCAGTATATCTCCCCTTGGGCCTAAGCACTACAGAGTACAGTAGGTGAATACATGGTTGTGAACCCACCCCACGTGTGTCACTTCCTGGGGAGCAGGACGGCCATTGTGGGGTTTTCTTACTGAAACCACAGAATGCAGCCAATGATTCATCTCCAGGATCCAAAGCTAATTTGAATCTCTGCAGTCCACGCCTCCATCCTCTGCGACACAGGACCATGCATCTGCCTTACTTCACACATACCAGATATGTGGCGCAGAGACTAGGCTGGCATGGTGCCCAGTACTGCAGACTCTTGGAAGTCTCTTTGATTCATAACCACCGCAGACTACCAAAGCCAAGTGCTTTGTTTCCAAAGGCACTTGGGATTTGGCGAGAGGAAGGATTTCAATTCAGCCTCAACTCTGTATCATGGCACTTTTTTCCAAGGCCCGGGGCCTTCATGTGTTCCTGGGTTACAGCTTTCTCAGTTGGTAAATATATACTAGCAATAGGAAAGAAAGAATTGACAATGCTGGGTAGCAGTTCATAGGAAAAAAAAAAACCTTGTTTTTTTAAGTGCGAAAATGAGCAAGCAATTTGCAACGCACAGGATGGTCAAAACATGTTGTGTAGATGACAAAAAATTAATATTGACACGTAACATGCTTCTAGAGCATTGGCACATAACTCCTTTGAAACAAGCACATCAGGACCCTCTACGGCCTCACTACAACCAGCTACACACACTGTTCCCATTTGGAATATTTCTTTAATGGCATTGAACATCAAAGCCTATGGTAATATGCAATGCAACCAAAGTATTTACTTCATAACATAAGTTCATTAGCATTAGAGAGGCAAAGCTCTCACGCTGGACTCACCCTCATGCTTGATTCCCAAGGTACCATAGTGCAAGGTGATACTGGGTTTCCTACTAGGTGTTAGGCACAGTAGTAGTAGTTCTCAAATGCCCAAAACTCTGCAGCACAAGTCTGAAGCAGTAGTAGCTTTATTTGACACAGAGGGTCACCCCAACCAACTTTTATCAAGTACCAATTGCATTCAAGAGACACAGTGTAAGCTTTCCAATCCCACCACTCTTGTTCTCCCTATCACCACAGATCCCCCCACCCTTTCTATGTTTTCCAGCCACGCCCCCTCGCGAGTGTAACACAGGCCCCTGCCACGCAGGGGGACTCCGGCCCTGCAGTGGCCCCGATTCTGCCAAGTTCAATGAATATCCGTGAGATATGGAGGCTCTGCCCCCCCCATCATATTCTGCAGGGTGGCCCAGTCTTTTGGCCTTACTCCACTGCACGCATTATTAATTACTATCGATCTATCTCTCAATCGCCATTTCCACTGCCGCCCTCTGTCTCACAGTCTGCACGATCTCCCACTCTACCTTTACCTTTCGCTGCTGTGCTGCCATTCTACCCAGCATCCCACTCCGGGCCCATCTCCAAACAGTTCGGTCTTTTCCACCTCACTCCGTGTTTCTGCACATCCACAGGGTGGGAGTGCCCATTCACCCAGGTCTAGCTCACTCTCTACGTCTCCAGTCTGTGGGACGGCAGGGTGAGCAGTAGTCCGATTTGTGACAAGGAAAAAGTCCAACTCATTTCCACTGCTTGGAAACTTTAGGACACAGATTGTCAATGGTGGGCTTCATTAGACTTGGTCACCTTACCTCAAGTTCCAATACTCCAGGTCAACCTTTATCTGGGCCGTACCAACCTCAAATCGAGCCTGTGACCTGCAGAATGCAAACAGATGTATTGCATGGTTCATCCATCAGTGGTATAGGCTATATGTCCACTCGGATATCCCGAAATAAATAAAGGTAAGATAAGGGAAGGCCTCAGGGCTAACACAAGACACTGTACCCACACAATCTAACAAAGCACAACAAATGGAGCAGCCTCTTACCTCTTCAACTGGAAGCATTTCAGTGCCTCATCAGGGAATGAGGCCATATACTCTATGCTATGACAATAGAACAGATTTAGTATTCCAAGAATATTCTGGTCAAAACAAACTCTAGATCCATGCGTGAGATTTGAATAACATTTTTTTTAAGATGCTTCCTCCTGATGTAAAAATTCTGCGACCTAGCCATAGAATGACTGTATATATTGGGAGCTGCTATTTATAAATTAACAGAACAGTAAGTTTTTAACATGGTTAAAGCCTGCTCGATTTACACGTGTTACAAGCATTTAGGAAATCTGCTCGATTTCCAATAAATTCCATCTTTTTTGCATTTATCTTTTACTTTGTAATCAATCTTCCATAGATAAAATGTATGTCAATATATTGTGTGTGTTAAGACTTTTACAGGCACAGTCTAAAAGTGATCTTTGCTTTATTTATTTAATTGCAACTTGCAAAAGACCTAATGGTTGTACTGTATTATATGATGACCAACGTGTCCATGTCCAAAACAACAAAATGCCAGTGCCATGTAGTTACATGGGGAACAAAAGCATTGTTAATAAATGCCTTACTAACTTCTTAAAATTATCACAAAACCTGTGTTTCTGCTTCATCCCCCTAAAAACACTCCTTACAGTTGTGCAGGATATGTAGTTTTAAGAATGACTGGAGGGCGTGCACAGAAATGGTGGGTAGTGACTACATCTGGCTCTAATTACTAAATCTACTTTTTTTCTCAGCTCTTTTCCTAGGTCCAAAACTTAAGACTCCACCTTAATGGTGCCAACATGTTCCACCCGCTTCTTAAATGTAGGTTTTTCATGGATAAATCTTTCCTTTTGCATGCTTTGCATTTTTCACCTTGTCTTGATTTAATGATGTGTTACTAACCCACCCACTTTTTAATGCTTTGAGCACTTATATCTCTACTCTTAGATCCAAGCCTACAGACAGCACAGCGGTCTGGTTTGCTAACAACACTGTGGGACATTCAAAAAGCTTCCTCGAAAAGGCATTCTGCCCTTTGGTTACCATTAGCTTTGTGGTTTATTAACGCACATTTGCTTGCTTTCTATTTGCTGACTATATTCGTTTGAGGCTGTCCAGCTTGGGTTTGTCCCTTCCGTTGCCCAAATCGTATTTACTGTATTCTTCCACCAGTGCTCGATTTCCGTAAACAGGCTTTGTTTTTAGGGTCGAGCCTGCGTTGCATGCGCTCGCGCATGCGTATCGCAGCGAGACGCTTTAGTATTTAGAAAAGGGCTTGGAGCCCTGTCAACTTCACGTCAGTGTTTTTTATTGGTTCGTGGCCTTGCCTAATAAAATCTGCTTGCTTTCATTAGTTGAAGGCACGCATACGTCATGCCTATTCTGGTAGCTAGCCCTCCTTGAGCGCAGCGACCAAGTACAGAAAACATGCGAGGCTTGCTGTTTTCCAACAGGCTCGTGGACTTCTTTTTCTCTTATTTACGAGCGTGATCTCGCTTGGCAGAAGTCAGCGCTTTACATAGTTAATTTCACTTTTTCGGGTTATGTACATAAATGCTCTTTTGCCCGATAGGTGAAAAGTCGGGTTAGGAGTTTACAACGCGAACAGCTCTAACATGAGCAAACGCGAGACCCGTTGCATTGTAAATGCTTGTTTATTCTTGTGGTTATCTTATCACATTTGCTGTGCAGTCAAAGACAGATCAAATGTCAGGCTATGTCTTCCAGGGAGCCTGGTGTTCACATTTCTACTTCTGACTTCAAAGTGAGAGGATTAATGCGACAATCATGCTGGCTATTGGGGTGGGGGTGAGGGGTGCTTGAGGAAGGCCGTACAATGTTATTTTTTTTCCAGCACAAAACAAAGTTTAAATGTCTGAACAGTGCAGATATTTCAGAATAAGGAAAGCACAAATAAAGTACTTTTTGGTAATTCTGAAGTGTGGTGGAAACATATTTTAGTACGATCAAAACAAATCAATACACTAGGAAAAGACATTTCCACACATTATGATTTGTGAACTGTATACATATATCAGTGATACTGTATGTCTGTGCAAATGTGATGGTCATTTCAATTGAAGATGTGTTGTCTGTAATTGCAGTACACTAGCACACCATGCATACTTCACTTTTCCCCAATCCACACCTCTACAGTTTATTCTGCACACCTCCACTCTATGCCTCTCTATCCTACACCACTCTACTCTACTCTATGCAAATGCACTCTATGCCACACTACTCTACTATGTGCTGGCGCGTTCTTTGTTACGCCACTCTGCGCCACCCCACTATACGCCAAAACAATCTACTCTATGCCACTGCACTATGCATCAACTTAACTCCACTTCATGATACTGCAATCTACTCTGCACTGCACCCTACGCCAATGCACTCTACTCTGCACCACTTTATGCCATTGTACTACACGCCACTGAACCCTACGACACTGCGCCACTGCACTCTACTGTGCCACTGAACTCTACCACACTCTGTGCCACTATACACTGCCTTGCACCACTCCACTCTGCTCTGCTCCACTCTACACCACTGTACTTTCCCCCACTGAATTCAACTCCACTTTTCTCTGCACCACACTATGCCACTACAGTGCATCACACCACTCTATGCCACTGCACTCCTATGAAACAATGTACTCTACTCCACTGCACTCTACGGCACTCTGTTCCACGTTATGCCATTCCACTCTGCGCCACTCCACACCACTGCAATCTACCCTGTGCCACTCCATGCCACTATTATGTGCCACTGTATTCTGTGCCACGACTCTTTACTATGCACCATTCCACTCTGCATCACTCTATGCCACTATAATCGACAATGCACTTTACAACACTTCATTCTATGCCACTGCACTCTCCTGTGAAACAATCTACCCCATTGCACTCCGACACCACTCTGTTCCACTCTAATCCACTCCACACCACACCACTACAGTCTACCCTGTGCCAGTCCCCTGCACACCACTCTATTCTATGCCACGGCACTCAACGTCAGTGCACTCTACACCATTTTGCTCAAAACCAATGCACTCCACGTCTGCGCCACTGCAATGTATGCCACTATACTCTACAACACTTTACACCATTGCACTCTACATCACTTTACTCTGCACCACTCTACACCACTGCATTCTACCACACTACTCTACAACACTGCACTCTCTGCCACTGAACTCTACTCTGGACCACTACTGTACACCAATCTACTGCGACGGCACTCTACTCCAATGCACTCTACACAACTACACTGTACACCACTCTAATCTGAGCACTACTGCACTCTCAGTAACTTCACGCTATGCCTCTTTACTCTACACCACTATACTCTATGCCAATGCATTCTACCCCACTTTACTATGTACCACAGCACCCTTCGCCACTGCACTCTACACCACTCCAGTCTAGGTCACTCCAATCTGCACCACTCCAATCTATGCCACTACACTGTATGCCACCGTATTCTGCAATACTCCACTCCGTGCCACTGCACTCTACATCACCACTGCACTCTAAGCCACTTCACTCTACTCTGAAACAATCTACTCTACGCCATGGGACTCTATGCTACTCTACTGCACTCCACTGTCCTGAATCCACTAACTTTTAGCCATGAACAGCAGCCACGCTGATGTACAACATTGCCAAAACATATTGGCAAAGCCAATAGCTTGTCTGGGTGAGACCTATTGGCTTTGCCAATGCTCGATTACTTCTTCTTGTATCAGAAATGCACTTGAGTTGCCTGACAGATCAGGAAATGTTAAGCTACCCATCTTCAGTTTCCTGTGTTTTACAGTGTACAACACTTCAAAGCTGGTGTATGTTGTAGAATGAGGTTCTTAAAAACTAGCACATAGATGTGCTGATAAAAATTAGGTCCTGATAACACCATAGAGGAAGACAGACAGACAGAGTTTCTTTATTGCCCTCAATCATATCAGACTATGGTATATATTCCCAACAGCATCTCACATCCCGAATAATGTCAACTTTCAAGATTATATCTGCATAAATTGGGGAGGGAGTGAAAATGGAGCACAATTGGTTTACTTTATGCAAGTTATAGTCTAAGAACTGGGAAATTATTTTATCACCCAGCATGTGATAAGACCTTGCTGTCCTTTTACTAGACGTGACTGATTGTGGTTTATTTAATAATGAAAATAATGAATTCAACAATAAACGTATTTGATTTACAAACATTCAGCTTTCGGTCGAGATAGAGTGCATTAGTTAAACAGAAACTGTGGTTCCAGGAATCCTTTAATTAGGTTTCTGACAAGCTATTGTGCAATCTGGGCAAGTCACTGGTTATCGCCTCGGTTCCCCTTTGTGTCAACGTCTACGTATTAAAAAGTTGACATACATTTGCGTCCATTCACGTCTATCAGACCTCCATAAAAACCAAGAACCCTTTTCCTACAATTCCACCATCTTGCTTTCTCCCACTGCACCGGATTTTCAGACTCTTTCCTTAACGTGCAGCCTCCCCATCCAGCCCCCGCCCCCCCCCCTTCTCCGGCTCAGGTGGAAAGCAACAAAGGGCATTCTTTGCACAACGGGGAGGGTGGAATCGGACACCGCCCATTAGCTCCGGGATCGCCGTAAGGTTATCTTCCACTTTGAGGACTTTTTGCTAGGCCTCTACAATGAAAGAAAAGAAGTACTTGGCCCGATCTCAAAGAGAAGGCAAAACCAATCTTTCTCCCAGAAGACCCCGGGGTCACTTCTTTTAATAGTGGAGAGATGCCATGCTTGATTGGGAACCGCTTGACAAAGCGCCGCCAGCCAGCTCACCAGCCTTCCTCCCACCACTAAAAGTAAGGCTGCTGCGAGGCCATTTGCCTTGGGACCGGTGATTGAGAGGAGACCCTTCCAGGTACTTTGCAAAGGCGGGGGGGGGGGGGGGGGGGGAATCCCTCAAGTTTCGTTACACCACTGACTGAATTTAACTATAAGGTCCCTGTGACCTTAGGTTTTTTAGTGCAATATATATAAAGTTTCACTTTTCGTGGAATGCCAAAAGCGGATGAGATTATTTTTGCCACATTGCATCTCTTAAAATCTGCAATAGAAGCTTGCCGTCTCTTGATATAATCAGTGTCACTGGTACCTATGCTGTTCGCATGTGCATGATAACAGCCACCAACCACACTGACTTTACATCTGCAGCATCCTTGAAGTAGCCCAGGGCAGTAGTGTTATTCATCAGTGTTAGACAATTAAGCTACGAAAGCGAGGCTACAGGCCTGTGTGAATCATTAAGAAAAAGAACAAGATATGGTTTTCAAACTGTAATGGGCCTGGAGTGGGCCATGTAGCTAACTTGGGAGGGCCTGCCTCACCGGCTTCATCGCCATTGAACTGGGCCTTTAGACCGGACAGAAAAGCTGGTGCATGTTTGTATGTCAGCATCAAGAGTTGACACACAAAAATAATTCCATGTGCGTTCACGAGGCAGTAGGCGCCGTATAGGCTAACACATAGGGCAGCAAGAGAGTGCAGTTTGAGAATTTTGGACCTAAAGTCAGCAGAGTGTATGGTGCAAGCCAGCATTCTGGGAGACACTGGAGTTCGGTTAGATGCCAAATTGGGGTAGCCCTACCAGATGGGACAGTTTTAGTCTCTCAATTATTAAGTGACATTTTTAGGTTGCAGGCTACCAGACAGGACAGCTTTATGGGTTTGCTAAACACATCTTGGGGACTTTCAGAAAGTTGGCCTAGGCATGCATTCCTCTCGTTGATTACCATTGGCTTTGTGGTTTGTAAATCATGCTTTTTGGCTTTCCATTTGCTGGCTATATTAGCCTTAGACTCCCCAGGTTTAGATCACTCCTCCCACCGCTTAAACTGTGCTCTCTGTATTCTTTCACAAATCGCTGTTTACAAATGTTTTGTCTGTAATGATTGTGTGCTACCACGCCATGAATACCCCACTCAGTGCACTCCACTTTACTCTATTCTGCACCTCTCCAATTTATGGCATTTTGCACCACTCCAAACCATTCTATGCCACTTCAAGCTAAGCTTCTCTACTCTACCCTGTACCACTCTACTCTATGCCAATGCACTCTTTGCCACTGCACTCTAACACCACTCCAGTCTATGCCTCACCAAATTACACTGAACAACTCTACGCCACTCTGCACAACTCCACTCCAGAACACTGCACTCTCCGCCACTGCACTCTACGCCACTGTACTCTACGCCACTGTACTCTATGCCAATACACTCTACGCCAATACACTCTACGCCAATACACTCTACATCACTGTGCTTTACTCAGTGAAACACTCAACTCCATACCCCTACACTCTATGGCAATCCACTGTATGCCACTCTAATCTACGCCGCACCACTGCACTTTATTCCACTGCACTTCACACCACTTTACCCACTACACTCTTGTCACTCTATGCAACTATACTCTACCCTGCACCACTCCACTCCACTCCGAAGCAATCTACTCTACACCACTGCACTCTATGCCACTCTACTCTTAACTACTGCTCTCCACACCAGTGCACACTACACTCTGTCCCTGCACTCTACACCACTGCTCTCTATGCCACTTTACACCACTGCACTCTGACACTCTACACTGCACTTTTCACGACTGCACTCTACGGGACTGCATTTTTTTCTGCACCACTCTATGATACTCTACTCTGCACCACTCTGCGCTACTGCACTCTATGCCACTCAACTCTGCCCTCTGCACTCTACTCCACTCCACCCTGCACCACTGTAATCTATGCCACTGCATTCTACAACACTGAATTCAATGTCATTGCACTCTATGCCACTATACTCCTCAACACTTTACGCCAAAGCACTCTACACCAGTCCACTCTACTCTGTGGCACTTTGGTGTATGCCACTCTACGTGACTCCACACTATACCACTCCAGTACACAACACTCACTGCCACTCCACTCTATAACAATCTATTCCACTCTTTGCCTTCGCCTCTACAACACTCCATGCCACTCTCCTCTAAGCCATTAACTTTTAGCCATGCGGAACAGCAGCCAAGCTGGTAAACAATAAGACTAAAAGACATTGGCAAAGCCAATAGCTCTTGCATAGGAGAGATCTACTGGCTTTGCCAATGCTTGCTATGTTGTATTCTGCTGTCATTTTTCCAAAGGATCAAAATAAATGGGTTGGGGCCCTTACAAATTTGTTAACCACTAAAATGTCTGACATGGCTACAGAAAGAGGAGAATGCTGGTCAGTCTTCTTGGAAAAATCACTGTTTGGCACCTCGAGCAACAGACAACACAAACGCTTGACAGTTTTATGAGCAACACTGCGCACATTTGAGAAGGCCTTGGTCCAGATTGGCAAGAGTAGATTACAGAAGCTACATGCATGGGTGCCAATTCACCAAAAGCCAGGTGGATTGAAGTAGGGTAAATTAAGATGGTGTGGAATGAATGGATTGGACTGGAGTAGGGCGGATTAACGTGGATTGTATTGGAGTGGGATTCACTTGGGTGGTGTGGGTGGACTGGATTGGAGTGAGGTGGATTAGATTGGAGTAGGGTGGGTTGGACTGGAGTGGGATAGACTAAAGTAGGGTGGGATGGACTGGAGTAGGTTGGGTTGGATTGTTATGGGACAGACTGGAGTGGGGTGGATCGGACTGGAGTACGGTGGATTGGACTGGAGTGGGATGGATTGGACTGAAGTGAGGTGGATTGGACTGGATTGGATTGGACTGGGCTCGAGTGGGGTGGACTGGACTGGTGTTGGGTGGACTGGAGTAGGGTAAATTGGGTTTGAGTGGGATGGACTGGCTGAGGTGGATTGGATGGAGGTGAGATGGATTGGATTGGAGTGGGGCAGACTGCTTTGGAATGGAGTGGGTTGTTGAGATTGGAGTGGGGCATGGTGGAATGGTGCAGGTTGGAGCGGGGCAGGTTGTTTTGAATTAAAGTGGGCCAGTTTGGAGTGGGGCAGATTCCTTTGGATTGAAGCAGACTGCTTTGGTTTGGAGTGGGGTCAATGGGAGTGGGGCAGACTGTTTTAGATTAGATTAGATTAGATTAGATTAGATTAGATTAAAGTGAGGCAGATTTGAGTGAAGTGGACTGGAGTGAGGCAGATTGTTTTGGATTGGAGTAGGGCTGATTGTTTTGGATTGGGTGCAGCGGATTGCAGTGGGGCATATTGTTTTGGAGTGGGACAGACTTTTTTGGAATGGGGCAAATGTGTTTGGGGCAAACAGGAGTGGGGCAGATTGTTTTGGATTGAAGCGGTGCAAATGGGAGTGAGGTGGACTGGAGTGGGGCAGATAGTTTTGGTTTGCAGTTGGACAGATTGTTTTGGATTGCTGTGGGGCAGATCGGAGTAAGAAGATTGAAATTATTTGGGATAGGGCAGACTGTTTTGGATTGCGGGGGAATGTAGTGGGGCAGATCGTTTTAGATTGGAGTTGGGCAGATTGTTTTGTACTGGAGTGGGGCAGATTAGAGTGGGGAATGTGGTTTTGGATTGGATCTGGGCATATTATTTCGAATTGGAGTGGGGTAGATTGTCCTGGAGTGAGGCAGATTGTTCTTGAGTGGTGCAGATTGTTCTGGATTAGAGTGGGGTGAACTGGAGTGGGGCAGATTAGTCCCTGCCCCACAGAGAGGTACAGAAATGATGCCAGCCCTGCACTGACGAATTACGAGACTGTAAAGAAGAGTGCCATGCAAGCCAACAAATGGTGAGCGACAGGCGGGCTCCAAGCCCTTTACTGTACAACAGAATCTCTCAAGCAAGACCCATGCGCTAGCGCAAGCGCTCGCAGACTCAACCCTAAAAATAAGGGGAAGTTGATCGCTCAGCAGTGGTGCTACCCAGGGAGATAAAACCAGCGTGAGTGAGTTGGGCCTTGAGAAGGAAATCTGTATGCGAGAGGGAATTAATAAGTTACACAGCTATCTTTCTGATTCCTCATCAAAGTAGGCCGTGGATTCCAATAAAGCAGCACATGAAGGCATGAGACAAACACTGACAATAAAAGCAGAGCTTGAGCGTCACTATTTAAAAACATTTATTTAAAATTGAAACAAAATACACTTAGACAGTTGGCAAGCATTGGTGCCTTTCCAACGTGCAAACACATTTTCCTGAACTGCCTGTGACGAGTCCCTGCCAGCAGCCTTCGGCTTGCCTGGTTCCCTGAAAGCAGGCCACAGGTGCAGGGGCTCGTGATGCCACAAGGGTATTGCATTAATCGCTTATTTTTCCCACCTGCGCCTTTAAGCTCCGCACGTGGCCCTAGATATACGCCTACCCCTCTCTCCCTTGTGGGAAGCCACCAACTTCATGAATATTCAAGAGGTACCATAGTTAAGGTCCTCTCCTAGCATCTCTTTACAAATACAAGATACGTAGTTATTGCAGACACACATTTGACCAAACCGACATAAAAAACACTGATTGATATCAATGCACGTGAAGGATCTTAAGTGAGAAGCAAACGTCCATGTGTGGTAGGCAAGCACAAGGTCCCTTCGGGCTGTTGACTCGCAACGGAAGTAGGTTTGTGCGGCCTGTTTTTCCCTCCCCAGGTAGTCAGCGCGAGCAGGTAAATGAGAGAGAGAGCAGGTAAATGAGAGAGAGAGAGAGCGAGCGAGAGAGGGGGGAGAGGGAGAGAGAGAGAAGGAAGCCAGCAGGCTCAGCATCCTGCTGGCATGTCTGCCCCGTCACTGATTCAACACTGGCTGTTTGCCTTGCCCGCTCGCGTGGCCAGTTTCCACAAGCCGACGGAGCTTCTTAACGGCTGCTGACAGGCGGCGAAGGGGCAGGAGAGTTTTTTTGCGGCGACGTGTCTGCCAGCGCTTCTTCCAAGCAGGCGCCGCTGTGAAGGGCTCCCAGACGCATGGGCGTCATTACTACACACTTCACCAGATCCACACCCCAAATTCTACATTTTGCTTTTCAGCATGAGCCAGGAATACATACATGGGGTGCGGAAATACAGTTTTTTGGGCGATGTTCTCAGTTGGTTTTCCTTTTCAAATGAATTGAAAGGTTCCGACGTAAACATTGCAAACAGATTTCGAGGCACCGAAATGCCTACTTTTCTCCATAATCAGCGTTTAAAATGTCCACCAACCACTACTTTAACGCACAACGATGCCCCCCACGCCCCTGAAGAATGCGATGAGGGATTCATTAATGTCCCAGATGTTCATTGAATTTGGGCTGAATCAGTCACCTTTGAAGGCTTGAGGATTCCACGTCGGCAGTTGCGTAATGAAACGGGGAGGGGGGTGGGGATGCTGCAAAAAAGAACATTTGCCCTGGTGTAATGTGACTTTAATGTCAAAATTCCCAAATGTCCGTACACTTTTTGGAATTGTGAAGAGCCGGTCATACTTTGTGATTTTTGTTGTATGATTTTAAAAAGCAAACATTTTCAGGGCTCAGCTCGTGCATCGACTCTAAGATCAGAGCCAGACCCTTGGTGCAGCTCGGCTCTCTTTTAATTTATAGGCTCGCTTACCTTTACCAAAGGCGGATTATCAGCAGAATGGAGCAGACACCATACTGCTTCCCAAATGCATATCAGTTATTCAAAGGAAACCAGTCATTGAGCCCTACTCAACTCTACAACATGCTTCCTGTTGTAATTAAGGAATAACAGTACGCAGGCAGGTAGAAAATACCAGAGTTTATTCTCAAACATCCATCTCACATCTCCTCAGCAGGTTCTCTGTCATAACTGTTCTCAGCTTCCGACATTCCAGTGGGTGACAGAAAGGACTAGTATGATTTTGGGGAGGGGGGGGGGAGGGGGTAGGGGGAGGGGGGGGGGAGAGAAATAGATGAACCACTGCGACTGTATACACACACATACATAGAGAACAATGACAGTAATTAAAGAAGGAAATAGGATACAACCTATCTCCTTCCCATAAAAGAAAACAAAAAAGAAACACAACATAAAAATCATTGCATTAATAAGTCCTTATATACAGAGTTTGAGAAATCTGAGAACGATCCAGGATATGTAAACCTAAGTATCATATTATCTTTGTGCCATTCAGGAATTTTGCAAAGTTTACATAAGATGGATTTCTTGCAAAGGATATGAAATTTTAAAGTTTAAATTAACAATAGTGCCATAAAGTTTAAGCTCCAGTTATCCGGTCATGCTAGACCAGGTCAACACAAAAGTTCAGGCTGATTGCGATGGAGTGTAAGTCAGCTACAGGAACCAGGTTTGTACCAGTGGAATGTTTACCTTCAGACTTAGACATTTTTCTGGAAGCCAGCTCTCCTTCATTGGGGCAAACCTGCAAGCTGAGACTGACTGGCGTTTCGTCATAGAAGGCTGTGGCTTTGACAGCAGTCCCAGTCTCCCATGCTTCTCTAAGACAAAAGATGTCAAAACATTTCTAGGGCTCAGCTTTTGCAGTTAGGACTGGAGGAATATACCAACAGCAGCCAAGGGCCCAGGATTTGGGAGGCACCAATTTGGGGTTAGCATTCACTCTCACAGACGCCAGCAGCAGGGTCGGTCCAGTTTGAACTGGTCAGCTGGGCAGTTGCAGGAAGAGAGGCCTTGTTGTGGCCCTATAGCTCAAACACAATTTCAGCCAATTGACCCTTGGAGTCACTGCTGGGGTGGTCTCTGGGTTGAAGGCAAGCAGGTTGTCAGGAACCCTTTCAAAGTGCCACAGGGAAGCAGGAGCTACTGGGCCCAACCGCATGGCTTGAGACCTTTTACTCCTGATGTCCCGGGGCCCAGCTTATTATGGATCCTGAGCAACTAGGCCAAGTACACCTTCAGCACTTGACTTTCAGTAGTATCGTTGGCTGAGCAGTCCAAGGCTTCTCTGGGGGAGGACGGAAGGGTAGATACAACTGGTTGAACACAGGCTCACAACTCAAAATTTGTACAGTAGCAGCAATAAATACTTTTCCAGTAAAATGCATTCTTTTCTGAAAAAAGGAGTATTTATATACAAACATAAAGTAAAATACGACTTACACAAACAATACACCCAGCCCTCTGAGGTTATGGATCTAGTGTCGACAAGTCCCTAAGTCCCACTTCCCTCTCACTACTGTAGTGGTTATTCCCCATAACTTTAGGCAACATTCAGGTTGGGCGCACTAGTATTTGGAGTCATAGGAGTCTATGAGAAAGTAGCCTCTTTCTAGCCTTGTTACCCCCACTGTTGGCCTGTTTGTGAGTATATGTCAGGGTGTTTTCACTGTCTCACTGGGATCCTGCTAGCCAGGGTCCAGTGCTCATAGTAAAAACCCTATGTTGTCAGTATGTTTGTTATGTGTCACTGGGACCCTGCTAGCCAGGACCCCAGTTCTCATAAGTTTGGGGCCTATATGTATGTGTTCCCTGTGTGATGCCTAACTTTCTCACTGAGGCTCTGCTAACCAGAACCTCAGTGGTTATGCTCTCTCTGCTTTCCAAATTGTCACTAACAGGCTAGTGACCAATTTCACCAATTCACATTGGCATACTGGTACACCCATATAATTCCCTAGTATATGGTACTGAGGTACCCAGGGTATTGGGGTTCCAGGAGATCCCTATGGGCTACAGCATTTCTTTTGCCACCCATAGGGAGATCTGACAATTCTTACACAGGCCTGCCAGTGCAGCCTGAGTGAAATAACGTCCACGTTATTTCACAGCCATTTACCACTGCACTTAAGTAACTTATAAGTCACCTATATGTCTAACCTTCACCTGGTGAAGGTTGGGTGCAAAGTTACTTAGTGTGAGGGCACCCTGGCACTAGCCAAGGTGCCCCCACATCGTTCAGGGCAAATTTCCCGGACTTTGTGAGTGCGGGGACACCATTACACACGAGCACGGTACATAGGTCACTACCTATGTACTGCATCACAATGGTAACTCCGAACATGGCCATGTAACATGTCTAAGATCATGGAATTTTCACCCCAATGCCATTCTGGCATTGGGGAGACAATTCCATGATCCCCCGGGTCTCTAGCACAGAACCCGGGTACTGCCAAACTGCCTTTTCAGGGTTTGCACTGCAGCTGCTGCTGCTGCCAACCCCTCAGACAGGTTTCTGCCCCCCTGGGGTCCAGGCAGCCCTGGCCCAGGAAGGCAGAACAAAGGATTTCCTCTGAGAGAGGGTGCAACACCTCTCCCTTTGGAAATAGGTGTGATGGCTGGGGAGGAGTAGCCTTCCCCAGCCTCTGGAAATGCTTTGATGGGCACAGACGCTGCCCATCTCTGCATAAGCCAGTCTACACTGGTTCAGGGATCCCCCAGCCCTGCTCTGGCGCGAAACTGGACAAAGGAAAGGGGAGTGACCACTCCCCTGACCTGCACCTCCCAGGGGAGGTGCCCAGAGCTCCTCCAGTGTGCCCCAGACCTCTGCCATCTTGGATTCAGAGGTGTTGCTGGTACACTGGACTGCTCTGAGTGGCCAGTGCCAGCAGGTGACGTCAGAGACTCCTTCTGATAGGCTCTTACCTCTCTTAGTAGCCAATCCTCCTTTTCTGGCAATTTAGGGTCTCTGCTTTGGGGAATTCTTCAGATACCGAATGCAAGAGCTCACCAGAGTTCCTCTGCATCTCCCTCTTCACCGTCTGCCAAAGGATCGACCGCTGACTGCTCAGGACACCTGCAAAACCACAACAAAGTAGCCAGACTACTACTAGCAACTTTGTATCGCTTCATCCTGCCGGCTTTCGACTGTTTCCGGTTGGTGCATGCTCTGGGGTTAGCCTGCCTCCTTTCTGCACCAGGAGCTCTGAAGAAATCTCCTGTGGGTCGACGGAATCTTCCCCCTGCAACCGCAGGCAACAAAAGACTGCATCACTGGTCCTCTGGGTCCCCTCTCAGCACGACGAGCATGGTCCCTGGAACTCAGCAACCCTGTCCAAGTGACTCCCACAGTCCAGTGACTCTTCAGTCCAAGTTTGGTGGACGTAAGTCCTTGCCTCAGCATGCTAGACTGCATTGCTAGGTACCGCGTGATTTGCAGCTGCTCCGGCTCCTGTGCACTCTTCCAGGATTTCCTTCGTGCACAGCCAAGCCTGGGTCCCCGACACTCTAACCTGTAGTGCACAACCTTCTGAAGTTGTCCTCCGGCATTGTGGGACTCCCTTTTGTGACTTCGCATGGACTCATGTTCACTCCTCTTCTAAGTGCCTGTTCTGGTACTTCTGCGGGTGCTGCCTGCTTCTGTGAGGGCTCCCTGACTTGCTGGGTGCACCTCTGTCTCCTCATCCAAGTGGCGACATCCTGGTCCCTCCTTGGCCACAGCAGCATCCAAAAACCCTAACTGCAACCCTTGCAGCTAGCAAGGCTTGTTTGCGGTCTTTCTGCGTGGGAACACCTCTGCAAGCTTCTTCACGACGTGGGGCATCCATCCTCCAAAGGGGAGGTTCCTAGTCCTCTTCGTTCTTGCAAAACACCAAGCTTCTTCCATCCAGTGGCAGCTTCCTTGCACCCTCAGCTGGCATTTCCTGGGCTCCTGCCCACTCAAGACACTGTCGCGACTCTTGGACTTGGTCCCCTTGTCTTACAGGTACTCATGTCCAGAAATCCACTGTTGTTGCATTGCTGGTGTTGGTTTTCCTTGCAGAATCCCCCTATCACGACTTCTGTGCTCTCTGGGGGTTGTAGGTGCACTTTACACCTACCTTACAGGGTCTTGGGGTGGGCTATTTTTCTAACCCTCACTGTTTTCTTACAGTCCCAGCGACCCTCTACAAGCTCACATAGGTTTGGGTCCATTCGTGGTTCGCATTCCACTTTTGGAGTATATGGTTTGTGTTGCCCCTATACCTATGTGCTCCTATTGCAATCTATTGTAACTTTACACTGCTTGCATTACTTCCTTTTGCTATTACTGCATACTTTTGGTATTGTGTACATATATCTTGTGTATATTTCTCATCCTCATACTGAGTGTACTCACTGAGATACTTTTGGCATATTGTCATAAAAATAAAGTACCTTTATTTTTAGTATATCTGTGTATTGTGTTTTCTTATGATATTGTGCATATGACACCAGTGGTATAGTAGGAGCTTTACATGTCTCCTAGTTCAGCCTAAGCTGTTTTGCCATAGCTACCTTCTATCAGCCTAATCTGCTAGAAACACCTCTTCTACACTAATAAGGGATAACTGGACCTGGCACAAGGTGTAAGTACCTCTGGTACCCACTACAAGCCAGGCCAGCCTCCTACAGAGTCCCACTCTGACTCTCTTTAAAAGTCAAAAGTGCTCCAGTACCCAAAGCACTGTTTGGCACAACAAGTTCCCCCGGGGCCCTTCTGGCCCTATGATCAGACTTAGCCACTCTTGCAAGACTAGAGTCTCTGGCAGCGCTTCGATCATGGGAGGAGCAGTGAGCTGCAGCAGTTGCTCTTGGCGAGTAGTGTTCATGGATCTGCAGGAGCAGCGGCTGGGCATCCACAGCGCTTCCTCCAACGAGACTAAATTCTTCTAATCCTTCTCACAGATGGAGGGGAGGGGGCTGTGAGCTGGGGGTGGGTTTCATGTGTTCCGGTTCCACAGTCAGGGGCTCAGGCTTACATTGGTAAACAAAGCAGCCTCTCCACTCGAGAGCAGCTTGAACCAGACAACAGTACTGGTCCTCCCTGGTGGCCCCTCTGGCATACAGGGTTCACCAATCTTGCTCCATACACGGGCGATGGTCTACTGGCCACGGCAATGATTTCCTTTTCACGGCAGCCGGGGTCACCAACTTCACTCTGCATATGGGCTATGGCCTGCTCGCCACAGCAGTAATGTTCACGGTTGCCCTTTCTGGCATAGAGAGTCACATACTTAATCCACACCTGGGCAGCAGAGAGATTGGCATAGCAGTAAGCTTCACGGTGGCCCCCTCTGGCATAGATGGGTCACTGATTTGAACCTGCACACAGGTGATGAGCTGATCAGGGCAGTAGCGGTCTCCTCACATCTTGCTACAGGGATCCACTCAAAGGATCCCCCACTGGACTTCGCTCCCTCTAGGGCTCTCCTCTTCCTTGGAGGGCAAACTGGTCTTGGCAAGCAGGCAGATACTAGTTCTCCAGGCTCTAGGGGCAGGTGGTCTTGGATTTCCCTGGGTGGTGTCTCCTCATCCAGCTGGGGGACTGAATAGCCTTACCCCTAACCCTGGTCACAGGCAGAAGTCTAGCAGAGCTTCCCACCCTTCCACAGCCCGACTGGCAGCTTTATAGTTGACAATTTTGGGAGCCTCGTCCCCTTCTTATAGTCCATTACCGAACACCAAATGTGATTTAGTGTCTGTAAATTCTACATTGGGGTTCTGCTTCATTTTGAGGTGTCCACTCCTCTGCCTTGCCCTTCTTCCAGAAAGCTGTCTGCCATAGCAGGAGCAAATTCAAATCTAATAGCACCACAACACAAGTAGAGGTTCACACCTGGGTGTCAGCCACAGTGATATGTGCATCAAAACGTAACATAAGTGCCCATTGCTACTTTTCATGATTCTCTTATCAGCCCCATCGTCTTTCCGAGATGTGCCCGGGTTCCTTTCCAATGACCTCCCCCTGAATTCAAGAACACCTTTAGAAGTGTACAGAAGAGCCTAGCTTTTCTTTCTCCACTGTGTGTCCCACCCAGCTCACATGAATGCAGCAATTCACAAATCTGACTTGGGAGATTTCTCTACCTCCTCATGCTCCTCCAGTCAGCATGGGTCTCCCAAAATGGAATCCAGAATCTTCTATTTACTTTACCATTCACAGGCAAACCTAGACCCAGCACATGCATACAACACGGACTGCACAGCACTACCTGCTAACTTGACGTAGGTGAAAGGTGAGTTAAGTACACAACAGTGGAACTTTGCAGCGTGACTTACAGGCTCACTCATGTAGGGACACAGGTAAAAAGGCCTATTCACTTCTACTTATTACTACACTAGAAGCTGCCATCACCATGCTCATGCAACTTAACTCCTGGCAAAGACATCAGCCTTTCACCACTATAAGGGTAGCACTTTGGCTGCACCTCCTGGTCCAACAAGACTGCAATCCATGAGAAAGGACAATGCCATGGCATACACACATGATCCATGTCTGCCAGTGACAATAAAAATCTGCATCAGGGATCCAGACATAATTGTAGCTGGGGCAGTCTGGGCAGTGGTGCACGTCTGGACATGTGTTGGGACAAACCTATTCCCCTTACGGGGGACAGTCTTCCTACAGATTCTTTGGACAGCAGGGCAGTCTTTCTGATCCACACTGGTCCAGGAGTGTTTTGAGAGGAGGTCTGGGGGGTTCACTTTTATGCCCTGTGCCAGCCTATGAGTGGAGAGCATGCCGTAACCACCCCTTAAACCAGTTCTGGTCAGTTCCTCTACCCTCCTCTGGGTTTGGTGACAGCCATTTTAAGGAAATGAGGATTAAACAGACACAGGTGTCAGCTGCATCTGCCAGTGACAGGGTAGGCACTCTTTGAAGTCAGGAAGGGGCTGGATAAATCCCCAACTACCCTTTGAAGCTCAGACAAGGGCTGGGTACAACCCTCAGGCCATCGTGCTGAGATAAGGAACACCCCTCCACACACCCAAGGCCCTTTGTCCACTCCCTGGGAGTAATACACATAACACTCCAGGGGAGCCATCAGGGATAAGGGGACTATGGCCTCTGGCTGAAAAGCACATTTAGTTATGAAAGAAAATGACAACTTTCTAAAAGTTTAATTTCCAAAACAGTAATATAAAAATACTCTTTTACCATTAAGTTGGATTTTAAATTACTATTCAAATGAGTCCTTGTATCATAATTCTAGCTACTCCAAAACTGAAGGTAAGCATTATAAATTATTAGAATGTAACACATGTTTTTCTATGAGAAAGGCAGCCTTGATACAGTGAAAAACAACCTTTAAGGTTTTTCACTGTGAGGGCATGTAAAACTTTAAATATACATGCCCTACTTTTTAAATATCATGCACGCTGGCCTATGGGCAGTTAGACAATAACTTGGGGTGAACTTATAAGTATCAAAGAGGAAGGTTTAAGCCTGGCAAAACAGTTATCTTGTCTGGTTGAATTGGAAATTTAAAGCTGCACACACAGGCTGCAAGGGCAGGCCTGGAGAAATGTTGTACAGGGCTACTTTAATAGGTTGCAAAATGAGTGGTGGAGCCCAACAGTAGCATTTAATTTACAGGCTCTGGGTACACCTGGTACCATAAGGTAGGGACTTATACTTAATTAGCACCTTTACCGTACTTATATGTGACTTTTCTCATGTCTAAAAGAGAGCCCACAAGCATCTGAACACTGGTAGCAGGGGTAAAAAGCACAGAGTCCTACTTCGAACAAAAAGTGAGTTCATCTAAAGGTACAAGAATCTAGGGTGATCCTGTAGAATGGCAAATATCCAACATAGACCTAGCCCAGGGCACCTCAGACAGCACCCAAACACAGCCCAACATATTGAAACATTACACATAGGATTGCACAGCCACACACCACTATAATGCAGCCAGCACCCAATCACAACACAGTGTTATGTAACTCTAGTTATACACAGGATCACACAACCACAGACTGCTTCCATGCAGCTGGTGCCAAACTACAATAGGTCACTGGGATATCATTGCAGAGCTTTTGGTAGTCCAGGAGAGACTTCCACACAAATATTTGAACATTTCCATGACGGACCGTAGTCGTTTCAGCTTATGAATACTAGCCAACAGTAGTGTGATTCGCGAAAACCTTGGGTGAATATGTTGACTTTATTGAGTTACAGGAGAATGCTTTGGGTGTTTGATGGATGAGATCAGTGGGCGATAGGGAATTGCTTTTTTTGCAGTGCTTTTTCAGGTCTTTCCAATAAAGCACTAATGATGAACCAAGAGCTGTACTCAGGGTCGGACTGGGAACCCAAAGCAGCCCTGGCAGTTTTGTGAGACCAGCCCCTGCACGGAGGCTGGAAATGGGAGAGAGCGGATTTTGCTGGATTGCTGCTTTCATTACTGGCGGCCGATATTGCAGCACCATTGCAAAACCAGCCCGCTGTAACAAAACCGGTTCCCATCACACCATACTCTTGGGGAAACACCCGATGTCCACTACAGCCAGTTCGACCCTGGCTTTGTTAATCCCCTAAAGATTTTGTTCCTCTCCAACTGGACTTGGTCAAGCTGTAAATTCAATATCGCATACCATTTCAGAATTAAATGTAAAGAGCAATAGGCTTCACAATACAAATTGACAATTTTAATGAAAACCATAAAAGTTGATTGAAAGTTTAAAAGCATTACAGAAAGCATTTAAGGTCTGCTTCAAGCCCCTCCAGCCTACTGCGCAGTGACCCCATGGTGTCTGGGCTTTTAGAAATGGAATGCCCTCTAATAAATGCCTTAGATGCTTCTTACAGAGTAGATATTGCAAATATCGATCACCATTAAGCTTATAATAATGAATAATGGTTTTGCGCACTTCAGTACAAAACACTTCAATCTTACATACAGTGTCCTTAGGGGACCAGGTAAGGACCGAAGGTGGAGTCTCTAGCCTCAAAAAGATGCTGAACGATCTCATAATATTCTAGGAAGTATACTGACCTCTGCTACCAGAGACATCAGCTGTCGGGAGAGCAGTCAGACATCTATCCAGGAACACATATCGTGCATTAGTGAGCGGAATGTAAATTCAGCTCCATCCGGGTGAAGCTTGCGCCATGCGTCTCTCAAATCATGAAGAAGCATAGTAGGAGTAAGAGCTAACGCAGCTTTAGGAGCGAAATCCACAAAAATGAGGAAGTACTAACGACCTATGGAGCCAGCGTGGGATTAAAGTCAACACCCCCCAACACAGAATCAGCCAACCCATATTTCTGCCACCCAGAAGTATTGTCTTTAAGAAATCAGGATTGTCTACGTCCAGTCCATAAATATGAAATAGCACCAATCGGTGACCATTTAGAATGCCTGCCACTATAGCAGCATGTCCCTTGGTATCAGGTAGAATTTCCACAAGGCGGAAATCCAGAGATCTTCTGATGGTGTGACCACTTCTCTAGAGTATGTGGAATAGAATGAAAAAATATCTATGAGGTCCCCAGATAGAGGGATGTCTGGGTGGGTTCAGAGGTAAGCAAGGTGTTTCCTGCAGCATAGTCATATCAATACGATAACTGTTGAGATATGCGAACACTTGCTGTGCTGTGCGTGGGTTAATCATAGCCAGCCAGGATCGGCTTTAGGACTGGTGGTGCCCTGTGCGACAGTTTATTGTGCCCCCCACCCCATGACCTCCTCCTCGGTTTCACTCACTACCACCCGACAAATGTGCCCCTCATCGCTCAATCGCTCCCCTTTCACATACATTCATGTATGTGCCCCTCATCGCTCAATCGCTCCCCTTTCACATACATTCATGTGTTTTAAAGCACTTGTAAAGGCTGGCTTTACAAATCCATTCAGCTAGCCACATAAAATATAGGGGCATATTTAAGAGCCTCTAGCGCAATTCTAAACTCCACATTAGCGTCATTTTTTTACGCTTATATGTGTTAGAAGGCCAAAAACAATGTGCCATCTTTACAAAGTGGCGCAATGCATGCATTGCGTCACTTTGTATCCCTCCGTGCTACATAATGCCTGCGCTAGGCATAATGTATGCAAAGTTGGCACTCTCCCGTGAAGGGGGGTGGGAGGGTGCAAAAAAATGGTGCAAAGAAATCTGACAGATTTCTCGGCATCATTTTTTTCTGGCACTTTTAACACCTGCTCAGAGCAGGCTTTAAAATGGGGCTTCTGTTGGTTCAGTGGGCCTCAGGGTACTTTGCAGGATTAGCATCAACATTTTTAATGCATTTTTCTGACACTAGCCCTCTAACTACCTCCATGTTGCGCCATATTTAAATACAGCACACACATGGTGGCCTTAGTGGAGGGCTAAGGGGCGCACCAAAAGTGGTGCAGCACTGTGTGCAGTGCCACTTTTTTCAAATGTGCCCCATAGGGCAGTGCTTAATTTGTAAATAAAAAGGTGCTGGTGCCCAAAGCCCTCCTCTTAAACACAGGGCCGCTGCAATTAAATGTGTGAACACGGAATACAGAAGCAGCGCAATCCTGAAGTCATCTCGGACCTCTTCAATCCATTTACAGGCACACCCTGCCCCTTCAGCTCACTCTTACGGATTTCAGCTTTTTCCCCATTGTGACGATTTAAATTTTTATCTTCCTCCGTCTTTCCCATATGTGTCTTTTTCTCACAGTAAATGCTTGAGGCTGTCAGATTTCTTTGCGTCATTTTTTTCCTGCACTTTTAATGCCTGCTCAGAACAAGCATTAAAAAGGAGGCTTCCATTGGTTACAATGGGCCTCTGGGTGCTTTACAGGATCAGCATCAACATTTTTTACTGTAATCCTGCAAAGCACCGGACTAGCGTAAAAAATTCTGATGCTAATTCCCGAACTACTGCCAAGGTGCACCATATTTTAAATATGACGCATACATGGTGGCGTTAGGGGGGCACTAAGGGGTGCAAGAAAAGTGCAGAGCCACTTTTCTTAAATATGCCCCATAGTTCGGTTTTTTGCAGCAGGCATATTAACCCTCTATGCTACTTTATGTTGAGTCAAAGCTCCCACTAGGCAAAACTCCCATCTCTCCCTTTATCAGGAACATTAATCACAAGAGGCAGCCTGACATTTTAATTGTTTCTTGAAGGCTAAACGGACAAGGAACTTTTCAGCAGGTGCTTTTAAATTGCAAGTTTGGAAAGTTATTGCTAAACACAGAGCCCCCCCGAGGTCAGCGCCCGGTCGCATCGCTCGCACCGCCCAAATGCCGGCCCTGTACCCAGCACATTACAGATAATCAATATCACCGTGCATGACCATGCCATAACACAGCACCTGGGCTAGGGTCTACAGTACTGTAACTGATGTCAGTAACAATCATTGGGAATACATAATTGCTGTGGAAATAGGCAAAGAGATAAAAACCGAATACCCACCAAGTAATACAATATCTGACCTGCCCACCAATTACCCCTTCCAGCCTCAATTGTTACGAAGTTCCAGACATCCCACCAAAAGATGTAACTTATTGAAAATGGAGGCACACGTATACGCCGGACATACATTCCACAGATGTCACTGCCACCAAATCTGTCATTGTCACTAAAGGCTGAAGCACCACGAAGGTAGCCACTCACAGTAGAAGCGAGATTATGTAAGCCAAACTAGGTTTCACTCCTGCATTCTAGGTACATCTTGATAAATTCCTAGGCCTGAGAAGTGAAAAAGAACGTTTTAACATTATGTTCCACAATGATCTTTGCAGAAAAGATCCCAAAGTAACTGACTGGTTCGGCCTGAAGATATCGCTTCACTTCTATGAAGTATTTCCTCACTTCTTCCACAGAAGGACAAAGGTCGAGAAGTTCTCATATTACAACTCCAGGTTTTCCCTATTGAATAGAAGAATCTGATCCCGATCCTTATTGGTCAGAAGGCTAGTGATAATTGGTCTAGGATTCTGCCGCAGCCAAGAAGTAATGGGAGCAAGAAGCGATGGGCCCACTCCGCAACAAACACTTCAGAGAAGGCACTACTGCCAAACAGCAAGACGATCAAGCCCTCCACGAAGAGCTCCATGTTGTTGATTTGCATGGATTCAGGCACACCTAAAATCCTGACAATATTTCCCATGAAGGACTCTGAATATTTTTGTTTTTTGCTAACAGAGCCTTATGGTCACTGGTGAGTGATGAAAGGGTTGTCTCAATTCGTTGGTGCGAGTTCTCAAAACTGGATATGTACACTTCTGTTTTTTGTGAGTTGCTTGTCCTGCTTACCAACATGCTCCTGTTACCTATCCATTCTGAAAGTGAAGGTATCAATTTTGACATGTCATAGGCAAACTCTCCTGTACCTCTAGCAAGATTATTGCAATGTCTGATTCAGCACCTTCCGGTGGCATCGGGTGAGAATCCCCAATGGGTGTCAGGGTGAGAATCCCAAATGAGTGTTGCAGTTTGTCGCAAATCAAAGTGTAGTTTCACTTGCCAGTGGTATTTTTCCCACATCATGCTCATCCAGTATCTCACTTGGAAAGGCTGAACACGCTTGTCATGGTACTCTAAGAGGGGCAGCCAGTTTACACAGTGTAGTTCCACAGGATTAAATCACATGGAGCGATGTGGCAACCAGAGTTATCCCTGGTAGATCAGCCAACAATTATAGTTTAAAAGGGAGAGCGGAGGGTAGGGAGGCATAAATATCCTAGTTCTCAGAAGGTGGTGAGCACCACCCTCTATCAGTTAACAGGTCCCGATCACAATCCAGGATCACCAACCCCACATATCCCCATCCAATGCACATGGACACTCAAGCAGGCAACACTCTTACGTGGGGTCAGCAACAGTGACGAGGTGGGACAATAGCAGGTATATCCCAACGCAAATAAACAGACCAGAGGCCCAATGCAGGCAGGGGACCACCGCAGTCAACTGGACTATGATTGAGAGTTGCAACCCGGTCCGAGTCAGCTTGTCAACGCAGCGCAACACCACCAGTGACAGGGCCCCAGGGTAATCGGAACACAAATCCTCGTGAGGGCATGGTACTCTACTTCTCAGCGGCATCTCCAAGCGTACAAGTGCACTCGGCTGTCAACTGCAGGTTTGGCCCAGACGACTCAGAGGCAGAAGCCGACTGTCAGCATCAGACCCCGAACTCTCTCCTGATGGCAGGGCAGGCAGTGTTCTCTACTTGCCTCAAACCAGTGGGCCCAGCAGGCTCCAGCCAGCTGGAAGGGGAAACAGAGGATTCATTCAGGCATCTGGGCCCAGGCTTAAGCTGGGACCGACTACTAGCCACGCAACAGTGGTTAAAGACCTCAGCTGGCCCAGGTGAACCTGCACGTCCCCACTATGCAATATTCACCTCCAGGTTTACTTTGCATTCTGCTAGGCTGCCTGCAGGCACCACACTGTGCTGCAATACACACAGCAAGCCGTGCCCTGGGCCTACCTTTCCCCTGGTTCTCATCATCGATGCAGGGCTCTCGCACAATACACTGTCAGCCAGTGGCCAAGGTAGCCCAGAGGTAAAGCACCGCTATGGCTTGGGTGGCTGCAGGTCCACTTCTCCACCCGCTAAGCAGTTTACACCATTACACCAGTCACAATCTGCCCAGTGGGCCTAGAGAGCTTCCCAACTGGCCCACAGGAGCTCCTAAAGGGGCCTCCAACAGCTAACGGTGCACAACTTCTTAGACTCGTGGTAGATTTGGAGCTATTTACAAATGGACCTCCAGAGCTCTGTTCAGGTAGCCACCTTTGCTCTGGCTGTCTGGCACTGCCCTCCCTGCCACCTTGGGAAAACATTCACTATGCTAACAGCATGAAAACAAAGATTGAAAACAAAGCATCATGTTGTACATGAGAAAGGGACACTGTTTCGAAAGTTTTGGTGACTGTGTCAAGCGGAAGATGGCTGCAGACAGCAACAAGTAGTTTGAAATTGAGACCTACATTATCCATGTTAGAATAAGCAACTTCTCAACTGTATATCTTGCATTCATTATGTGTTAATCAAATTGTCTTAATGCAGTTAAGTGTTTTCATTAAAACTGCTACACCACTTCATATTTTGTAAAATGTTGGACATCTCCATTGCAGGGCAGAAGTATATTGGTGTAAGGTAAATGGCAGTAGAGAGTGCTCTTTGGTGTTGTAAAAGTTAATTAATAGAATATTTGGGTTATGTAGGATGTACGTTAGACGTTCTGTTGTAATGTTTTCTTTTTAGGATAGTGCATGGTGTGTCCTGTAGGAAGGTTCTGTAAGAATGTTGCCTCCCAACTACATATACACTGTTTTCGATGTGTGTGTGTGTGTGTGTGTAATATCCTGTCTTAAGTGTACTGTTGCATGTTATGTATGAAACTGCAATTGTAGTTGTATTCATATAGCGCTGACTACCCCTCACAAGGCGTTGAAACACTTTTCAGCAAGTAGCGCATTACTCTGGAACCCAAAGGTGGATTAATGGTGGATTGGTAGAGGGCAAATATAAATTGTTAGTGTGAGTGGTGAAAGTGGTAGATATGGGAGCCTGTTAGCTGAATGAATAGGATAAAGGATGGACAGAGGAGGGAAGAGTTTACAAAAGATTTTTGGGGAGTTCATAGTAGTGAACGATTCGAGGAGTCACAGAGCCCGTTAGATGGATGAATAGAATAAAGGATGGATAGAAGGGAGAAGATTTTGGAAAGAGCTATTTGTGAGTTCACAGCAGTAAAGAGTTTTGAGATGAGGTAGAGAGCGGAGGTAAGGGATATTTTGGATAAGGAATAGGATGAGTCAGGGTAGTGAATTGGTGAGGTTAGGGGAGATTAGTTATTTTTTATTTTCTGCAGTAGGAGGAAAATATATAAATATGCAGTGTGGGGTGGAACAGGTGGCTTCCTTGCATATATCAGCTGGTGGGATACTACCAAAGAAGGCCAGTGTTGCTGCATGCTTGTGAGTAGTGTGTCATTGGTAACAGTGAGAGGTCTTTTTGCTCTATGGATGCATGTGGCAATACTGGCCTTAGAAACAGGCTGGCCTTTGTGAGGTTTTGTGAAGGGTACAAACAACCGATCGGACCTGCAGAAGGGCTTGGTCATGTTAATGTAATACATGAGAGTGCAGATAACATCTAGGGTATGAAGAGCCCTCTCTGCAACCGAGACTGGTTGAGGAAAAAAAGACTGGCAGTTCTATAGTCTGATTGAGGTGGAAAGGGAAAACCAATTTGGGGTGATTCCGAGAATGACCCTGTCCCTGTGAACTTGAATGAAAGGCTCTTGCAGTGCGAGGCCTCCAACTCACTAATGCGTTGCTGGGAGGTAATGGCTAAGAGGAAAACTACTTTCCATGAGAGGAATTGTAAAGAGCAAGGATGCAAGGGCTCAAAGGGCGGACCCTGATAAGGACCATATTAAGGTTCCATACAGAGGAAGGGTTGACTCTGGGAGGGATGATTCTCAAGGCACTCTATTAAAACTTTGATTACTAGGATGAGACTAAAAGAGGAGCGTCTCCCGTTTTGCATATATTCGGCCACAGCAGCTAGATCTAGCAATACTGAAGTGTAGATGAGGCCTGGCTTTTGTAACAAATGATTTTCCTGGACACAAGGCTACGAGGGTCTAGGTGATGGGAGATGCAATCTCTATATATTACTTCTACTACTTTTAAGTCATCTGTCTCTCTCACCAGGTTTGTGTTGTTCTGTAGAAATTACCAAGGAGTTCCACCCTGTTGAAGTGCACATGTCCCCTCTTGCTCAGCTTCATCGGTCCTACTATCTACACAACCCTTCGACTTCGGAGGACCCCCAAAGAATCACTACTGGAAGCAAGGGACACCCACATAAGTCATTGCTACAAGTTAAATAAAATCTGAGAAAGCAGCAGTCTGGGGGAGCACGTCAATTTAGCTCATCGGGCTAAGAATGTGATCAGATACATGGGCTGTTGTGATACCCCACCAATCTGGCATACCTGTAGTGGGGTCCTGGAAATAACAGTGCTTTGCAGTTAAAAAGCAGTGTTTCAGCTACAGAAAAACATAATTTGTCTATATTTACTAGGATCATTTCAAATATGTACAGATATAGGGCTAAAACTGCAAACTAGTATAAACAAGCTTTTGCAATACAATGGGTGTTGCGTTTCCTCGAGTTGGAGCTATTAGCATTTTAAACTCCTAACCAAACTTTTTGGGCCACATGAACTGAGAAGTAAAACTGTTTCACATAAGCGAGCCGCTGGCCGTCATGAGTGCAAAATAGACACACAAAAGGAAACAGAAGTTCACTTGTAGTGAAAGGTATCAGCAAAAGTGTAATTATCCATGTAACGGGCAAAAGTGCAATTATCCATGTAACAGGGTCAATGTCTTGCAAATCGCTTGACTACTGCCCAGCGAGATCGCACTGCACAGGAATTAAAGAGAAAAAGTAGTCTAGAAGCCAAACAGAAAACATGGAGCCTCGCATGTTTTCATTAGTTGGCCGGTACGCTCAAGGAGGGCTAAACACTGGAAATGCATTTCACTACTGAAATCAAGCGAAATTTTAAAAGGCAAGGCCACAAACCAACCAAACTAGTGGTCGTGACATGGGCTTGGTTTCAAGCCTACAGACAGATTACAGAAGGGACAGAGTGCTTTGCACGCTTGACCCTAAAAAAGAGCGTTGAGACCAGGGAACATGTCCCTGATACAATAAATTTCGACAACATTTGCATGTGAGGGGCAAATTTAAGGGCAGTTAGATTGCCTAGAGATAGAAGGGTTTTATGCCTCAGTAACAGATTCAATAATTATAATGAATAGCAAAATAGATTATATGGAGAAAAATAAGCTAACTGAAACTAAGATTTATTTAAGTAATGTAGTTAAGGAAACATGAAGATTTTACAAGAGGAACAGGCAGGCTATGCCAGAAGTATGAAGAGAAAATATGGGGAAACCTGTTGAGGTTGAAAGCAAATGAGTGCCAGAGTGAAGTAGTCAAACATGAAGGGAGGAGTAAGATGAGAGAATAGTAGAAGAAAGAGGGAACCAAAAAGGCAGCTAGCCAAATCCGGTAAGGTGGACCCATCCAAAAAGTAGCAGTTTAAGATCCTTTTTTCTACCTTACAATAGAAAGCAGAGTGTAAAGAGCAAGAAGGGAGAAACTCTAGATCCTGGGTGTTCAGCCACAGTACAGTCAGGCCTGCTGAGTCCTGACCTTTTTTTTTTTTTTTTTTTTTTTTTTAATGGCCAATGATTCCAGAGACTTCGGTGCTTTAAGTGGACAGGTACTGTCCGGCACTGAATACCTGCACTTCTTTAATTTGAAAGTGAGAGTGTCTGCTTTTTTCTGTGGTACTGCAATGTATTTAAAGAGAGAGAACCAGCACTTCTGGAGCCAAACAGGTACTCTGGATAGCGAGTAACAGTATTCCTATATTCCCATTTAAAAAACTGAACAGAATAGTTTCGTCACTGCGTGGAAAAAGTTGGCCTACAGAAATGTCAGCTTTCAGGCAGGTGCAGTATTCCCTGCTGGGTTTGGGTGCATCATACTTGTCTAGAATAGTTCTAAAAAGAAACAGTAGAGTTGGAGAGAAACCAGACCAGAAAATGAGAGGTGTTTAGGGGGTAAATCCCAGTGGGTAGCCCCTCCAAAAGGCAGACTGGCATGAAAAAGGTTCATAGAGCATAAGGCAATAAGAGGCCAAGTCTCACCTTCTGTTCTAGCCGATGCCAGCAGCTCGTTTATTTACAGATGTCATTGATTTGTAGAATGCCAAGGGTCACCATTCTGCCTCTTAAGAATGCTAGCCCCTCAGGCGCATGCTTAGCTGACAGGAAGTGACTGTATGACAGTGTGCGCAGACTGGTGGGGCCCAATCCCCTCGTGGGGGCGCAGGTGGACATTTCAGAAGGTGCCTTATCCCTACGCAATAATTACAAGTCTCCCTTCTCCTGTCTAAAAAAGTTGGCGGTACACAGGAGCAGATTATTTTACATATATTATGTGCTTTACGAAACAAATAAATTACCTGTTTTCAGGAGGCAGACAAGCTTCGTTCCTTCCCAAGGGCTGCATCAAATTTGTTTTGGCAGACGGCTAAAGAAAGCAAGGCGGGGAGAATCATCGCCCGTGGACCTGAACTGTTCAGAGTGGACCTGGCAGCCTTTAAGTGGGGTCATTTCGCCTCGCCCCAGCAGTCTGCGGCCTTCTTCGGGAGTGAAGTCCGCCACGCCCGATGACGACCTGAAGCTTTATACTGAGGAACATTCATCACAGCTGCCTCCACGCATGAGCTCCAGTTACCTGCAAGCTACACCGTCCTCACCACCGACCAATAGACACTTGAGCAACTCGAGGTTTCTCAAGACGTGCAGTGGGGAAGCTCATGGCTGCCTCATTGCGCGCGATCGCCTCTACCGTTTTCACTCTAGCCCAGCCAATAGCCAGTCAGTGACAATTTACACAGTCAAGTCAAACGACTGCCTCCGCTTTATTCATATGCCCTTTCCACCATGATTGGTAGTGTGCCCAGCAACATCAATTGAAGCCCCAGAAATGTCGATCAGATTTTTCAAACCCCAAACTGGAGCATGCCATCATGAATGTCAATTCACCAACATGCCAGCAGAAGTGACATCACAGGGCCTTTGACCTTCAATTTCACTCACACGGTTACACACATTCACACACTCTCACGTAAAACACACCCGCAAGCACGCACACTACATACATTTAAAAGGATTTATTTGGAACGTCATATTGCAGCTAAATGTACTCCCTTTTTTAATACACTAAGAGTGAATAAGAGAAATTATTCACTATTAGTGTAATAAAAATATTGAGATAAAACAAAAAAAAAAGAGCGGAGCCCAAGCTCGCATCCATAAGGATGAGCTGCCACGGTGTTCCTGGCACTCATTTTCCAAAATCTGAGGCCAAGAGTCGCATAGGTAGTGCCAGGGGTCGCAAGGGGCAAGCCAGGGATCACAGCTGCGACCCATGGCGACCCCTAAATGACAGCCATGCATACCACAGAGAGAGGAAGGAGTTAAATTTAGCTGTGGCCATTGAGCACAGAATGACTTAAACAGCAACATTGACCATTTACAAATGTTGCTAATCTTCTATAAGGGTACTGTGCAGCATCCTGGAAACTGGTCTGGACACAACAAGCCAAATTACCTGTTGCAGTAAAAGCATCAGAGTGCGGAGGGGTCAGTGAAGCAGCTGCATTCTTAAGAGGTACCTTCCTGGCCTGTGGGTAGAGGTGGGAGAGCTAAAGAGAGAACGAGGGAGGGTGACAAAGAGTGATTTCCTATTATTAAAATGCTTTCCTGGCCTTCATCAAAACCATTTCCAGGAAGTTGTTAGGAACTTGGGACACTTCTCTAAAAACGCGGCTGTCTCCTACAGGTCCCAGATGTGTGGAGTTCCCACCCCTCGTAGCAGGTGGCGCTATGACACACAAGTGAGCTCAAGGGGTTTTATGTAATGTGAAAGACACCCAAGGTCAGATTGGGGCTGAAAAAAATCCGGGGGGACCAAAATAAATGTGCCCCCCCCACCCTGCAGTGGTGAAATTAGTTAGCTAAAAAAAGGGGTTCACGTTTGCAAATTAGCAGTTTTGAACTTGCAAAGACGGTCTGTGTAAGTATTTTGCACAGTGTTGATTAGTGTATGGATTTGAGCTTGTTGCAGGCAATGTTTGTGTTAATATCAAGGAAAAACAGGTAAAAACCAGCCTAGAAGACCATAAAAACCCCACAAATGGCCACAAAAGTCACAAACACTGACCTATCATGCCAGCCCATCAGTCGCCGCCTGATTGTCCTATAGGCCAGTCCAACACAGAGGAAACCTGTTCTTCAGGGTCACAATAGAATTTTCTCCTTTAGAAGTCATCAAAATTAGTACTGTTAAGTCACTGCATCACCAGGGATGTAGCTTCAGGGGGGGTGTTTGGGGTGTGAGCCCCGAGTTGGTTCTGCTAAGTCGGTTTTTCATTGTGGGCCAGGAATAAAAGACAAAATAAGGACCTCTGTGAGAGAGAGATGAGCGAGATCGATCCAGTGGCTCAGTTTCAAAATGTGAAACCAGATATCCTGGTATCAATACTGGCTTCCCTGCTTGTGCAAATTGTGTTATCCTAAGCAAACATTTTATTCCAGAGCCTCCTTTTTTGTTATTATCATATATGAGAGTACTTTTAAATACTTGCGTTCAGGATGTGCACTGTACAAAAACCTCTTTATGATTACATATATTATGTTGTTGCTCCATCTATAATAAGAATCTAGGCCAAATTAGGGCTTACCTGACTACTTTACTAGTTTACACAAAGGGCCAGGGGGCTATTCACAGTTACAATAGGACTGGGAGAGGCTACTGAGCTACAGCAGTGTGGACTGGAATCATTTGTTGCTACTGTCCTGGGGGCGGTGCTACTCAAGACCTGCAAATTAGTCGAAGTACAACCCTTCCAGCACTTGAATGTCAGTGGTAGCGACTGTAAGCAGTCACAGGATTCTCAGGGAGGTTTGTATGGGGTTACTTAGGTTCAGCAATCAACACCACCCCAGCAGTACAATACGTTAAATGCCCAGCCCAGAGATTCTCCTTCTAAAAGACATGTGCTTTATAACATGGGAAGCAAAGTCCTATACACTAGAATAATTTTGGAATGTATGGATGCAAATTTTATGCACTTCAAGGCACTCAACCCAACCCCTCCTCACTTTACTCCGTCTCAGGATCCTGGTATTTCTGTGGTAGTCTCTAATTTGGAGTTCCAACACTCACCTTCCACCTCTCTTAGAACACATTCAGTCCCTCAACAATTCTTGCTCTTGGGCTGTGTTGAATCTTTTCCATGTCTGCCGCATTCTCTGGCAGTGGGCAGGCCTGGACGATAGCATGCAGCACTCCTACTTTCAGTAAAACTCTAGCAGGTGCTTCTGTCTGCAGCCCTTTTCCAGGCTCTGGCAGTCAGTTGGCACATTGGCCGTGGGGGGGGGGGGGGGGCAGTCACATCATTCTGTTGAGACTTGGTCAGTTATCCTGAGGCCTCCCTGAGTGGAGGCAGTTGGCAGTTCTCTTCCCAGAGCAAGGCTCTGGCATGGACAGCACACTTCCAGGTGTTGTCCTATGACACTGAGGCAGGTGCTCGATTGGGAATGGAGAACTTCTGCATTTCAGCTGACGGGCACTATCTTTGGCACAAAGTGCAATGGGAAGATGGCCTCTTGGCTTCAGAGCAGGGCAGTACTCTGTTCTTTACTCACTAGGGTCAACCTAGGCAGGCACCTCATGGACAGCCTTTAAAGCTTCAGGGCAGTTGGGACATCACAGGGTAAATAGGGTAATAAATAGTGCCAGGGTCACGCCATCAAGGGGGTCGCAGCCACATAGCATGTGCCAAACACAGGTGTCGGTCTTGGGTTTCAGTCAGGCCACACCACTCTTTGCCCTAGTGCCTTGTCAACAGTGACAAGGGTGACCCAAGGAGACCACACTGCACACTTTGAAAATGGTGTGGCTCCTTCGACAAAGCTGCACATTTTGATCAGCTCCCTGACTGGGTTGGCTATTCAGATAGCCTCTCTCTGCTGGGTGTCGACCTCCACTAGGGTCAATTGCTTCAGCCCCTTCCAACGGTCAGCTCTTCCTGATGAACTGATGCACTCCTTCCCTCTCATTCGAGCAAGACTCCTTAGTTTCCAGGATAAGTCAGCAATTCTGCCTTCAGATCGAAAACATGTGAGGGTGCCTCACCTCTGGGGAGTTGGTTGTTAGGCACCAGTCCTTGGTTGCACAGTGGTCCTTCGATTACTTTGGGAAGTACCCTCTCCTCAGTTGAAGAAAACTTGTAACTGGACCAAGTAGGTCTCGCTTTTATACAGAGATGGCACATCTCATATGTACATTCCCAGTTTACCTTTTCAAAAAGGAATTGGATTGAGGCCCTCTTCAGGTTCCCTTAGGCTTTCTTCCAGACTCAGCCTTTGTCTTGAGTAATGTCCTCACAGCCGGGTTCTCTCAAGGCCAGCGGTTCCCAACCTGTGGTCCACGGACCCCCCAGGGGTCAGTGACACATTCCCTGGGGGTCCATAGGCCCTGGCCGGCAGGAAGCCACTTCTTCAGCTGAGGCCTCTCGCTGCATCTTTTTTTTTTTTTATTACTTCATTTATCCAGCAGTTTGAAAAGCACAGCAAAGTTCCATGTACACCCAGCAGCTTTTAGGAACAAATAAAAGCGTCAAGGTAACTCTGATGATTATTGTACCTGCTGGAGAGAGATGGGAGTTTGGTCCAGTGGCAGTTTTGACTCATCTGAGTTAGCACATGAAGAGCATAACCTCGGAAAATGCAGAGCATTGGGGGGGGGGGGGGGGGGGGCAGGGGGGTGGGGTTGAAAGATGAGGTGACAATAGGTGAGGAACCACCAGGAGGAAGAAAGAGGATATGGAGATTGCCAGAGATCTAAGAATCAGTGAGAAGAAGGGAAGGTGGGCAATGAGTGGCACTAAGAATAGAGACTTTACACCGACAAAGAGAGAATATATGACATACCAAGTGGGGAATAAGAAAGGAGCCTTAGTAAGTGAAGAATACATTTAATTCCTCGAGAAGAAGATTAGCCATTTCTTTGCATCATGTAGAAGATTAGAATTGCAACCAATGGCAACGGAGAAAAAATATGCATAATGTATGTGAACAGGAAAGAAATTGAGCAATGAGTCAGGAATGTGTTGTAAATAAACGAGACTTAAGCTTCTACTTTGAGAAAAAATGATATGTTTGGAGACTTCAAGAATAGAAGTTATCCATTAGTAGTACATCAAGGGCCATATGTACAAACACATTTTCCCATTGACACAGAATGGGAAAAACCCTTTGCTACATCTGGCCCCAAATGTCTTCCAAACTGTTGGCCTTTGCCGCTGGGGCAGCACCAATCTTAGCTTCCCAAGGTGTAAGATTGTTTTAAGGAATGTAGGGGTTGGGGGAGCAAGGTACTCTGCTTTTTCTTGCAGGTGGTACAAAGATACCTCAGCATGGAGATCACTGAAAGACTAACACACCAGGAAGAGCAGACATATTTGTTGTGGAGGAGGGCAACTAAAGCAGCCTAGCAATTTACCAAGTCATGCTTCTGGACTGACGCCATCCTGTGCAGAGCAGGATGGGTGTAGAGTTGAAAAAAGAAAAATGGTCTTATCCGATGATATCTAAATGGTTACAAAATGTGGCATGGCTGCAGGAGAGGTAGTCCAAGGTTGAGGTGCACATAAACATGTTACAACCGGCAGAAAAAGGTGGTCGTCTGGACATTGACGTTACTGGACTGCATCTACAGGGTTGCGTCCATTTCTGGAGATCATGTTATAAACTGGGTGCCATGTCTATATTATTGTGTCTTGCTCTGGAGGCCAGCTTTGGAGGAATGTGCCCATTTCTGAAGGTATAGTCTGGAGAACTGCGTCCAGATCTGTGTTAGTCCATTTCTGAAGGGCAGGCCTGTAGTGTTGTGTCCAGTTCTGAAAACTAGCTCGCAAGGAAAGAGCCCAGATCGGAAGTATTGTGTCAAATTCCGTGGCTATATCTGCGGTATTGTTGCCTACCCTTGATGCCACACGTCCAGGATAGCAAATACACGTTAAACACCGGCTGCACACACTGGTACTAACGTCGAAAATGGCTTTAAGCACAAATCCATTCAGGAGAGTTTTGTGAATCTTAATGCACATTCACTGCTTGAAAGAGGGCGATTTAAAAAAGCTAAAAAAAAATAAAAAAAATCTTTATACCAAACTTAAATGGTTTTTATTTTATGAATATTGGAAAGAAAACAAACTGACCCAGCCCACCTGTTGTGAGCCGACTCAATCCTCTGGCTGGATTTAACAGGTCCAGTTGTGGCCAGGCATTGGAGTGGGGACTTGCTCTTCTGTGTGGGTTGGAAACGCTACAGTTACCACCGGCCGCTTCATCCCCAAGTGCCTGTAGTTTCCTGCATGAATCAAGTTCCACAGGGGCCCAGATTTTCAACATAGATTTTCGTGCCCCAGGTAAATGTATTCTATTTGGATATCCTGGAAACGTAGCATGGCTCAGGCACGCTTGTTGGTGGACAACCTTGTGCTACACTCAATAAGGCTGTCCACTTTAGGGTTGGGTGAGTATTCCTAAGCACCGAGAACAGGCCATGTCCTTCAGGCTTTGTTATTAAGCCTCCAATTGACCAGCAGATACTGTAGTCCAGTTCCTTTTCAGGACAATATACGCCACAAAGGCCCTCTGGAAATTGACACTTAGAGCACCGGAAGCCAATCCGTTATCATGTGATTGGGACCGACTGCCGGAAGCTTGAAGGCTAGCAGTTGCAGCCACGTTCTGCACTACCTGGGCTTGTGACAGAAGTTCTTAACATACTTGCAGTGCAATGTGGTACCAGCGTGGATGACTGAATTGAGAAATAACCAAAAAGAGCAGAATGGAGACAACCCTTGAGGACACCCACACTGAGTATGAGCTGAACTTCTCTACTGCACTTTTCTTCAAGTGTTCCCAGCTGTTTCCTTAAACATGCTCAGTTTCACCACCACGGCCTCCGCCCTTTGCAGAAAGACCATGATATTAGCCAGAAAGATTTAAGCTTTCAACATTCCTGAACAAGTTACAATTTGCAGTTTTCAGAACCCAAAAAGTCAAAACTTGTATTCGTTCCCCAAGCTAAAGCAGCGTGTGAATCACTCTGCTTCTCAAATAGCCCAGGGATGAAATCCGACCATCCAAGTGAGAAAATATATATATAATTAGACATAGTAATCCACACGGGAAAAGATGAGGTAAAATTGAGGGGGCAGGATGTCAGTCATTGGGCTGAGCAAGACAAGAGTGGGTGTTCTAGGGCAGCCTCATGAAGGCTGGGATCACACCTCACTTTTGGTGAAGTAAAGCTCTTTACGTCTGTCCTCAATGAAGAGAAAGGGGATAAGAACAAGTATTACACAGACAGTAAGCATTCATGGATGACTAATGACCACAATTAGCTTCATTAAAAGGAGCCCAAACACAACAGGTGTTTCTGCCAGAACTCGTAAGCGGAACACTGGCACAAAGATGCCATCCTTTAATGATCATACTATGAAGCATGGCAGTAAAATAACAACCACATTACTTAATCTAGAGTTTAAGATGTAACAGCTGGAATGACTACCTATAATCAAAAATTGCGAAACATACGGCCATAAACTCATGGAGGTTAGGTCACTGGCAAAGCTGCCATTCCTCAGGGAGAATGACGTTGATCTGGTGGCTGCTCAGTACCTCGCCAATAAAATCAAGTTAATAGCCATCGGCATTGGAGGGCTACACTTCCTTTACATCTTGCTCATAAGAAATGTTAAGACATCAGTCGATCACTCCCTTTACAACATCCTGAGACAGCTCGGATGTAGTCTTCAATATTCTGGAGTGCTGGATCTAGTGACGCAGCAGATGTGCTGTGGGTCTTAATGCAGGCAGAGAGCTGGGCCCCCATGTACTGGTTCAGTAGTGAAAATAAGCAATATTTGAGTTGGAGAGGTTTCTTCATAGCCCTGGGCCTCAGTGACTCTGCACCAGTTTGAATCTTGATAGCTTCACCCCTAGTGGCTCTCCAAGGTCCTATATGAAAGTAGATGACAAGGTCTCCTCTCTCCAATGGTCATTAAACAATCACTGGCTGGATATGGATACCTTACTCCCATTGGAGCACCAAGTAGTTCTCTCCACCACCACTTTCTGACTTCTCCACCGAGGAGCTTAAAACCCATTGTTCAACGGTTCTCCCACTATGGAAACCTTGTTTAATGACAACCAAAGATTCTCCCACCAAGGACCTGAACAAGCGGTTTAATGATGTTCAAGAATTCTCCCCCTACGAAGCTCCACACCAAATTTAACAAAGTTCAAAGTTTCTTCCACCAGGCAACTCAACTCCCAGTTTATTGACACTGAAGTATTTTTCCACCCAAGTGAGTGACATACACGGATTGTCTCAATTAGGATCTCGAAATCTGGTTTAATGAATTTCATAAACACAGCCTCTCTACGGACGGAAAGCCAGAAAAAGCTTTAACAAGACATCTGCACACAGAGAGTTAACGTCATCGGCCTCCTTATGATTCAGCCTCCAAAAGTCTTTCCAAAGCGTTAGTCCTGAATGATCATTTATTTCAACACAGATTATAAGAAACCAGAAAGACCGAGGATGCAGTTACAACTTGGCAAAGCTTAGGCAACACAGAAGAGACTCTTGAAAAAGCTTCCAGCAGTCTGAACCACTGGTAGATAGTTTGGGCATCTTCCAGCCCATTGTTTTGCAGCCGTTCTCTGTCGTTACAGACAAGGATAACGCATAAGCAATCTTTGTCCCCCCTCAACGGTCACTGAACTTTCTACAGTAGCAATATGGACATCACATATGATAGGAGGAAATGTTTCAATCAATCATAACACTAAAGTCACTCTAAAAGAAATCACACCATATCGTTTTTTTAACTCATTATGTCACTAGAAGCTAAGAAAATCCATATGCAAATCCACAACGATCCTATGCAAACCGAGAGAGCTCTGACAGACTGCTGGGGGCATCTAAGGAACCCCAGATGCCCGCACTGTTGCGGGCCCTCTTAAATTGTGACTTCAGGACTCTGCCATAGGAACTGCAACAAGAAGAGAATTCAAACTACGGCCTTCTGTCAAAAGGACAGGTAAAATGGAAAATAACCAACACCATCAAAAGTGAAGTATTAATTAAAATTGCATACAGCCTATTTGCAACAACTCAATAAAATATCTGTTTCTGACGAGAGAAACCCCTGTTAGGATACTGATCCAAGATATAAACATAAAGGAGGGCATGTTAACCTAAATATTCTAAAAATGTTTGAATATTACCAAATATCCAGCCAGTATTACAACTATTATGAATACTAGGATACCACATACTTATCACAAAATGTTATTGTTTTTTTCTTTAATTTAATTTCCTTGCAAAGGAGAGCTAGGGCAGAATTCTTAATGTGCTTGATACATTGGCATAGTAAAGGTGCCATTGGTTAGTAAAATCCAGCTGTAATTTGCGTGTAGTGGGCTACTAGCTTCGCGGAGTATCTGTGCAACTGAACCTGTTGCACTACGTGTAGCTCTGCCACTGGCTGGATATTTGGTAATATTCAAACATTTTTAGAATATTTAGGTTAACATGCCCTCCTTTATGTTTATAATTCTTCTTTCCCGAAAAAAACATTTCACAAACCTAGATTATTTGTGAATGACCGCTCCTAGGGAGACTTCTCCGAAGTGTAGACTCGTAGTTGAGGATTTGCCTGTGTACACAAGGGTGGGAAAGTCAGCAGCGACATTTCTAAGTAAGCAGTGGGAGTTTATCGTCATACACTGTGGTCTGTTCCGCACATTGCACTCCCACACCGCCACAGCAGGCTGGATTAGCAAACAGGCGCCAAAGCAAGGCGATCCTAGGACGGAAGCAAGCTCGACTGGTTAGCATTCGGTTTTCAATCAGAAGAAGAAATAGGTTAACGTATCGATGTAAACTTAAGAATTTGTAACACAGGAAAATTCTGACCTTTTTTTGGCGTAGTAGGCATTTTTGGTAACAACGATTTTAAATTGTATTTAAAGTGAGAGAAATGCCTTACGAAATGCTTCATGGAAATGGAACTTGTCGAATGTTTAAAAAAAATTTTTAAAAAAATTAAAAAAGCGACTGAACATATGGGCCCAATTCATAATTTTTGTTCATGAGTAAGTGTGACTTGTAGTGACATTAGGCCTGAACTTCAGAAGTAAGCCAAGAGTACTCCAGCAAGAGTAAGTCACAGCAACATCTTTGTGAATCATTTTCACAGAGTCCATTAGCAATGGAGGCAACAAACATGACACAGACCCTTTACAAAAACAGCTACACTAATCCCTGCTATCCCCACTTGTTTTTTTGGCCAAGGGTTGTTCTGACCCATCACATTTTTTCTTTTTTTTGTAAGCACTGGTAAAGAGAAACTGGACTCATTTGCAGCTCTGTCACTCACCAAGAACACAGGCAGTGAAAAATCTCATCACATCTGCTTTGGCTCTTCAAGAATATGATAGGAAATTACATCACATAAGCTTTGAACCAATAAATGCATACTGTTGATTGCTGTTACAACAATCGTGATAGCATGAGGTTATGAACAGTGCAGTAAAAACAATGTTAAATGAGAGTAGAAGTACAAAGTATTCCAGCAGTGGAGACAATAAACAATACAGACATCAATTTTCAATAACTCTCTCTTTGAAAGGCATCTCCCGTCTTCAGCAGTTTTCTTGATAAAGAGTTTGTCCACATGTCTTCTTCTCGGGGCATTTAAACTACTGGACTTGTGGGTAATGGGGACATTTCATCAAAATCACAAAAGGTAGCGAAAGTGATGTCACAGAAAATGACATCAAAACCTTTGACTCATGAGAACAACTACTTTTAAAGACTTGAAAACTTTTTTTTTTTTCTTGTAAACAAGAAATACAGTTTGCAGTATATTGCCAAACAGAGACTTGTAACTGTTCCAGAAAACCATCAAAAGGTAAGGCCAATCTAACTGGATAAAATACCAAGTGGTTAAACTAGTTAAATCACAGGGAATTCAAGCAGCCATCTAGAGATATAAATATCGAGCCCTACAATTGTAGCTACCCCTGAAAGATACCATTCCTATTAGGCGTCAAGTTCTTCTAGGCAAGACATCCAGTCTGAGGCCGCAAGACCTGCCCTCTTGGCTGCCATAAGAGGAGAGTTCTTGGTAGGTGAGTGTGGCCTCAATCTGATTTCCCGCTTTAGTACCTCATACAAGAAATCTCTAACAGAAAAGAATGAGCCTGGTCTCTCCTGTGACTGGTGCGAGTACCATCTCCTAGTGAACACGCTTGTGTGTTCAGGTGGTGGTGTACTGTCAGTATGGGAAAGAAATTGGTTGATTATTTTGCAATAAAGGAGGTTGGTTTTCAAGTCGACACTGAAGTGAACGATATTAGATAAATCAACATACGTAGCTGAACAACCCCAATCGAGAAAACTCTTTATCTGCTGTATTTTCTTTAAAAAGCAAGATTATCTTGCAATTTCTAAAGACTGTCCAAGTCTTTTCAGAACAAGGGCAATTCTCTTGAAAAGATCACCCAAATAAAACCTTATTCAATCTCTAAAATTGGACTCAGGAGTGTATTCTGTGTTGCCATGGGAAATAGTTCAAACAACGCCTCCTGCGGGCTGGGTCTATGACACTAGAATCAAGGCGGATGTAAGGAAATGCCTCCTTGGCATGGTTGCCCCCTGACTTTTTGCCTTTGCTGATGCTATGTTTACAATTGAAAGTGTGCTGAGGCCTGCTAACCAGGCCCCAGCACCAGTGTTCTTTCCCTAACCTGTACTTTTGTATCCACAATTGGCAGACCCTGGCATCCAGATAAGTCCCTTGTAACTGGTACTTCTAGTACCAAGGGCCCTGATGCCAAGGAAGGTCTCTAAGGGATGCAGCATGTCTTATGCCACCCTGGAGACCTCTCACTCAGCACAGACACACTGCTTGCCAGCTTGTGTGTGCTAGTGAGGACAAAACGAGTAAGTCGACATGGCACTCCCCTCAGGGTGCCATGCCAGCCTCTCACTGCCTATGCAGTATAGGTAAGACACCCCTCTAGCAGGCCTTACAGCCCTAAGGCAGGGTGCACTATACCATAGGTGAGGGTACCAGTGCATGAGCATGGTACCCCTACAGTGTCTAAACAAAACCTTAGACATTGTAAGTGCAGGGTAGCCATAAGAGTATATGGTCTGGGAGTCTGTCAAACACGAACTCCACAGCACCATAATGGCTACACTGAAAACTGGGAAGTTTGGTATCAAACTTCTCAGCACAATAAATGCACACTGATGCCAGTGTACATTTTATTGTAAAATACACCACAGAGGGCACCTTAGAGGTGCCCCCTGAAACTTAACCGACTATCTGTGTAGGCTGACTAGTTTTAGCAGCCTGCCACAAACCGAGACATGTTGCTGGCCCCATGGGGAGAGTGCCTTTGTCACTCTGAGGCCAGTAACAAAGCCTGCACTGGGTGGAGATGCTAACACCTCTCCCAGGCAGGAATTGTCACACCTGGCGGTGAGCCTCAAAGGCTCACCTCCTTTGTGCCAACCCAGCAGGACACTCCAGCTAGTGGAGTTGCCCGCCCCCTCCGGCCAGGCCCCACTTTTGGCGGCAAGGCCGGAGAAAATAATGAGAATAACAAGGAGGAGTCACTGGCCAGTCAGGACAGCCCCTAAGGTGTCCTGAGCTGAGGTGACTCTAACTTTTAGAAATCCTCCATCTTGCAGATGGAGGATTCCCCCAATAGGGTTAGGATTGTGACCCCCTCCCCTTGGGAGGAGGCACAAAGAGGGTGTACCCACCCTCAGGGCTAGTAGCCATTGGCTACTAACCCCCCAGACCTAAACACGCCCTTAAATTTAGTATTTAAGGGCTACCCTGAACCCTAGAAAATTAGATTCCTGCAACTACAAGAAGAAGGACTGCCTAGCTGAAAAACCCCTGCAGAGGAAGACCAGAAGACGACAACTGCCTTGGCTCCAGAAACTCACCGGCCTGTCTCCTGCCTTCCAAAGATCCTGCTCCAGCGACGCCTTCCAAAGGGACCAGCGACCTCGACATCCTCTGAGGACTGCCCCTGCTTCGAAAAGACAAGAAACTCCCGAGGACAGCGGACCTGCTCCAAGAAAAGCTGCAACTTTGTTTCCAGCAGCTTTAAAGAACCCTGCAAGCTCCCCGCAAGAAGCGTGAGACTTGCAACACTGCACCCGGCGACCCCGACTCGGCTGGTGGAGATCCGACGCCTCAGGAGGGACCCCAGGACTACTCTGATACTGTGAGTACCAAAACCTGTCCCCCCTGAGCCCCCACAGCGCCGCCTGCAGAGGGAATCCCGAGGCTTCCCCTGACCGCGACTCCTTGAATCCAAAGTCCCGACACCTGGGAGAGACCCTGCACCCGCAGCCCCCAGGACCTGAAGGACCGGACTTTCACTGGAGGAGTGACCCCCAGGAGTCCCTCTCCCTTGCCCAAGTGGAGGTTTCCCCGAGGAACCCCCCCCTTGCCTGCCTGCAGCGCTGAAGAGATCCCTAGATCTCCCATTGACTTCCATTACAAACCCGACGCTTGTTTCTACCCTGCACCCGGCCGCCCCCGCGCCGCTGAGGGTGAAATTTCTGTGTGGACTTGTGTCCCCCCCGGTGCCCTACAAAACCCCCCTGGTCTGCCCTCCGAAGACGCGGGTACTTACCTGCAAGCAGACCGGAACCGGGGCACCCCCTTCTCTCCATTCTAGCCTATGTGTTTTGGGCACCACTTTGAACTCTGCACCTGACCGGCCCTGAGCTGCTGGTGTGGTGACTTTGGGGTTGCTCTGAACCCCCAACGGTGGGCTACCTTGGACCAAGAACTGAACCCTGTAAGTGTCTTACTTACCTGGTAAAACTAATCAAAACTTACCTCCCCTAGGAACTGTGAAAATTGCACTAAGTGTCCACTTTTAAAACAGCTATTTGTCAATAACTTGAAAAGTATACATGCAATTTTGATGATTTGAAGTTCCTAAAGTACTTACCTGCAATACCTTTCGAATGAGCTATTACATGTAGAATTTGAACCTGTGGTTCTTAAAATAAACTAAGAAAAGATATTTTTCTATATAAAAACCTATTGGCTGGATTTGTCTCTGAGTGTGTGTACCTCATTTATTGTCTATGTGTATGTACAACAAATGCTTAACACTACTCCTTGGATAAGCCTACTGCTCGACCACACTACCACAAAATAGAGCATTAGTATTATCTATTTTTACCACTATTTTACCTCTAAGGGGAACCCTTGGACTCTGTGCATGCTATTCCTTACTTTGAAATAGCACATACAGAGCCAACTTCCTACATTGGTGGATCAGCGGTGGGGTACAAGACTTTGCATTTGCTGGACTACTCAGCCAATACCTGATCACACGACAAATTCCAAAATTGTCATTAGAAATTGATTTTTGCAATTTGAAAAGTTTTCTAAATTCTTAAAAGACCTGCTAGGGCCTTGTGTTAGATCCTGTTTAGCATTTCTTTTAGAGTTTAAAAGTTTGTTAAAAGTTTGAATTAGATTCTAGAACCAGTTTTAGTTTCTTAAAAAGTATTCCAACTTTTAGAAGCATAATGTCTAGCACAGATGTGAATGTGGTGGAACTCGACACCACACCTTACCTCCATCTACAGATGAGAGAGCTAAGGTCACTCTGTAAACTAAAGAAAATAGCAATGGGCCCCAAACCTACCAAAGTACAGCTCCAGGAGCTTTTGGCAGAGTTTGAAAAGGCCAACCCCTCTGAGGATGGCAACTCAGAGGATGAAGATAGTGACTTGGAGGGAAATTCCCCCCCTCCAGTCCTACTTAGGGAGAGCAGGGCTTCTCAAGCCCTGACTCCACAAATAATAGTCAGAGATGCTGGTTCCCTCACAGGAGGGACCAACAACTCTGAAATCACTGAGGATAACTCCAGTGAAGAGGACATCCAGTTAGCCAGGATGGCCAAAAGATTGGCTTTGGAAAGACAGATCCTAGCCATAGAGAGGGAAAGACAAGAGATGGGCCTAGGACCCATCAATGGTGGCAGCAATATAAATAGGGTCAGAGATTCTCCTGACATGTTGAAAATCCCCAAAGGGATTGTAACTAAATATGAAGATGGTGATGACATCACCAAATGGTTCACAGCTTTTGAGAGGGCTTGTGTAACCAGAAAAGTGAACAAATCTCACTGGGGTGCTCTCCTTTGGGAAATGTTCACAGGAAAGTGTAGGGATAGACTCCTCACACTCTCTGGACAAGATGCAGAATCTTATGACCTCATGAAGGGTACCCTGATTGAGGGCTTTGGATTCTCCACTGAGGAGTACAGGATTAGGTTCAGGGGGGCTCAAAAATCCTCGAGCCAGACCTGGGTTGACTTTGTTGACTACTCAGTGAAAACACTAGATGGTTGGATTCAAGGCAGTGGTGTAAGTAATTATGATGGGCTGTACAATTTATTTGTGAAAGAACACCTGTTAAGTAATTGTTTCAATGATAAACTGCATCAGCATCTGGTAGACCTAGGACCAATTTCTCCCCAAGAATTGGGAAAGAAGGCGGACCATTGGGTCAAGACAAGGGTGTCCAAGACTTCAACAGGGGGTGACCAAAAGAAAGGGGTCACAAAGACTCCCCAGCAGAAGGGTGATGAGACAACCAAAACTAAAAATAGTAAAGAGTCTTCTACAGGCCCCCAAAAACCTGCACAGGAGGGTGGGCCCAGAGCCTCTTCACAAAACAATGGGTACAAGGGTAAAAACTTTGATCCCAAAAAGGCCTGGTGTCATAGCTGTAAACAGCATGGACACCAAACTGGAGACAAGGCCTGTCCCAAGAAAGGTTCCACTCCAAACTCCCATCCAGGTAACACTGGTATGGCTAGTCTCCAAGTGGGATCAACAGTGTGCCCAGAGCAAATCAGGGTCCACACTGAAGCTACTCTAGTTTCTGAGGGTGGGGTGGATTTAGCCACACTAGCTGTCTGGCCGCCTAACATGCAAAAATACAGACAGCAACTCTTAATTAATGGGACTAGAATAGAGGGCCTGAGGGATACAGGTGCCAGTGTCACCATGGTGACAGAGAAACTGGTTTCCCCTGGCCAATACCTGACTGGAAAAACTTACACAGTCACCAACGCTGACAATCAGAGAAAAGTACATCCCATGGCAATGGTTACTTTAGAATGGGGAGGGGTCAATGGCCTGAAACAGGTGGTGGTCTCCTCAAATATCCCAGTGGACTGTCTGCTTGGAAATGACCTGGAGTGCTCAGCATGGGCTGAGGTAGAGCTAAAAACCCATGCAGCAATGCTGGGTATCCCTGAACTGGTGTGTGTGAAAACAAGAGCACAATGCAAGGCACAGGGTGAAAAAGTAGAGCTGGAGTCTGGAAAAATGGCCCAGCCTACCAAGAGAACAGGAAAGTCAGTTGGGAAACCAACTGCAACACAGCCAAAGAAAGGGAACCTCTCTTCTCAGGAAGAAGTTCTGCCCTCTGAGGGAACTGAGCCTTTGGAGCTTGAACCTTATCAGGTTGAGCTCTTAGGCCCAGGGGGACCCTCAAGGGAAGAGCTGTGTAAGGGACAAGAAACCTGTCCCTCTCTTGAAGGCCTTAGGCAGCAAGCTGCTGAAGAGTCCAAAGGCAAGAAAAATGGAACACATAGGGTCTATTGGGAAGATGGGCTCCTGTACACTGAGGCCAGAGACCCCAAACCTGGTGCCACTAGGAGAGTGGTAGTGCCTCAGCTGTTCAGAGGGTTCATCCTAACATTGGCCCATGACATTCCCCTTGCTGGACATTTGGGACAAACCAAGACGTGGGAGAGGTTAGTCAACCACTTCTACTGGCCCAATATGTCCAACATGGTTAAGGAGTTTTGCCTCTCCTGCCCCACCTGTCAAGCCAGTGGTAAGACAGGTGGGCATCCAAAGGCCCCCCTCATTCCACTTCCAGTGGTGGGGGTGCCCTTTGAAAGAGTGGGTGTGGACATAGTTGGTCCACTGGAACCTCCCACAGCCTCAGGAAATATGTATATCCTGGTAGTAGTGGATCATGCTACCAGGTATCCTGAGGCTATTCCCCTTAGGTCGACTACTGCCCCTGCAGTAGCCAAGGCCCTCATTGGTATCTTTACCAGAGTGGGTTTCCCTAAGGAGGTGGTGTCTGACAGAGGTACCAACTTCATGTCAGCATACCTAAAGCACATGTGGAATGAGTGTGGAGTGACTTATAAATTCACTACACCTTACCATCCACAAACTAATGGCTTAGTTGAGAGATTCAACAAGACATTAAAGGGCATGATCATGGGGCTCCCAGAAAAACTCAAAAGGAGATGGGATGTCCTCCTGCCATGTCTGCTTTTCGCTTACAGGGAGGTACCACAGAAGGGAGTAGGGTTCTCACCCTTTGAACTTCTGTTTGGTCATCCTGTAAGGGGACCACTTGCCCTTGTTAAAGAAGGCTGGGAGAGACCTCTCCATGAGCCTAAACAGGACATAGTGGACTATGTACTTGGCCTTCGCTCTAGAATGGCAGAGTACATGGAAAAGGCAACCAAAAACCTTGAGGCCAGCCAACAACTCCAGAAGTTTTGGTATGACCAAAAGGCTGCACTGGTTGAGTTCCAACCAGGGCAGAAAGTCTGGGTTCTGGAGCCTGTGGCTCCCAGGGCACTCCAGGACAAATGGAGTGGCCCTTACCCAGTGCTAGAGAGGAAGAGTCAGGTCACCTACCTGGTGGACCTGGGCACAAGCAGGAGCCCCAAGAGGGTGATCCATGTGAACCGCCTTAAGCTCTTCCATGACAGGGCTGATGTGAATCTGTTAATGGTAACAGATGAGGATCAGGAGGCAGAGAGTGAACCTCTCCCTGATCTTCTGTCATCAGACCCAAAAGATGGCACAGTAGAAGGAGTGATCTACTCAGACACCCTCTCTGGCCAACAGCAGGCTGATTGTAGGAGAGTCCTACAACAGTTTCCTGAGCTTTTCTCCCTAACCCCTGGTCAGACCCACCTGTGTACCCATGATGTGGACACAGGAGACAGCATGCCTGTCAAGAACAAAATCTTCAGACAGTCTGACCATGTTAAGGAAAGCATCAAGGTGGAAGTCCACAAGATGCTGGAATTGGGAGTGATTGAGCGCTCTGACAGCCCCTGGGCTAGCCCAGTGGTCTTAGTCCCCAAACCTCACACCAAAGATGGAAAGAAAGAGATGAGGTTTTGTGTGGACTACAGAGGGCTCAATTCTGTCACCAAGACAGATGCCCATCCAATTCCAAGAGCTGATGAGCTCATTGATAAATTAGGTGCTGCCAAATTTCTAAGTACCTTTGACTTGACAGCAGGGTACTGGCAAATAAAAATGGCACCTGGAGCAAAAGAAAAGACAGCATTCTCCACACCTGATGGGCATTATCAGTTTACTGTTATGCCCTTTGGTTTAAAGAATGCCCCTGCCACCTTCCAAAGGTTGGTGAATCAAGTCCTTGCTGGCTTGGAGTCCTTTAGCACAGCTTATCTTGATGATATTGCTGTCTTTAGCTCCACCTGGCAGGATCACCTGGTCCACCTGAGGAAGGTTTTGAAGGCTCTGCAATCTGCAGGCCTCTCTATCAAGGCATCCAAATGCCAGATAGGGCAGGGAACTGTGGTTTACTTGGGACACCTTGTAGGTGGAGGCCAAGTTCAGCCACTCCAACCCAAGATCCAGACTATTCTGGACTGGGTAGCTCCAAAAACCCAGACTCAAGTCAGGGCATTCCTTGGCTTGACTGGGTATTACAGGAGGTTTGTGAAGGGATATGGATCCATTGTGACAGCCCTCACTGAACTCACCTCCAAGAAAATGCCCAAGAAAGTAAACTGGACTGTGGACTGCCAACAGGCCTTTGACACCCTGAAACAGGCAATGTGCTCAGCACCAGTTCTCAAAGCTCCAGATTATTCTAAGCAGTTCATTGTGCAGACTGATGCCTCTGAACATGGGATAGGGGCAGTTTTGTCCCAAACAAATGATGATGGCCTTGACCAGCCTGTTGCTTTCATTAGCAGGAGGTTACTCCCCAGGGAGCAGCGTTGGAGTGCCATTGAGAGGGAGGCCTTTGCTGTGGTTTGGTCCCTGAAGAAGCTGAGACCATACCTCTTTGGGACTCACTTCCTAGTTCAAACTGACCACAGACCTCTCAAATGGCTGATGCAAATGAAAGGTGAAAATCCTAAACTGTTGAGGTGGTCCATCTCCCTACAGGGAATGGACTTTATAGTGGAACACAGACCTGGGACTGCCCATGCCAATGCAGATGGCCTTTCCAGGTTCTTCCACTTAGAAAATGAAGACTCTCTTGGGAAAGGTTAGTCTCATCCTCTTTCGTTTGGGGGGGGGGTTGTGTAAGGAAATGCCTCCTTGGCATGGTTGCCCCCTGACTTTTTGCCTTTGCTGATGCTATGTTTACAATTGAAAGTGTGCTGAGGCCTGCTAACCAGGCCCCAGCACCAGTGTTCTTTCCCTAACCTGTACTTTTGTATCCACAATTGGCAGACCCTGGCATCCAGATAAGTCCCTTGTAACTGGTACTTCTAGTACCAAGGGCCCTGATGCCAAGGAAGGTCTCTAAGGGATGCAGCATGTCTTATGCCACCCTGGAGACCTCTCACTCAGCACAGACACACTGCTTGCCAGCTTGTGTGTGCTAGTGAGGACAAAACGAGTAAGTCGACATGGCACTCCCCTCAGGGTGCCATGCCAGCCTCTCACTGCCTATGCAGTATAGGTAAGACACCCCTCTAGCAGGCCTTACAGCCCTAAGGCAGGGTGCACTATACCATAGGTGAGGGTACCAGTGCATGAGCATGGTACCCCTACAGTGTCTAAACAAAACCTTAGACATTGTAAGTGCAGGGTAGCCATAAGAGTATATGGTCTGGGAGTCTGTCAAACACGAACTCCACAGCACCATAATGGCTACACTGAAAACTGGGAAGTTTGGTATCAAACTTCTCAGCACAATAAATGCACACTGATGCCAGTGTACATTTTATTGTAAAATACACCACAGAGGGCACCTTAGAGGTGCCCCCTGAAACTTAACCGACTATCTGTGTAGGCTGACTAGTTTTAGCAGCCTGCCACAAACCGAGACATGTTGCTGGCCCCATGGGGAGAGTGCCTTTGTCACTCTGAGGCCAGTAACAAAGCCTGCACTGGGTGGAGATGCTAACACCTCTCCCAGGCAGGAATTGTCACACCTGGCGGTGAGCCTCAAAGGCTCACCTCCTTTGTGCCAACCCAGCAGGACACTCCAGCTAGTGGAGTTGCCCGCCCCCTCCGGCCAGGCCCCACTTTTGGCGGCAAGGCCGGAGAAAATAATGAGAATAACAAGGAGGAGTCACTGGCCAGTCAGGACAGCCCCTAAGGTGTCCTGAGCTGAGGTGACTCTAACTTTTAGAAATCCTCCATCTTGCAGATGGAGGATTCCCCCAATAGGGTTAGGATTGTGACCCCCTCCCCTTGGGAGGAGGCACAAAGAGGGTGTACCCACCCTCAGGGCTAGTAGCCATTGGCTACTAACCCCCCAGACCTAAACACGCCCTTAAATTTAGTATTTAAGGGCTACCCTGAACCCTAGAAAATTAGATTCCTGCAACTACAAGAAGAAGGACTGCCTAGCTGAAAAACCCCTGCAGAGGAAGACCAGAAGACGACAACTGCCTTGGCTCCAGAAACTCACCGGCCTGTCTCCTGCCTTCCAAAGATCCTGCTCCAGCGACGCCTTCCAAAGGGACCAGCGACCTCGACATCCTCTGAGGACTGCCCCTGCTTCGAAAAGACAAGAAACTCCCGAGGACAGCGGACCTGCTCCAAGAAAAGCTGCAACTTTGTTTCCAGCAGCTTTAAAGAACCCTGCAAGCTCCCCGCAAGAAGCGTGAGACTTGCAACACTGCACCCGGCGACCCCGACTCGGCTGGTGGAGATCCGACGCCTCAGGAGGGACCCCAGGACTACTCTGATACTGTGAGTACCAAAACCTGTCCCCCCTGAGCCCCCACAGCGCCGCCTGCAGAGGGAATCCCGAGGCTTCCCCTGACCGCGACTCCTTGAATCCAAAGTCCCGACACCTGGGAGAGACCCTGCACCCGCAGCCCCCAGGACCTGAAGGACCGGACTTTCACTGGAGGAGTGACCCCCAGGAGTCCCTCTCCCTTGCCCAAGTGGAGGTTTCCCCGAGGAACCCCCCCCCTTGCCTGCCTGCAGCGCTGAAGAGATCCCTAGATCTCCCATTGACTTCCATTACAAACCCGACGCTTGTTTCTACCCTGCACCCGGCCGCCCCCGCGCCGCTGAGGGTGAAATTTCTGTGTGGACTTGTGTCCCCCCCGGTGCCCTACAAAACCCCCCTGGTCTGCCCTCCGAAGACGCGGGTACTTACCTGCAAGCAGACCGGAACCGGGGCACCCCCTTCTCTCCATTCTAGCCTATGTGTTTTGGGCACCACTTTGAACTCTGCACCTGACCGGCCCTGAGCTGCTGGTGTGGTGACTTTGGGGTTGCTCTGAACCCCCAACGGTGGGCTACCTTGGACCAAGAACTGAACCCTGTAAGTGTCTTACTTACCTGGTAAAACTAATCAAAACTTACCTCCCCTAGGAACTGTGAAAATTGCACTAAGTGTCCACTTTTAAAACAGCTATTTGTCAATAACTTGAAAAGTATACATGCAATTTTGATGATTTGAAGTTCCTAAAGTACTTACCTGCAATACCTTTCGAATGAGCTATTACATGTAGAATTTGAACCTGTGGTTCTTAAAATAAACTAAGAAAAGATATTTTTCTATATAAAAACCTATTGGCTGGATTTGTCTCTGAGTGTGTGTACCTCATTTATTGTCTATGTGTATGTACAACAAATGCTTAACACTACTCCTTGGATAAGCCTACTGCTCGACCACACTACCACAAAATAGAGCATTAGTATTATCTATTTTTACCACTATTTTACCTCTAAGGGGAACCCTTGGACTCTGTGCATGCTATTCCTTACTTTGAAATAGCACATACAGAGCCAACTTCCTACAGCGGATATCTGCAATGTACCTTTCCAAAAATAGCTTATGTGAGTTCAGTGTGCAATGCAATTCAAAATATCAAATTACTTTAAAAAAGAAAAGTCACTAAATGAATCCAGATTTTTCTGTTAAAGTAGACTTAAGTTTTACTAGCTTATTGAGTACACATCGAATAATGTATTAGAAATTCAAAGTATAACTTTGAAAAATCAAATTACATGCAAAGCTAAAACGAAAATGCGAGTGGTAGAAATAATTAAACAATTTTGGGTGTGAATCTAGTGTACACTTTAATGCGGGCCAATGTAACTATTACTACAGCGCAAAGGAAAAAGAAGATTTTGAAAGCCCCCCCCCAAAAAAACACAACAAAAATGGCAATCCTATTTCTAGCATTTGATGAAGTACAGGGTTGGGGATGTGGGGAGGGGGATGCCTTTCACTCAAAGCTACACATTAAAAAAAATTACACAGGACTATTCTTTTTGGTCTAACTTCCTAGATAACCAAATGGCTCAGTTAAAAATAAAGGCAGATGACACATTTGGTGAACTCCTGAGGAAAGCCTAATTTCCTGCATCAATGGCGAGTGTAACTTTATTGTGATGTGTCCAACTTAAATTCAGAACACAATGACTGAATACAAGCCCCGCTATCACCACTTAAACCACAACACTACTAAGAAAACAGAGGGACCGTCATATGAAATACAATTCTTACAGAACTCAAATTATACTCCAACTTGAGATTTCCTTCCTCCAACGTCAAAAACCACCATTAATGTTTCCAGTACATTAAAATTCACTTGGATCTTTTTTAGTTATACAAACAAAAAAAATATGAACAGATAATAATAGCTACCCATTTCCACATTGAAGGGATTGTTAGAACATCTGATACCGTGACACTATGACTAAGTCCCCAAGAGACTAGGCTTACACTGACAATTTAGAAGTTCCTACACCCTTTATTTTTGAGTCAGGTGAAAGAGCCGCAGACCACATTTTATACTACTTTTTGGGTTAGAATATGTTCCGACTTCCTTATTGGTTACAAAAACGCTGCATTTTAAAATATGGGTTTAAGGGGCCTACTGTATAGATCTTTGAGTACCCAGCAATTCTCAAGGTAGAATAACAGAAAGATACCTCTTGAAGGAGATGCCTATGTTTGATCCAATAACAGGTGTGACTCATCATGACATAACTTTCAGTGTTAATGCGCCTACTGCGAAGCATAGCCTAACATGAAAGTCAAAGATTAATATTTTAAGTGGATAGCTCGCGGTTACAGCTTTTCTAATTTGTATTGTGCACATCAAAAGCTACAGTTCTTGTTATATATCAAAGTGAGCTATGAATCGACATAAAGGGGCTACATTCAATCTGCAAGGCATAAAGTTAGAACCTTCTGTTTTTTCCTCTCAGCCTTCGGCTATTCTCAGGTTGCTTAAAAGGTGTTCCTTTGGTTTGTCAGCCTTACTACAAGTTTTTGTAGACTCCACACACGTTTGAAATGCTGTTTCTCCAGACTAAGCACTCTTAACATGCAAACCTACTAGTAAGGATAAATCTTGACTTCTACCCTTGGTAGCCCTCAATGTCTTGGGTAACATTTGCTGTACATTGACTTACATACTTGTACGATTCATTGTATCTGTAGATCTGTGTGACTTAAAGCGCTCTGGCAATCAACAATGGTACAAATACCGGTATAGAAGAAATTAAATAAAAATAAACTAGCAAGCACTATATGAATGCTTGTTTGTTTATTTATATAGGCAGAAACACCGGAGATGTGGCCTAGTGCCTAGAGCTGCTGCAGTTGGAACCTGGTGACCCAGGTTCAAATTCCCAGCCTTGGTGCTCGGCTTAACATTGTGTGAATCAGGGCAATTCGCTTTTTCTCCCTGCACCTAAAAATGTTAAATATAATGCGTGAGAGTGTGAAACGTATTTGTGAAACTAGCCACTTACTGTGCGTGATCTTGGAGATCGCAGGTAATGCACAGCACTCGTTGCTTCATAGCTATGCTGGCGCTACACAAATACCAATAGACTGGATTCCTACTGTGTACGCATCTAAAGTCCCAAAAAACTGTCTCGGAATAATATTTTATCTCTTAAGCAATTGTGAAATGAAAAGGTCAGTGCCACTGGAATCAAGCATCTAACTGAATGAGAGTCGAACAAGGAGTGTCTGCAGCCCTTAAAGTGGGTCATGTGTGTTGGGCCCAGCTTGAAGTGAAAACAGGAAACTCCCCTCACCCCGTGCAGGAAGCTTCTCTGAATATAAAGCAGACAACGTGTGGGCGCTGCTGCTGGCCTAGTGTCAGCGAACTACTACTAGTGAAAGTCTACACATTTTGCGCAGGCGGACTTGGATCCCGCTCAATAAAAGCTGCCGGATGCTCTAGGTTTCCTGTATTGGCGGAAGCAAATACTACGGAAGCAAGTAGAAACAGTGGCGTTACATCATCAATGATAGTCTTTTTAAAGCAAAAATATGTCCCCAGTAAAGGAGCATTGTGGAAGCAATCACGGTGTTAAGTACCCCAGATAAATCGCATTTGTAAAACCATGTATGATTTCAAAGACACAAGGAAAACAGCAAGCAGAACATATGGTTTACCCAACATCTGGAACTGACAGATTCTTGGAAGGCCACAGAAAGTTAAAATGTCAGAACACTCAGGCGCCACGTGCCCCGGAAATTGGTCAAGCAGGGAGGCTTTCCCGTGAAACAGAGGAGACCAGACGTCTCATCTGAATTCATTAAAGTTTTTCAAGAACCAGTCCGTTATAATACCCTCGACCCCCACCCGAGGAGATAGAAGTGGTGCCATGTTCAGTGCTAAATTTGCAGCACGGTTGCTGGTGGACAGTAGCGCTGCTCATTTTTGAGAACAAAGTCAGTTTTTTTTCTCATCAGACTGACCCAGAGCAAGAGACAAAAAAGGCAGAAAATTGAGTAAAGAGAAAGATAGGAACTTACTGAGGAAGGGAGAAAGAAGGGATAAAAAGAACTAGCAAGAGCGTGCTGAAGAGGCAGCAAGTGCAGGGTTGGGAAGAAGGAGACAAGATGCGGGATCAGGGCCAGGCAGCCCTCGTGTACTCCATGCAATTGGCTGAACTAGCACAGTAGGGGTCTTGAGAAAACCTTTGGCCTACTTGTAGTTGGTGACTTAGTCCACTACGTCAGACTACTGAGGTTTGGTCTAAATGTGAAAGCAGAAGCCCACCAAAGTTCAAATCCTGGCTTGTCACCATGGCTCCGGCTTCTTCCCCTGGACCACACCACAATAACTGTACAAGTTGGGGGAGCCTAGGAATGGGGCCAACAGTAGATGTTGGTATTACACTCTGTTGAAACGTGCTGCGAGTGCAAGGGCACTGCTTGCTTAGCTCCACGTGAACGTTGTGAGGAAGGGATTTCTGCTCACCGAAGCAGCACTCTCTCTTAATTAAATAAATGGCGAACAGGTGGAAGGTGAGATAAGCTCTGTGAACACGGAAATGTTATTTGAAAGGTGAGACCTTCCTACCAGGATTTCAGTTTATTTAGACTTATAAACTGAATGTTGGTTCAGCGACTTGCTTAGTGTAAATAAAAGGTAAGATGAGAATTCTCTGCATGGTAAGCCCTGGTGACAGGCCCTGTCACCCGAGCTCGACTGCCATCGTCCCCTGCATGATTTTACCGCACCTACCTGGAGCACTGGCAGGCCTGGCCTGTTATTTTCCGCCTCAGTGAACCCCGGGGATCTGCCACCTTTCCACCTGGCACCACATAAAGGAGCTGCTGTGGTGACACAAAAAAGCAGCTAAGCCTTTCCAAAGAGCTGGGGCCCACTCCGGGCACAAAGAAAGATGCCATTATCTCACTAGTAGACGGGGGATCAAATGCCTAACCCACTTTGCGCCCACCGCATCTCTTTGGCACAGGTAGGGTAGAGACTGCTTTCTTGTCTGGCCTTTGGAGGAGCTTGGAAGGTGAAACGCTCAGCAGTGACAGTGCCTACATGCACCGCCCTGGCCTCTGCACAGACTTGGGGTTCAGGGCTGGCTATATTATGAGGTAGATAAAGGCACAAAAACGAGAAATAGAAAGGTGAGCAGTTTACCTCTGCAAAGGTCTGCGACAACAGGAAATGTTTCAAATTTTGATACAAATGTGTTATGTTGAAATCTGCATATATATATAGCGGATGGTGGATTAAGTGGCAAGTGCAGCAAATCCGTTGTAATGTGGAATAAGTCTAGGATGTAAAATCACAAGGAGGAGTTACGAAATGTTCAGTTTTGGGTATTCGAAAAATGATACCAGCTCAACAGTCATCACCAAAGCCATGTCCACCTGACTTGCACATGGGGGTGGATACTCTACTGTCGTCCATGGCTTTATGCCAAGTCCCTCCTTCATCCCACTCTCTCTTTAATCAAAGCCCCAGGGTTGGTTGTGGCTTCCAGGTGGAAAGTGTGCAGACTACCACCAGCCGCAGGCACTGGTTTCACTCTTTGCTCAGGGTTGGCCACCATCATGTGCATATCAAAGAAGGCATCATGTCCCATGTTCTTTCTCAATCACTCCACTACTGGATGGCTAAAGGTGACATTTGGAACAATGCCTGCCCATCACGTCCAGGTGCAGGTAGTGGGCCCAGCTCCCCAGCATGCTCTCACATTTGGAGGCTAGACGTACAAGTGGCTTCTAAGGATGGGCGATCTGATGCCAGTAGTTCCAGCCATGATGCCTCTATTGAAAGTCATACTGAAAGAATTTATGTATTTTCCTTGCATTCTACTTCAAGTACTATATTTTTAATAAAATAAACCAGACTGCAAGTAAAAAAGCGGAAAGAAAAAGCCTGGACCGGGTGGGCTAGTTGTGCATTGGCATTAGGAAACTGAGGATCTTTGATCAACATGATTATCTGTGGAGACTCGGGTCTCATACTTGTGATGTGAAGAGTGAAACCCCAAGTCCCAGAAAGCTGAGGATATGGCTATAAAGCCAGGACAGGCTGAAGGAATAGCTATCAGGACCAGGAACGTAAGGATCCACTAGACACCAATTACTGCTTTATTTAACTACACATCCAGGGGTGGGTGCAGCACTTTCACAGATTACTTTAGGTAGGATGATCAGATTTTGAGAACCCCAAACTGGGACATTTTGTACAAACAGAAGACGTACTACACTGTCCCGGCAATTGTGGGACCCTTGCTCACCCTAGGGCAGTGGTCTCCAAACATTTTAATGTCGCCCGTTGAAAAATAAAAATCATTGCCCCCCCTCAGAATTTTTCACAAATATTTTATAAAGACCGCAATGTTTAAATATGTCTACAGGTGTTCAAATGTTGCAGTTAAGTATTGTTACCTTTTTTTTTTAATGCAATAACATGTTTCTGCTTAAAACAAAACACTGTTATCTGGGTAATTTTGCTTTTGGCCAGAGCTTGGCGGCCCCCCTTGCGATCACTTGAGGTCCCCCTAGGCCCGCCCCCCAGTTTGAAGACCCCTGCCCTAGGGCCTTGGAAGCCTCGTGGCATAGTAGACAAAGCCGAAGCACAGTTAAGTTCCTTGAAGCCGGGCCCTCGCTTAAGTCGTAATTCTTCACCTGCAAACAGTGACCTCAGTGGAAGCTCCCGCGAGCCAAAGCTAACAAGTGACCATTTTCTACTGGACGCGGAAGGGCTGGAGCCTGAAAAATAGCTCCTGTCAGGAGCTCGGCGTCGCCAGCACAAGGAGACGTGCATAGCTGCCTCCAGGGCGTGCCACGTTTCCCGGGCCACGTCACCACAGTCACTTCCGGGTGTTTAGTGTCAGCCTCCATGGTTACTGAGGCGACACTTTACTCAGAACCCCGCGATGGGTCACCAGGCCCCGCCTTCTGAACAGGGGCCACCCGAATAGGCCCAGAGGGGTCTGGCCCCAAAAAAGCAGGGCTTGGACCATGAAAACTGCCCTCTTCAAATATCACTGTGGGGAGTTTATACAATCGCACACGTCATCTTACCCGTTGTGTCGGAAGGATAAGTTTCAGCCAGTTCTGCCTTTTCACCCGTTAGCACTAAGCATGCAGTGGAATAACCCGTAGTTTCACATTTAGGACTATAAACGTTAGCCTGCAAGTCCCACCATGCGGAGTACATTTTCATACATCCAATACTGTAATCCAACCCTGCTCAGCTCAACGGTATTCGTTGTAGCAACGTGAAGGAGGAGGAATGATTGGGACTGAAACACCCAGATTCAAACCTGTGATATGCGGCCTACGTGTTCAGTGGACGGGGCATTAATCTACGCCTCCAGTGACATTCTCTAGGACACCTAGAGGCCGAAGAGAATCCCTATGCATAAACATCTGTCGTGTTAAAATCGATTTAGTTGATAACTGAAATAAGTTTCACGACGCCGAATTTCGGAAAGTACTTGTTTTTTGTCTCACACCTTCCCCATGGACAGTGTCAATGTTGTTCCCAGTGGAACGCCAGTCCAGAGTTCATTATTCCACACAATTTTGCACATAGTCTCACGCCTAGCGTGAAGGCCCATGTTGGAGCAGATGTAACAGATAAGGGCAATGTCAGGCTGGCAGTGCCAGAAGGGCTGGTTTTACTGTTGATTTCTCTGATGTTACCGCAAACACTGCGTGCAGCAAGCACAAATGCATGCGGTTTCCTTTACCTTGAAACAAATATACCGCTTGTCTTTACTATTCAAAACTGCCCCCGTTTGTAAACGTGGGCAATTTTTTTGTTTTTTTTTTAACTATCTGATTCATAAACGTGAGCCACTTTCATTATGGGGCCTGGGACTATTCTTTGACCCAGTCTGATCCTGAATAAGGGTGAAAGACATTGGCAGGGCCACTGGATTATGCAGTTCCACAACTGTGAGTTTTTTCCCCACTCATTATAGATTTGCTGCTTTTGCCACCTAATCAGTCATCTGGTGCATAATCTGCATATTAAAAAAAAAAGAAAAGCTGTTCCTAACTCAGAGGGATCAAAAGTTACTAAAAATATGACATGTTTTGCATACAGTGAAAGGCCCTTCACAAAAGGTTAACTGGTCATCTTCCATTTGCTTATTTTTGTATTTGATTGCCATTACCATGTATACAAATTACAAAATAATGAAGTAATACTATAAAAAGTGTTGCATTCAGCCACATAATTTGCCTTTTCTTGTTGATAATTTAGTCAACCCTGCCGCATAATTCCAATGGGCTGGGGGTAGGGGAAAAGGCAGAGTGAAGACAGAAATTGATTACCATTCATTGAGCTTTCTACTGACATTTGATAATTTGAGATCCTGGTGGTCTTTCCGATTTACTATGACATTTTCAGACAAGGAATGGGTCATAGTACTGGAAAATTATAATAAAGGTTTTAGAGATTCACCCCTCATATTCAATTACATCAATTGCATCGGTCTCCCGCTAAAGTTTACGCAGCTAAGGTTAGCCCCAATTCTAAGTGTTGGAGATGTTGAGAGCATGAATGTGACATAGTTCACATTCGATGGGAATGTCCAATAATCCGTTCCTTCCGGTCACAGATTGAAAGTTATCTAAAGAAATATTCACTGGTTAACCTTTCCCTTACTCCTTCATTATCAATGTTACATGATATAACAGGTTTGGCATCCATCTCCACACATACTTTTAAATGTTTTTTCATAACTCTTAGTTTAGTCAAAATTTATATATTACATTTCTGGAAATCAAATACTATTCTAACACTTAACTCTTTGCTGAAAGATATTTGATGTAGCGCATTTTGAAAAAACGGTTTGTAAATTGAATGATAATCTACATCATTTTGATTATATGATATTTGATTGATATGTGGGGCCCTTTTTTTAGAAATGTAAATCATGTCTAAGTTTTAAAGTGTTATTTTGCCAATATATTTCTTCCTGATATTTGTTTCAATTATCATTGAAAACTATTGTAATATGTTACTCTTTCTTGAATTGGTTCATTGCTGAATATATGTGGAAACTACCTCTTAGGTAATTGTTATTTCCTCACTCTTTATATCCATTTATGATTATTACTATATCCTTTTGTTCACTTTAGCTTTGTATTGCATATATATTGTTTTAATGATTGTTAGTTTTTTATACTTGAAAATGTAATAAAGAATTTATATAAAAAATGAATACATTGAGTTAAAGTAATCATGGAAACAGACTTTAGATTCCATACCTGATGTCAATATTCAACACCTTTGTACCAGGCTCAGCAAGAAACCCTTTAGAGCATGTGTAATTAAAGGGTAAATACAGGAAGGCTCGTTGGTTGTGGCTGTCTTAAGCCATCATAAATTACATTTATGGGTCACCGACTACCTCAAGGAGGTCTACTAGTGATTATATATATATATATATATATATATATATATATATAGTACATTTTTAATGTTGCCTTAAAGCTGGAAAGAGTAATTTCATGAGCTGCACTGGAAACTCAATCCATTCATCAACTAAGCATCACTTTCCATGCATGCATGAATGAATAAACAATTGTAAGCAACATAAAAGCTGGAGACCAAGGGGTGAGAGAGACAGTAGGTAAGTGACAGGGTACAAGAGAGCACGAGTGCACGCGGAGCAGACTAGTAGTACCAGTCTGCCCTCATTACCCACTTATAAATGACAAACAGAAATGAGTAAACAAGTGAAGCTGGATACCACGTGGATGAGGTTAGATAGAGTGGGTGTACCGGTAGGGCCTGAATCTGGCGACGCTACCCATGTATAAAAGAATATTAAAATGTCACCAAGGGTAAACCTGGAGACCATGTATTGTCTGTATTTAAAGTGAAGGCTGCTTGTTAGTAGGCTGGCGGGGCCTATCAGCCTCAAATCTGACTTTCTTGTCCCTGAATTACTAATAATGCAAATAAAAGTAAATCTAGAGACCATATAGCGTATTTGTATAGAGAGCCGGTGGGAATCGAGCCATGTCTTAGGCCGGCAGCCCTTCTCACCCGTTGCTATCTGTGAGTAACAATACTGAATAAGGACGTCTCTTCAAGCTTTCAGCTTGGTGCCCGACACCTTGGGCTTTTTATTTGAGCTGACAATGTCATAGCCACCAAGGTCTCAGGCCTGGCCGATTAAGCCCCAAAACTTGACAGCTAAGCATCAACAAACTCTCAATCTTCTCCTGCATGGGAGGATCACCCCCCCCCCCCCTAATCCCCCATCCCGGGTATCTATGACCACCTGCCAACCTCCACTGCCCACCCAACTGAATGTGCACAAGCCACACCTCGGAAAGCCTCCTGACTCAAAATACCAGAGACATTGAATTGATATAGCGCTCGCTACAAAGAAACCTCTTGGGTAACGAGTGGTGTTAGCACTGGACTCCTTGTTTCTAATACCACCCTCTAAAAATGAAAGAGCATGACCTGCGGATTATTAGCAAACCTCTGCAGCCGGCGCATGCTTAGTTAGCTATCTCAGAAGGGTGGCTAGTGAGCAAGATTAAACGACGAATTGCATTGTGGTATTTGCAGTCCTGTATTTATAGAGTAGCCTAGTCTCACTAGGCTCACAGAGCCCAGTAAGGAGGCACATGAATAAACATGATATGGAAGAAGTACTTCTATTTGTCATTGGGCAACTGGAGATCACCTCAACACACACAACCCCACCATACTGTAGAGAGGCTACAAGAGGACGTGGCACCACACGTGACTTAACACAAAACGTAGATACGCCAATCACCCCCTCTGGTTTGATGGCACTGGTAGCCATATTTCTGACTTAATAAAATGCCTAGAAATCATGACCAGAGTATATTTAGCACTGCATTATCGTCTCTGCCAACCAGAACAGTCATTCGATAACTAGCCAGTTAATGGACACACAGCTGTCATCTTACACCTCTCAAAGCACAGTAACCCTGAACTTTTGTCCAAGTGTCATAAGGAAATACCCAGGATACATTAAGCTGTTAAAGGAAACTCTACAGTTGATGCTTTGTATCTATGCCAACACAGTCAAAATAAGATAACAGTATAAGATAAAGGAACAGGGTGTTTCTCTTGAAAACCCCGAATGGATCTAGCTCGCCCTACTGGACCTACGATGGGCACCGTTGCAAAACTGTGGACCAACATGCTGCTCGTCTGGCTCGGATCCCCTACACAAATCCGCCCCCGAAAACAGATCTCGAACTGCCCAGGTCACGTTTCTAGCATTTACCTTAGAGTTTTCCTCGGTTGTGATTACAGCACTACAAGTACCAGAGTGCAAAGCAAAGACACTGGGGTAGATGAGCTACTCTCACCTGCCTGGCATGTGACAACTCGAAATCTCTTGAGAGAACCGCTTCAGTTTTACAAGACAAGCGCGAAGGAGCCAAGGCTAACACGCGATGAAGTGGAAATTGAAATAGATGTTAAATAAAACAGGGTACAGTACCTTTTTTCTGAAGCCTACTTTCTGGAGGCTTCCAATCTATGGTGTCAAGCCTCAGGGAGGTTAAAAGCTCCTTTAATGTATGTTTGAAAAGCTGGGTTGCAGACAGGAGGAAGGAGGAAGAAGGCAGCAGGCACGGAAGTGTCCTCTGAGAGCAGCAGAAAGTTCAGCCCAGGCCCACGGGGTTTATAGGACGAGCTCCTGAGGGCGGCGGTGGCAGCTTCTCCCCATCAGCAGCGAAGTCAGGAAATGCTCAGATCTGTGCTGCTCAGAGATAGCGACGGGGCAGGCCCAGGGCGTGGGAGGAGCTGGGGTGAGAGGGAGTGCCAGACTTACCTGCAGCCCAGCGGGGTGAGGCGAGGAGGGAGGCGCACTCTCAGAACAGGTGCATCTGGTACTGAGGGAGGGGGAGTCGCACCCTCCTGCATCAAGGGCATTGTGACCCGGGGGAAGGGGGGGCAGCCACGGGCAATCCATCCACCCAGAAAGACTCATTTCATGCGTAACGCCTTCGACCACCCTGGATTTTTGTTTAGCCGTTAGCGCTGTGCATTCTGGGATTTGTAGGCAAAGACTTGTAGGTAGAAAAGGGGAACTTCAAGCCCCGGAATTCAAATCGCCCTTGCCTGAACAGTCAAGACTCATTCAAGGGTCGAACATGACATTTCGCCACTGCATATCTTCCCTCCCCTTCGCACGTAGTTGCCAGAGCTCTCAAGGTTTCACAGGTCCGTATATAGATCACCCACTCCCTTTTTAGTTTCCATTGTGGGAAAAACCTAGAATGCAGAATCTACTGTCTTAGGAAACTCGAAAACTCTTGATTATACAGAGCGATCTGTCTCATTGAAACCGATACTTCCCTTTTCTGCACTCCTCTGTAGCGTCCCGATAAAATGACACTTACCCATGGTGAAGCTGCGTGAAGTTGACTGCGGAAATTAGAAACTGTATTAGTTAGTAGTTTCTATTTTTAACATCGTGCGGGTGTACATATTGTTCCACGAAGTCAAATCGGTCTAACTAACAAAAAGGCTGTGGATTCAGAGTTTTTACTGTTGAACAATTTACCTAGGACGAAGTGCATATTTTCATTGTCAGACATCTTTATTATCTGCAGCAGACAGTTTTGTGCATAAACTTTATAGCAGCATGTTTTCCAAGGTGAGGCAATATCATTAATGTTATTCTGTCAGCGAAACCGTATCTCGGTCCTGGGCCTTAAGTCCTTAAGGAAGACCCTAGGTAGTTAAATAACACAAAATGTATGCCCCAGATCCGCTTCAGAAAATGTACCACAGTCGTAGATCCATGCCCTCTTGAGGAGAGCAAGTAGTTAACTCCAGGCCACAGGGGACACCATTTCTGAAGTCCAGGACTTACCTTTTGGAAATCCTTGTCTTAGGTATGTGGGTGGCAGTGGGCGGCAGTTTACTCTCTCCGTGGTGTTCAGTGGTTCGCCTCGCTGAGATCTGATATACATTTTGTACACTGAGTCCCACCACATGAACATTTTCAGCTCAGGCTCGAATCTGAAGGAGTTCGACGCCTTCCCTCTCCCATTGGCCCGACTCCTCTCTTCCAGGGAAAGGACCACCATCAGCTATTTCTGCCTATTAAGCAAAAAAAAAAAAAACCTGTGTTTTTTTAAGGCCAGTGCTGTGCTGATAAAAGTAAAACCACAAATTGGCGAAAGCAAAGTTGGCTAAAAAGCACTGACTAGGAAGGCCGCAGTAAAATTGGCCTCTTGCCAGCTAACTGTGAACTATAACTATAGAGAGTTGTTACCATTAATCCAGATCTGTTTGTATACAGAAACCCAAGGGTTGCCAGCATTTAAGCAAACAACTAGCTATATTACATTAAGTGCCCTACGGAATTTGCGCCCGCTTCTTGCCACCCTCCCCGCACATTTGTATGATATAAGGGGTCGCATATGCAGCCCCCTCCATAACAGGGATCAGCGCTGTTTCACTATCCACTGTACCCCACATACAGAAGTCCTCCGCTGGAGGAAGATCCATCGCCTACCTCGCGGCAAAGAGCTGGAACCCTACCCCTCAGGCAGGCACCGTCCTTATCTCAATTTAGGAAGGACCTTAAGACTTGGCTCTTCGACTGAAGCACCGAGGACTGACCCGCCCCGCTCCCCAAGCGCCTTGAGACCCTTACAGGTGAGTAGTGCACGCTGCAAACTCGGATTGATTGTGTTGATTTTACACCAGCACAATCAAGGGGGGGCGTCCGCTCATTCAGCGGGGCATGTCTCATTCAATGACCGTGTTTTTTATGTTGTCACTGACTGTTTCCATCCAGCCTGATAAACTTTGGGGCCAGTGGGCTGGGGACTGCCTGAAAGTGCCAACTGACAAGTCTGCAGGGCCCAGTTAGTTTCCCCGATGGTCTTCTATCTCGCACGAATATTTCCAGTTGTCTGTGCCTCTTGTAAGGGAGAAGCTTGTGGGAGGCAAGAGTCTTGGCTGTAGTCGCATCATGAGAATTACGTGGTTCTTACTGGCAAAATTATGTGGCACCGACGCAAAATATTACGGGGCACTGAAATGCACCATTATCCAGTATTGATGGGCCATAGGATGTTGCATGCGTCGAGCAATATCGTAGCAAACATGGGCAGACAAACGTAGCACTCATGCCAAGTTATCTCGCACGGCTTTAGCTGTCATTCGTTTCACTTGTCAGGAAGGGATTGGCAGCCATGTTTTGTTTGTCAGGCAACTGCCTCGTGCAAAATGAGGCCTAGAGGCCGACACTTCAAATAGGAAAAGTGAAATTACACCTCCCAGGACGTTTACTTTTTTGAGCTGATTAAGAAGGAAAGCGTGAAAGTCACAAACACCAGACGGAGCTGTGGCTTAGCTTGGTCAGTAAGATTGGAGGGGCGTGAGCTCCAGATTTCCCCAAAATCCGACAGACACCTACCCATGTCTGACTGAAAGCATCTGTCCCCAGCCGTTCAGCATGAAAGACAATTAGTAGGGGGGCATAACACCCCATAACCTCCACCCCACTCCCCCACAAGCTATGCCCTTGAAACGGAGTCTGTTGACTAACAACCAATGTACAGGGATACAACAATATGTAGCAAATGTCGCCCTTGCTCTCGGTTACTATCTAAGAATAATACGAAACGAGAGCCTGGCACTCACCCCCTGTGGCTGCATGCGAGTTCTGGTGAGCTCAGGGTGGGGGCGGTTCCAAGCTACATAACAGGCCCCGTGAGCGCATCCTCAGTGCGCGCGCTCTGTTCACGTGCACTAGAGTGATATTCCCATCACCCACCGCGGCCCTACATCAATGCCTTTTACACTCTCCTCCTAAGTTCGATGCGGTGATTAACCAGCTTGGCCAGGACAAGGCAGAACAATCCGGGTTTTTTCTGATTCTACAGACAGCATTGAGGCACCTGCGGAGGCCACATAAAGCCTGGGCAAGCTTCCCTCCGATGCCTCGGCAGCTGGCGCAGCCCCTTGTACTGTCCGTCGGCGAAACGTAGACAGTCGCCATTCACAAAGGGGACAGGAAGCGGCTCGTGGGCCACCTGTTCTGCGTCTGAATCAGTGCTCGGTGGCGGGGGCCTTGTGCGCGCTTTGCACTGCCCCCCATGCTTGTCCAGCGTGATAGTTCTGATGCGGCCGCCCAAACATAGCCCGAGGTGTGTGTGAGACAGAAGCTGGCACCGCACCTCTGCAGGAGTGACTGAAGTGTACGCTGTCGCTGCACATGCTCTGTTGGTTCTTTGTGCGTTCCCGTAGACGGGCACTGCTGCAAATGCTAAACCAGTTTTGTGTGCGCTTGAGTCAGAAGTCCATGCCTCTGGTGGTGTGTGTCTATACCACAGAAGCATGTGCTGGTGCGTGAGGCAGAAGCTTGCGCTGCTGCCAGTGCTACATCTCGTGTATGACAGAAGCTTGCGCTGCTGCCAGTGCTACATCTCGTGTATGACAGAAGCTTGCGCTGCTGCCAGTGCTACATCTCGTATGTGAGATAAAAGCTTCCACTCCTGCCAGCGTTACATCTCATGTATGAGATATAAGCTTGCGCTGCTGCCACTGCTACGTCGTGTATGAGTTAGAAGCCTGCACTGCTGCCCGTGCCACATCTCATGTATGTGATAGACGATTGCACTGCTGCCCGTGTTACAGCTGATGTATGATAGAAGCTTGCGTTGCTGCCAGTGCTACATCTCATCTATGAAATAGAAGCTTGCGCTGCTCCCCATTCTACAGCTAGTGGGGTGTGAGATAGAAACTTGTGCTTTTGTGTAGGAGGCTGGCCTGGCTTATAGTGGGTACCAAGGGGTACTTACACTCTGTACCAGGTCCAGTTATCCCTTATTAGTGTAGAAGAGGTGTTTCTAGCAGCTTAGGCTGATAGAAGGTAGTTATAGCAGAGCAGCTTAGGCTGAACTAGGAGACATGCAAAGCTCCAACTATACCACTGGTGTCCTATGCACAATATCATAAGAAAACACAATACACAGATATACTAAAAATAAAGGTACTTTATTTTTATGAGAATATGCCAAAAGTATCTCAGTGAGTACCCTCAGTATGAGGATGCCAAATATACACAAGATATATGTACACAATACCAAAAATATGCAGTAATAGCAAAAGGAAGTAATGCAAGCAGTGTAAAGTTACAGTAGATTGCAATAGGAGCACATCGGTATAGGGGCAACACAAACCATATACTCCAAAAGTGGAATGCGAACCACGAATGGACCCCAAACCTATTTGAGCTTGTAGAGGGTCGCTGGCACTGTAAGAAAACAGTGAGGGTTAGAAAAATAGCCCACCCCAAGACCCTGTAAGGTAGATGTAAAGTGCACCTACAACCCCCAGAGAGCACAGAAGACGTGATAGGGGGATTCTGCAAGGAAAACCAACACTAGCAATTCAACAACAGTGGCTTTCCGGACCTGAGTACCTGTAAGACAAGGGGACCAAGTCCAAGAGTCGCTACAGTGTCGAGAGTGGGCAGGAGCCCAGGAAATGCCAACTGAGGGTGCAAGGAAGCTGCCACTGGATGGAAGAAGCTTGGTGTTTTGCAAGAACGAAGAGGACTAGGAACATCCCCTTTGGAGGATGGATGTCCCACGTTGTGAAGAAGCTTGCAGGGGTATTCCCATGCAGAAAGACCGCAAACAAGCCTTGCTAGCTGCAAGGGTCGCGGTTAGGGTTTTTGGATGCTGCTGTGGCCCAGGAGGGACCAGGATGTCGCCACTTGGATGAGGAGACAGAGGGGGTACCCAGCAAGTCAGGGAACCCTCACAGAAGCAGGCAGCACCCGCAGAAGTAACAGAACAGGCACTTAGAAGAGGAGTGAACTGGAGTCCACCCGAAGTCAGAAAAGGGAGTCCCACGACGCCGGAGGACAACTCAGAAGGTTGTGCACTGCAGGTTAGAGTGTCGGGGACCCAGGCTTGGCTGTGCACGAAGGAAATCCTGGAAGAGTGCACAGGAGCCAGAGCAGCTGCAAATCATGCAGTACCCAGCAATGCAGTCTAGCGTGGCGATGCAAGGACTTACCTCCACCAAACCTGGACTGAAGAGTCACTGAACTGTGGGAGTCACTTGGACAGAGTTGCTGAGTTCCAGGGACCACGCTCGTCGTGCTGAGAGGGGACCCAGAGGACCAGTGATGCAGTCTTTTGGTGCCTGCGGTTGCAGGGGGAAGATTCCGTCGACCCACAGGAGATTTCTTCAGAGCTCCTGGTGCAGAGAGGAGGCAGGCTACCCCCAGAGCATGCACAACCAGGAAACAGGCAAAAAAGCCAGCAGGATGAAACGAGAGAAGGTTGCAGTAGTCGTCTTTGCTGCTTTGTTGCGGTTTTGCAGGGGTCCTAAACAGTCAGCGGTCGATCCTTTGGCAGAAGGTGAAGAGGGAGATGCAGAGGAACTCTGGTGAGCTCTTGCATTCGGTATCTGAAGAATTCCCCAAAGTAGAGACCCTAAATAGCCAGAAAAGGAGGTTTGGCTACCTAGGAAGGAGGATAGGCTAGTAAGAAAGGTAAGAGCCTATCAGAAGGAGTCTCTGACGTCACCTGATGGCACTGGCCACTCAGAGCAGTCCAGTGTGCCAGCAACACCTCTGTTTCCAAGATGGCAGAGGTCTGGGGCACACTAGAGGAGCTCTGGGCACCTCCCCTGGGAGGTGCAGGTCAGGGGAGTGGTCACTCCCCTTTCCTTTGTCCAGTTTCACGCCAGAGCAGGGCTGGGGGATCCCTAAACCGGTGTAGACTGGCTTATGCAGAGATGGTAGCATCTGTGCCCATCAAAGCATTTCCAGAGGCTGGGGGAGGCTACTCCTCCCCAGCCATCACACCTATTTCCAAAGGGAGAGGGTGTCACACCCTCTCTCAGAGCAAATCCTTTGTCCTGCCTTCCTGAGCCAGGGCTGCCTGGACCCCAGGAGGGCAGAAACCTGTCTGAGGGGTTGGCAGCAGCAGCAGCTGCAGTGGAGACCCCGGAAAGGCAGTTTGGCAGTACCCGGGTTCTGTGCTAGAGTCCCGGGGGATCACGGAATTGTCTCCCCAATGCTAGAATGGCATTATAAGTTTCTTAAGTGCAGTGGTAAATGGCTGTGAAATAATGTGGACGTTATTTCACTCAGGCTGCACTGGCAGGCCTGTGTAAGAATTGTCAGATCTCCCTATGGGTGGCGAAATAAATGCTGCAGCCCATAGGGATCTCCTGGTACCCCAATACCCTGGGTACCTCAGTATCATATACTAGGGAATTATATGGGTGTACCAGTATGCCAATGTGAATTGGTGAAATTGGTCACTAGCCTGTTAGTGACAATTTGGAAAGCAGAGAGAGCATAACCACTGAGGTTCTGGTTAGCAGAGCCTCAGTGAGACAGTTAGGCATCACACATGGAACACATACATATAGGCCACAAACTTATGAGCACTGGGGTCCTGGCTAGCAGGATCCCAGTAACACATAACAACCACACTACAAAATAGGGTTTTCACTATGAACACTGGGCCCTGGCTAGCAGGATCCCAGTGAGACAGTGAAAACACCCTGACATATACTCACAAACAGGCCAAAAGTGGGGGTAACAAGGCTAGAAAGAGGCTACTTTCTCACATGCTGCCCATGCTATAGCTAATAGGTGTGAAACAGTAGCTTGTGCGACTGCCCATGGTACAGTCAGTAGGTGTGAGATAGAAGCTTGCGCTGCTGCCCATGCTACAGCTAGTGGGTGTGAGATAGAAGCTTGCGCTGCTGCCCATGCTACAGCTAGTGGGTGTGAGATAGAAGCTTGCGCTGCTGCCCATGCTACAGGTAGTGGATGTGAGACAGGAACTTTCGCTGCTGCCCACGCTACAGCTAGTAGGTGTTAGATAGAAGCCTGCGCTGCTGCCCATGCTACAGCTGATGTATGAGATAGAAGCTTGCGCTGCTGTCTGTGCAACAGGTGATGTATGAGATAGAAGCTCAACAGGTGATGTATGAGATAGAAGCTTGCACTGCTGCCAATGCTGCCGCTGATGTGTGTGAGTTGGAAGCTTGCACCGCTGCTCAGGCTGCTGCTGGTGTGAGATAGAAGCTTGTGCTGCTGCCCATGCCACAGCTAGTGGGTTTGAGATAGAAGCTTGCTCTGCTGCCAGTGCTACATCTTGTGTATGAGATAGAAGCTTGCGCTGCTGTCCTTGCTACATCTCATGTATGAGATAGAAGTTTACACTGCTGCCAGTGCTACAGCTGATGTATGAGATAGAAGCTTGCACTGCTGCCAGTGCTACATCTTGTGTATGAGATAGAAGCTTGCACTGCTGCCACTGGTAAATCTTGTGTTTAAATAGAAGCTTGCACTGTTGCCAATTCTACAGCTGATGTGACAGATAGAAGCTTGCGCTGCTGCCCATGCTACAGCTAGTAGGTGAGCAATAGAAACTTGCGCTGCTGCCCATGCTACAGTCAGTAGGTGTGAGACAGAAGCTTGCCCTGCTGTCTGTGCTACAGCTGATGTATGAGATAGAAGCTTACACTACTGTCAATGCTACAACTGATGTGTATGAGATAGAAGCTTGCACTGCTGCCCAGGGTACAGGTAGTGGGTGTGATAGAAGCTTACACTGCTGCTGCTAGTGGGTGCGAGATAGAAGCTTGTGCTGCTGCCCTTGCTACAGCTGATGTGTGTGAGATAGAAGCTTGCACTGCTGCCCATGCTACATCTGATGTGTGTGAGGTAGAAGCTTGCGCTGCTGCTCATGCTTCTGCTATTGTGTGTGAGACAGAAGCTTGCACCGCTGCCCATGCTACAACTGATGTATGAGATAGAAGCTTGCGCTGCTCCCCCTGCTACAGCCGATGTGTATGAGATAGAAGCTTCAGATGCTTTACAATGTAGAGCTGGGCTGTGAAACAGAAGTTTGCTCTGCTGCCAATGCTATAGTTAGAAGTGTGCCAGCCAACAAAATAACAGGGGGAGCAGAGCCAAGGGTCTGGCTGGTCTGTAAGAGTCCACGCACAAGCCGAGAACTGAAAATGTTTGGCATGTTAACTGTGTGATAAACATCATATACAAATATGATAACGACCCTTTAAAAATCCACAAAATGTATTTCTTTACCATGAAGTAGACACATTTCATCGTAGTACATCAGATTATGGCCCTCATTTTGACCCTAGCGGTGTTGCACCGCCAGGGCCAACGGGGGCGGGAGCACCGCCGACAGGCCGGCGGTGCTCCCTTGGGCATTCCGACCGCGGCGGTAATACCGCGGTCGGACCGGGAAAACTGGCGGTCTCCCGCCAGTTTCCCGCTGCCCAAACGAATCCTCCAAGGCGGCGCAGCATGCTGCGCCACCTTGGGGATTCTGACACCCCCTACCGCCATCCTGTTCCTGGCGGTTCGCCCGCCAGGAACAGGATGGCGGTAGGGGGTGTCGCGGGGCCCCTGGGGGCCCCTGCAGTGCCCATGCCAATGGCATGGGCACTGCAGGGGCCCCCGTAAGAGGGCCCCAAATAGTATTTCACTGTCTGCTTAGCAGACAGTGAAATACGCGACGGGTGCAACTGCACCCGTCGCACCTTCCCACTCCGCCGGCTCGATTCCGAGCCGGCGTCATCGTGGGAAGGGATTTTTCCCCTGGGCTGGCGGGCGGCCTTTTGGCGGCCGCCCGCCAGCCCAGGGGAAAAGTCAAAATACCCGCCGCGGTCTTGCGACCGCGGTACGGTATTTTGACGGCGGGACTTTGGCGGGCGGCCTCCGCCGCCCGCCAAGGTCCGAATGAGGGCCTATATCACTTCATTGAGACATTTATTAAAAATTTCTGCCACCGGTTTGGTCTTATTGTCCCTTTGGTAATCTGATGACTTTCCATTGGTTCCAGAGTCCTCACTGCAGACCGCCCTCTGATCCCGTTTGTGATGATGTGTTGTGGTTAATGTGTCTGGTCCTGTTGTCACCTAGGTGGCTATGTCGTCTTTATTTAACTGTGGATTTGTGACTGATTTTTAAGGACGAAGACCGGATGGCTTTGCCGACTGATTGAAGTAATTTTAGGTTGACAGACATGCTCATTGCCTGACCGGTGTGGGGGTGGGGGTGGAGCGGTCATGGCTAAGTGTGTGTTATATCTTCTTGGACATTATTTAGTACAACGATAGCCAACTATGTGGCCCATCCTGACTGTGCTGGACGTATGTCCAGTTTTCTGTCAAATGGTTTCTGTTTGACTTTAGTGTGCGGTGTGTCATGGTGGGAGGTGCATCTTCCTTCCATGATGTGTGGACCTCAGTTCTGATATCAGTAATGTAGTTGTTGATAATTTAGGACCGACAAATAAATGTCATATTTGGAAGTGAGGACATACCTCTCAATATTTATCTTTTGCAAACAAGCATTAAGGAGTTGTATTAAAAAAATGCTAATTCTGTGTGGGATACAATAGGCAAGCTGACTGGAATTATGTGTAAGTTTCTACGGCCAAGCTATTTGCCATGGTTGAATGAATTCTGCTGAAATAATTAAATAGTGTGTCACACTAGCGATTAAAAGGAAACTGTACAGCACATTATATGGCAACAGTATCTAACTTTTATTGCACTTTAGATCTTAGATTCTGATTGAAAGTGTACCCCAACGTTCAGAAAATACAGAAAGAGGTTGAGAAAAGTACACACTATTTAAGATTATTTTCATAAAACATTCAATGGTTTCTTTTCACAAAATTATCAATGACTTTTTATTGCACGGCAAGATTGGTCAGTGAGTTCTAACGTGCCAATAACAGGTTGGAATCCTGTCTTGTCCAGCTCATCTTTCTGAGATTAGTAAATTGAGAGGCATTAGATAGGGAATGAGTAAAATCTATCCTTTACAGGGTGTAGAGAAACGCTTTATAAAACAAGTTTATATTATTTTAATTATTATGTTGAAAGCACGAGAGCACATTGCAAAAAAGCTGATCACTGGAGGGTGTGAAATCATTTGAATAAAACGTACAACTTTGTGCTCCACAGGACACAGACCTACACACACAAACATCTCTGATAAAAAATATATATATATTAAATTTTGTATATCCTAGGTATGATGTAAAACTTGTTCCCCAAAATCCACTTTCCGGTTTATTTTGCTCTCACACTAGATGCACACCTTTCTAACAAGAGGTAGCTGTGCAGAACCATTTGTAACATTTAATTTGCTAAGTAAGTTTTTCACTGGGACAGTCTGTAAGATTCTAGATAGAAAATCAGCAAAACTGAAGTAAGTCATGGGGGGGGGGTACATTCTGAATGCCACCTTGAAGCATATGCTGCTTTCGAACACTATGTGGCATCCGCCAGTTTGCATCAACTGTGACAAAAACATTTTAAAAACAAAGAAGAAATAGTTCGTTTTACTATGTTTGAAATATATTTAAATTTGGGGTTGTTCGATCGGTCCCATTCAGTTCCTTGTATCAGAACCAATCACCTCTCATTAATCTACCTGAATTTGTATTCACATTTTCTACTTTCCAGTTAGAGATGGTCGTGATCTTTTTGGTGACAGTTTTGCAGGCCTCACAGGAGGTTTACTTCTCTCGCATTTCTCCCCATGGTGGGGTACATGTATTTGTCCACTGTTTTGACAGGCAACCCTGTCCCAAATTGGCCCTCAAAAATAAAATCGAACTAGTAAGATACATCACTGCTAGCTGGTGCCCAATAATTATTCATGTGACAAAAAAAGTTGGGCACATGTGATGTGGTCAAGGATCATGGACATTTTGTGCTTGTCTGACAGAGCTTGAGCAGCACCCGCGCCACCTGTTAAACATGAACCGCGGGGGTTTGATGTGTTTTCTAGTTTCTTGTGGGGTTATAACATTTTTCTTTATTTCCATGCTGGATTGGGCACCAAGTAACCATCATGGCATGCTTAGCAACCTTTACCATGGAAAAGGTGCTAGCAATAAGTCTAACCACTGGAAGTCGCTCAAGTAGCACTCTAACCGACCCACCGTTCTTTTGCCCACCCTGCGACCTTAGTATTTGTCCACTCATATGCAAATCAACTTGGCCCTTTTTGTAATAGGAATAGTCTAGCTAAACTGCCAGGCCAGGCACTCCATGGTCCTAAGCAACCCAAGAACTGTTTTGCCCTAATTGAGCTAATCAGTCAGGTGTATCTTAGTTCCAGTGGTACAAAGAGCAGAAGAACCACATCCTGCCATCCCCTTGCTCTGGGGCGTAGCTTGGTCAGTTAGACTGGAGGGGTGTGAGCTTCAGATTTTCCGACAATCATTATATGGGAAGCAGGGTGAAGGACCGGGGCTTATGGGGCAGTGGAAGGGAAGATGAATTCAGATTGGTAGGAGTAATAAGAGAGAAACTACAATATTTTGTAAAATAACCAATATTTTGAGGAATTTCAAAATACAGAGGGAGAGAGTGTGTGTCTGTTCTTGTCTGTGTGTATGCAAGACTTTATAGTGAAATTTGACAGACACCTCACCATACCCGACTGAAGGCACTTGTACCCAACTATTTATCAGAAAATGCATTAATTTGGGAAATGTAACACCCCAAACACCGCGCCGAAGCCACGCCCCTGCCCTTGCTACTCAGCAAGTTAGAGCAAATACACAAAAAGCGGTGGAAGAAATGCTTACAATAACCACTGGCAATTGCTCAATGTGGCATTCTAATCCATCATTCTTTTGCCCACTATGCCACCTCAGTTTGGACCCATCCATATGAAAATCAGTCTTGAAATTTAGCCATGGCATCCGTACGTCTCCTGGCTCAAAACAAGTACAGACTTCCTCAGTGTAGTGTGCTTTCTCTGACTTGACAGGCCCATACCCTGTTTGACCCTCAAAGCCCCCTTCCTACGCAGAAGAAGTAGAGAAGAACTGCAAGGGTCTCTCATCAAACTGAAAAAGTTCAACAGAATTTGGGCCCAGCAGAGATGGGTACTGCCTGCAACTGACAATAGTCTGGGTCACTCTAGGGAAGAGCACGTTTGTGCTTTATTCTCCAACAAGGAAACACAAGCAAAGTTTTCCAGTCTCCTGGAGCCTAGTATCCCTGCATATGTAAACATTCCTGAGATTTTGGAAGATCTATTATGAATAACTTTAGATGCACTGTAAGAATGTAATATTTGCCTGTTTAAAGCAACTTTGTCTATCCACCTCTCAATAGTTCATTCGTTCTCCCAACCTCTCCCTCTACTTCTTTTTTTAAAATATCTCTAGCTTTACATTTCTTTTCCCAATATCTGTGTTCCCTTTTTTGTCAACCTTCTCTTTCATTCTCTACAAATTTTTCTCCCTCTCATAGTACTGAGCCTCACTTTCCATCATTATTTTCTTATGACATCTTTCTTCACTGCTGTGCCAAGGATTGCCTCCAGTGTGCTAGCACCAGCATTTTGCCACGTGTACGTTTGTAAGACAAGAATCACCTACTGTGAGAAACTGGGTTATATATTGAGGGGGGTGAAGCCCTTCTCAAGAAACAACCACAATCCTCTTCAGGGTGAACCACGAAAGTCACTAAATTAACCTGTGCTTAACCCTCTGGTAGCTTAGCACAAAAGCAGTCAGGCTAAGCTTAGAGGCAATGTGTAAAATATTTATGCAGCACTCAAGCAGTAATAAAGTGAAAACACAACACAAGACAAATCCCACACCAAATTAGAAAAATAGAGTAAAATATAAATAAATAAAATGACAACAAAACAACAAAAATCCTATCAGTAGGACCAGAGATTTTTAATTTAAAAGATTTGGCGGTAGTAGTGCCTAGAAGCAAGTAGCACCAATTATGTTTATCAGGTCGTGCTGGACTGGGCCCAAGTCACAATTGCAGGCTGACCACAGTGGAACGGAGGTTGAGTGTAGGACCAAGTTTGGTCAGCTGAGAAGACAGTATCTTGTGACCCTCGAATCAAGATGAGAAGTCTGCATCGTCCTGCACAGCACTGCATCGAAGAGTCATTGAACAGGAGCTGTGACGCGTGGTCCTACATCTAGACTGATCATGGTGAGTCGGTGCTGTCGAAGCCGCTGATCAGAAATTGTGAGGTAGGTGTCTAGATGCTTTGCAGTGAGTTGGGTTGATGAAGCCACTGGAGCTGCGTTGTGGAGATTTGCATTGCGATCCATCACACTGGGTCAATGCTGGTGGGCCTGTCTATCACGAGCTGCAGTTTGAGGTCTGGAGTTGGGGTGCGGCACCTTGCGTCAATTCCGATGAAGCCACTGGCCTGAAGCTGCTGATGTGTGGACTTAGGTTGGGATGCTTCACACAGTGTCAGTTCTGATGAAGATGCCATTCAAGAGTCCGTTGTGTCCCTGTAGCTCAGAACAGGATTGCAGCCCAATGAGCCTTGGAGACACTATAGTAGTCCTGGATTCAAGCAGCAAATCAGGCCTCGAGCAGCTGGCAAGTCCTTAGGCAGCAGGGCAGTCCTCAATCAGCAAGGCAATCGTCAAGCTTCTGGGCAGCTCTTCTTCTGTGGAGTACACAGGTCTAATAGTGTTTTGAGGAGTTGGCCTGGGTCCATTAGTTATACCTGGTGCCAGCTTTGAAGTGGGAGAAACTTCTAGACTCCACAGCCCCCCCCAAAGAAATCTGGTTCCGGAATTTCTTCCTTCCCCTACCATGCCTCTGAGCGGTCTTGGATGACAACAGACTAGTGTGAAGTTCTTTGTGACTGTGCTGAGGCAGCCCCTCTGAAGTGCCATGGGGATAGGTGACAGCTCCACCCCTCTCATCTGACAGCCAACAAGTTAGCAAAGATCATCAAGAAATCTCGGTCACATTGTGCTCGTGGGCCAAACAGAATTCTCCCAAGCTATTTTTAGCGAACATCTGAGGTGGTGGGCTACTTTTCTGGTCGGTTTGTTCAACAAAATTCTAGTAGAAGGGTCTATCCCGGGAAGCTGAAACGGCTCAATCATTCACCCTGTTTTTAAAGGTGGAGATGCAACATCCCCAGGTAACTACCTTTTAATAGCACTATTGGATGCGGACCTCAATTACTTCTCAACTTTATTGCTGCAGGATGGGTATCAAAAACAGGGAGGCTACCACTGTATCAAACTGAGTTCGTGAGGAAGCAAGGTACATTGACCAGTCTCCTGGCCACAGGTTTAATTCTCAATAGAGCAAAGTCCACTGGCACAGCTTTATAAATGTGCTTTGTTGATTTCAAGGCAGCTTTTGATAGCATCCCATGTGACATCCATTGGACAGAGCTCCAGCAGTGGAGACGACCAAGCAACCTTTTAAAGGCAATCCAGTTGCTTTATGTGGATAATTAGAAAATAGTTTTTTAAAATTCTTTTAAAGTTTTCAGCCAAAACAGATGTGCACACAACAAAGACAGTAATGCGCCTCTCGTACAGCAGTATTTGAACACAGTTCGAGACAAATACACCTAATGACATATACACTTGCAGTACAGATAGGCCGAATATTAGCATAAGTAACCTGCAAAGGATAGTGAATGAACTTTACAGTCAGCACTGAGACGTCGAGGAGTCAGTGTGTGACAAAATGCCTATTGCAGTTAATGCACTGTCCTGGGCAACAGGGCGGTTGTGTCCATCAGCTCTGGATCAGTCAGAGTCAGCAAGTAGTCTCATAACGGCTGACAGATATCTTTCAGACGTGAAGTGGGGGGTTGAAGAAAGGCATATATCTTGCTTGTTGTGTCACAGTATATAAGGCTTTGAGCCATGCCAGTGACAAGGGTGGGGTTTGGAGCCCCAATGCAGGGCTATCTCGCGTCTGGCTAGTAGGAGGGCTAAAGCTTTAAAGCGTCGTAGTGGTTTGGTAATAGTCTCCACATAACCCAGTAATGCCATCAAGGGGACAGAGGTAGCAGTGTGCCACTCGGTCACAAGTCCATGTCAAATGAGCTGAATCTGCATTATCTATATTACATTTCAAACAAGCAGAGGATCGAGTAGGGTGTAGTTTGTCTGAGGCACTGGGTGTCATGTATATTCTGCAGAGAAATTTGTAATGTATGAGCTTGTGGCTGTGGTTAAGGGATACCGTGCACATTTGGGTGAAGTATGCATACCATACCTTATCTGATATGAGATGTCCTAACTCTCCCTCCAAATCCCCCCACACCTTCTTGTCCTGAACGGGGAGGAGGTTAAGGCATGTGTGATACAGCTTGGAGATTAAACCGATGCTTGAGTCAGCAGTGATAAGTAGTGTGAGGGGCGGGAAGTCCTTTGGTGCAAGAGGATAAGAGGGTATAAACACTCTGCAGACGGCGAAGGACAAAATGGTCAATATATGTTGCAGTGGAGAAGCAGACATCTTCAATCTGCAAAAATAAATGACCATCTAGTAAGAGGTAACCTAGGGTACATAGTTGGAGAGAGCAAAGTGTGTGGCACACCAGTTTTTCCTGCATGAGTGGGGGCCAAGGATTATCTAATTAGATAGAAGTTTGGGTTTTGGCAATGGCACTCATCTTTCACAGGAAGTTAGAACATCCATTAGGTTAAAGCAGGGGGGTGTTCTTGTGCCTCTTCCCTTTAACATATAAATCTCTGACCTTTCACTGGTTTGGAGGCACTGGCATCACATGCCCTGAGCCTTGGTGGTACCCCACTTTCTAACAGCCTGTATGCAGACGATTTGCATTTTACTCAAGAACACCGGGGTAGGTTTGCAAAGATCGATCAACCATATGGCAACTTATGCTGCCGATAACGGCCTTGTGACTAATCTAAAAAAAAAAACAAGAGTTATTCCATTAAATCACTGCATTTTTAATAAATGTAAATGGCATCTCAACGGTGATACCATAGATGAAACTTCGACCTATCCATACCCAGGCGTACAAATACAGTCAAGAAATGTGTTCAATCTCAAGGGGAAGCCATCAGGGGTAAAGCCTTGGCTTTACAGTTCTCCTTTTCAACTTTGGCTAAATCGCTCCGGGGTAATAATTTGCAACCTCTGGCAACAGTCATGAAGGCGAGACTGATACCATCCCTTTCTTACGGCAGTGAGATGATGGTGGGCTCAGACACTAATCTTTTGGAAAAAATTATAATAAAAAATCTGTAAACCCATGCTTCAATTGCTGAGATCAGCATCACCCACCCAAATACGGTTGGAGTTCTCACTGACCAGGCAGGCCTTGGCCAGGCCAGGAGCATTTGCGAAACCTGCTATAAGCTGAGATCTGCTTAGGAGGTTACCGCCAGCCAGCCTGGTCTGGTCTGAAACCAACTACCATAGAGGAGGCAATGCTTATAAGAAATACCTTGATGACAGCATAAAGATGCTAGGGTTGGGTGAATTATGGGCTTTGGATACAACCCCACAAGAATTTAAAAGGGTTGTAAATAAAACCGTAAAACTGCAAAGCTGGATACATGACAAAAGAGTAGTTGCCAAATGGTCACATGGATGACTGGTGCCGAACTCTTACAGCGAACGAAATGATTCTTGTCTCTTAGAAACTCCCTACTCTCTGAAAGTCAAACAGAAATTTCTGTCTTTAAGGTTGAGAGTGATCCCTACATTGGACTTCCTACCAAAGTGGCAGGATAAAGACTAGCAGGGGGACATGTTATGCCACTTGTGCCATCAGGCAAAAGAATCATTGCTGCATATCTCATGGATTTGTCCTCGATTACGCCAGTCACAGAGGACCCTGTTAAGGAAAGAGTTCAAGTCATTGGGGATGAGATCATGCAGATTGGAATTAATAGAAGTGTTCAGTCCTCAGAACTTAATGTTTAATATCCAATTAGTGCAATTTCTGGACATCTTTAGGGATATGGTTAAAGAAAACTCTGTTATTCAGCCTGAGGATCAGACTGATCAGTGTGGATAATCAAAGGGCTTATGAAAAGGTTGGGTCGCTAGGGAGTAACAGGCCTATTCAACCCCGTGACCCCCCTCTCTATACTAGGATTAGCAAGATAAGACTTATAACCTGAAGGGTTAATTGACTCAACGGGTTGCTGGGGACTATGAGCACCATTTAGCCCCTATCCCCCCTTGCAGCCTTGAGGGCCTTAGTAAAATGAATTTAACCCGGAACTCCCCTCTCTTTATCAGGGTCAGCTAGCAAAGACTTATCCCCTGAAGGACCCACGGACGCAACAGGTTGCTAGGAGCCATGGGTATCTTCCAGCTAATATTCTGTCTTGCTGTCTCGGGGCCCTTAATTTGAGAGGCACCACTTACAGTTAGTTCTTGCTCTTGCACACTAACACTTTATGCTTCCCTGTCCCACACTGCCTTAGGGCCCTTAGTTGAACTCAAAATCGAGAGGCACCACTTGCACCTTACTTGTTGCACTAGCATTCCAGCACTTTACCCGTCCATTCAAACAGTTAGCTGACCCATGGTGGCATCAAGCTTTGTACAGAGCACTCATGATTATGTTTCATGGGATTTAAGTCAGCGTGTTTTTAAACTGATCTAACTGACGGCGCGTTTAGGAGCATAACACAGCAAATTTTTAACTTGGTTTAATTAGTTGAGTCACTAGGGAACAGTATCCATATCTATAACTTGACTCCACTAGTATAGGGAAACATCTTAGCCCCTTGATCGTGAAAGGTGCTCAGAAGATTCGGTTTGTAACAATGGAGGTATTATGGATAAGAAGCGTGGGTCTTTATAAATTGTGATGTTTTAAATTGTTGAAGGATATGTTTGCAATATGATTTTGTTAGCAGTATGTTTATGTATATTATGTAAAGGTTTATAGTTTTAATTGACTAATTAACTACATTTATTACATGCCTTCCATCTTGACAAGATGGCTCATTCTGACAATTCCTAGTCCCCTTTTTTGCCACTGTCTGGGAGTAATACACAAAGGGCAACTGCCAACCATATCCATTTGTGTTCCCCAGGATACAGGCTGCAGGCACCAAATGGTTAGGACAAGAATAGGGTAATTGTCTAAATGTAGCATTGTCAGAAGTGTGACTTAAAATCTAACTTTGCCATTAAAGAAGATTTTAAATGACAATTCTCTTGTTTCAAAACTTGATATTTCTACCTGTTCACAAGCAAAAGTTATCACCTATTAAATGTAATAAGTTAACCCAATGTAATCCTATGGGAGAGGTAGGCCTTACAGTAGTGCAAAACACATTTTAAGAGGTTTTCACTACCACGACATGTCAAAGTTAAAAGTACGTGTCCAATATTTTAAGTACTCTGCACCCTGCCCTAAGGTATGCTTGGGGTCTACCCCTGGGGTGACTTATATTTATTAAAAAGGAAAGTTTAAGCCTGACAAAAGTTTTTTACTTTGGCAGATCGAATTGGCTGTTTTAAACTACACACAGGCTGCAATGGCGGCCCTGAGACTTGTTTAAAAAGGCTACTTAAGTGAGTGGCAAAATCAGTGATGCAGGTCCAGTAGTAGCATTTAATTAATGGGCCCTGTGTATAGTTTGTACACATTTACTAGGGATTTACAAGTAAATTAAATATGCCAATTGGGTGTAAGCCAATTTTACTTTGTATAAAGGAGAAAGGTACAAGCACTTGCACACTAGTTATAAGTGGTAAATTGCCGAGTCCTAAAAATCAACAGAAATGGGTTTAGAAAAGAGGAGGGTGAAGGCAAAAAGTATGGGGGTGATCCCCGCAGAAAGGGTCTAATCCAAGCTTTACATGGTAGGCAAAGGCAGACCTGTAACCACAACGCATGCACATTCTCTTTGATTCATGAACACTTATATTCATTAATTCACTTACTGTTACAAACTAGAAATCACACATTCTCACTCAGTATCACTCATTGCCATTCACTTTCACTCAGGTTCATACATACACTCAGAAACATACGTCCTCTCTCTCCTGTGCACACACTCTTAACCACATACACAACATTTGAAAGCCTTATTTAATTTACCACTGTTGCCTTCACAGGACCCTCTTTGCTCCTGGTGCTGCATTGCACTTGGGGGCAGGCACACAGCTCCATCCGGTCTTCATTCCACCCTTTCCTAACTCTTTGAGGAATTGGGAAAAGTTGTCGTGATAGGATGAAATATATGTATGCTAATATTAAGTACAGTCTATTATTCACCTTTAGTGTAGTAAAAAGGGCCAGAAAACAAACAGTCTGGATCCTTGATCACACCATTCTTTTTTATCACTTTCTAATTCCTTCTCTCGCATAACATCTTTTACACTGTTCAATATTTCTGCATTGTTATAAAGAACTTCCACCACAAATGGAAGTGGGAAATGATAGCCTGGCTAGGGCTCTTTTTCTAAACCTCCTTCCTGTAAATCCCATAATTTTTAACGTTTGTTAATGTTTTCTTGTTCCAGTAAAAGGTCAGAAGGTCGTTGGTTGGAAGCTACACACACTGTGCACTCCGATCTCCTGCCTAGTGATACTAGTGATCTCCCTCCATCAAACTCTATTCCTTCGTCTTTCCCTTAGATAACTCTTCTCGTCATTTGGTAATCCCCACTAGTGTGTCTGCAGCGCCTCAGAGTTTTTGTCTGTGCAATGGTCTGTCTAACCTAGGTCCAGGAGTGACAGATCCAGGCCAGAATTTTAGGATGCCCGCAAAAAAACGCTTTACACACAATCATTTGCATGTACATTGGCAACTCACCAACCATTGCATCATCATGGCCATTTCCTTGACCTGTCATGACCCCCACCTGGCAGATTTACTATTCAATCTCCATTAGATCACTAGGACCATGTCAAATTCATGCAACATTGAAGTAATGACATGACCATGTAAAGATCTAGAAGTATGTGATTACTGTTGATGTGATGGGATGCACCAAAGAACCTAAAAAGAGCTCATTCGCAGTCAGTGGTTTTACTGGAAGCCAGACATAAGTTTGGCTCTCCTTTGAGAGCACTGCCCAGCTTTATTATCTCCTTCAGAGAACACCACTTTACGTTGTTGCATCTCTCCATGGGAGACATCTCGGTAGGGACCAAAAAACAATTTTGACTGGTGCTATTTCATGTCATTGGTAAATCAAACTCCAAACACGTTTTACCACTGTATTCCAAAAGCGGATTTCTGGAGATGGTATAATGTGAAAATAATGCTTCTAGATATTGGTTGTGCACATTTTGTTGTGATCCTGATGGGACTTTTTTGTGCTACAGTGTTTTTGTGCAGAAACTGCAATATGACGTTGTGATATGGTGGTTATGTTATTTTTTTGGTATTTTGTGTTGTACAGTGTTTTTTTTTTATTGTGCTTGTTGCTTTGTGTATGTTACTATGCTATTTTATTGTTTACTTTGGATATAGCAACAAATGTAGCTTCATTGCAAGCCAAATGCAGCAGATGCTTCCAAACTTCCTGTGACACGCGGTCATTTATTTTTATCAATGCTGGTAAGATAGAGCTGCACTATCTCTTCAGAAATTTATGACAGCAGTTATCACAAAATTATGGCCGCAACTGTGTCTTAAATTAGCACTCACAGTTCTCACTTTGTGTTACAGTCCCTGGTGTAGAATCTGTACCATTTCCAAGGCATTAAATGGACCAACCTTATAACATGAATTTGCAGGCTTGTCTAAATAAGTTCCTAGAAAGGCAAGTTCAATTTTTTAGTCTTTTTTCCCTCTGAATCACTTTTTCCCTACCCAGAACAAGAGCATGTCTCTCAAGCTTGAAGCATCAACATAAAGAACATAATCAGATTCAGGTAATGGATCATCTTGTGTGTCTGGTCTCTGTTTGGTACATAGTTCAGTGATATCAAGGCAGTTGTGGTCCCCTTCACAATCTTCATTAGTTTCTTGATCCATTATTTGCAGCAGAGTAGCAGGATTCAAAATCCTGCAACGTTTGATTGTCACATTCTCTGCGGCCAATATGATCTGTTCGTACTTAGTAAGTTGGCTACTTGTCAGGTTCTGCTTTCTAGTTCTAGTCAATAAGTGTGACTGAGTGAGGGACATACACAGTTCATGGGTGACCCTTAACAATATTTTCACACCTCTCTATACTAGTGCTAACTGCAGATACTGGTTTTAAACACCCAGACAATGCAGAAGCAACAGGATCTAATGTGGTAGAAAAATATGCCACAGGCCTTTTAGCATTTCAATGTATTTGAGTCAGCACTAAGAGAGCACAGCCCTCCCTCTCACTGCAGAAAAGTGCAAAAGATTTGTTATAATTGGGCATCCCTCGAGTCGGGGCAGGACAGAGACAGCTATAGAAATCCAACACAACAATTGTTGTCCCATGGTACCGGATCAGACACATCTGCTCGCCATTGCAGCCGTCCCTAAGATCTGGAAAAGTACAGCAGGAGGAAGCTCCTTCTCCTACCTTGCAGCCCAGACATGGAACACACTACCCCTCAAGGTCAGGCAGACCGCATCACTGAAGCATTCATGAAGGACCTCAAGACCTGTATCTTCGACTGAGCAGCACGCCTACATTCAGCGCCTTGAGACCCTATGGGTGATTAGCTGCAGTTTACAAATCCAAAGAATTGATTGATTGCTCCTTTTGTGTCAGCCTCAGTAAATGCTTAGCCACCAGGGAAAAGTTGGGCATCCACTGTCTACAGTAGCCCACCGTTCCCAGAAACAGTCTGACTTCTCTCTGTGTAGTTGGCAGACCCTTTTTCAGTAAGCTGAAATCTTCTTTTGTGCCACCTTTCTCACTCCTTTCTCAATATGGTGTCCTAGGTATTGGACATGTTTTTGACAATATTGCAACTTTCTTGGGGATACTTTATGTCCATTCTCGGCCAGGTGGTTCAGTAATGCAATGGTATCCTGTTTACAAGCTTCTTGAATATTTGATGCCATATAGAGTCATCAATATACTGAATTAGGACTGAATTGCATGGCATGACCAAAGATTCCTCATTTTTCTTTAAAATCTGATTGAAAATTGATGGTGACCCAGTATACCCTTGTGGAACATGGCACCATGCCAAAACCCTGTTTCCGAGCCAGAATGCGAAAAGTAATTGACTATCCTCATGCAACAGCATTGAAAGTAAGGCTTGACACAAATCAATGACAGCGAACCACCCAGCCTCACATGGAATCTGAAACAATATTACAGCCGGATTCCGTACCACATGGCAACAAGAAACAACAATATTGTTTATTTTTTTAAGGTCCTGTACAATTCTATATTTTCCATTTGGTTTCTGAAGACCCATAATGGGTGAGTTACAAGGACTTCCCATTACCTTCTTCAGAATTCCCTGCTGTATCATGGACTCTATCACATGAGTTATTCCAGCAATCGTTTTAAGGGTCAAACTATATGGTAGGGTTTTCTGAAATCCAGCATTTGGTTTAACATTAATTCAAACAGGTTCTATCCCTTTTATCAGTCCAATATCCTTTCCTGAGAAATCCCACACTTCAAGTTTAACAGTTTCCCTCAGATCTGGAGGCAACTCGTCAACTGTTAACAAAGTCAGTAAAGTGCAATGCATTTCACTTTTCATTAACTTAAAGACAGCATCTTCATCTTGGGTAGGAACTTCTATTCCTTCTGGGTTACAATAGATGACACAATTTAATTTTGACAGTAAATATCTTCCCAAAAGATTCACTGGACTGCAATCACATATTATAAATGTGTGCTTGTCTTTTTACTGTGACTGGGGCAGTTTCTTGAGCTGTCATTTGTTTATTTTCTGAACCAACAATTTGGACTGTTTTTCTTAGGAGGGGTAAGTTTGGGACTTGTACTGTACTCAGAGTAGAACGGGTGTCGTCATTGTCAACCAAAAATGACAGGCTGACATCCACTTCACTGTCTAGGAATGGTCCACTCTGGTCTACCTCTAAGGCTGTGCCAACTACGCAGTCTTCCTCCCCTCTCAGGTACCGTCAGGCTGACTGATCAGAGCCATTTTTTTCACCTGTGTCAAACAAAGGAAACTGTTGAAACGATTATTATCCTGTAGCCCATTCACATTCATTCTCATCCCCTGATTTATATTCTGGCGCGATCCAACAGCATTCTGCTGTGGCATTGGGGTTGGGGAACTTGCATCACCAGAGCTTGGGACACATAAAAAATCTGGCTCCTGGGTCTTTGGGCACCCTACATCTGGTTAGGATTGTTATTCTGAGAAGGCCCAAATCCTACATTTTTCATCTGATTAGCCGGATTTAAACGACATTCCCACTTCCAATGTCCCAGCTAATTGCAGAGGTCACAAGGAGTTGATCTTTGTAGTCTATTGACGTCCATTCCTGTATTAGGGTCTACTGGGACTCCTCAACCTCTACCTTGCATTGGATTCTGTGGCCGTTGATATACACCTTGCATTGTACCGCCATTAATTACAGATATGGGCATCTGGCTAGTCCCTTGAGCTGCTTTAATTTGGGCAAGCATCAACTTTTCCTTCAACTTTTTCTGCTACATCTCTATTTCATCATGGCAATATTTTGCATTATGCAAAATCTTGTCAATAGACTTATTCTGCCAACAGATCAAATACTGCTGAATCATTAGACTTATCTCTGACCTCAATCATGTCACCAACCTCCACACAAAATGCCCCATATCTTTTGCCTATAAAGTCTCCATACCACTATGCTGTTAGAATGCTTGTAACAGCATTTCATAGTAAGCATGGATCGACTTCTTGGGTTCTTAAGTTGTTCTATCAATGGTGACCCAATCAACATCTTGAGGAGGCACCTTTCCTTTCAGGAATGTCATGACCTCCTGATATTTCTTCATCACCAACGACGAAGGACTCCTGCTTACTATGTTCCTAGTTGTTTCTGTCTCACGCCATCGAACAGCTATTTTATACTAAGTCCACAAATCACTTGGAACAACAATGTCAAACAATGTATTCAAATTAATCCACAACACCTATGAAATGTTCACAAACCTTTCAACCTGTTGATACCATTCCACTGGCTTCTCTCAGAACTTTGGGAAATCATTGGTAAATGATGAAAGTTCACTTCGACTCCACAGCACATGAACATAACCACCACAGACACTTCTCTCAAGGGAAGGTTGTAACACCTCCCTCTGATCCAATTGGAGGTGTTCACCTGAAGGTTTCTTCCCTCTTTTTCTTCGTCCATTTGGTCTCTCACTTATCTAATTCATTCCATTTCATAATGTTATCAATCAATTTCCTAATCAGAGTTTTTAATCTTGGGGTTCTTAAATCAGCAATGTACTTTTCACTGAAACACACTCGTTAGCTCCTTTGCAAAGCCTTGGTTTTATTTAAGTCTACCTCATATTTTTGAGCCAACTCTGCCAATTTATCATGATGTTGGCCCGCTCATTTAATAATGTCCCTACACACGAATGTGTGCTCATCTTCTTGATAAGTCTCTAGCTGTTCCAAGCCAAAATTTCCAACAATGATTTCATCCAATTCCATTGTCAACATTGCCATGTTTAAAGTCCTATCTCTCAGTGTGAATGGAAGTGTTCCCTCACTCACCTCTGAACTAGTAGTCTCCATAGACAGGGTTTTCCATTAAAGAATTGTACCCAGTCATCTATCTCTTTCACACTAATGGATCGTGTCACCACAGAAATTGTAGGTGTGGAATCACTTCCCTGAGCACCATTTCCCGCATACAAAGGTGATTCCCATGCAAACATATTATGTGTGGGTATCTTCTGATTTTTACCTATCACAGTGCATCTTGACATATTAAAAGTCGTGTCTGCACTCCCTCCGCATGGAGTGGTAGTGTGTGTTTGTAACTAAAGGAACAAAATCCCTAACGCCTGAAGTATATGGTACTCCGCTCTGCCTTTCTGCATTATTGGGTACAGTCTATTGTACATATTTCTCCCAGTGCCTTCTGTTTTATACATAAGGACTTCCAGACCTATCAGACCTATAATAGCTGGAACTGTAAGAGCATCAACAGCACTCACTGTAGAAACAACTGAGACAATTCTTTTAAACCTTCACATCTTAACTCACATGGCATGCTAGTGGATGTAAATCCCACAGGACTAGGGGTCATTTTAGTCGGACCACTACCACCAACAGTATGACTTCCACTTCCACCCCTAACTTCGTTATACGGAGGTGGATGTTCGGAAAGTAACACATCCAAAACACTATCTCCAGGGCCTTCATTGCTCTCCATACTCATCTGAAGCGTAACCAATTCTCCAACTCTGGACAGGGACCCTAGGGTTTGAGCTGTGGGGACTAACTACTCCAGAGTCCGGTTCTATGCTCTCTCCACATCGGAAAGAGAACCATCTTCTTTGTCTGGGGTCCGATGAGTCTTCCTTCTCTGTTCCAGTGGGTGGAGAAATAATTTTACCAGATTATTCAAATCAATTACAGTGCAACTTAATAGTCACACGTTAAACCTCAGAGTCCAAATTAAAGTTACAAAGGGCTTTATTACAAACTTGAAGCCAATTACCATAAGTGAGTCTCAAAACCATAGTATAGATATACAAAATCACCCACAGAGAATTAAGGCGTCACACAATATTAAATTGAAGCAACATATAAAGGACCAAGACTTCTCTAGCAACAATGCAGAAAATCAGGAAAAGTACGCAATGTCTAGATTCTAAAATTAAGTTCTCTTGCTTAACCATTGAACTTAGCTCCTAAACTATTCTAATATTAAAAGAATATCTGAGAAATGTTAGCAAATAGAACTTCAGTAGAAGATTTTGTGCAAGAAGTGCGGTGGCATAAAGCCACATAGAAAGTATGGCGTTTGTACCTCAAAAAGGTCTGCTCTGAGCAAGGTACAAAGGGAATCTGAATTTCTCACTAACTAAACCACACTTAAATCTTGGTTTGCAAGTATGATGCCATCATAACCAAAACTCTCATTTGAAAAACAAAACTGCAAATCAATTATAATTGGCACTTCAGTCTTTCAAAGCCTACGTCACTCTACCTTGTATTCAGGATTCTTAAAAGCTATAGCTGCCAATGCCAGGATACTCCTTCTGTCCTGTAGAACTTCTCTCAGACTCCCTTATCTCGTGCACAATTAGCTCCTTGTTAGCTTCAGCGCCTGCAGCTTTGGAAAAACAAGTATTCATGCTGAAGATTAGAACACACAAAAGAATGTGGCCTTCACTCCGACCATACTTAAATGTTCTACTTATCAAATATAAAATGATCATAAAGAATAACATTTCTAAAATACTATAATATTTATATTCTTGCAACGAGGATTAAATGTGTCATACATGAAACAGTAACTTAATTGTGCACTTTTACTGATATTGTTCAGTGCACTGCGTCTAACAATTAGTTTTACACATTACAAAAAGAAAAATAACCACTCCTTCATCTCACGTTTTAAGAGGCACAATGGGACAGCCAGGTAATGCTCTTGCGCCACATCAACTATTGTAACTTCAAAGTGGGGAGATGTGAGCTTTTCATTAACACGCATTCCCTGAACGTTCTAAGTCCACACACAATTTTTACAACTAAGAATGTGCCTTAAGTCCATCCCCACAATTACCTCATTCATATCATACCAACCATTGTACCTTTGAATTCAAGGTATATCCATGACCACCCTCGCTACCTCACCAACCATTATACATTACAAATATTACATACAGGTATCGCACTATGGCACCCTGTATTGGATCTTCAGACTGGGGATAGGCTTGAACCTTTTCAGTGCCACAACAAACGGGTACACTTTCTAACTCCTCAAGCTATATGCATCCTTCAATACATCCCCTACTATTATACTTTCCTCAGTAGTGCCCCTAGCATATATTCAGTTCACATATTCTATTCTGTACTTTAAATCCACAGACGTGTGAGGCTTCCAAGCGCCACACCAACTATTGTACTTTCAAAGTGGAGGCACACATGAGGATCTCATGTGCCACACCACCCACTATACCCTCAACATAGTCACTCACATGAGCATTCTCAGTGCCACAGCAACTTCTGTACCCTCAGACCGGGCACTCATGTACCTGTATCCACTATCCCACCCATCACTGACCTTGTCAACACACCCACTCACAACCCTTCACAGTCCACACCAGACATTGTGCCTTCCACACATACATGCTGAAACCTATTGTCTAGAAAAACTGAATAAAGATGGGCTGGCTTCTCTTAAAATGACTGTAGGTCAAAACTTTCTGATTGCGGGCCTGAATCTAGAATTTCCCTCACCCATCAAACTTACCCCATTCCTTCACTAGTTCATAGAAGTGCTGAATCTCATCTCTTCAGGGAACACTTCATCCAACATTGATGGGGACCCCAACCTATCCCTCGATGTAGAGCACACCATTACTCGTCAGCTAGGTTTGTACTGTGTAAGTGCGACTGCGTACATGGCCCTTTATTCCAGCTCAACATACTCATTAGACCCCACAGCATCAGTGCCTGCTAAAAAGGTGTATATCATGAACACATGCAGAGATGCACCGCTTAGTATGATACAAACATGCCCCTTTCCAACAAAATACAGGTATGGTAAACCTTACTATGACCCAACTATCACCTACCCTCATAAGCACAGCACCCCGAGAGAGCTCATCATCTCACACCAAACCGTTTGCAAGATGGAGCTTCCAGAAGACAGACCAAACATTATACTACATTCCATCAAGGCACAACCATGACCTCTAGCAGCACATTATAGATTTATACCGCAACACAACCCATATTCCCACACTGCACATATGTAACACCTATCATACAAGTATACAGGCACACATGTAAAATCAAATGACAGTTGCCACTAGATAGATATAGTTAAGACTAGGTTTCCATGGTAAAAGCATTTTTTGCCTTGCACATAACTTTGGTGCCATTCGATGAATCTTCATGAAACTTTGCGAGAAAAAAAATGTCATTCACCTCAGCTCCTTCCCAAAAAAAGTTTGGGTTAATCTGTTGAGCAGGGGCTGAGGAAAAAGGGGGGGGGTCCAAAATCCGTTCCCCCACTAATTTTTCTATAGGAAAATTAGACACAGCTACACCCAAAATGGCTCAACTGAGATATACCAGATTTGGCAGAAAGCTGGATCTTAATCCGGAAAATGTGCTTTATATGATTTGGTGTAAATCCATTCAGTAGTTTCGGAGAAATTAAGCATAACATTTTTTTCTATATGTCACGCCGTAGAGGATCGGCTGATCCAACGGATCAAAAGATGTGATATGATTAGCTGTCACCACATCAACAAAGATGTGGCAGCAGGAATTTTAGGACTTGGGGGCTTCCTTTCTCACAATTGTAAGGAATAACTATGACTGCTTTCTACTTCCATATTTAGGTTAGATCTATTGCATTATTCGTTAGCCTTTCCTTGAGGCAGGCAATAAGTTCATACTCTTGTATCCTGCGGCTCGGACCATGAGTCTCCACAGGACACTACGCACTTTATAATTCTTTGTAAATATTATGCTGTACCTAGGAAGTCTTACATTATCCCTTTGTCAAAGCGTGAAAAATTCACCCGAGTGCATCCAGTTCTTTTGTTCTTACAATTGTTACCTGCAGACATTATTTTTAATGTAGTTTGTTTTTTTAAAGATGTAATGAAACTGAGATGTAGTCGAGATGAGTGACTGCAGATAGTGTTTTATAGATTTTAGCTAATGTTTTTTTATCCCTGGATTGTATGTTTTAAATGTGTGGAATCTATATACTTTTAAACTTTTTATCTTCTTATTGTTGTGTTGTATATAACGGCGTTGCTTTTATGGTTTGTACGTAAACCGAATAAAGGTTGCTTTTATTGATTGATTGATTGATTGACTCGGGGATTCAGTCTCCTGTCATAAAAGATAAAAAAACATATAGGCTGACAGGGTAGGGATACCTTGCCCCCCTAGGTCTTTTGAGGGGGGATCCAAACAAGCCCAACATTTTTTTTTTATCAGCGCAGCAGATCCACTGAGGGCCCGCAGATCAGTGGCTCTGATTAAAAAAAAAAAACACAGGCTTTGAGTCTGTTATCAATCTAACATCACTCCCCCTCCCCAGATGGGTCAGGGATCAGGCAGTTGGCTGTTTCCTTATCATAAGGAGAGGGGAGTGTGCCACACCCAAGCCTTTTTCAGACCCCAGGAACCCCATGCTACTGGCCACTTTTTATTAAATGGAGAGTGGGCACGCGATCTCCCACTCTGAGTCTTTTTTAAGCTCCGGGGACCCCATCCCATAGGTCTGCTGTTTATTAAACTGGGAAGGGGCGGGCAGCCCCACTCTCTAAGCCTTTTTAGTCCCCAGGGGCCCCATCCCCTCAGGCAGAGTATTCAATTTTGACAGAAGTCAGAATGGAACCTGAAGGACATTGCCAGTAAATCCCATTCAAGAGTCCGGGGATAAGACCAGGGATGGTTGACTGTTGCAAAAGCGGCTGAGTGGTCCAGTAATGTCAGGAGGTCTAGATCATCTTCATCTTTATTTGGAGGATATAGTCTATGATGTGTAAGGTTGGGGTATTTGTGCTGAAGTGTGATCTGAAGCGAGATTGGTAGTCATGCAGGAGATGGTCTACATTAATGTCATGTTAGAGTTGACCATAGACTACATTTTTAATGATTTTACCAATGAATGATAGGTGAGTAATGGACCGGTAATTGTCAGGTTGTCAGGATCCAGTGTAGGTTTCTTTAGGAGTGGGTAGATCTGGCCTGAATTGAAGTATTCTGTGAAGAAGTCTTGAGTAAGAGAGCCACTGACAATGGTGAATAGAGGTGAGAGAACACCCCCAGAAAGAGCTTTGATGAATGACAAGAGTAAGGCATTATACTCATTAGAAGCAGTTTGGAGATAGTTTAGTATATTGGTAAGATCTGCAAGAAATGGGGTGTTGAAAGATGGATATTGCTGAATTCTACTCAGAGGTGTAGGCTTAGGTAATGACGCAGGCTTGGTGGTGCTTATGTGCTGTTGTGTTTTCTTTTTTTTTTTCTCTGAAGAAGAGGTTGATGGCATTTCACTTTTCAGCTGAGAGAATAATAAAATAGGTCCGGGAGGGAGTTGACACAGTGCTTCTTTGTCTTGAAACTTGTTCTGCTTTTGTTGGTCACTTCATTCATTGATGATTATGGTAAAACACTCAGCACTGGCTGATGTGATGACCTGTCTGTGTGTGGAGCAGTGGGACTTCAGTATCAGGAGGTCATCAGAAGTTCTGTTTTTCTCACGTTTCCTGTCTGTAGATGGATTGTTCATTGTCAGCAAGGTCTTTGTTTTTTAACTGGTGCACGGATGTTCACATAGTTTTCCCAAAAAGTGTTGGTGCCTGATGTCAAGCATTTTGTTGTCTATGAAGACGTCGTTAGAGGATTTGGAGTTTTGATATTCTCTTTTGGGATGATCTTGGTTTGGTGGCTTTATGCTGAGCAAGGAGATAGGAATTACAGAGTGGTCAGTCCAGTCCAGAGTTCTTGTGGTTTGCATTGAATTGTTGGTGATTATGAGAGACAATGTCAAGTATGTAGCCTTTGGGGTGTGATAGTTGTGTGGCATGCTGTCCCACATTGTGTGTCGATGTGGTTGAAAAGGATGCTTCTTGTTTTCTTTGAACTTTTGTTTTCTGGGGGATTGAAACCACCCAAGAGGAAAATGTAAACATGTTGGAATGATGAGGTGGTGAGGAGATCTGAGAATTTATCAATGAAGTACTTGTTCAGTCTGGTAGGCCTTTAGATGAGATGGAAGGTGTCTGCCTGAGTTGCAGAGAGTGGGAATTGCCATGTCAGCAGTTCGATTGATTTCAGTGTTACTTGCTTTCCTAGGTTGCAGGACCAGGAGGATTTATGAATGACAACAAGTCCTTGGTCCTTCTTCTCTGTGCGGTTCATGTGGACGTGTGGGATAAGCAATGATAATGGGGTGAGACATGTATCTGTGACGAGGAAGGGTGTTAAGCTTGTCATAGGTGATGAAGTATGTGATGTCTGGTGCATGAACTACTGTAACAGTGGACCCAATGTGCACGAGAAAATGTGTGTTCTGTAGTTTGAAGGTGTATGGTAATTAGTACTGTGTGTATAAGGTTGGGTCTATGTGTTGTGTGAATGCCATGTGAGTGTTTGGATTGTCCTGGTCTTGGGGTGATTTTGGGGTTTGGCAGTATGGGGTGCTAGGTAAGTCACATGAATATAGCTGGAAGTTTCAGTTGAACACGGGTTCTGGCCCAGGGCCTTTCCTGGCCCTAATAGTGTCAGGGAGACCAGATCCTCGGGGCCTGTGCACGTTCCCAACATGTCCACCACTAGACAGCTCCAAAGCTCCGATAGAAATATCACAGAGCCTGAGAGAGTCCAAATGGGGGAAAAGGGGATTAGGTAGGGAACAGCTGGGAAGGAGACCTGTAGGAAGCAAAAGGTTAAACAACACAATATCAAAATATAATCACATTGAGTTTCATAAAAACTCTCTGTTGAATCTAGGGTTCAATGATACTCAGAACATGAAATAACACTCTGAAGAGTCTAGGGTTCAATGATATTCGGAACATGAAATAACACTCTGTTGAATCTAGAGTTCAATGATATTCGGAACATGAAATAACACTCTGTACTGAAGAAATATGAATGGCCTAGAACTAGACTCCAACTAGGCCTCAAAAAATCTAGGTACCTGGAAAAATCAAGAATGGATTAACACAATGTTTCATATGGGCTTTTCATGAAATGTCACATACCGTCTAGGAGTACAAGAACCTTCTAGAATAATGTTTCAGAACAAACACTGCATTTTTAACATGAGGACAAAACAATCTGAAACATTTCCTGGAAAACAATTGGAATAGTACTAGGGACTTAATATGCACAAAGAACGTCACATTTTAAGTTTATCATCTTTACAGGAAATCCATAGGCTCAGGATAAATGTGTGTACTTCAACAAACATTACACATCAAAGTTTTTACTTGCCATGAAATGATCGCGCAAACTGTTGCCGATCTGAACACCAAGTTTTACATGCAGGAAATGAATTGCGCACACTGCCGATTCTAACAAGAATATGTAAATGCCATGAAATGATTGCGCAACCCTTTGCCAATCAGAACACCAAGTTTTACTTGCGGGGAAATGAATCGCACACACTGCAGATTCTAACAAGAATATGTAAATGCCATGAAATGATCGCTCAAGCCTTTGCCGATCTGAACACTAAGTTTTACTTGCGGGAAATGAATCGCGCACACTGCCGATTCTAACAAGAATATGTAAATGCCATGAAATGATCGTGCAAGCCTTTGCCGATCTGAACAACAAGTTTTACTTGAGGGAAATAAATTGCGCACACTGCCGATTCTAACAAGAATATGTAAGTGCCATGAAATGATCACGCAAGCCTTTGCCGATCTGAACACCAAGATTTACTTCCGGAAATGAATCTCGCACACTGCCGATTCTAACAAGAATATGTAAATGCCATGAAATGATCGCGCATGCCTTTGCCGATCTGAACACCAAGATTTACATGCGGGAAATGAATCGCGCACCCTGCCGATTCTAACAAGAATATGCAAATGCCATGAAATGATCGCGCAAGCCTTTGCCGATCTGAACACCAAGATATACATGTGGGAAATGAATCGCGCTCACTGCCGATTCTAACTAGAATATGCAAATGCCATGAAATTATCGCGCAAGCCTTTGCCGATCTGAACACCAAGATTTACATGCGGTAAATGAATCGCGCTCACTGCCGATTCTAACAAGAATATGCAAATGCCATGAAATGATCGAGCAAGCCTTTGCCGATCTGAACACCAAGATTTACATGTGGGAAATGAATTGCACTCACAGCCGATTCTAACTAGAATATGCAAATGCCATGAAATTATTGCGCAAGCCTTTGCCGATCTGAACACCAAGATTTACATGCGGTAAATGAATCGCGCTCACTGCCGATTCTAACAAGAATATGCAAATGCCATGAAATGATCGAGCAAGCCTTTGCCGATCTGAGCACCAAGATTTACATGTGGTAAATGAATCGCACTCACAGCCGATTCTAACAAGAATTTGCAAATGCCATGAAATGGTCGCGCAAGCCTTTGCTGATCTGAACACCAAGATTTACATCAGAGCAGTGATTCGCGTACTCTGAAAGTTTCACGAGTAGGCCCAAAACTCAAGAGTCTTTTAGAATGGGGTCAGGGGCCCAGCCCAACCTCCGTCTTACCACCCTTCTCAAGGATCAACAAGATAATGTGGGGCAGGCCTGGAACGTCAAGGTAGGCCTCCGGAACAGGAGCTCAGGAAATTGCTGCTGCTCTGCACCGGGACCTCTGAATAGTGAGCACGTGGAACTGGGCTGGCTCCCTTATATAGAGTCTGGCCCAGCCCACAAACCACACCCAGTCATGCTGCAGGGAAAGCTTCTAGAAGGTCCTAGAAAGGGACCACACCCTGATACACTTTGTAAGCCTGCAGCAATACCTTGCAAATGAACATTATTTGCAAACATCATTAATAGTGGTTTCAAGGTAAAACTCTGCAATGCAAAAGGTTAACAAACTTCATATAAACACAATGCATGAATTATGCTCTTGCATAAAGACTGGGCTTTTGCATTTTAGTCGCCCGTAGAGCGTGCACTGTCCTGATGTTGACAAATAGGCACAAACAAGTGATATATTAACAGTCACAAAGAGGTATTACCCTTTTCAGTGTCTGCCCTCTGCTGGGGTTTCCGGACAATTGGAAGACCTGAAGAATTGATTGAAGGAGGGGGTGGCAGGAAGTGATGTCCCATCCTGTGGAGATGGATGATGTGAACTGAAGTCCTCTTGAGTAGCTTCTTCTTTCAAAGTTGGTTTTGGAAGGAAACCAGTAATGCCACTTCACAATGGTAATTGTTACTAGTCAGAGCATTTTTGTCATTCATGAAGTTATCTGGTACATCAAGGATGAGGCCATGAGCAATCCATTTGGTGTGAGTGTTCTAGTTTGCATGGCAGGTGTTGAAGCTATGAGTAGTTCAGCTAACCATAACTATATTTTTTTACTTTTTTTTTTAATTACAAATGCACATTAACTGTGTTTTATGGAAGTGAATACATATATATATATATATTTAATTGATTATAATGTGCTGACCTATTCCAACAGGGCCAGTGGGACACTCTAGATAGAACAAAGAACATGTTCCTTTTTTGGGGGTTACAGAGGTTTGTGCAGGTTCTGTTAAAAAAAACACTCTGGGAAAGTTCACATTTACCAAACATATGACAAAGTAGACTCGAACACTCTCACCTGGGTTCCAATAGCTCTCTTACGAGCAAGAAACTTGACAAGAATGGCAGTTGATAGTATCTAAGACTGCTCCAGAAAATAAATGCATGCTATTCATAAGAGTGGCTACTGTCTGGGGAGCAAAGACCTTAAAGAGCAAATCTCACGAATGCATGGGATGGTGTCATTGGGACCGGCTACCTTAGCTTGTGTCTGCAATCAGAGATTGTTGCTATGGACATATCCTACAAGCACGTTTACGAAGAAAGTTTTTGAAAGAGTCACCCATCTTGTCAAACCCAAAATCTTTAGCTGAGCCACAATTAAACTATAAACACATCTTTCACATACGCACCCATAAACTACGGTAAGACCTAACATGCGTTGTAACTACTAACGTGCTATACTCAAGACATGTTTTACTAAAACATGTTAGGTCAACTAACATGCCCTGCTGAGTACGTGGGTGTTCATACTTCATTTGGAGATCAGCCCTCCTCAACCCTAGGATGATTGAATCAGTATAATAATTTTTTACAGAGTGAAAAGAAATGTACTGGTATTAAATTATATGTGACTGGGGGTGAGAGTTTGACAAGTTTCAGCACTTCATTCATTATCTTGATGTGTTGTTATGTTCGCTCTAAGTGGCCAGTGTATGCCCAGACATCGGTTCTTTGCTTGATGTGCCACTGGATTCAAGCTAGCTTGGCTGATGAGGGGTGATACCCTGAAAGTGGTCCCAGGATGCTTGTTTCCGGTCCAGGAAGGACCTGGCCTGGCAGTTTGGACTTGACTGTTACCATGGGGAGCCTGGTCAAGATTGATTTGCATATGGCTGGGTCCAAACTGGGGTCGCATGGTGAGCAAAAGAACAATGGATTTAACCCAGATCTGTGGCTGGGGGTGAGTGTTTGAAAAGTTTCAGCACTTTGTCCATCATTTTGTTGTGTTGCTATTAAAATAAGCATACAAAGTTTGAACTTGCAGAATCCTAGTGCTGTTGTCCTAGGTATTGCCACTGTCTCATTTGTAACTGAAAGGAAAGGAATGCAGAGTTATTCATTGTAACTCATGAGTTGTGTCAAGAGTGCAGAGGTTAGCCGGTATCCAAAATCACCTTTATTGGTTATCAGGATGCCTACAACAGTCCTATCACATATGTTTTCCACCTTTTGAGAAAACCTTCTGTCACTTTTTGGGAGGATTCAAATCTGTACATTTGAATGGCTATAAAAAATACTGGTCACAAACGTGAAACATGTCAGCATTTGTTTCAGCTGTTCAATAACCTGTTTAAAAAGGCACTTGCCTGTTATGGGGACAAGAGGACACGACTAGGAAGTGTTGAGAGGTATATGAACAGTATTCATTCTGAGCAAATAGCAGCCTCCTTTCTAACTTGTTGACTTTCCAAGACCCAACAATGGGTATTCATAGCCATTATTGAGTGCCCTAAATCCTACTTGGTGCTATGAATGAAAATCAGACCACGATATGGTTGTTTGGCCTACAGAGACCCTTATACGTGAGATAGCTTGTGGTGATTTCCGTTGCAGTCACCAAATAATGCTTACATTCCCACACTTTCTCTATGTCATTCATAAATCCTTAGCTTAATTCGCAAAGACATGACTATTTTTAAATGGTTATTCAACCATTGGCTGCTTTTGTCCATGCCGTTGAACATCTCTTCGATATCCATGCTAGATACCCGTGTGCTTCCCCATTGTGGTACCGGGTCAACTTGACTGAGGTACATGGAAAATTTCAGACATCCACTCTAGGTTTGTTGGGTAGATATAGACAGACAGTGAACTCCTAGAGATGGTTGTTGGACACAGAGAGCATCTTTGGACGAATGCCTTTTGGCATGAGGAGCATGGAGAATGTTCTACACTAAGTAGACATATGTGAGATTGTTGCTTTATGATAGATTGTACCTTACTTTAGAAGTAATAGCTGCAAGACAACAACAATGGCTTTGGTTCTTCTAACATGGATTATGAAAAGTCTTGATATTCGTAACAATACCTACTTTCTGAAATAGCTGCAAGTCATTCACAATGCTGCAGCTTGCCCGGTTGTTGGCGATTCGAACACTGATCATATTCTCAACCCATCCTTTCCCTGGCTACCAGACAAGCAGGCTCTATCATTTAAGATTTTCTCCTTTGCTTATACGCCTAAGTATGGTATAACTCATACCTTGTTTAAATTAGAATCATCTAGTCTGTGATCTGCACCCACTTTGGATGTGTGCCAGATACCACTGATATTTCCTTGACATACACATCAATAAAAAGGACGGGTTTGGTTCTCTCTATTGGCCCCAATTTGGTAAAACTTCTTACCTTAATGTCTGCGTAACAGCAAATTGTCTATCCATCAGGAAAATGTAAAAATATATATATTCCAGTCTAATTCTATTGTCTGACAATGTCCATGCTTCCTGCTCCTTGAAACCCCAGGATGTTTGTGTACTTTATGAAGAACCTCCTGTGGATAGAAAGTCCCCTCCTGTCGTCCAGCTTTACCCTTGAGGCTGTGTCATTCCATTACAATCTCTTTGCAAATTCATACCTGAAAACAGTTCTATACAGGATAAATTATGAGACTGGTTCAACTGTATCAAGCGTGTTAAAGAACATATCCAGAGAAGAGGCAAAGCTGAAATTGTGGGGGAAACTTATTTCACAAAACTTCATCATGGAACTCTCCAACAGCTCTCCACAGTCAAAGATTTCCCTGTAATTTTGACTTACCTAAATCTATGCTTCTTTCTTTGTTTCTCACTTTTATTAAATGACAATCCATTTAACTGTACTCGAGCAGAGACTAGTGCTATCTTTGTTAAAATAACCAAACTACTGCTAGCTGCTCAGCTTGCTTTTAAGTTTACTAATGTATTTAAGTTAACTTTTTTGATGAAGCTAGGTTTATGTACCTGTTATTAAGTCCATAAAATCCATTTTTTAAGTGTCTTAAAAGTGAACAAGACAATTGACGGAGAAGACAATATATACATAGCTTTCTCACTGACTAAACTCTGCCTCTTCATTTTACTCGGAACTGAGCACCCAGCAATCAAATACAGAAAGCTTGGGGAGTATAGATCTGCCGTGGCAGCATAGAAGATAACCTAAAATTATAATAAAAAAGTAAAGTGAGGAATCGGCGTGGGACACTATTGTAACAATAACTGACGTTATGTTTATGTACTCAAGTAAATGTTGATTACCTTGGGTCTTACTGTTGATTTATTCCAAATGCTACAATCCGTATAGATCCGATTAGTTAGTGAATATTTGGATGTGTTCTCCCTTTTTTATTTTTTTGTGGACACAGGAGGGGTGGGAGAAACAAATATGTTACAAAGTAGTATGAAATAACTATTTAAGTAAGATATACATATAAGTTCAAGAATTCACACATCCTTAATCACCTATCATAATGAAAATGAGTAATTCATCAATGGAAAGATATTCTCAGGTACTGAAGTAATTACTCTGTTTTCCCTATTTATATTGAAACTTTACTGGGGACCCTTTTATTTCTGCTATTTGATATTCCAGTTCACATCCGCCATTTACATATTTCAAAAAGGAAGAAAACAACCCACCTCCAATACACTGCTTTAAATAAAGAGTCAACTGTACAGGATAATGACATTTCTTTTCTTTAGAATGAATAAAACTTTTAGCTTTATTTTCACATTCATATTCACAGTCCAAGTTTTAAGACATAATAACTTATCCAAATGCTTTGAACATGAGAACCAACTCACCCTCACAAGATAAAAAGACCACTCACAAAACTCGCAAACTTCATACATACCACTCATAACGAACACATCTTCCAGTAACGTATTAAGACTGCACTGTGCTATACTCCAGTCACGTGTACCAAACACAGATACAAAGGAAGCAAATAAATAATCTCAAAAGTGCATTGCCATATGGGAATGAATACATTTTCAAAAGCCTATTGGTCTGATTGACATTTACAGGCCCTAGTAGAGCATATCTTCATAGAATGGATACATTGGTTATTTATGCTTTATACGCTTGGTAATCATCATTCTCATTCCGATGCTTCATATTCCTTTGTCTAGTCCCAAGGGCAGTGGCGCAGGTGTTGACGCGAGTTTTGGTGTAAAGTGGTCAGGCTGTCACACACCTTCCTCAGGCCACAATTGGAAAATTATTTCATTCAAGTAAAAAACAGGAGGGGTGAAAACACAGGGCCAAGTCCCTCCGGCTCCCTAAAAGAAAAAATGATTTTATGTCTTTCACTATTCATAATAACAAGGTGTTATATCTGATTTTCATTTCTTTGCAATCAAAAATCTTGCAATTTTTAATGTATTAAAAAAATCCATAATCAACATTATCCCTAAGTAAGATTGGTCAGCCTGTCAGTTCAACTGTAAAATTTATATTGTTATGATTCTAAGAAAGATGGCAGTCCAGAATTGCCTCATGCTTTGGCACCTCACGAACATTGGGGTAACGTCAGCAGACATGTAAGAGCATTATGTACAGCAGTGAATTTGAATATACCACTTGGTGAGTAATATACAAATCATATGTAGTATAGTGTACTTAATTTTTTGCCCTAGTTGAAGTAATAATTGTAAAATTTCGAATAAAAGTGCTAGTAGTGTGATTTTGCATAATGCTGCTTCACCTAGTTACACCACTTCTTGTCACATAGTGCTGTATTATCAGGTTTGGTTTAATCAGACAAGCCTATAATTCAGAAATTGTAGGTTTGTTTGTATCAAATATCATTCACAATAAATCATGTTGAATCAAAGGGATTGCACGCCTCTTTTGCCTTCTAAAAAAAAGAATTTGTGAACATTTAAAAAAAATCAAAGCAGTGCAAATCAAATTTGGTTCGTAAGTCTATGAATGATTTTAAAGAACAAATCAAATATATCCGTTCATTTACTGATTCCCGATTTGTGCAAGTTATACAGATAATAGCTTTTAAAGCACTCAGGTAGTTCAGAGACACCTAGACGGGAGATATATACATGGAAATCAGGAATCTTTAAAAATGGCATGTTAGATTTAAGCTCTTCCATAGAGAATTCTACCTTTAACACGACATTCCCACTTTCGTCTATTTAAGATTAGTAGATTTATTCCAAATATTAATAATTTTTAGACAGGTCTTTCTTCTTATGATATAAATTATCATAATACTGTTCAAATACAGACGACAGTGATGTGTAGCATAGCCTGTCTCATCTCTAACTTTAGTTATAGTTTGAGTCTTTTCCTGGTGCCTTCTCGTAAAGGTAATTTCCTTGACTTCTCTCCTGTTTTGAATATTTGAATTTGGGATTGATTTCTTTGCTCTGACAGTTTACATTGCCAAGACTAGTCCATGTAAAGCCGTTATATTACATTATCAGACTTTTCTGCCATTTTCTTTTCTTCCCGTTGTGGCTGAACCGAGGATTCTGACTACTTTGTCTCTTCCAGATATTGACACTTATTTGGACTTTTGCTCCCTAGCGATATGGCTCCAGTGATATTTTTACCACACCCTATCAAGCATCTCTGTGACTTGTGAGTTTCAACATTCGCCAATTTCTCCAAGCTTGCACCACTTATATGAATGCAACCATAGGCCCTCCCTGTTGTTGTGCTCACAGTAACTGCGGGCTGCTGCAATGTTTGGCCTTGGAACAATGCACCTAGATATTCTAGAATCAGGGCCTGCAAGGGGAAAAAACAGAAAGAGAGATTAGTGTTTATAGACCTAATATTCTGCTGTCTCCTCCAGCCGCTCATTTAACGAAGTGACAATTCACTGTACTTTCTCTTGGCAAATACATGATGTGTACACTGAGTCCCTTTATTTGGCGCAGATTTATTAGAACCTATCTTTGACACTCACAACACCTACCCTGCAAATCCTAATTTGACCCCTAACTCCAATGTATGGCAGAATCGGGTGCATAACTCGGGAGGTAATGGTGTACCCCCCAGGTTTTGCCCGCATGATTTGTGCGATTTTAAAACTAGGATCGTTTTGTATGGACAAACACCAGCCACGCCTCTGAGTGGGAATAAATCCTCAGTATTACTGCATTGTGCCTCACCCTGATATCAAAAACTCAGAATAGTGTGGTGATTGTGGCCTCACCTGGCTCTATCGGTCAATTACTACCCAGATTGTGCTGAGCGGAAGCCTCTTGTGGGGGTACCTCGCACATCCCAGTGGGGCTGCCCTGAGGAAGGCCTTAGATTGGAATGTCGCTGTAGAGCCAGTCGCTGTAGAACAGTGGTTCACAACCTGTGGGCCGGGGACCCCTGGGGGTCCACAAAGCCTCCTCAGGGGGTCCGCGGCTGCTTAAAACATATAATAATATTAGGTCCCAGCTATCAGCAATGACTCCTCGGGGGTCCCCGTGTTCCAATAATGATTCAGTGGGGGTCCCCGGGCTCCAGTATTGATAAAATGGGGGTCCACAGAAGTCAAAAGGTTGGGAACCACTGCTGTAGAAGATTCATAAACACCACTCTGGCTCACCCATAAAACACCACGAACATTCAACCACAACTGACTGAAAGTGACACATTCGCCTAACATAAGAACTTATATACTGATATCACATTCTTCACAAGTCGAATCTCACTCCGATCTGCGTTAGAAACATCCAGGTGCTGCAATAGCAGCTTGTTAGCTCTAAAATGCCATTAACACCACACAACACAATGGCAACCCAAAATGTAGACAAGGCAGAAGCCGGGGCAATGAAATAATTCACTAAGAGAATTACTACTTTTTCTAACAATGCCTTCAAGCAAAAGTCCAGAATAATGCAGCTTCTCCTTAATGCGCCTTGGTCAAACTCAAGGCGTTACTTAAAGCTGTACCACGATCATAGACACATTCCGGTTTTTGTGCTTCCTTCGTGATGTAGTTGGCCTGTGAGATAAAAGAAGCTGGAGGATAATACCCACAAATCTGGTTATATTGTAGCATAACAATTCTTAAATAGAAAGATTCGAGAGGCTGTTTCCCCCTCTTGGGCCTCGAGGCATGTTTGTTTCATGTAACTGCCGCCTCGTATTTCCTGTCAGTTACAGTATCTGCTTTCTGAGGTCAGCCCTTAAAGGTATATTCTACTCGACACAAGAAAGAAGTCTTTCTTTTGTTTCAGAGACACTGGTCTGCTAAGATAGGCCTGGGGAACGGAAGCAAGGGGTAGTTTGGAAGCTGAAACCGTCTGCGGTGGTAAGACAAGCCTGGACGAGCTTTGCACTCTTCCTGCTATCATATTCAGTGGCAGGATGGATGAGTGGGTGGATGCATGACATTTACACTATTTACACTGTACTCAGTATGCAGCCCCTAGCACCCTCAGCACTGCTACTGTCTCTGGCGTCCTCAAAAATGCCCTTCTTCCGAGGTTTTGCAACACACCCCAGATCTAGTTCACATTTTGGAATTCGTGTTGTCAGGGTGTCATTCAATGTGCAGGCCTGGAAATAGCTTTGAGGATACTTCGATGGACTCGTGGTGGCAAATTCCATCCGCCTAAAGCTGCCCTAGGTCTTGGCCTTGTAGGACACATTGGGGGTGTTCCACACACTCACTTGTTCCTACTTGTTGCACTGCTCTAGTCAATATTTCTCGGTTAATCACAGATCACCTAATTGATTTCCATGTAGGCTTCTTGAGTGTATTTGTTTCAAATCTCAGTGTCCAGTAAACGTTAAGGGATCCAGACCCGCTGGGCCACGTTTGACAGCCATGTTCTAGTCTGTGTTGAGCCAACACTCTTTCGACTAATTGTTCCAGCTGGAGTACACAACTTCTTCAGTAAGATATACTCAGAAGGTAAACTCCCATACCTCACACGTATTCCAACTTCAAAAGCCTTTGATCTCTGGTTAACAAGAATGTTATCAAGATGGCCCTGTACATTTTCTTTCGAGTCGGTTTGATTACATTTGTCACTGACGACACAATAAGGCAGCTCAGCGGTCTAAGGCACTTGCTTCAGAGATCAGTGTAGTATTTATGACGTGTGTCGGTCTGGGAGCAAAAGCTGCCCTGGAAAATGTTTTAATAGCAGACCCACGTTGTAACCGGAAAGCAAACCTGGCTTTCACCATAAAACCAACTCACCTAAGAGCTTTTCCAACATTATGAATCGATTCATTGTACAGGACATTTCCCAAAAGTAAAAAAAAAAAAAGTTTTCCAGTAGTTTATAAGTATTTCAATGCTTTGGCGAATGGCACACAAGGCAGTTAGTTTGTCTTCGTACCACTAAATCGTGTTTGTTTTTATAGGAACATTATGTGCCATTCCCTCAGGTCTGACCATACAGCTCTGAGATTAACTCTCTGTGCCCCACCCTACCACTGTCCTGCCACAGGTACATGCCCCAGTGCCGACAGGGCCAACTCTGAAGTTCACTGCCACCCATACCTTGCACATTAGTCCATATCTGAGGGAAAAGTGGAATCGCAAGTCCTATTAGTGCTCCAGTGGCAGAACATCCAAGGCCAGCTGCAAGCCACGATGCCTGGCCAGCTAATGTCGAGAAGTGTCTCCAGATGTAACGCAGGGATGAATCCATGATGTTTAGACGGATACTGAGGTGAGGAGGAGGTGCTGCCATCTACTGAGGGCACCATGTGACTTTGTGTCACTGATGGCACCATATTTCCAGACTTGGACTTCACTTGTACAAACTACTTCAACTCATCTAGGTGGGGATCCCTTTTAATATTTTGTTGTATCCTATCATAAATTATAAACGGATCAAAAAGGCCCTCATGTACCAGAAAGCAAAGTAAAAAAATAAATAAATCCAGGAGCAGAGGAGGATCTACTCAAGCACAGAATAGGGAAACTGGAGAGCTCTTTTGTGATTTGGTTTTTTCGTGCACCTATTTTCTGAGGACCTCGACGATCGCAACTCCAACAATCTAACCTATAGATGAATGAAAGACCAGGATCTGGATTAGCAAGGTTGTCTCAAGGCCCTGGATTGCATCCTCATTGGGGTGGACCGCATCCATAAGTCCAATGTGCAAACCAAGGTGCTCTTCTCAACATATGCACTACCTTGTACTCCCTTCTCGCCTTCGAAGGATGCACTCTGTGTGTGAAACCTCACACCCCCTACCTCCTTGGAGGGGTGTCCATGTTTTTTTATTTTTTTATTGATTTTATCTTATTAACATACAGAAGAAAAAAACAGTCCCTTCACAGCATCATAACAAAAGAAAATTGTCATCATCTGCAATATCAGCGTACATGTCGCGTAGGAGAAATCAGATAGGCACACATTAATCGCTGTAATCCAATTTACCCTTTTAACCACTCAATCCATTATTGGTGACAGAATCCGTACCAACTACCACAGGGCAGCTTCTGGTAGTGATGTGATGGTATTATCCTACCGCAAAAGAAGGGGACAACAGCCGATACAAACAAAAAAGGCAGGTGGGGCATACAGCCAGGCATTAGCAATCATTCACCTTCCTGGCATAGATGCCAACAGACAGAGGGGGGTAACAACACAGTCCGGGCTTTTCCGGTTATTTCACTCACTCGACTTGGGCCGCTAAGAAGTTATTCAATGGGGCCCAAATATCTTTGGGTCTAGACCCTTCAGGCATCAGGCTCCAGTAGACCGTGAGCTGATCATGACAATAAGCAGCATCACTTAACCATTCAGAACAACGCGGCACTCTCGTCCCACCCCAACACATGGCCACTCTACGCTTGGCCAGCAGCAATAGCAGGCCCACCAAGCACCTATGCGTTACCCGAAGATCCTCCACGTACCCAAGCAGCGCGGTTCTAGGATTGGCAGGAATCTCTGTTCCGACCATTTCAGAGATTGCATTAAAAACTGCCACCCAGAAGGCGTGAACATCCTTACACTCCCATGCTAAATGTAAAAAACCAGCACCCAGTGCCCGACAGCGTACACAGCGCGTATCCTCACGCAACCCCAAGGAGTGCAACCACGCTGGGGTGTAATATAGTCTGTGCAAAAAATTAAAGTGCAGCAATCTAAATCTATAATTTGGTGTCACCACTCTCATATGCGCACAGCAATCGCGCCACTGGACCTCCGGGATGGGCACTCCCAGGTCCGCCTCCCACGCGAGCCTAGACGGTTCTCGGAGATTATTTCTCTGCTCCTGCATACAGTTATATAATTTGGTAACCAGCCTATTAGGCGACTGCGCACAGCAAAGAACCTCCAGTGCACGGAGCACCACAGGTGCCTCCGCCGAACCACACAGGTGATTTCGCAAAAAAGAACGGACTCGGATAACATACATACGCTGAAGTGCCGTGCACTCGCGGTCAGCCAGCACCTCAGATACTTCAAGCAGGCGACCCTCCGCCATCCAATCTTTCATCTCGGTCAGACCAGCATCTCGGAGAAACCCACGTACTCCACTGTCGCGGTACAACTGTCCATCGGCTATCGCCATGACTGGCAGAGAGGGAGCGAACGGGACCGCGACCCCGGACCGCCGCATCAACATACCCTACGCCCGCATCGTGCATGCCACCATATCAATCCCCCGCACCCGGGACGGAACACGTCTACCGAATGCCCGAGTCAGGTCATCCGGCCATACAGAGTCGCTCTCAGGCGCCATGTGCGGCAAATAACGGATAGGATTCAGCCAGTAATAAGCAAAATGCGCCTGAGCACAAAGATAGTATAATTCCATATCTGGCGCAGCAAGCCCACCCAGTTCGAACGGCAGCATCAGCCTCTCCCAAGAAATGCGTGCGCATCGGCCCGCCCATACCAGACAGATCAGCGCCGAGCGCAGACGTTTTAAGTAGCCTCTTGGGAGCGGGAGAGGAAGATTAAAAAATAAGTACAAAAACTTCGGGAGGACCACCATCTTTGCAATAGCAATACGCCCTATCAATGATAACGGAAGGGCCCGCCAAGCCTCAACCTTCCTCTCCAGCCACGTCAGAGCAGCGCCATAGTTAGCCCGCCACAGCTCCTCCACAGCGCATCTCAGCTGTACACCCAAGTACCGCACCGGGCCATCTGCCCACACCAGAGGGTATCTAGAGTCATACCGCGACGCCCCAGGGGTCAGAGGCAACACCACAGATTTAGACCAGTTAATAGTAATACCTGAATAGGTACCAAAGCGCACAATCTCATCTAGCAGCATATCCAGATTTTGGTCAGGATTCTGTACATATAATGCAATATCATCAGCATACAGAGATATCAGGATAGGACGCTGCCGGAATTGCAATCCTCTGTCATTATATTTCTGTCGACGCCGGGCCGCCAAGGGTTCCATCGCCGCTGCAAAAAGGAGAGGGGACAGCGGGCATCCCTGTCGCGTGCCGCGCGCAACCGGAAACGTAGCGGACACGTTCCCATTAATGCGCAATCTAGCAGTGGGCAACGTATACAATAGTTTAATCCAGCGAAGGAAGCGCGCACTAAGTCCCACCCTACCCAGCAGAGCGAACATATAGTCCCATGTCAGGGAATCAAACGCTCTAGCTGCGTCCAGAAAAACAGCTGCTGCATTATCATCCTCTGCCAGTGTACCGGCCACCGCGAAAAAGGTGCGCAAGTTGTGGCCTGTAGACCTTCCCGGGACAAAGCCCGACTGATCCGGTAGCACTAATCTAGGGAGGAGAGGTTGCAATCTCGCCGCGATCATTTTTGCTAGGATTTTGTTGTCAATATTTATCATGGAAAGCGGACGATACGAATTGCATCGAGTCGGGTCCTTTCCAGGTTTCAGGATCGTCACTATCAAAGCCTCCCTGAGTGAGGCCGGTAGCGACCCAGTCTCCAGGGCTTCTGAATAAACCGCCAACAGCCGGGGAGCTAAAATATCCACATACTCTTTATAGAACACAGGGGACAGGTCACCCACCCCAGGAGACTTCTCTCCCTGCAGTCCACGTATGGCCGCAGCCACCTCTTCTACTGAGAATGGTTTGTCTAAGTATTTCCTGTGCACCTCATCAAACCATACCAGTGCAATATCCTCGATGATCACCTGTGCATCAGTCGCACTAGCGCCCACCGGAGCCGCATAAAGCCTCGTGTAGAACTCAGTAAACACCTGCATAACTCCACCCGATCCTGACACGCTCCCACCCTCACCATCCATGACCTCAGAGACATAATCACTGGCCCAAGGTTTGCGAAGTAACGCTGCCAGCGTACGTCCAGCCCTTTCGCCCTCCCCATACTGGCGTGCGCAGGCCTCCCTCCCGAGGAAGCAAATCTCCCTAAGGGAGATCTCCTCATACAGCGACACCTCTCAACGAATCTCCACAAGAACATCACTGGATCAGTGGGATGCCAGTCGCCTTTCCAACTCGGCAAGCCGCAACTCAATTTCAGCCATCTCTCGCCTTAGAGTTTTAACTATACCATGCTGTTTCGAGAGACAGACCCCTCTGATAACAACTTTAAATGCCTCCCAAAGAGTACCTGGGGACTCAACCGATCCCTGGTTCTCAGCAAAATACAGTTTAATCGCCTCACGCAATTCCTCTCGGAAGGCCGCATCTCGAAGCGCCCCCTTAGGCAGCCGCCACATAACCGACCCACCAAATTCAGTCGGTATCTCCAATTCCAGACATACCGGCGAGTGATCCGACAACGTACGAGGGAGATGGTCGACCGCTCTAGTCCAGGCCAACACATCCCTGGTACCCAGCCAGCGATCAATTCGAGACCAGCTACCGTGTACATAGTTCAAACATGTACCTTCCCTCGCCTCTATGTGCCGCTGTCGCCACAAGTCTACCAGTGCACCATCTCGCATCACGCCTTCCAAGGCTTTAGCCGCCGCAACGTGCTGTATCCTGGCCAAGCTCTCCCTATCCATCTTAGCATCTAGCACTACATTAAAAAATCTCCCCCCCAGAGCACCGCACGCGGCCCCAGCGACTCCACCAGACGCCACAGCTCCAAAAAGAAACCTGGATCATCAACATTCGGCCCATATATAGCAACTAGGCGACACTCTTTGTCTAGTAGCACACCACTCATCAGTACGTATCTGCCGTTTGGGTCTACCAGGACCTTCTTCGTGCGCCACTGCAGACCTTTACGAAGAAGGATTGCCACTCCACGGGAATAACCCGAGTACATGGAGCAGTGCATCTCACCTACCCACCCAGTTCTTAGTCTGCATATTGTGGACTCCACCAAGTGCGTCTCCTGAAGCATACAGACATCAATTGCATGTCTCTTAACATATGCAGCCACGAGTCGAGCTTTCCTTCTATCATTAAGCCCTTGCACGTTCCAAGTCAAACATCTAACCACAGTCACTTCCTCACCCCTCAGCCCAGTCAGCAATCAGCCAGCATTGCACGCAAAGATCTGTCACCACCTGCCATAGATTTAGCAAAGGATCAAATAAAACTTCCATACAAAGAAAAAGGAACAATACCCCACGAACATGTGAGATACCCCCCACCCACTCAGGCCCCCCAATCGGACCAAACCAGTGACCCACCCATCTTGACCCCAAAACCCTCCTTGAGAACAAAAACAGTGAATAACAGGACTCATCCTAGGGGCTGTAACCGGCCTGGTACCTCTCCGCCCAGCTGACACCGGGAGAGAGGGGCCCGTCGGCCAACTACTAGACATCAGGTGGACGGATCCAGGCAAGGAGCAAGCCAACACACCCAAGCGGCTCCAGCAATGAGTATCAGGTCGATTGGAGCTTATTAGTCATTGTCACTCAGAACGGCGTCGTCATCGCCACGGCCCCGGCGCTCCGCAGTCTCCCGTCTCTTAGGCAACTGCCGAGCGAATTTGGTCGCCTGTTTCAGATCCGCAAAGTAGAGCATCTTACCCTCGTGGCACACCCTCAGCTTAGCGGGGTATAGCAGGGTAAAGCTTACTCCCGCTTGGTTCAACAGTCTTTTAACCGGCAGGAAAGCACGCATCCGGGTCTGCACACCGAGAGTGTAGTCCGGGAAATTTTTTATTTCGGAGTTCTTATAAAGCAACGGACGTCTCTCCCTTGCCAGACGAAGCACAGCGTCACGGTAGTTCAGCAGACGCGCGATAATTGGGCGTGGGGGGGTCCCCGGCGGGGGTCGGGCCCCAAAGACCTATGAGCTCCCTCAACCACTAACATCCGGGAGAGCTCACCAGCGAACAGATCAGATAGCATCTGCTCTATGAAGTCTTCCATTCGGCCCATCTCGGTCGCCTCTGGCAGCCCCACAATGCGAATGTTATTGCAGCGAGATCTTGCCTCCAAGTCCTCGTTCTTGTTGCGTATGACTTCAAGAATTCGCTCCATTCGTGCAATCTGATCCCTGTCACCCTGGCGCGCGTCCTCTATCTCAGATGTGCGTGACTCCAAGGCCTCAAACCTGGAGTCGTGGTCGTCTACACGTGCCCTGATGCGATCGAGTTGTTCAGTTACATGATCCAGCTTGGCGTCAATGCCAGCCAGGCAGGTCTTAAGGTCCAAGAACATGGACTTCACCGATGTCTCAGGGCCATCCTCCCCGTTCGTCTCCTCACAGGGCTGGGAGCTGGCAGCAGCGTTCTTTTTTTTTCCCCTTTCAAAGGTAAGTTTGGCCTGGCGCTGATCAGCCTTGCCCATTGTTCCACTCTGCACCAGCACCTCCGGCCGTGCCCAAGTAATTAGAACCAGTCACTAGGGAGCCCAGAATCCAGGGGCCTCCTCAGACAGCGTAGAACTCACCACTGGACCAGCACCAACAGCCGAGGTCATCAAATAGCAGGGCACCAGAGCATCAGCCAGTTCCCTCGGGCCCGCTCGGCCCACATTGCCCAGCCGGATAGTCGCCGCTCGTTCACCCTCCTCGGGCCTCCGCGATCACAGCCTTCACCGTCCTCAACCGGGTGCTGCCTCGTGTTCTCGATTAGCGGCCCCCAGGAGGGCCCGCCTAAGTATTCCGCCCAAGTATTCCGGGCGGTACCTCCCCAGAAGCCAAGGGAGAGCAACTGCGAACTTCAAGTGTCCCCCTGAAAGGCTTCACCACGGCAGCTTGTCTCCGTTCGGGCCTCCTCCTCGCCCGTTAAAGCCGCCAGTCCCCAGATGGATCACTGGGCCCAGCGGTACCTCCTCCGCGGCAGCGCCACCGTGATCGAGCGCGCCGCAGGGCCGCGACTCGGCCGCGTCGCCGAATAGCCCCCAGGCGCAGCTCCGCACCCGGCCACACACCTCCAGGAGCAGTCACGGGCCTCCACGTCTGCCTGCCCGCTCCGCGTCCTGCACGGCTCCGCTCCCGGGCACACACCTCCGGCTGCAGTCGCGGGCCTCCGCGTCCGCTCGTCCGCCCTGCACCTTGCGTGCGCGGGCGCGGCCGACAGCAGGCCCGCCCGCGTCTCTCCTCAGCTGCTCCGGCCGCACTGCAGCTCCCGAGCCGCCAAGAGCAGTCCAGGGGCTCCTCCTAGGAGGGTGCACTAGGCTCGCACCCGCCAGCGCCGTCAGATGGTAAAATATACGGATAAACGGCCCCGGGCCAGGCAGAGCCTCACGTAGTGACGGCCATCTTGCCCGGCAGTCAGGCCACGCCCCCCGGGGTGTCCATGGTTAAGGGAGCTCTCTACGCCTCTTCTTAAAGGACTTCTCGAGGGTGAGGTTTTCTGATGAGTGACAACTCCTAGGTGGCCCACAGCCAGCAAGTCTCATGGTGCCTCTTTGCCCATGTGCCTGAGTTGGTAGTTTGTTTCAGGACGTGGGTTAAGTTTTACCTCATTTGCACAGGGTTCTGAGAAAGCACCCTACATGTTGCATGGTACTGAGGGGTTTATTTACTAAGATGTTGCGCTGTGTTTGAGTCACTAAAATGACACTAATCGACGCAAATCTTTTTATCCTTATTTACTTTCCAGTTCAAAACTTTTTTTGCGCTGCAAAGTACCCTAAAAGTAATGCAAAGCAGCGAAAAGCACTGCTTTGCTTGCTTAGCACCAAGAGGTCATTACATGGGTGAGACATGGATGTTCCCATGCAACCACCCATGCTTTTTGGAGCTAAACCTTATCTCCTAACATTAGTAGACAGGGTTTAGTGCCAAAATTAATGCCTTTGGAAAGCAGGCGTTAAAAGGAGAAATGTTTTCATTTCTCCTTTCTTTTCTGACTTTGCATGCGGACTGCACAGTGCAGCACGCATACAACATAGGGAAAGTCTTAAAGTGTGTCTACACACAGTCTTTGGTACTGGAAGGGTACCCTTACAGTACAAAACCTATGCTAGACTTATGCACACACCCTTGCACTGTGGTGCTAAGGTGTGCATCGCACTCAGCTGCTAAAATCCGTGCGGCACTAGGGAAAGGGGAGGAGAAAGAGCCGTATTTCTGTAAATATGGTGCTGTCCTGCTCTCTCCTTCTCACACAGCACATCGCAGATTTTATAGGCGCTGCGCTGCATGGGAATCTGGTAAATGTGGGCGAAGTGTTTTCCCGTATGTCACAGTAAGTGCCGCCCAAGTCTTTGTAAGACACAAAAGAGTAGACTCAGCTCCACAAACGACCCACATAGCTATTTGGCTGGAGCACTTTTTGATATACAGGTTCCACAACTGGAAGCATGGAGCCTCTGGTGACAAAGAGCCGAGCTCTCAGGTTTCCCCTGCTCCTTGTATGAAAAAGCTCATAAAGGCCATCTTTTTTGTTTGCACTCTGAAACTACCCGTACTGATTCTATACAAGAAGCAACATGACCACAAAGCTCAGAATGTTGCCGTCAAGTGCTATTAAGATATGGGACAGAAACATTAAAAATAACTTCAGAGTTGTCTGGTAACCCCAACCCTGTCATGGGTCAACTGGATATCAAGTGCTAAAACTGTTTTACCATTTCTTTTCCTAAACATCTTTTAAAATAACCTCAATTTTCCACAGAATCTTATTGCAATTGTTGTTGTCTTATTAATGACACAAAACCAAATGATGACTAGAAGACATTTTTTTTCTTATTCGTCAATATAGTTTCATACATTTGATCGGCCATCTGTCAGAAAAAAACTAGGTAAATATTTTAAATCATTTTAAAATCTGAAGCAGCATTTCTTTACCTTTTGAAACAGAAAGTAAATGCAAAGTTTTTTAAAACATCACAGGAATGTCTTCAGTGGAAATAAGTTGTAAATATGTTGCTTAGAAAAGATTTGTATTTTAAAGGCTGTGGATGTGGCATGATAGATGTACACCTAAGGGTATTGGTTTAGAGGAGAGTTCAAGGGCCGGGAGATAGGCACTGGTCTAGATCTTCTTAATTTAGGAAAATATATTTTGGAAAACGATTTTAACAAATGGACAGTCAATTACCCCAAGCCATGAGGTTCACCTTTAGCAAGTTTTTAAAAAATCTAATAGCAGACAATGGCCATACACTTTTTCCTGTTAAATTCCAGCAAGTTTGACCTGTTAAATGTTTTGCAAAGGGTGAGATTTTTAACGCAACTGCTAATTACCGAATGCGTTAAATACCACCAAACGCATAGTTCTCACCCGGGGCAAACAAGGGTTTGCACAGAGGTCAGAAAACGCCAGTCCACTCATAATCAGGGCCTTTGTATTGTGACTTGCAGGCCTGATAGTCTTAACTTGAAAACAAAAGCTACATGTTCCACATTTATGTTGGCTAAAAAGCCAGAAAACGGCTAATGTAACCCTCACAACATTGGGGAAGGTTTTCGGCTCTAGGGTGAATATACTCTTTCTCTAGCCCGTGGTCGTCAAGGGAGTCAGTCAATTATTCTCTTGGACTGTGAAGATTAAAATGAATCAGCTCGGGTAAGAATTACTCTTTAATACTAAGGTGTCATATGACCCTCAAATGACTGACACACTACTATCTAGTCATGCACTTGCATTAAAAATATTGGTTCATTCTGGGTTTTGTAGTTTAGGTTGGCACCATTTGTGCCAGTTCTCTAACCTCACCAAACAATTAATTCTAAGAGGTCCAGCCTTGACGTGTAATGACAGGGTGGCACCTCACCATCCTTTGAAAGCTCTCACTTCCCAAACAGTGAGGTCATGTAAAGTGAACCATAATGCAACTGACTGGTAAGTGCATACCCCGAGCAGGTACACCTTGTCCTTGGTGACATTGAGTCATCTGGTAACCTGACCTTTAGGATGCACAGCTCTCAGCAGTCCCAGTTCCATGCCTTAGTAGTCTTCTTGTCCACGGAAGCAGCTTCTGAGCCTTTTCTGGGATGGGCGATAGAAATGAAAATAAAAAAAACACAGTACAAAGCAATCTGGGCCAGGCCCTTTATCTGCACTCCAGTGCATAACCTAATGAGAAACAGGGCTACAAGGACCAGAATGCAAAGATAACAACTTGGACTGGATCAATTGCTAATTCATGGACCTAGAGTTATAGGTTGCTTCATTCTGTTCAACCACAAACCTTTGCTTGGGAATACAGTCATATATCATTTATGAATTCCCTTACTGTCGTTTATCACACTAATTTTGGCTTCTGGAGCAAAGCTCCGGTGGCTATTCCAGTTATCTCTTATGTTTATAGCTCTTGAATGGCATTAGATCCTGTGTAACTACATTTGCCATACCCAGGCTGTAGCTAAAGCATACTGCATTCTGGGACTTGTCTTTTCACCTTAAACACTGGGCGTATGGTTTCAAGAAACCCAATCTGCAAAATACTGCTGACTAAAAGTCGAGACTGCTGGTGATGCATTATGTGACATGGGCTGATCGATAGGTATTTTATTAATTTAACAGGGACATCAAACCATACTATTCTGTCGCAAATATACTTAATAACAATGCATAGAATACATGTCCTATATACATATTATAAAAAGCTTTCAGAAATAAGTGACAAGTGGCTTCTAAAGTGCAGTATAGATAAAATGCTCAATTTGAGAAAAGTTCCATGAAAAACGTCTTCTAGGCTGATTGGTAGGCATGTGGAACCAGTTGATGGCAAACGTAAAGTTACCAGCCGACTCCACATCACCTAGGACACATGCTCTAATGTTACGTTTTCTTTATAATAGACCAAGTAATCTAGTAACTAAGGGCCAGATGTATCAAGCAGTTTTGCCCATTCTGTGTCTATGGGAAAATGTGTTCGTACATATGGCCCTAAGTATAATTGTATTCCAAAATAAGCATGAAGACTAAAACAAACACATTGAATGCAGTCGTTAAATAAAAGCTCAGGATTGGTACATTGCATCCTTGATGACATGAATTCGCCTGGTACCCATGGGCATGTGGGATTTGTATAGCTCCAAGAGATGTCGTGTCTCATGTGCTACCACTTTAGAAAGAGAAACTACTATTCCCACAATGCCCAGTGCTCTTCAATTTGAAGCCTACACGTGCTGCATCAGCTATACATGGCTAAGGCTGGATGGCATCTCTCATGTTGCATTGAATAATAAGCCACAGTTAATGGAGAATGCTGCAGTTGAATGCAGTTGTGCTATGGAACTGATTATTGCTGTTCAATGCGGCATATAAGAGTCAGGTGATATTTTAATTTCATTGGTTGCATCTCCCATGGTTTTCTGCTGCCCGTGCATCGCACAATGTCTTAAACCAATATTCCACAACTGGCCACAGTTGGAGCCATTTGGTCAACTGGAGTTTCAAGCAGAGAAGCCTGGCCAGGCGGAAAATCCAAAGAACTCATCAAGAAGCCAACACCAAAGGCTTTGACCAAGGTTCTGGAATAATCTCCCTTTGCACCGCAGGCTTGCCCCTTCCCTAGCTCAGTTCAGAAACGGTCTGAAACCAATATCTTCATAATCTCCCTTTCCTCCTAAAAAGACAAATATAAATAGTAACATAGGAGCAAAGGGGCACTGGGAAATCCAGCAGGGACGCAGGTTTGGGGGCTAGGGGGAGTGCTTGGGCTGAGACACCCTCCTAATTATTTCATTGTTGGGTCATGGCTCGGCAATGACAGTCAGATGGACTGTCTGCAGCAACAGTGACATTAATTCACAGTTGCTTCAGACTGGGTAGATGTGGGCGAGCCAGCAAGCTAACATGGAGAAGTGAGCCAAGGCTCTCGCTTGGCTCTAAGAGCCCGTGAAAAAGACCCACCTTGAAATTATGTGGGATGCAAATCACGAGACAAACATCATATAAAAATCAAATTACAAAAAAATATATTTTTATAACATGCTGAATTTTTTCACCTTAGCATATCCCATTGCCTTATTGACGTATTTATGAAAAGTGATAGTTTTAAAACATAACGTAGAGGCATTCCTGCTCCTTCCCCTACTCTAATGACAATGCCACTAGTGAACCCAGAGGCCAGACAGTTGTTCTGTGCACCCTATAGGTGGCCTAGATTTTTATTATAGATGGAGCAACATGTTAAATCAAACACAAGGCTTTTGTACAGAGCACTTCCCCAACACATGCATTTGATTGCACTCCTACATGTGAGAATGATGAGAAAGGAGGCCCCGTGAAATACAATATCAGATCAGAAAATGTGTTCAAGAGAGGAACCCAGTTTGATCCCAGATTCTCCAGTTTCACATGGTTGTACACTTCAACCACTAGAAGGGTATGTATTTCTCCTTCCTGTTTTATGTCAGAGGTCACTGCTTTGCCGTTAATTCTTGGGGCATAAGGTTAGAACATGAGAGCAAGGAGAAGCTTGAGGATCCAGTAGGACCTTGACATGAGCCAGATACAAGCATTTGACTCAAGCCTGGCTTGCTCTTTCAGCGGTTCACACACCTCTTATTCTGGGCCTAGGATGTAGAATGACCTACAAATATGTGAGTGATGTGCGGGCCGGGCCGAGGGTACTCATCTGACTGAGCATCAGCCTGTCACACACGCCACATCAGAGTGCTGCCTGCATGGCATTAAATGGATGTCTCAGGTGTCTCAGTAATTTAATACTTTGAAATGGGTCGCTATTGGTTCTAAAATGGCCCTTTACAGGCAAAACCAACATTCAAATTCCCAGTGACTGTACAAAACCTTGAGGTAATCCATGACAGCGATTCCGTCCCTGTTTAAATTTCATTTTAACTTTGTCTTGCACTCCCTAGGATTATTTGTTTTTTTCATGCTTTGTGTTTCTGTACTTTTTTATGACATATGCATGACTTAATGTGAAATGAGTTGTCCCTAGAGGTTTGGGTGAGCTCCGAATGTGGTGAGTGTTCATGACAGACAGGATTGACAGCTCTGGAGATGATAGTGTGAATTTTGCACATTGGTAGTCAGTGAGTCAAAAATATGTTTAGACTGCATGAACATGCAATCCTTGGCCTAGCTGCAGAGCACACAGAGCGATGGTCATATATGAGCCAATCGTAATTGTGTTTTTATGGAAATGTGTGAGAAGAAGGTATTCGGCTGACAAAATATTGACAGCGCCAAAGGGAATTAAAATACAGCTCTTAAAGCAGAGTTTGTGGGTTGGTTGTGCCGAGTTTGGGTGAAGTGAAGTGATGAACAGAAGTATGTGCAGCAGAAGAGAGTGACAAAATGGTGCGAAGAGGAAAATGATGATGTGTGGGACATGCAGATGGAGGATTTCTGAAAGATTTAGGGAGAATCAGGGAGTAAGAGTCTAACATAGTGAGAGGCAGCAGAGGAAAGTGGTATGAAGCGGAATAGTCGTGATTCCAACACCTCCCCTAACACAGATCTTACCACTACTTATTCAGTCACAAATGTTCAGAAATGAAACATTTTCAATTCTAATTATTTGTAAAAAAAAAACAAAAAAACATAGCATTGATACTGTTAAAAAACATAGGACAAGCCAGTAGGACGGCCCTTGTTTTTTAGGTGCATGTCCTTTGTGTTATATTTCTGGATGTAATAACATAGAACTCACAGAGACAGAGAGAACCCCAAGTACTAGTTAGGTGGCATGATTTATAAATCGCAGGATTTTATTTATCATTGTTCAAAACACAATCATAATTACAAGGTCCACATGTCTTGGAAATAATTTCTATTGACACTTCTTTGCCAGTTCCACTTTTAGTGACCCACCTACTTCCTATTTTTAATTCTATTTAAAGCACTGGCTGCCTGAGATGATGACCAGTCTAATCCAACAACACACACAATACACAGCAGTGGAGCTTCACCCCCCCCCCGCAGCCCGAGGCCTTGGGTGGAGTGCTATTACCCTTGGGACACATTTCTTCAGCAATTGAAGTTACCTTTTATATTGTGTGCTCCCTGCTGCAGCATCAGGTTTCCTCTACCTTAGTCCCTGCGTGTATGTTAGAAGCATCAGACTTAGGATCAGCACAACAAGTCAGGTCTTCAAAGTCCCCAACACTGTGCCACCTGCTTTCCTTAGGCCAGTGGTTCCAACCTGTGGTCCGGGGACCCCTGGGGGTCCGCGAAAGCTTAGCAAATTAAATAATATTAACAGATTAGGTCGCCAGCATTCAGTAATGACTCAGTGAGGGAGGGGAGGTTCCCAGATTACAATAATGATTCAGTGGGGGTCCCCGGGTTCCAGTAAAGATGAAGTGAGGGTCCACAGAAGTTAAACGGTTGGGAACCACTGCCTTAGCCTGTTTGTGGACTGTAACCCATCTGGGTCACAGGTCCAGTGTTTGTGGTGGTTCCATATTTATTCTGAGAATAACAGCACAAACGTGTACTTTATTGACAGTTCATTAGCATCCTAATGATTATTACTTATGGCGCTTCATGTTGTGACATTGTCAAGCACTGTAAATAATTAATGGTCGAGTCACAGTTGCATGTGTGATCCCAGAAATGTAATGTACATGTCAACAACATGTTATACATCATTATTAGATGCCTTACTGTTATTCATTCTACTATTTCTACAGTCAGCAGTGGCCAAGTCAGAGTGTCATATTAAGTGCATCGGTGCATCAAGTGCATGGGGTGAAGCTCCACTGCTGTGTATTGTGTGTAAACTCTTCTGTTGTTGGGATAGGATTCCTAAGTGCATATAAGACAACAGCAAGTCATTGTGTAGTATCAGGATTCCTGATGAGATTTGGTAATGGTACTTCCCCATCATAGACATTTATCGTGCTTCGTTGGTCAGCAGGTAGAGATACATGCCCTTCAGAGTCAGTAACCTCTTTCTACAGCTCAACCTGTCCACAGAGCATCTCCAAGCGCACCAGTATCAAGTCATTTGCACAATCAACAAATACATAATTCTGAGCACACACGCACACTCACACAAAAGATCCATCCATACGTACGCACATCCTAACACATGCTTGCACTGTTGTTGGTGCGCAGTGCTTATTCTGTGAGGAGGAAAGGGTTGTGCTGAATCTGCCCTTCTCATGTTTCAGAAGTGTTAATCACTGTCTTTTGGTGACATGGGGGTGCATCTGTTCGTGGATTCTTACCAGGACTGTGAGCATTCAGTGGATGTCCTGACCTTCTTCGAAGGCTGACAGGAAGGGTTGTCACTTTCCTCATTCGTAAATACTGGATATTCCTGTGTATTCTAAGGTTAGGGAAATTGCAGTTTTGTAAAACCTTGGGTGTTCTTTCTCTTTAACATAGCAAATCTACCCCTGTTTTCATAAAAACATATTTAGGTAAAGTCTAGACATGTTCTCATCTTGTTGGCGAATTGTTTATATATTTTGAAGGGAAAATATACTGGATTGTGATGATTTTCATGTTTGTGTATCTATTTTGGCATGCAAATACTGGCCAGGCCGATGACAACATTTTCAATCCTTTCACAGCAGTTGGATGGCTAATGTGCCCGCACTTGGGCATTACATGTCATTTTGGCTCTAAGGTTTGAGGTTTAATTAAGATAGCTCAGGGGTTACATCTTTGTTACAGATATCCTTGTGTAACCATTGCCCACACTTGCTCCCTGCCTTATGCATCTACCTGAAGGCCCCTCATTACCTGCTGTGCATGGGGTGGTGGTGGAGTTGTCGACTTTGACTCAGTGTTGCTCATCCCTTTCCTGCATCAGCCTGGTTCCCTTCATGCTTTCTATCGTTATCCTCCTTTAAAATCATTGCATTGTTGTATCCTGCCATATGCCAAGGGGTGCGGAGACAAGTCCTTGGACAATCAGCCAGCTAAAGGTTATCCCGATGGTTCAGTGTTTACTAGATAGTTGTGCATCCATATTGTGCATACACTTACACACCATCCTACAACAATAGTACTCATTAGACACAATTCATGTCACCAACATGTGCACAATACAGATCAAAGCCTTATAGATGTCTAAGTCTTTGCTCCCTCAGTGGCACATCCTTTTATTACATACTGAGAAATTATATCATATCATCAAGCTACTTAAAGGATTAGATTAAGCCTATCAAATCCACAAACACTTAAAAATGGCATCAAAGCCACTTCATTCTGAAAGTTAGCTCAAAACGTAACCACTTGAAGCAAAACAATGGATAACTGTACACCCCTGTGAAACAAAACAAATTGCAATACCCCTTAACATACAAATTCTCTGCTCTAATCTTCATATCTTGGAAGAAAGAAAGACGGATCACTGGTTCCCTGCTTTGTAGATCACCACAGTGTACAAAGACAAATGGTCCAGGTAGTTTCAACCTTTACACTCCTGAGGTTTTAGGTGCCTTGTGTCTTTACCCTCTGCTAGGTATTCTGCTGCTCTTTTACTGCTTCCAGCTTTGATCTAGCCTGCTTGCCCGGATTCCTCACTTCCAAGCAAGGCCACCCTGTTCACCTTAGGTATGGGCTTATGCTAGCCTGCTCTCCCTGGCCTGTCAGCCCTACTTTGCTGTTGGGAGGAACTGGTGAAGAATGGACAATATACTCCAGTATCTCACCGTGGCCCTGCACTGACTGCCCGTATCTTTTCCAATACGTGAAAAATAATTGATCTAACCATGCCTGCTTCCACTGTACACTGACCTCAGCCTGCCCTATCCTTTTTAGCTGAGTACACCTCGTTTCTGGTAAATCTCACATTCACAACCCGTAACATGGTTCTCCAAGCTACTTCTCTGAATTCCAGACAGGCTCAGTAAGCCTGGGCATGCCTGAGACGATGACCAGTTTCCTTCACATGTGGGTAGTTTGCAGGCCTGCCAGTCTGTCTTGATTCCCGAGGTGCCAGATGAGTTCACCCTCTTGAGCACACAGCTGATACGGTGAGTGGAAGGGCGTGGCAAACGTTGCATTAGGACCCTGCAGGAGCAACGGCCAGACATTCCATTAGTGATTGCGCACCTGGGGGCGTGCCGCTAGGCCCGCCCCCGGGGAAGCACCAGCTATACCTGAAGAACAAGTTGCACTCCCACACGCCCTGCCCTGGCTTTCAGCTGCTTGGCAGCTGACTGCGCTCTTGATATTGCTATTGCCTGGAGTCTGAACTTTGCACCTGCTGCTCTGTCATGGAGCCCTTGCAGCTCTTATAACTGGAAAGCTGTCAAAGATCTCGAGCTGCTCCAGTCAGGTGTGAGTAATGTCGTGAGACTTTCTATGAGGGAGTTCAATTAACCTGGTGTATTCTGGGAGGTGTACTCTTGGTTCATCTTAATAATGCCGTGCTCTCAAAGTAACACATTTCCCTGGTTTGTGAAATAAAAAGATTGGGTTGGTGCACTCTGCTCTGGTTAATTGGGGCATTGTACCACCAGGGTTTATTTGACCACCCCAGCTTCGTTATTACTGTGCAATATAGGACTTTTAGCTCTGAGGTTTTAGAGGAGCTTTTAACAAATGAGGCTGTAATGAGATGTGAAATAAATCTCTGTGCTGGAGTGTCAGCTCATGGCGAAAAGGAGCATCTTCTAACCACAGAGGCGAGTGGTTCTATTATTTACTTTGCATTCTGGGACTTGTAATTCTGTATCCATAGCTCATTGGAGGGATATGTGAACCTGCACACACATATGAGCGTCTGACAGCAAAAAGCCAAACCAAAAAACACAGAAGTACAAAAATATACATGTAAAAAAAAGGCAGAGTTCCTTAATCTCACCTGACATGGTGATGGGACGCCTTTCATTTACTGAAAGCTCAAAAGTTCCACGCCTTTATTGTTGTGCTCTTAAAACTTGTGCAGGCAGATTTGTTAAAATTGGCAGTTTGTACTGGTATAGCCCTTTTCATGCATTCTTGCCTCCATCTTTCTAGCGTAGGATATTACATGTATTTTAGCTCAGGTTAGCAGGGGACAGATGTATCATGGTATTACATTGCTCTTTCGTCATGCATGGTGTCACAAAGGCAACGCAATCCCTAAGTTAGATTTACCAAGCAACGCAAGACTACCTTGTGTGGCCCTTCATTCATTGGCGTAACAAAACTTGAGTGCCCCCTGCACAGTACTTGGAGGGCCCCCCTCCGGAGTCATGCAGGAGCTCTGAAGCCAGAGTACTGAGCAGAGGGGACCTCCTGGAGCTCACCCCCCTTCCCGGGGCTGCAGGGACCTTTGGTACGCCACTGTTTATTGTCTGGTAAATCTGAAATAACGCAAGGTAGTGCAAGTTATTGCCATTTTAGGGGCATAACAAAGGGCCCTGCAACCTCTGCAGTGCGAGGGGACCCCCGAGCTCCAGGGGACTCCCTCAGAACAGCACCTGATTTGAGTGAGTCCAAAGGTCCCGGCCCCCAAGTCCTGTGCAGGGAGGCCCCCTCCGGTTTGATTACGGCATTGTGCCTCGCAGTACTCTGCTCTGGGAAGGTGTTCCATGGGTGGAGAATCGGTGTTCCCATGCATCAACCCGTGAAATTTGGAGCATTCCCAGATTTATCAAAACTGGTAAACCTGGGAATGTGAAAAAAAATCCTACGCATTCTCAGGGAGGCGCCTTAAGGGGAAATATCTTTATTCATAGATTTTCCTCTTTCTGTGTGTGCTGCATTCTGCAGAACAGTTAGAAAGGGAAAAGAATCCTCCAAGGATTGTTTTTGTGCAAAAAGGTCAATCAATCAAGCACTTGTAAAGCGTGGCTATTCACCCGTTAGGGTCTCTAGGCGCTGGGGGGGAGCAGTAAGTGAAGGTTAGAGGGAATCAGATAAAGGGCCAAGTTTTGAGATCCTTTCTGAATTGAGAAAGTGTTGGAGATCTTCTGAGGTGGATCGAGAGGGAGTTCCAGCTCTTGGCAGTGTAAGGACCTTCTTCTGGCTGTGGCCTTCTGGATATGTGGGACAGCGGCTAGGGCGAGGTCGGCGGAGCCAAGGTGTCTGGTGGGTGTGTAGAAATTGAGTCTTTGGTTGAGGTATTCTGGTCTGACTGTTTGGAGGGCTTTGTATGCATGTGTGAGAAGTTTGAATGTAATTCTCTTGTCTATTGGGAGCCAGTGCAGGTCTCTCAGTAGGGCGTAGTTGTGGCTGTGTTTGGGGGCGTTCTTGATGAGATGGGCAGAGGCGCTCTGGATGCATTGTAGTCTTTTTTGTTCCTTGGTGGTGGTTCCAGCGTAGAGTGCGTTGCCATAGTCCAAGTGGCTGCAGACGAGGGCATGGGTGACTGTTCTTTTGGTTTCGGTAGGGATCCCTTTGAAGATCTTCTGAAGCATGCGCATGGTGTTAAAACAGGTGGAGGAGACTGCGCTGACTTGATGGTTCATCGAGAGTGATGAGTCCAGGATGAATCTGAGGTTGTGGGCCTGGTTGGTGGGGGCCGGAGCGCTTCCAAGGGCTGTGGGCCACCAGGAGATGTCCACCCTGAGGGGTTGTTGCCGATGACGAGGACTTCAGTTTTTTTTCGGTATTTAGCTTGAGGAAGCTCTCCTTCATCAATGCGGCAACTGCCTTCATTCCGTTGTGGAAGTTGGCTTTGGCTGTGTATTGGTCGTTGGTGAGGGAGATGATTAGCTGTGTGTCAACGGCATATTAGATGATGTTGAGTGCGTGGTGTCTGGCGATGGTACCTAGGTGGGCCATGTAGAGGTTCAAGAGAGTGGGGCTCAGAGAGGAGCCTTGCAGATGATCTTGGTGGCCTCTGAGTGGAAGGGGGGAGAGTCTGACTTTTTAGGTTTTGTCAGAGAGGAAGGAGGTGAGCCCTTGTCTCGGATGCCTGCATTTTGGAGACGGGTCCGTAGAGTACGATGGGAGATGGTGTTGAAGGCGGTGGACAGGTCGAGGAGGATGAAAGCTGTGGTCATACCCCTGTCTAGGAGGATGCAAATGTCATCTGTGGCAGCAAGGAGGGCAGTCTCGGTGCTGTGGTTGTTCCGGAAGCCAGACTCAGAGTGGTCAAGGATGTTGTAGAGTTCAATGTGTTTGGTGAGTTGTCTGTTGACAGCCTTTTCGATGACCTTGGCTGGGAAGGGGAGTAGAGAGATGAGCCAGAAGTTCTTGAGGTTGTCAGGGTCTGCGGTTGATTCCTTCAGTAGGAGCTTGATTTCAGCGTGTTTCCAGATTTCCGGGAAGGTGGCGGTTTCGAAGGAGCGGTAGAAGATGTGCAGGAGCTTGGGTACAATGGTGCTACTCGCTTTGCTGAAGATGCGGTGGGGGCAGGGATTGGAGGGAGAGCCGGAGTGGATGGAGTTCATGATGTTGAGGGTTTCCTCGTCGGAGATGTTGGCCCAGCAGAGTAGGTAGTGGGGTTTTGGTGGAGCTTCGGTGGAGGCAATGAAGGTGTCGGGCGTGGGGTATCCTGTGTCAGAAAACTGTTGTAGATATCAGCTATCTTGCAGTGGAAGTAGGTGGAGAGGTTGCTGCAGAGTTCTTGTGATGGGAGGATGTCTGTGGAGTTTACTCTGGGGTTGGTCAGTCCGCTGATGATCATGAAGAATTTTTTGCTGTTGTGTGCGTTGTTGTTGATGCGTTCCTGGAAGGCATTTCTCTTGGCAGTCCTGATGAGTTGGTGGTGTGTGTTTAAGGCTTTTTGGAAGGCTTCATGGTTGGTGGGGGTTTTGTCGGTGCGCCATTTCCTTTTGAGGCGTCTGCAGTTTTGTTTGGACTCCTTGAGAACTGGGGTGAACCAGTTAGCTTTCCTAGATGAGCATCTGTTGGAGGGTGTATTGATGGGGGCTAAGGTGCAGTCTGAGATCTAGTTGGTGTTCAGGTCATCTGAGGGGGGGTAAATTGTTGAGGCTGGTGAGCGGCTGGTCCTTGGTGATCTTGTTCCAGCTCCTGCAGGGTGGTAGGTGAGAGGGGTGTTGGTCGGGGGATTTGTTGAAGGTAAAGTGGATACAGGGGTGGTCGGTCCATTGGAGTTTGGTGATGTGGCTGATAGAGAGGTGGTTGCTGGCGGTGAAGATGGGGTAGAGTGTGTGTCCGGCGGAGTGATGAGGTGGTTGAGTCCGAGGTTGACAAGGTTTTCGAGCAGTGTCATGGAGTTGTTGTCATTGGCGTTCTCCAGGTGGAAGTTGAGGTCCCCAAGGAGTATGTAGTCCTTTGAAGCGAGCTTGTGGGTGGTGGCAATGTCAGGTGTCTCTTCCTGCACAAAAGCAATCCTGCCTGCAATGCTGGCACGCTTGCACCATGGCGTAACTGTGCCTGCATTGGCGATAGGCTGCACTGAGTGCCTCAGCTCGGTGAGAAAGCTGGTCTGTGCCATATCTTGGTAGATATGGCACATTCCTGCCCTCTCAATTTGACGCAGCGAAGAAAGTTGTTTTGCTCTCTTGAGCTGCTTCAAATGATTATATAAGTGGGACTAGCTGACTCCATGTCATTAGTAATAACATTTTCCAATGGTGCGCCTTCACAAGCTTAAATATTCTGGGAGTTGTAGCTCTCATTTTTTTCATGGTTATTTCAACTGAAATAGCCACACCAAGGCACCAGAACACAAATTGTAAAGAGAGGTCCAAGAGTCCTGGAGACGTCTAGGAGTCTGGTAACCTTAACTTTTAGTACCGAATATACTTGGAGCACTTTACTCATCTACGAGAAAAAAAACATTATTTATCCTTGTTGGCTCAAAAGGATGTTTATGTTGTGTTGTTCGAATTGGGGAAAACATATTAAGCCAAGGTATTAAAATAAATAACCACGCGTCCATTATGGGCTCCTATTCAATATTTTTTGCCAGTGCCAGGTAAAAAGATTAACTTGGTGTCTTGTTTCCAAAGTTACTCATAGAGAGGCATTAAAATAAAAGGACTGGGCGAATCAGGTTAATTAATGACCAAAAACACAGAATAAGAAATAAAAGAAATAATCTTTCTGGTGAGCAGATGTTAGTGAAGTGTGCTCTGAGGCACATCAAGACATCTGCATTTTTCTTAAGATAACATCAAATTTAGACCACACATCTTATTAGAGTAGGTGTAATAGCAATCTAAAACTGGTATTATACATGAGCTTCAGGTGACACGTCTTTTTATATCACTTTATGAAACCGTCTGAAACCTTGAAAGTTAATGTACGGTTACCAGAATTGTCTAGTTTCCCAGGCCCACAAGACAGTAGCAAAACGAATGCAAGTAGTTTCCTTTGCATTCTGGACATGTGGCCTACTTTATCTATTGTAAACTAAGACTAAAAGTCAAAAAATACAAAGAAGACCATTTTTCCCCATTTCCCGCTTGCTAAAGATGCATTGTGTTAGAGTTGCTTACCTCTGCATTTCAAACACTCATTCCTGACACATACCGCATTTAAAAGCTTCTGCAAGCCCCATGCTACTCTCATGTCCACTTGCACTGCTACCCACAACACCCCAGAGTGGAACAGCTCAGAAAGGGTCAGTACTGTATTGGTAGCCAACTTGTCGTGTGTACCACTGGGCCGTCTTCATCAGGCCATCCAATTAAGTCACAGTTCACTGTCTACCTCATGCCAATACTTATCAATATAGTTTTCCATCCTTCCCTAAACTCTTCATTGTAGTGAAACCAAACCAAAGTCCAACTGGGCTTTCAGTATAGTATCTATACATTTAAAAAGCACCTTGAATATTCATCACAATAAATGCTAGCATGAATCAAAAAGGCTGAAGTCCAAGAATTGAAGCAAGTCAGTACCTGGAGTTGTTGCACTAACTCACATTTGTCTTCCTTAGACCATTATTTCGCCAGAATTTCTACATGCAGCAGCTTGTATACACAAATAAACACGGTTTTCTAAATATTTTCTTTCAGACCTGTCGACAAATGAGCTCCCAAAAGGCACAAAAATTGCTGTATGGCTAACTTTCTTTCTATGGTCCTTACTCTCTTTCCCATCCCCATACTTCTTCTCATCTGCTACTCCTTTTTAGGTTTTGCCTGCACGCCCACTTGTGCGCATGCTTGCGAAATCATTTGTTGGTAAAAAAACTAAAAAGGGGCTTTGAACCAGACCCTTACTTATATGAACTTATAATTGGCTTACTACAACGTCACTCTGATTTACCTGCTTCGGATTGTCCAGCACGTCGTCTTCATGTCAGTTCCCGGTGTCGTCTTCGTTCTCTTCGCTGATCTTGCCGTCATCTTGCCTGTGGACCTAGTACTCCTTCCAATCACTTCCTATTGGACACTGGCCAGTGTCCTTCCCGCTGACTGCGACACTGAAGATACTTCTCATTTCCTCTTGAGTGTTGTCTTCCTTCTTCGCTGATGTCTTCCTTCTTCGCTGCTGTCTGCTTTGTCAACTTTCTTCGTTGCTGTATTCTCTTTTCTTCCTGCATGCCGTATTCTTACTTCGCTAACGTCTTCTTTCTTCAATGCCTTCTTCTCTGTCTTCTTTCTTCGTTGTCGTCAATCTTCTTTTTTCTTTCTGCATACCGTCTTCTTTCTTCTCACGTCTGAACTCTTCTCACGTTTTCTGTCGTCTCTATTCTCCAGTTTTCTCTCTTCTTCCTTCTTCTGTCTCTTCCATCTTCTGTCTTCTCATGCCTTCTCTCTTCTTCAATCTTCTCCCGTCTTCTCTCTTCTTCCATCTTCTGTCTTCTCTATTCTGCCATCTTCTGTCTTCCTCTGTGTTCTGCCATCTTCTTCCGTCTTTCCCGCATGCCAATATGTTTCACCTTTGTCTTTTTTTTTCTATGTAACTGGCTTACAAATATTAGAGAAATGTTACAATAATGTTTGTTTTTAATTTAATAAAACAAACATTATTATAACATTTTTCAAATATTTGGAAGCCAGTTACATAGAAAACAAGCATTTGCAATGCAGTGCGTCTCGCATTTGCTCGAGATAGAGCTATTAGTGTTGTAAACTCCTAACCAGACCTTTCTTGCCACATAACTTGAAAATCGAAAGTAAAACTTTTCACATATGTGAGCTGATACACAATGCCATGGCCACCATGAGCTTCAGCAATAATTTAAGACACAAAAGGAAAAAGAAGTTAGCTCGCAGTCAAGCTTATTGGCAAACGTGCAATTAGCCATGTAGCAGGGTCGATGGCCAAGATGGTATCAAAACCTCCCCAAGGAAGGACAAACGTAAAGCATTTACCAATGTCATCAAAAGATTTTTGAAGAACAAGCCCACAGACGAGTGATAGTGATGGGCGCGAGGTGGGCGTGGTTAAAAGCCCAGATACATACCAGCACATCAGAAAAGCAGTGCATGAGCGCTGCTATGCTCAACCTAAAAAAGACAATGGCAAAACCTATTATTTTGCCAATGCTTGCCTTTACTCTATTCTTAAACTTCTCCCCTCTAAGCTTACTTGAGCCCCGTAACTCTTTCCCAGTACCTTGCTTATTTCTTTGACTTCAACTATCCCTACCATCTTGTCCTTGCTTCCAGTTGCCACACCCCTAAACTTTGCAATCATCTATCTCACTCTCAAATACACTGAAATACTTCTGCCTACACATGATCCTTCAGAACAGCCTCCATTCAGGCCCCCATAATGCTTATCAGTTTGATCAACAGTGTTGAAACTTGTGTCCAGCACTTGATCTCGATGTGCTTTCTTGTGATCCTTTCCATCTTCCGTCATCCACATCTTCTGACCTTTGTGGCACAGTGTCCTGTAACTCCATCTTCTGCAAAGCACCAACACTTCGACCCCCATTAGCTTTGCTTTCCCCCGTCCCCAGTCCATCAACCTCCATTTCCTTCTCCCTTGCAGTGCCTTCATTCCTCCTTCCACCCAGCTTGCGATGTCACCTTCCAACACTTCCTCATCATTCTTGTAGTCCTGGTCCAAAATTTACCTCATCCTAATTCCACACCAGCCTCACCTATACCTGACTTCTCACCATCCCCCGCCCCTCTATCATACATACCCCTCAGCCTAACATTAGGAGCATCTATAAGAACCAGGTCCATATTCTTCTTTCAAGTCGGAATGATCACACTGCTCCCTCTCTTCCAGCTGGTGCCTCTGAGCAGCCCTACACACGACTAGCATCTAGACCCTTTCCCATTCACCTTGATTGCCTGGCCTTGACCCCAGCCATTCCTGCTTGAAGGTTCATTGATCATCAGTACTCCTGCCCCTTGCTTTCATGGGCAACCAGATCCATTCACTCTTCTGATAAGAGCCATAACCTCCCTAAAACTAGTGTCTCTACCCTATTTCCAAATAATCATAATGAACTACCATCACTAGCCTCATCCACCACCTTCATTCCCTCCAGAGTGCTGCGATCGGCCAGCCCATTGGCACACTCCCTAGACCCGTTCCCTTTTACCCTTGCTGATTTAGCTATACCTGCAGTTACTTCCAGTGTAGCAGCTCACAGCTCTGCCCAGTTCCCATGCCACTAACAGTTCTAAGCCCCTCTCATCCATGTGAGATGTTAGTACCCCCCTCATTTTTGGTCAAGCCTATTAACAGGGCATGTGTTGTCTGTTGAGAAGCATTTTGTGGCTTACCAAGAACATAGAGGGAGGACAGCCTTCCCATTGCTTAGCATTGGTTAGCTTTGCTTGTCACTCCCATTTACCTGCTTCTTATTTGTGTTTCGGCTTGCCAATCTTGTGCCCGTCCCTCCCATGGCCCACTGCCTCTTTACAATCTCTTTGATTTGATTAGCATCCCTGCTTCCGCTGCCTGCTTTTCAAGCACTATTTTTTCCCTTTATGTAAAGCACTCCATTAGAGCTTGTGTGTTTTCAAACCATGTCCCCTGTGTACATCTCTCCACTTTCACTGTGTTGCTCTGTTACCTGACTGCTTCTCCCCACCTCATCCTCTTGCCCTCGTCCTTCTGCTTCTCCCAGTTGCTTCCCCTACGCCTATGCCCTACAAGTTGCTTTCCCCTACCCCCTGTGTTGTTTTCGTATACCATCCTCCATCCTTTTGCTTTCGTGTCCCCACCAGCTCTCCAACCATTCCTTTTGCGTCCCCTCCTGTGTCGCAGCCATATTATGGCTGCTGGTTTTTTAATTTTAACTTTAGCCATATTGCAAAGCATTGTAGATGCTGTGCAGTACCACTAAAAACCACTAGCAAGGCCAATAGGCCACAAATACGAGACCGATTGGCTTTGCCAGTGCTTGTTCTTTGCATGGGGCTCCCTCTTCCTTTGCACTCATGGCGTTATGCCCCTCACCCTTTTGACCCCGATCGCATCCTGTTCCTTAGACCTATGCCTCAGACGCTCTAGCGCCACCTGGTGGCTAGCCCGCACTCCAACCTGCCCCCCATTGAAGCAGCCTTCCTTCCTGTGGCCCTGCTTGCCTCGGTGCAGATGTACTCAGCTGCACACCCGGACTCCTCTGGGCTTTGAGACATTTTGTGACATCATTCACCGACATCATTCACCTACGGCCCTTTTAAGAATGTAAATTCTGGCTGGCACAAGTCACCGGTGCTCAAAATGTCCAGACAGGTGGCCGGAGGAGCGCCTGCTGCAAGGGAGATGACCTAAGCTGGCGAAGTGTGAACGTGTCTGTGTTTCTGGTTGAGTCAGTATCTTTCAGCGCTGCAAAAAACTGCTTTTTCTCAATTCCTGCTTTCCTCTGGTTTCCTGATGTTCATTTTTGTCTCTATTTTCCTCACTGATTTCCTATACAGACAGTAACAGAAAATTCCAAAGTCTTCATAATGTTAACAAATAGTGCAAATCTCAGGAAGGCCTTTAGAAGTGCATTAAAATTGGTTCCAACTGACAAATCTTTGTGATGGCAAACTTCATACTACCTACTCGAAGTTGCAAGTTTGACACTTTTGCAAAACTTTGATTGCATGTGAAAGAAAAGCAAAAAGTGTATTCATTACATTTAGTCTGCAGACAGTCTTTCTGCATTTTCATGCAAAAAATAATTTGCCGTTTTTTTATGTCTCATGCAAAATGCAACTCTACACCTCAGTTTTCACCTGGATTTTTCTGTCTACTTCACAAAGGCTGGAGAAGTCCAACTTTGCCGGTGCAAATAATACCAGTCTTCAGATGTCCCAAAGTAATGCTTAATTTGTGCTGGTGATTATTAGTAGTGACACTGGCACTCATGTTTGGGAACCAGGGCTTATATTTCATAGTCAGACTGTGACCTACAGAAAAAGAAATGAAGATTGAAACTGGAGAAGGAAAGATAGAAAACCAGTGACAAAAGGAGAAAACATACATGGCAACCTGAAAAAGAGAGCTGAGTAGGCAGGAAGCCTATGGGGGGGTGCAGAGAGGGTCTTGAGGTGAAATCAAAATTAGGATTCCTTGGTTTTTCTAGCTCCTACAAATACCTTGGGCCAATGCACTGCCTTTTTAATACAAATTAAGCACTTACCACCTATGCATGTCGAGAGCGAGGCTGCAGGTGGCTCTTGCTAGCAGAGAGCAGGTAGGGCCTTGGGTCTAAGATCAGTGTAGCCCAAGACAAGACTAGAAGATCAGTAAAAAGACTATAAGCTACTAACCAGATATGCAGACCTATTATAAAGCACAAGCCACTTGGGTCTAAGCTCCAGTTCCCAAGATGCTGATAAGGCACTCACCAGTTGCTGAGAGCTGTACTACTTATTGATCACAATAGAACCTTAGTCTCTAGATCGCTTGTTCTGAATGCGGAACAATTTACGTTTGCTGCAGGCCAATGCTGTAGACCTGATGGGTCTTCTCACGTGGAACAAGCAGTTTATTGTCCGAGTAGGATGGGTGACTTCCGTGTTATGTCTTGTATGTAATAGATGTTGTTATTAAAAATATGCAAGTCTTGAGTGGTGCTCGTTAGCGTTTCTGCATACTTGTTAGACAAGGTCTTTTTTCTTACTTAAATAATTTATCTATTATATATTATTACGAATTGTTGCCAAAAGTCGTTTCTCGGAATCATCATTCAAAAAGAGGGTTTGTTTTCAGCTACGTTTCTTAGTTTTGAGGGGCATCCATTGCATGGCTGTCTTCTCCATTGTTAACCCTCTTCAGTATCACACCTGCCAAGGACCGGAGATGTGCATTTTTCCGATTTGCACATGTCCTTTTTGTAGGATTAACCCGTGCATTAGGTTTCTTTCTCTAGGAGGTAAAGCATTTTCATTTTGGAGTCCAATTTGGTAGAATTCACTTGCATTATAAACGTTATGTCTTGAAGAAAAAATGTGAAGATCTAATTATTGTAGTTTTGGGAAGGCTACCCCACTCCGGGTAGTGTGCGTGTTAAAAATGTAGTCAGTCACAGAGATATTGGAACAGCCTCATGTTCTGCTCCACAGGAACGGAATCTGGTGAATGAACAGTCGTTTGGATGGTGTTTGTTAATCAGCAAAAGGGGCCCTTGTGCAATTTTGAGGTCAGGAGATCTGCCCCAGCACTTTCAGAGCCGGTAGGTGTTGGTTCCTGTGTGGCCTACTCGTGAATCCATGCTCCCTTGCGTAGGCTGGAATTCCTGTGATCTTTTGTAGGCCGCAAGACTGGGAGCGCCCCCAGGTCTAAAGAGTTTCAATGATGGTTTCCTTAATCGTCATTTTTGTTCTCTGTCTGTTCCTCTTGTTTATGTCTTGGCTGACTCCTCTCCTCTAGACCGTTTGTTCGAGATTAGAGTATAGTAAATTCAGTTTTTGGAAGTATTCAGAGTTTCAGGATTTTTCACCAAAACCCTAACAAAGTGTGCATGGTACTGTGAAATGTGTCCATTGTTCCACTGGGAGCAGACTTTATATGGTCCAGCATAGTCAGTTTGTGACAGCATCCCTCATCTTGGGGTTTGATGCTCTGTGTTTTCTAAATGTCCTTCCTTGTGGACGTAGATTACAGCGCAGTAGTCTTCACATGGCAGCAGTAGCACTCTTGCAAGTTTGATCCTGCAGTCCACCCAGAGCAACAGGAGTACCATTCCAAGTACAGTGCAGTGGAATTTGATTCTTTTTTTTTTGTTTACATCTGATGTGATTTGCAGGCTAAAGGGCTGTTGTGGGTCAAACCAGACCTCAATTTATTTTACTATGCAGACTGGTGTAGGTGGCTGCATCTTGATAGAGACTCCTAGCTGAGGATTCCTTATCTTTGAATTTTCCAGGCATCTGCCTGGACCCAGATGTTTTTGTGAGCAGTACCCCTGTGTGCCGTCAGGTGGTGTCGATTGGTTCTGCGTGTGTTGTTGGCATCATCCACACCTGAGTGATATCACAGTACCTATATAGACTCCACCCAGGTGTGCTGATGTAATTTCTTTTCTTTACATGCCAGTCAGCTCTGATCCTTAAAAGAACTACCCTCAGTAATTTTTTTACTTGCTTTTTTCGGTTTCCTCCTGCTGTGTAGATCCTGTAATCAAGGATGACAGGATTCAAGCCCTGCGGAGCCTGTCATCAGCCGTTGTCTGTGACGGACCTGCACCTTGTTTGTCTGTGGTGTCTGGAGTGCCACCATGATGCAAAGTTGAGCTCTGATTGCCACTCCATGTACCTGAAGCGAAGGATTTGAGGAAGTGGTCCCTAAAGCTCATGGTGACTTGGCATGTGACTGCGCAAATCGAGGTCCTTGTCAAGAGGAAGATCCCGGAAGCGGTTGCGGAGCCCGAAGTCATCATTATCCCACTCCAAGTCCTCAGGACAGTTGGGTAAGTCGAGACACAAGAAGAGGAGCAAGAAGTCGAAGAGATCTTCGACTTCACCATGTCCATCAGCAAACAAGACGAGGAAGCATCAACATTTAAGGCCTGGTTACTTGGAGCTTGCACCTGGACCAACTCTGCACCTCCCAGACTTTCTGGGAGTCAGATTGACCCCCGCACAAGTAAAAGAGTTCTCTGAAGCCATGCACCTCATATTTTGGTCACCCGACCCTTTCAACGCCCCTTCCGGCCTAGTGGGTGTGAAAGGGGCCCTATGTGATTTTGAGCTGGTGGCATTGGCTTGAGTGTGCCTGTCGTAGGGTGGTCGAGTAAGTACTCCAGGCATCACGTTTCTTTGGGTATGTATATTTTATTGTTCCTTTACAGAGTAGTTTTTGGTGGGGTTTAATTTCTTGGCAGGTAGGGATATGATTGTTAGTCCGTAGAAATGTTCTCTCGTCTGGTTGCTAATTTCGTCTTCTTCTCTCTTTTCCTCTTCAATAGGCCTCCCGGGAAGCATGTGGGGACAGAAGAAGAGGTACGGTAAGTGATTGTTTTAAAGTATTTCTTTTTTCCTCTATCTTATCTTCACTGTGATCTCAGTACTTATTCTCTCTTTCTTTCTCCTTCTCTACCTCTTTCTTCAGTTCAATGTCTCATTCCTTTTCTCTCTTTCTTTCTTCTGTTCTTCGGCTCTTATTTCTTCTCTTCCCTCCTGGTTTTCCTACGTCTTTGTTTTCCCTGTCCTGCTCTTCTTCCCTGAGCTGGCTTCTGCTAGCCGCTTGCTGTCTCCTTCTGTGTCTTTCCTTAGATGCTTTGTGTGGCCTTTATTTCATCAATCTTTGTCTTCTCTCTCTTTTATAGGATATCTCTCTGTTTCCTCCTTTCTTTCTTCTTTTTGCTACTCTCTCCCTCTCTCTATTTTGTGCTTGTTTTAACTCCCCTCCCTAACCTTTCCTAGCTCTAATCCCACCCCGTTCGTGCTCTTGTTTTGTGCCCGTGAACCCTCACCCCCTACCGACTCCCACCCCTTTTCCCAGTGTTGAATTTCGTACCTGACTTAGCCACGCTTCTCCTGAAGCGTGGCAGGTCCTAGGCGTGTGCTCCCCGGGGCCAGCGGTCTTCATCCAGGGTTCGGGACCGTGAGGGTGTTGAATCCTCCGAACCGCCTTCCTTCCCGGAACTCCAGACATCTCCTGCTACGGCTCCTTGGTGCTCTCCTCCCGTCTCTGTCGTCCTTTCGCCGGTCGGCTCCTCCGCTCTTCTCCTCCCGAACCAACACGCCGGCATTTTCTCTGCGGTCCTTTTAATGGCCCTTCCTTCCCGCAGACACTGCGGGGAACCAATAGGGATGCCGGCTCTACGGGGTGTGTCCGGGACGCCATGGGCAGAGGCAGCACAAGTTCTAGTCGTGTGCGGGTCGGCACAGTCCGGCCCGTCACAGACACTCCCCCTAGAGAGCGGCTGTCGGTGACGCTCGGGAGCCGGGTGGCGGGACAGGTAATCCGCATTCAGCATGAGGCACCCTGGAGAGTGGAGTACCTGGAATGAAAAGGGTTGCAAAGAGAGAAACCATCTTAGAACCCTAACGTTCGTATCCTTGTTGCGAGCGAGCCAGGTGAGAGGTGCATGAACCGTAAGAAGGGTGAAGTTTCGCCCACTGAGATAATAGCATAAAGACTCAATAGCCCATTTAATGGCCAAGCATTCCTTCTCAATGGTGGGGTAGTGGGTTTCTCGCGGGAGTAATTTCCTACTGATGTGCAATACAGGGTGAATAAAGCCGTCCGCTTGGGTTTGCGATAGCACCGCCCCTAGTCCCACATCAGATGCATCAGTCTGTAAAAAGAAAGGGCTATGAAAGTCTGGACAGCATGATACCGGATCTGTGGTCAAGGCCTTTTTGAGAAGGATAAAACTATGAAGGGCCGGTTCGGGAAGGGAGGAGAATGTTTTAGGAGTATTATTTTTAAGTAAGTTGGTTAAAGGTTCAGCTACTGTGGAAAATTGTGGAATGAACCTTCTGTAGTATCCCACAAGACTGAGGAAGGCACGTACGTCTTTTTTTGATTTAGGTACTGGGATTTGTTAAATGGCTTCTACCTTCTCTATTTGTGGACGAACCAGCCCTTGTCCAAAGACATACCCTAAATACCGGATTGTTGTAAATCCTAGTCCGCATTTCTCTGGATTAGCTGTTAAATGGGCTTCCCTCAAAGCTTGTAGGATGGCCTTCAAGTGATGGAGATGGTCAGTCCATGTCTGGCTATATATTACTATGTCATCTAGATAGGCGGCAGCGTATGACTGTTGAGGACGTAGTACTGTATCCATTAGTCTTTGGAATGTGGCAGGGGCTCCATGTAACCCAAAGGGAAGAACCGCAAAGGCGGTCTTTTCCTTGTCTTCTGCTTTTACAGGGATCTGCCAATATCCCTTCGTTAAGTCTAAGGTGGACATGTACATGGCCTGTCCTAACCTTTCTAACAGCTCGTCAATACGGGGCATTGGGATGCGTCGAAATAGGTTAGTTCGTTTAGTCTTCGGCAATCCACACAAAACCGAGTACTCCCATCTGGTTTTGGGACCAAAACAACGGGAGAACGCCATGGGCTGGTGGATGGTTCTATGATTCCTACTTTCATCATGTTTTGGACTTCTTGTTCTATTAGAGCTTTCTTAGCCTCAGGGATACGGTAGGGTCTTTGCCGTGATATAGACTCGTTCTTGGTGCGAATGCTGTGTTCAGCTAATGGGGTATGTCCAGGTTGTTTGGAAAACATATCTTTATAAGACTTTATGACCTGTAAGAGGGTTATTGTTTGGGGATCTGTGAGTGTGGTATTGATCTGAGGACTGGAATCTTCCTGATTGCCTGGGAGGGTTGGGTATGGGATATCCTCGCTGTTATCAGTAGTGATATGTTGGATTGTTTGAGCACTAATGGGTTCCTGCCATTTTAAAAATAAGTTTATGTGATATATCTGCTCCCTACAGTGACCATGAGGGAGAGCTAATTTATAAGTTGTGGGATTGATTTGTGCTATCACTTCGTACGGTCCCTGCCACTGTGCTAATAATTTATTCTCACTGCTGGGAAGGAGAACCAGTGCTTTATCACCCACTTTTAGAGTATGAAGTACACTTCTAGTGTCGTAACCCTTCTTCTGTTTTTCTAGGGCTTCTCGAAGACTGGTGTGGGCCTTTTCCCAGACCAGATGTAGATTCTCCCTCAATTCTTTTGTATATGTAAGGTGGTCTTTTGTCTCATCATCCGTCTCTTCCCATTGCTCGGCTATCATTTCGAGCAGAGTCCGGGGTGGCCGACCGAAAAGGAGCTCGAATGGACTATGAGTTAGGGAAAATATGTGTACATATCGCGTACAGCACCAGGGGTAATTTTTTTTCCCAATCTCTGCCATCTTCAGCAATGCTCTTCCTGAGTAAGGACTTAATAGTCCGATTATATCGTTCCACAAGACCATTGGTTTGTGGATGATACACTGATGTTCTGATTTGTTTTATCCCCAAGGTCTTACTTACTTCCCCCATAAGTCGGGACATGAAAGGTGTGCCTTGGTCAGTTAAAATCTCTTTAGGAAAACCTACCCTTGAAAATAACTCAATCATTGCTTGGGCTATTACTTTCGTGTGCATGCTGGGGAGGGGAATAGCCTCGGGATAACGGGTAGCGTAGTCAACCAGTACGAGAACTTACTGTCTACCTCTACTGGATGGGTTGAGAGGGCCGATGATATACATGCCTACCCGGGAAAAAGGGGTCTCTATAATCGGGAGTGGCTGTAATGGAGCCGGGGTTTGTGTGGTGGGATTATATAATTGGCATTTCGGACAGTTTGAACAATACCTGCGTATGTCCCCGAAGACCCCGGGCCAGTAGAATCGCCGGAGTATTGCCTCCTCGGTCTTTTCTCTACCTAGATGCCCTTACCCTTGGTCCCCATGAGCCAACTGTAGGACTTGTTGTCGGTGACTACTGGGAACTAGTAATTGTCTCTGTCTATTGTCAGTAGAGTGAGGAAGTCTATATAAGAGTTGGTTTTGAATGAGGAATTTAGGTCCCACCCCATGATCCTCATCATGTGAGGCCTTTTGCCATGCATTCTTTAAGGAGGGATCATCCCTCTGGCTTTGTCGGAAATCTTCTGCTATGGTATATACCTTGCCTATGGCTTCTGGATTCGTCTTACTCCTTTCCCCGTCTTTTATCAGGTATTGTTGTCGTTGTATCCTTTTCTGCTTTTTGCTTAGGTGAACTCTAGGTTGCTGACTACCCAGTTTCCCTGCGTCATAGGGTACTTCTTTCACCACATTTTCATAACATGTTCATGTCCTTCTTTGGTCAGTAAGAGGGAAAAGGCTGCATAGTCAGTCCCTATGATAATATCCTCTTCCAGGTGGGGTAGTACCCCCACCTTAAGTGTTTCTTGTTCTCCCCTCCATTGAAATGATATGACTGCCACCGGATAGTATTTCTGGTCCCCATGGACACAGGCAATCAATACTTGGGCCTGGGCTATCTCTTGACCGGCTTCCACCAATTTCTGACATATAACACTCTGGCTGCAACCTGAGTCCACCAAGGCTACCCTTTCCCTTCCATTAAGAAGAATAGGGAGGGTATATGTAGGTTTGGTTTCCCCGGCCCAAAACACTCTTCCTTTTGTGACTCCAATTTCCATTGGTTCTTCTATGTCCTTTTTCTGAGGGCAATACCGTGCTATGTGCCCCCATTCTGAGCAGTGATAACACTGAGGCCCTGTTGTGGGGAAAGGTGATTGCAGAGGATGAGGTATCCGTACTCTGTCAGGATCGTGGGTCCCCAAGGGTCTTAGGGTGGCTCCCTTTCCTACACTGGGACGTACGGGAGAGGGGATTGGGACCCTGCTGGGAGTTGCTCTAAAGTCAGGACTCTGATGAAAAGCACAAGCTAGCTCTATGGCTGTCTCATTGCTCAATCCGGGGTGTTGACGAACCCAATTACGGGTAGTGTTAGGCAGGGCGTCTAAAAATTGTTCCAATACGATCATATCAAACATCTCTTCTTGGGTCTTCTCGGTGGGATGCAACCATCGGCCAGCAGCATGTTGTACCCTGTAATATAGTGTTCGCGGATTCTCCTGTGGTATCCACTTCATATGGCGGAATTTGGATCGATAACTCTCGCAATCAAGTCCCACCCTCTTGAGGATGGTCTTCTTTATTTCTCTATATGGGAGCGTTCCCGAAGGATTGATGGCTTGGTAAGTCGCTTGCAGTTGTCCCGTCAGTAGCGGGGCAATATACTGGTCCCACTTATCCTCTGGCCAATTAGCCGAGCTTGCCACTCTTTCTCTTTCGAAGTTAAGGAAAAAAGAATATGGATCTTCCTGTTCCTGATATTTTTGTAAGACACTACTTGTTACATTGGGATGCACCTTCGTGTGGGCTATTGTATCCGTTAACTTTCCAATGGTTGTTTCATGGACTAGTTGGTTGTTAGCCATGATTGTGGCTTGGCTCTAAAGGGCTGTTTGTAGGGCCTCGTGTTCTTCCCGAGTGTCTTTCATCTGTTCTTCCCACATTAATTGGAGGTGACGTTGTCCTTCCGCTAATTATGCTATCACATCTGCCATAGTGGGTTTTTCTTCCATACTGCCGATTTTATTGGGGTTTGAATCCCACTTCTGACACCACTTTGTCGTAGGGTGGTCGAGTAAGTACACCAGGCTTCACATTTCTTTGGCTACGTATATTTTATTGTTCCTTTACATAGTAGTTTTTGGTGGGTTTTAATTTCTTGGCAGGGAGGGATCTGATTGTTAGTCCGTAGAAATGTTCTCTCGTCTGGTTGCTAATTTCGTCTTCTTCTCTCTTTTCCTCTTCAATAGGCCTCTCGGGAAGCATGTGGGGACAAAAGAAGAGGTATGGTAAGTGATTGTTTTAAAGTATTTCTTTTTTCCTCTATCTCTTATCTTCACTGTGATCTCAGTACTTATTCTCTCTTTCTTTCTCCTTCTCTACCTCTTTCTTCAGCTCAATGTCTCATTCCTTTTCTCTCTTTCTTTCTTCTGTTCTTTGGCTCTTATCTCTTCTCTTCCCTCCTGAGTTTTCCTACGTCTTTGTTTTCCCTGTCCTGCTCTTCTTCCCTGAGCTGGCTTCTGCTAGCCGCTTGCTGTCTCCTTCTGTGTCTTTCCGTAGATGCTTTGCGTGGCCTTTATTTCAGCAATCTTTGTCTTCTCTCTCTTTTATAGGATATCTCTCTGTTTCCTCCTTTCTTTCTTCTTTTTGCTACTCTCTCTCTCTCTCTCTATTTTGTGCTTGTTTTAACTCCCCTCCCTACCCTTTCCTAGCTGTAATCCCACCCCGCGTGCTTGTGTTTTGTGCCTGTGAACCCTCACCCCCTCCCGACTTCCACACCTTTTCACAGTGTTGAATTTCGTACCTGACTTAGCCACGCTTCTCCTGAAGCGTGGCAGGTCCTAGGCATGTGCTCCCCGGGGCCAGTGGTCTTTATCCAGGGTTCGGGACCGTGAGGGTGTTGGATCCTCCGAACCGCCTTCCTTCCCGGAATTCCAGACGTCTCCTGCTACGGCTCCTTCGTGCTCTCCTCCCGTCTCTGTCGTCCTTTCGCCAGTCGGCTCCTCTGCTCTTCTCCTCCCGAACCAACACGCCAGCATTTTCTCTGCGGTCCTTATAATGGCCCCTCCTTCCCGCGGACACTGCGGGGAACCAATAGGGATGCCGGCTCTACGGGATGTGTCCGGGACGCCATGGGCAGAGGCAGCACAAGTTCTAGTCGTGTGCGGGACGTCACAGTCCGGCCCGTCACAGTGCCCCAGGGATCCATTCTTATATCCAGACTGGTGCTGGTCCTACCAACTCGACCTTACCCGGCTCTAGCCCCAATGTCAACGTTTCTGGCACGCACCGGTGCTGCCACCCCCAGTGTGAACCCCACTCCAACACGGAGGGGCATCATACAACACTGCATCAGATGCCTACAGGAACCTTGCTCCCTAGATCAGAGCCTGAACTCTACTCAATTGGGATAGGCGTCAGGGAAGAATGAGAGGGGTCTCTGGACCCAGCAGAGTACCAGCCCTACAGAGAAGACCCAACTATGGACTGGTGTGAAAAACTGGGTGAAGTCAATTGACTGGATACTTCTCCAGATAATGGTCTGCTTTCTCCCTCTACCGTGGCTATGGAGGAGGGAGCTTCCTATGCGATGGTGGTGCAGAGGGTAGACGAGATCCTTGACCTTCAGTTGCCCTCAGTGGCAGTCAAGACTATCATCTTGAGAGTGGGGTTGCAACCAGGAGTTTCCTCATTATTACCCCTACTCCCACTCAATGACGCCCTTACTGATGTATTGTAGGGGACTTGGTTCAAACCTAACATAGGGGCTCCTGTGAATAGGACAATTGCCTGCCGCCACCTCCCACTCTAGGAGACCAAACTTCCTCACCCAACACCCTACCCTAGAGGGCTTGGTGGTCCTAGCCTCAACATCCCAAGGCGCACTCCCTGTCGTATCTCCCAGATCGGGAATCCTAAAGGCTGGACTTGTTGGGGAAAAAGTGGTTTTCTTCTGCCAGCCTTCCATTGCGGTCTCTGAACAAGTCTTTTGGGCTGTTACTCCACACTCTGTGGGACCCGGTGTGCAAGTGCTGCCACAGGTGCCAGAGGAGGCCCGGGATGTACTCTCTCAGGCTGTTGCTGATGGAAGAGATGCAGCTAAGGTCACAATACGATGTGGACTCAACACGACTGGCTCACTGGGCAGAGCAGTTTCATTGATTGTGGCATGAGGTACCGCGCCTGGTTGAGGACTTATGGCTTTTCGGGGGATGTCCAAACTTTCCTTATTGACATCCCTCTGATGGCACCTGTCTCTTCAGAGACAAGACAGATTTGGCGTTGGAGCACTTTAATGGCTCTCGGTCTATGGCCAAGTCCTTGGTCCTCTCAGCGACCCCTGTCATCCCCAATCTGCCTTTTGCTCCTTTTGTGGCTATGGAAGGGGCTTCCAGCTGCACCAATTCCCTCTCAGCTACCGAGCCGTGCATGCTCCCCAGCCTCAGGGTGGCCAAGAGTGTGGTACCCACAAGCCTTGTGGGTCAGGTGGCCAGCGGTCTGGTCAGTCCACCATTCCCTGGCCGCTGCAGGCTCCAAGCCTCCTAATCTGCCCCTTTACCATCATGGACACCCAGCTGGCAGCAGGATTTGCCATCTTCAGCCCCACTGGCAGTCAATAACATCAGACAGTTGGGTGTTGCAGATTGTCCGAAGGATGGAGGATCATCTGCCCCTTCTCTGCAAGGAATTAACAGCTATCTTGGCCAATGAAGCTATAGAGAGTGTTCTGTTGCCATTAGTAGGCTGTGTTTACTATTCCTGCTACTTTCTGGTTCCTAAAAATGACGAGGGACTTTGCCCTATTTTAGATCTCTGAACCCCCAACCTCTTCCTCAAGAAGGAGAAATTCAGAATACTCACATTGGCTCAGGTCTTGTCTGGCCTGGACCCAGGAAACTAGATGGTAGTGCTGGACTTGCAGGATGCATATTTCCACATTCCCATCCTGCCTGCCCACAGACGTTACCTGCAATTTATGATAGGCCACAAGCACTTTTAGTTCTTCCCTTTGGCCTTACCAGTGCCCCTTGGGTGTTCACCAAGGTGATGGCAGTGGTCGCAGCTCATCTACAGAAGTCAGGGGTGCCAGTTTTCCCCTATCTCAGCAGCTGGCTGTTAAAGGTGAGCTCCCCCAGGCTGTTGTCTCCCACCTCCAGACTACGGCGGACCTTCTACATTCTTTGGGGTTCACTATCAATGTGCCAAAGTCACACCAGACTCCCACTCAGACACTCTCTTTTCAACTGAGCTGCTCTGGACACTGCAGTTTCTGGCATATCCTCCTGAATGGTGAGTGAAGGTTAATCAGGCTTTGAAACAAATGTTTCAGCTTGTATCCTGGATTTCGATGAGACTGACTCTGAGGCTGCTGAGCCTCATGGCCTCCTGCATCCTGCTATTGACACATGCCCTCTGGCATATGCAGGCTCTGCAGTGGGACCTGGAGCTCCAATGGGCACAGAATCAGGGGAATCTCTCCGACGTGGTACGAATCTCGGAGGGAACCGCAAAAGACCTGCAGTGGTGCTAACAAACTGCGATTGGGTCAGAGGCAGACACCTCTCTCTTCCCCAACCATATCTCAAAGAAGTGACAGATGAGTCACTCCTGGGGTGGGGCAGACATCTGGGAGAGGTGGTGATCAGATGACTTTGGTCTGTGGCGGAAGCAGGACTCCACTTCAACATGCTGGAGGTCTGAGCGATCCGACTGGCATTGAAAACCTTTCTACCCCCAATCAACAAAAAGCTAGTGCAGGTGTCCATAGGCAACACCAACGCCACGTGGTACTGCAACAAACAGGGTGGGGTGCGGTCACAAACCTTTTGTCAAGAGGCCTTGCATCTCTGGACTTGGCAGGAACAACAGGGCATTTCCAAGGTGGTTCAACACCTAGTGGATTCCCTTAGCGCCAGGGCAGACAAATTCAGCCATCGATGCCTAGCGGATTACAAATGGCATCCCCATCCGGAGGTGGCACAAGGTCTCTTTCAGCAGTGACGAGAGCTTTGGTTAGATCTGGTTTCACCACCACTGAGAATGCGCAATGTCAGCAGTTTTGAGTGTTAGAGTTTCCAAGGCGGCCCTCGCTCGGAGATGCTTTTTGTCTTGAGTGGAGCTCAGCCCTCCTGTATGCCCTTCCACCCAAACCACTTCTGACCAGAGTTCTCAAGAAGATCAGGAACGATGGAGCCCAAGTCATTCTTGTGACTCTGGACTGGGCATGGAGAGTCTGGTCTCCCGAGCTACCGAGCATAACCAGCAATCATCCGATCATGCTGCTCCTTCGGGAGGATCTTTTGTCACAGCAGAAGAGGAGGGTTCTTCACCTGAGCCTTTCCACTGTCTGCCTTCTTGCATGGAGATTGACAAGCTTTTAACCTTCCTCCTGTCTGGCAAATTATTATGGCAGCCAGCATCCCCCCCACCAAGACGATATACTTTTGCTGTTAGAAGAAATTTGTGGCGTGTTGATCCTCTTTCTCCCCCCTTTCTGAAGTCTTACTCTTTATTTTTCTCTTGCCCAGCAAGTCTCTGCTCTGGGCACTGTGAAGAGCTATCTTTCTGCCCTTTCTGTCTTCTTGCAACTGCCTGAGCAACCCCCCTTGTTCAAGTTGCCTATTGTACTTGGTTAATCTTTTTCCTCCTTCACCATTTATAATGCCTCCTTGGCATCTCAATCTGGTCTTTACATTCTTAATATGCGCTTCCTTCAAGTCTCTCTACAACTGACCCTTCATGATTCCGATGCTTAAAACAGCCTTCCTTATAGAGGATTACATCTGCTCTCAGAGTGAGTGAGTTGCAGGCCTTATCATCTAAGCTGTCTTACCCCGATATCTACTCTGAAAAAGTGGTACTTCGCCCAAGGGCCTCCTTTCTGCCAAAAGTTGTCACTCTATTTCATACAGGCAAATCAATCAGACTGCCTACCCTTTTTGCTCCTCCACATCCCTAAAAAGAAGATGAGTGACCTCACCATCTGGACCCAAAAAGAGCGTTGCCTTTCTACCTTGACCGCACATGTGAGTTCCGGGTAGACAACCAACTCTTCATGGGGTATGTTGGAGCGAAGAAAGGTCGTGAGGTGCAGAAGCAGACCACTTCTAGATGGGCTGTACTCTGTATTAAAATCTGCTATGCATCGACTAAGAGGCAACCTCCTGATGGCTTGTCAGCTCATTCTGTTGGAGCATTCCATTCCAAGACATCTGCCAGGCAGCAGCATTGGCTTCTTGCGTGCGTTTACCAAACAGTACTGCCTCAATAGCCAGGTCCATAGGGATCGGGACTTTGCCTGTTCAGTCCTACAAGACTTCCTTGTTTGAAATTGGTTTGCAGACCCTTCTCCTGGGAAGTACATCTTGGGTATCTATTCAAAGGTAAGGAATCTGCAGCAAGAAGTCTTTATCAGATGAACAAGTTACCTTTGGTAACTCTGAATCTGGCAGAGACTATATCTAGCTGCATATTCCTTACCGACCCACCCATCCTCTCGTCTCTGAGAACAGATTTTAGGGATAGGGCTGACCTCTTTCAGGGCCCTAGTTGTTCACACCAGTGGTCAGTGCACTTCATGGCTCTGCGCTTCTGGCATGGAAAGCCATGAAAAGTAACTGTCGCCAGCGCACCTGGGTGACACCTATATAGGTACAGCAACATCACTCCAGTGCGAATGACGCCGACGATGCATGTGGAGCCAATCATGCCACCTGACAGTGCGCAGGGGTACTGCTCATGAAAATCTTGAGGATCCAGTCTGATACCAGGGAAATTCAAAGGAAAGGAATCTACTGCTAAATATAGGCCCTCATTACAACTTTGGCGGGCGGCAAGTGCCGCCCGCCAAGTTGTGCCCGCCGCGCGGCCGTCAATACGGCCGCACTCCCGTGGTGGCCATTTGGAGATCCCCGCTGGGCCGCAACACGGGAGCCGGCTCCAAATGGAGCCGGCGATGTTGCTGCGGTGCGACGGGTGCAGTTGCACCCGTCGCGCTTTTCACTGTCTGCTGTGCAGACAGTGAAAAGCTCCATGGGGCCGTGGCAGGGGGCCTCTGCACTGCCCATGCCAGAGGCAGTGTAGGGACCCCCAGGGGCCCTGCGCCTCCCCTTTCCACCAGCCTTTTCATGGCAGTTCATACCGCCATGAAAAGGCTGGCTGGAGGGGGACTCGTAATCCCCTGGGCAGCGCTGCAAGCAGCGCTGCCCTCGGGGATTACAACTGCCGGGACGAAAGTGGCGGGAAACCGCCGGTCCTGGCAGTGTGACCGCGGCACTTCTGCCGCGGTCGTAATTCCATGGGAAGCACCGCTAGCCTGTTGGCGGTGCTTCCGACGAAACAGCCCTGGCGGTCTTTGACCGCCAGGGTTGTAATGAGGGCCATAGTCTCTACCGGATAAGGCGTTACCGACGGTAAGTAACTTGTTCTTCACACTCCTTCTCACAGATGAAAGATAAGTTATCAGGACCCCTGTCTTTGACCGATCAGGACATATGAAGTTCTTCCTCATACAGAAGTAGCTATGCTTTAAGCACCAGCAAAACTATGAGTGCTGCTCTGGATAATTACTTGTTGGATGTGAATCTTCACAATCTTGTGTATGTTTGTATGTGTAGTCAGTGCTTTGCAGCACTCACATCAGTTAGGGAATGCATATAGATCTACTAAATGCATAGAAATTGTGCTGAGCCTGGAAGGGTGAGGTGGTTTGGCGGACAATTCCACATTTTTGAGTTAGGTTTGTCAGGGAAGACTCAACCAACTGTTAAACTGGCCTTCTGATCTGAAGACCTGTTATTACAAGCACAAGAAGCTCTCCTATTCTGCATAGTGTGCACACTCGGCAGGTAAAGTAGAATAAAAACATCTGGATGGTAGGTGTCCACTGATGAAAGGAAATCCACCCTAATGTTGGCCAATGTAGAATCCACGCCTCTGCAGGGTCTAAAACCAGAGTATTGCACCAGTAAAGTAACGGAACTGAAGGGGGACCCCCTGCAAAGACTCGGAGGGGCCCACCTCCGTCCCACTTAGGAGCTCTCAGGCCAGGGTGCTGCGCTGAAGGCCCCCCCTGGAGCTCGGGGGCTCCCCTGCACTGCCCGGGCTTCAGAGGGCCATTGTTACGCATCATCCCAGCTCTCAGAATAGTCCTTGGGAATTAGTAGTTGGCTAGGTCTTTCGGGATCAGTTGTCAGTTCTCTTTGCAGTAGAGTTATTGTTGCATATTATTCGGTTGTATGGACTAGTCTTGCTGAATTTAAGACTTCAAAAGTTATTTAATGTCTGCAGTCAGGTTATCCAAGCTATCCTTAATACTAGGCAAAATTCCACTTTGATCGAAACCTTGGATTCTTTCCATTGCTGAAAGGAGTCGTGGGTTTTTGGGGTGAAAAGGGTGACCAGCTCCCTCTAGATCATTATAGAAACAATTTCCACACCTGGACTTTTGTGTGCTAGCGCAATGGATTCCGAATGTCGTAATTCTGTTTTGCGGTGAACTAAACAGACTAACACGCTTAAAACCAATGATTTATAAGTGAGAACTTCAGGACTGGAGACGGTGTCCGTATTGACGTGGAGTGAGGAGGTCACCTTACCTGTAACTAAGTTCGAGGGATTGAAGATTTAGGGAAGGATAACTTGGTGAAACATGAATTGTGCTTGTTTGTGCACTACGCCCATCTGTGATTATTAAGCTCAAAGTGGAAAAGGCTAAAAAAATATGAGTTTCGAGCATGGTGACTGGTGCCCCTGGACTCATCATTTTGTGAAAGCCCTTGAAGAGCTTGCTGGTATGGTTTGCTGTCTCCAAGGCGGGCATTGCTTGGTGGGCGTATTAATGGCTGCAAAACATCTTGGTAGCCCTTGGCATGCTACAGTACAGAAGTGTTTTTCTCTTTTCTTACATTTTTTCACTGACAGAAGAATGAAAACATAACAGGTAAGTCCCTTCCTAATGTATTATTGTACCAATAATTGTATTATTTTTGGTAATAATATTGGTGCATTGTAAAAATGGTAAAATAAATGGTATATTACATTTTTGCTTTGTGCACATGGACTAACAATGGACATATATTTATCTGAGGACCTTAAAATTAAATATGAAGATGCATGTATTGTACAACTCCATAATTTACGGGTATATTGAGGCATTTGACAGCGCAAACCAGCACCAAATGGCATCCCTTTCTGAGTCTAGAGTACCGACAGAGAGAGAGAGAGAGAGAGAGAGAGAGAGAGAGAGAGAGCTAGAGAGAGAGAGAGAGAGAGAGAGAGATCCTTTTCCCTGCGCTCACGGTGTGCCCGTTATCTTCTCCAATTGGACAAATGTCTCTTCCTTTTTTCCTGAAGCCTCCAGGAGCCATCAAGGCCTTTTTGTTTCCCCAACCGATGTTACGGCCGCGGCCCAGTAAATGTTTGTTGAATATTGGATGCGTGTGTGTATATATGGATATGTGTATTTGCGTACTGTGAATGGGGGTATGCATGTGTATGTGCTAAATCAGTCGGCATCAAAAGTGTCCTAATTTTTTTTAAGCCAGAGCACCGACCTCGTATAAAGTCAAGCCAAGTTAAAGTTTATAATATAGTTTCCAACCAAATGACATGATCTGAATTGCAGTCTGCTATTCCATTGGAAATAAGAAGGTTAAAAGTAGATCCAAGGGGACGTGGCTCATCTCGCGATGGAGTGAGATGCGTCTCTCAGCGTCTTCGGATCCCCCCTTGCCCTTTAAGTCTGATTACAGCACAAGGATGCGGAAAAACGGCTCCAATGGGAGTCTCTGTCCCGCAGCATCTTCAGGCACCAGGAAAGTGCACCTGATAGTGGCTGCCGAGTACTTACATGGTCCCTACATTTCCCGCCCGGAGCTCCACTGAGCCAGTCCACCAAATTGTGGCCTTGCGCTTAATCCCAGTTATATGAAGCTGCCATCTTTGCTTGAAAAATGCTGCAGCTGGACTCCGAATCTGGCTGTGGGACCATGACATAGGGCTCCCTGAGCCATTTGGATTAGCGCCCTAATACATTCTGAATATAAGCGGGGAGCCTTGAGGGTCAGTCTCCCGCCTTACCTTTTGGCAACCCACTGGAGACTGCATTGAGGCCCCACCACAACAATTCATGTATGTGCTGCAATAGTGCTGTGGCTTCGAACCTGCTTGGAACCTCTAGACCTGCACATGTGGTGTGCCCGTGGTCAGCACAGTAACCAACAAGTGACGATCTACAGCCTGGTGAGCCACCTTATCCTGCTCTAGGGGCTTTAGCTGCGCTTATGCACAAGGCATGTGAACTGAATCGTTGCTGGATAGATGGCAGCCACTGGTTCGCTACAACAGGCCCACACCCCCCCACCCACTCCTGATCGCCACTACATAGTCTATTGCTATTTGGGTTCACATGTGTAGTAGCCTCACTTGCCTGGTCCCAAATTCCAATACTTCAGTGAAGAGACAAGCTTGTGATTCCACTCCCCCCCCCCCCCCAGCTGGCTACAGAAGTATACTGACGAACTGGGGCCTGCATAATATTAACAACTTACTGAGAACTGATCCCTCTGCAGTAGCATCATACAGGCAGGAGCCTCCTATCATCCCATGCATGGTGACGATTGCCAATTATAGACTTGGCCTGCATAGACGGTGGGGTTACAGCCCGTACCCCACTATCAAACACTACGACATGCCTCGCTCTTGCCCCTGGACCCTGATCCATCTCAAGGAAACTGTCCCTCTCATCTGCTTTGTTTGCCGCCATTGGGCTCCAGGTATTGCCCCCTTGCTACGACACTGAATTTTCAATGGCCTCTTTACCACGTCCATCAGCATTGTGTTCCAACACCTATTGAGAAGTAAGCATCCCTATGTCATACCATGCAATAAATCCACTAAGGACACATCCAGTGGCCAACCCAGGGACAATCCAGTCACCTCCTTGTGGCAAAAAACATCTTCTATAGTCATGGACTCCTAGGATGCCACCTAGGGACCATTTTGGAGAAAGCCACCTCGGCACCTATGACGCAGGTTTTACGAACAAGTACCTCCAGGAAATTAGATCTGAAATTGGCTCTCTTAAATCAGATGGCAAAACCTTCGACCATAAACTTAAGCGCAAGGTTAACGAATTGGGCGGGTGTGTGGAAGACCTGGAACATACTGTTGACGTCTGATCAGAAGATCAGGAAGCTTTATGGTGCAGGATCACAACTTTGGAAGAGCAGCAGATCGCACTGCAACTGAAACAGGAGGATTTAGAAAACAGGAGCAAGCGTTAACGTCTGCATCAGAGGAAAACCTAGAGGGGCTCAGGACACGGATATTATGGCCTTCACCACCGACCTTCTGCATGCGATCCAGAGGGATGAAAATGCCTCTCCCATAGCACTGGATAGAGCTCATCATGTAGCCTCTGTTCCAGGGCATCCTGACTTCACTTCAGACATCCTAACGCAGGTCCGTTTCCTTACCAAAAAAGAGGCTCTCCTTCAAGCATCTAGGAACAAGGCAGACCTGGTCTTCCATAGCCACACTGTTCAACTAACCCCAGACATCACACCCCTCATCACCCTGCAACAGCGTAGGAACTTCAAGCCTGTCACCAATAAACTATGGGGGATACACTTTAGCTATCATCTTCACTTGGGAGGGCAAGCGCCGGGTCAATCACTTGTTAAAGGAAGCCAAACAACTTTTGAACTTGAAGACTGACTCGTGAGGGGCAGTCCATCAACTTCCTGATCTCCTACTCAGGAATCTTGTGGCCAGTGTGGACTATGGTAAAACCTTAATGCTCCAACAAACACAATAAAGAACTTGCATCCCTAGAAACCAAAAATACATCATCCATCACCTCTGCAACTTGGAGAGAGGTCCCTCACCCACTCCCCTCAACCTCTGGCTCTGTGTAGATCGGATACCCTGCCCATTCATGATCCTGCAACATACTGAGATGTTCCTCACCTCCCAGACCTCAGTATCTGGGTAACCCGAAATACAAGAGAGCTTCAATGAAAGTGTTGGAGCCGCACGGTCTGGTTGGCTAAGGTGAGGCCCTAGCCAGACAGAACCTAGCACTCCCATCAAGGATGGGTGAGTACACTCACTGTATAACCTGCGCTAACCCTTGGGTAGCTTGGCACAGAGTAGTCAGGCTTATCACAGGTGCAAGGTGTAAAGAATTGGCACAGCATTACCAAACAATAACTACACTGAGCGACACACAAGAGACTTCATACAATGTGTATGTAGATAAAGTTTGTATTCAACACACACATTAAATAACACAACATGAACACCATGCAAATCTGGGCATCAATCACATTTAGAAACATAACTAATAGTACTAGGCTCAACTGTATTAATACGACATTTACACTATGTACATGTGAGAGAAACAATAATACTTTCCCTCCTAGCAACCTCATGCTGTGCCACCACATTGGTAGCACAAGACCCACCCTAGCGATCACCCCTAATTTAATGTCAAACTGGCATAGAATGCATCGCTGGTTCAGAACAACAGAACATATGTACATACAGACAATCTCAGAACTTTTAAAATAGCTCTGTGGCCTAAGCCACACAGGTAAACTTCAATGTCAACCGCAATAGTAAACAGTGTGCACAGCACCCCCTCTGTGCGGTGCAGTCAATTCCAGGCAGTCACTCCCACACACTCGCTCCACACCACTCCACGGTGGCAGGGATATCAGGTAGGCTAGAATACATGCACTAGCATACACTTGCTTCCAGCACCCTACTGTGGTGCTCTGACATTCCGCAGGTGAGTTGTCAACAAGTTCGCAGACCCCTCCTAGACCCAAACCTTCCTCCACCCTCCACACAGTACCCACCCCCAAGAGCTAAAGATATAAGAACCTTTCCCCAAATACAAGACTGCTTTCTGCTGGTGGTTACACTTATTCAGAATCCTGGGGCAAAAGTGTGGGGAGGAAAGAGAGAATGGCTGATCAGGCAACAGTTGACAAATGGAGGTCTGGCCACAACTCGGGAAGTTCACTCAGGAGTCTTCACACTGGCCTTCCGGTGCGAGCTCTGGTCTGCAAAGCACAGAGGGAGTTGCCTTTGGACACACTGTTCACTGTGGTACCCAGCCAAGCCAGACACTCCAATCCACAAATAGTTACAAATTCAGTGCCTCCCAGGAATGGAGGCACCACGTCTGGGGCGCAAGGACTTGGGCCGCCCGGCATCCCGGTTGCACACGAAGAGTTCCCAAATCCGCATCTCCCTGAAAAGAAGCACAACATCAGGTGCATAATGACTTGAGCCGCACCAGATGATTCCAGTCACCCACAAAGAGTTATCAATTTCCTTGCCCTCCTGGTATGAGCACAGTTTCTGGTGCGCAATGATCTAAGTCGCACCAGACAATTCTGCTCATGCATGCAAAGTGACAAATGCAGTGCCTCCCCGGAATGAGGCACAATGTATGGTGCATGATGACTTGCGTCACACCAGACAATTCTGCTTGCTCATGAAAAGTTGCCAATGCAGCGCCTCCCTAGAATAAGGTACAACATCTGCTGCCCGATAACTTGAGTCACTGGAAGACAATGGTGCTCGCACATGAAAAGTTATCTATCAATGCAGCTCCTTCATGGAATGAAGCACAACATCTGGTACACGATGACTTGAGTTGCACCAGACACTTCAGAACAGACGATTTGTTCCAATACTGTACCTCCCTAGAATTTGCCACAATGTCTAGTATGCATTAACTTGAGCCGCACCAGACAAATCCGGTCACACACACACACACAGATACAAGTTCAGCAGTGCTGCACGAGGCAGCAGTACTGCTCTGGGTCCGTCCCCACCTCCATGGGTTGGAGAGCACCTCTCTTCAAATGACGCAGGTAAAAGGTGTAGGTACCTCTCAGGTGTTCTTTGAGGTCCCTGAAACATCCACAAAGAACAGAGGACAAGGCAACAAGCCCTTGGAAAGCACACTTCAGAGTGCCACACTGCAGAAAGCAGTTTGCACCAGCCAGTCACAATGCAAGAAGGGTGCACGGTCCCTTCCCATGGTGGCAAATACTCCTGTGCACAACAGATTCATCTGGCAGTATGCACTACGCTGTTCAGGGTCTCTGTTTCGCGTTCCTGCAAGTGTATCTCTAAGTTGCTGAAGTGTGGTACCCCTAATAATACTGGTGTGCATTTGAAGTTGGGGGTGGTTCAAAAGGTTTCTCTCTGAACAAAAAATGTCTCCCCTTTATATCAGTCCTGTCTGCCATGGGGCCCCGGAATGCAGATCTTAATCTTCAGTGGGGCCATGATCTGCATCCAAGAGGCTATGCGTCAAAACCTCTCCCTCCAGGTGATCCTGCCTGGACCTCAAAGGGCACAGGCCTGCTGTTCCAGCTGCCCAAGTTTTATAACTGTCGCTGGGGAATGCACAGATGTGTTTTCCACCGGCCTCCAGAGGAATGAAGCTACATTAAAAAGGCACACAAAAAGGAGTTTTAGAATGCCTACTTTCTAGAAGTGGCATTTCCAGGGCATTACTGACAAAAGCCACCTTTTCCATTGGAAAGGGTTTGTTATTGTGAATCAAATGATAGTAAACATTATGAAGCTGCTCCACTGCAATCTGCTTTTGCAGCTAGGAATAATTGTAAACTTTTTCCCATATTAACCTATGGGCAAAGCAGCTTTCAATGGTAGTGAAAACACACAAGGGTTTTCTTCATTTCATAGGCACATATGCCCTCGTGTATGCGCAATCCTGCAGGGGCAGGCTGGACACAAGGTTTAAGAACACCACAAAGGTGCAAGTGCGTCCATACAGTCCTGCTGTGGCAGGCTCAGTGTATATAAAAAAATCACTGTGCATGTATTCACATACTGGCAAGCTGTGCTAGGCTCAGTATGTATAGGAGGACACCAGTGTGCAAATGTGCACATAATGTTAAGCTGTGCCAGGCTTACTATATATATCAAAACACCATTGTGCAAATGTGCACATGCTGGAAAACTGTGCCAGGCTCAGTATGTATACAACCACCATTGCACAAGTGTGTACATCCTGGCAAGCTATGCCAGGCTCAGTATGTATGAAACCACCAATGTGCAAGTGTACACATACTGGCAAGCTATGCCAAGCTCACAATATACATGAGAATACCAATGTGCAAGGGTGCATATACTGGAAGCTGACACTTCCTAACATATGTAAGAAGGTTGCACACATTTTCACACTGTACTTACAGAGGGAAAGCATCCGGGGCCCTAAGGCCACTCAAAAAGGATCAGCAAAACCTCAGGGAAGAGCCAACCTCCTAGGTAAGGAAACCCACATGGATGTTCTCCTCTATCAGGGCATGTAACACCCTTGTGCACCTGCCTTGCATTCTGCCACCACCTGCTGTGCCCTCTGTGGGGGTGCTCTAGGGGTAGCAAAAGGCCTACTCAGGGTTGGTGATGGGGAGATGCTACCCTGAGTGCAGGCGCACCTACGCCTCCACAGGCCTGCACTGTCAAGCCCAATACATGTTGGTCAGGCTACTCTGGTGGGTGGCACACTCAGTGCAGCGTCCCACTAGTGGCCAGGGCCGTACCTGCCCCTGGTATGTGGTGTACTTTTTTTACAGGACACACCTGGGTGTGGCACCTCAACCAATCACCTAAGTGCCCCTTCCTAGCATGGATAGGAAGGGCACACACACTTTCCCGCAGCAGTACAGTGGAAAAGTGCCAAGAATACTAAGGTCTTGCATGAGTCAGCAAAAAGCTGGGAGGAAAATCCCCTGAGAAGGGCAATGTCCAACAGAATGTCCTACCAATAACGTTCTTGCGACATTGCACCCTTCTCTGTGGCTCTCAATGTGCTGCTCATGGCTGTCCTTTCAGTGGTGGGCCAGCTGGGGCCAACAGTTTGCACCCCTGGAATATTCATGAACTCTACTGTATTGTTCCTCGCCCTGACTCCCGCTGGCAGCAGTGGTCTGGCGCCCATGGGATTTATTACTATCTCCACTACCCTGACCTTGATTCAACCCTAAGGAAAGTGGCTTCTCTAGAATGGCCTGCGCATAGTAGTGCAGGCCATGCCAGAACTTGAATGGAGTAGTTAGACCCTGTTGGCCTCCCACTGTTTATGTTTCTAATTTTACTCCGTTTCTACTTAGGTCAACCACTGCACCGGGGAGACTTGCCGTACCTTGTCCTGTGACAGGGTGAGTTTTTCTCCCTTGCCTCCTTCGTCCTATCATGCTCCCACCCTTATTTTGCCCACAGCTCATTGTCTGGATTCACCCACTTTCTTAGCTTGTATGATGCTTCTCCTTTCTCTAAGCACAACCATGTGCATCTTTAGCCTCTCCATGTGGCCTATACTCCATCCCCATTACCATGACTAGTCCCCCACACGCCAAACTATTATCCCTCGGCACACAGAGTTTAAACACACCCAATAAACAACATCAGGTGTGTTGATATCTCCTTCTGCAAGACCCAATATAATCTTTTTACAGGAAACTCACCGCTTACGCCAAGACACTCCTTGCATGTTTCACTCAAAATACCCTATTTGCCTCTGGACATATGACACGACTAAAATGGCCGGAGTCACCATCATGTGTAGGGTGAAGCTCTAAGCTACTAAAGGTAGTGAGGGATGATAGCAGCCACTTCCTGGAACTCACAGATTGATGGGGAGTGTCTGCCCTCTCCCTCCTGAAAATATTTGCTCCCAATCAAGTACAAGATGCATACATCAGGGACACACTACAGGAGTAGGTGGCGCATGAGGGGGCGACATGGTGGTGGGGGAGATTCCAACTTGGTGTGGGACCCTGAAATGGACCGTAACTCTTCCTCCTTTCAAGGTACAGGGACGATGTCTGCCACTCTCAAACAAGCCCTAACTAATCTGGGCTTAGTGGACACATCGCGTTTTACGCACCCTGGGGTTAGGGACTCTTTCTATTTTCACATCCACACCTCTTATTCCCATGTAGATTTTTTCTTTCTCACCCACAAACTTCTACGTGACTTAGATTCCGCCAGCATTTTAGCTATATCCATCTCAGACCATGCCCACTTAGAGATAACTGTGGCTAGACCAGGGGTTTCCACTCACACCCGCTCACAATGGCGTCTCCCACCGCAACTGCTTAGGGACCCAGTTGATGTTGCGGAGATCCAAAAAGAGTTTTCAGCCTACTTTGAGACCAACACTCACCCTGAGATCTCGGGACATACACTCTAGGATAGCTTCAAAGCCACTATACGGGTTGGGCAGGTCCTCTATAGTCATTGCCTGTACATGGGAAGTCAGGCTGGACAATACAGGCCTAACAGCTGACATTAAGACCCTGGAACGCCTCAACCACTCTGCCCCATCTAGATGCAACAAACGAAAACTGGCCCTTCTGTGGGGTCAACTGAGGGCACACCGCACAAACAAGGCTGAACGGTCCTTTCTAATGTTGAAACAGAGATACTATGAGGGGGCAGCAAAGTAAGGTCTTGACTCGCACGCAAACTCCATCAACAATCTGCAAGCACCCACATGTCTGAGATCAAACTTGGGGACGGGATCTGGGCCACCAATGAGCGGGCAAAACAACAAGCATTTTAGAGCTTCTATCAATCCCTTTATGAAGGGGATAACATCTTTCAGGATATCATTGATTCCTACCGTAAGGACTCCTCTTGGGAAAAGCTTGACTCTCAACACTTAGAGCTCTTGAAATGCTCCATCACTCTGGATGAGTTGCAACAAGCCCTCAAGGAGTTACCAGTGGGCAAAACTCCAGGCCCAGATGGTCTCCCTGTGGTGTTTTACTGCAAATTTCTCCCACAACTTCAAGACCACCTGTTGACGTTATTTAACATGTTTACAGTAGACAATGGCCCAACCCCCACTGTCAGCAGCGGAAAAGTGGTTATTCCTAAGCATGGTAAGGATCCCTGTCTCTGTGCCTCTTACCGCCTGATAGCTCTTTTAAATATAGACACCAAGATCTATACCAAAATCTTGGCAAATAGACTGGAGCCATATCTTCCTGCTCTAACTGACCTGGACCAAGTTAGCTTTATTCACCAGAGACAGGGAGTATATCATATCCACTGTGTCGCACACTTAGTTGAAAAGTCTCGCCATTATAACATTCCTGCCTGCCGTCTCTTGCTAGACGCAGAGAAGGCCTTTGATAGGATCAGATGGCCCTTTCTAAAAGCTGTCCTTTGTGATGGTCTCAGTCTGAGCATCATTTCTGAGATAACAGCACCTTATGCCTATCCTATGGCTATGATTTGCATTAATGGGCAATCCTGTAACCAATCCACCTGGCGAGGGACACAAGGCTGGGCTGCCTGCTCTCGCCTTTGCTCTTTGCTTTAGCTGTTGAGAACTTAGCAATCACTATTTGCAGAGCGGAGGACATTGTGTGCATCCCCTGTGGCGGGACGCGAAAGTAGGATTGTTCTATTTGCAGACGACCTGTTGCTCACACTTACTCAACCTGCAACTTCACTCAACCCTTGTGAATGTTTTAACAGGCTTTGAAAGAGTGTCTGGTTTCAAAATTAAAATGGCTAAATGCCAGAAACTGAAGATCACAGTCCCTAAACTGGATTTTCCTACCCATCAGTCCCTCACTCCTTTTCAATGAGCCCTGCAAGTATTTAGGCTTACATTTGACCCCCCGAGCTATAGCGTCTTGGATGCATGTCAATTGGCAGGAGTATCAGCGCTCAATCCTGGAAGATCTACCAAGATGGAAGCCAGTACAGGTATCCTTATGGGGCGCCTTAATGCCATTAAAATGCCCTTCTTGCCATAAATCCTCTACTTATTCCAGACACTGCCCACCCCAAACCCCCAAGACGCTGTCCTTCATCTCCAAAGGGACTTAAGTATCTTTAGTTTATAAGGTAAATGTCCAAGATTCTCATGCACAATGCTGATGCTTCCCAGAGATGGAGGGGTCCTGGGGTGCCCCAACTTTCTCAAATAGTATTGGGCGGTTCATCTATATTTCGCAATGGATGGTCCGCGAAAATGAAAAGCATTGGTTCCACAAGGACCGAGCAGTGGCATGCTGGCCCATCTGGGATTTTGCCCTGGATCCCTAAACATGCTAGACCACGGAGCACATACATAGCCACCCCCACCACAACGGTTCTTGAAATCTAGGACAAGTTAGCCCTCAAAAGAGGTCTCACCACCGTCCCTTTCCTAAACACTCCGCTTGCCTAGTGTAACCGGACGTCTCCCGACGCCGGTTTGCAGGAAAGTGAGGAAACTGACGAGGGATTCCCCGGGGGCACCCGAGGAGTTCTGGACGTCATGACGTCAAACGTCATGTCCGCCAGAGGGAATTTTAAAAGGAGGGACGCCGCCGAAGCCCCAGAGAACGCGAAGGATCGAGACGCGCAGAGAGCAAGCAGCGAGCAAGACGAGCACCGTGAAGGAAGAGCGATACGCAGGGAGCCTCCCGCCCCTGAGTCAGTGAAGTCGGGAGACCGTCAGGAAGCCGGCCACGTCCCTGGAGGGGCGTGGCCTACAGAGGTACGATCGTACCGCAAGTGGGACTGGGGCACAGGGTGGTTACTGGGACTACGGGGAACCAAGGGGAAAGGGCTGAGGTCCTATAAGGGAGGGGAGACGGTGTAAAAGGGGAAACCAGTGTACCCTCTAACCGCACGAAAACCCCACCCTAAAATAATTGTTACCACAACAAAAAGGGGAGTTCCACGAAGGCACCGGGGAAGGGAGAAGGACGTGATCAAAAGTATCCCTCACCTCCCGGCACTCCTACCTATCCCCCACATCCCTACTAAACCCAATTAACCCTACCTACTTACTTAAACCCCACTTACCTGTTTTTTTTTCCTTTTTCTTCTTTATTCTGGGAACCTGGGCCGCTGTCACACGGGAGGAGCAGAACCCTCTTAAAGCCGGACCAGACCCCACCAGGACCCTTGTCCGAACCCTGGAAGAGAAAATAAACAAACAAGGGATTTATTATTTACATTGAGAGACTATATCAAGCCTGACATTCTGAGAAGAAAATAAGTTTATCGTAGAACCATAACAGAAATAAATTAATTAACCCCTTGAATACGCGTCTGTCGTCTTAATCCAATATCCCTTCCACCCGGGATAAAGAACCCGTCACAGTGGTGTCAGAAGTGGGATAATGGACCGGGCGACAGACAGTCTAGAACCATGGAGGATAAACCCACAATATCAGATATGATGCAGCAGTTAGCCGAGGGACAGAGGCATCTGCAAATAGTCTGGGAAGAGCAACAGAAGGAGGCTAAAGTGGAAAGGGAGGCCCTGCAAAACGCGCTCAAAAGCCAGGCCACTATCATGGCCAACAATCAATTGGTTCATGAAACTGCCATTAAAAATCTCACGGATACCATTGCTGTCACCCGGGTACACCCGAATGTACCCAGTTCGGTCCTACAGCGGTACCAGGAAGGCGAAGACCCAGATGCTTTCTTCACCAATTTTGAGCGAGTTGCCACTTCCGCTACCTGGACCCAGGAGCGATGGGGTCAGTATATAGCCCCATTATTGACAGGAACCCTCCAAGCGGCTTATCAAGCGGTGAACCCAGGTGGAATAACTCCCTATCAGGACATTAAAAAGAGCATCCTGGAAAGGGTAGGTTTCGATTCAGAACACTACCGAGTCCGGTTTAGAAAAGCCAAGTGGGGACCCTCCGAAAATCCCCGAGCCCTATACTTCCGGATCAAGGATTTGGGTCTCAAGTGGTTAGGCCCCATCGGGACTAATAGGGAAGACATCATCGAGATCGTCCTCTTGGAACAGTATCTAGACGCCCTACCCCCCAACACACGTCACTGGATCAAACAACACCCAAACCCAGACACTAACACCGCCATCGAGTTAGCATGTGCCTTTCACCGCTCCCTCGAATTCAAGGCCCCCCCCCTTCGGTCAACACCTAGTCCAAATCGACAGAATCCCAGTTCATCCTCATCGGCAGGACGAAGAACCAACGAGGAAAGTGGAAAAACGCGAGGGTTTGAAAAGCCGTATGTTCAACAGCCACAGTGTTTTAGTTGTGGTGAATGGGGTCATATAGCCCGGGTTTGCCCCCTAAAAACCGAAAAACCAGAACCAATGGAAATAGGAATTACTAGGGGACGAGTCTTTTATACCGGGGGAAAAGAAACCCCATATAAGAAGAGACTGGTTATCAATGGAAGACCCACTCTGGCCCTTATCGATTCAGGGTGCAGTCAGTCCGTAATCCGGGCTGATCTACTGGTTAACCCTACCTTTACTGCCGGTTTTACTGTGTCCATCTGTTGTATTCATGGGGAAACCAAAGAATATCCTCTAACGTGGACCACCCTGTCATGGGGAGGAAAAGAAAATCCCATAAGGATGGGGGTAGTGGAACGACTAGTGGAAGAAGCTATTATAGGAACGGATTTTACAAAATTTTCGGAGCTTCTAGATAGTACCAGACACTCTGAAGAAATGAATACATGGTGGAAAAATGCTCCCTTCTCTAACATACCTATACCAACCCCGCTAGATCGGTATAAACCCTCCCGAGGTGAAAAGAGAGCAACCAGAAAAGCCTACGCAAAAGAAAATTCAAGCCCAGAGAGGGTAATTACACCGGTTCTTACCCTTACTAACCTTCCCCCCTTCCGGAGCTGTCAAAGAGAAGATCCAAGTTTAGTTCATGCCTGGAAAAGTGCACGACCCCGGACCCTCCAAGATAAAGGGCCATTGTTCACAATAGTTAAAAATCTATTATATCGAGTCACTAACAATGACCGAGCAGAAAAGAAGCAATTGATAGTCCCTGAACCCTACAGACAACAAGTTCTCCACCTAGCCCACTGTCAGCCAGGGGGTGGCCACTATGGGAGGGAAAAAACGGAGGAGTATCTGTTGAGGAGGTTCTATTGGCCGGGTGTCTTTTCTCAGATTAGGAAATTCTGTCAGCAGTGTCCTAAATGCCAAATGATTGATCCTGGTACAAGGAGAAGAGCCCCTTTACAACCCCTTCCTATCATAGATATTCCCTTCTCACGGATAGGAATGGACATTGTTGGTCCTCTCATACCCTCTTCTCGAGGATACCGTTACATATTAGTGTTGGTGGACTACGCCACCAGGTACCCCCGATGCCATCCCTCTTAGTAGCATCAAAACCAAGAGCGTTGCCCACGCCATGATAGGGTTCTTCTCCCGTATCGGCTTTCCCCGAGAAATCTTAACAGACCAAGGCACCCAATTCATGTCCTCACTAATGTACCAAATATGTCAACTCTTGGGATCAAACAATTGCGGACTTCGGTTTATCATCCACAGACTGATGGTCTGGTGGAACGGTACAACCGAACGCTGAAAACCCTTCTAAAGAAATCAATCTCCGAGTCAGGTAAAGACTGGGATAGGAAACTCCCCTTAGTATTATACGCTGTCAGAACCCACGAGCAAGCTTCTACGGGCCATAGTCCGTTTGAACTGTTGTTCGGACGACAACCCAGAACCCTATTAGATATGGCCGCGGAGTTATGGGAAGAGGAGGAGGGGGAAAAGACCCTTCTGCAATATACCCAAGAATTAAAAAACCACCTACACACGGTGTGGGAAAGTGTAAGGGAACACATGGAGAAGGCTCAAGAGAAACAGAAAAGGTATTATGACAGGAATACACAGTTGAGGTCTTTTTCCATAGGGGATAAAGTGTTAGTGCTTCTCCCCAGCTCAGACAACAAATTGTTAGCAAAGTGGCAGGGACCATATAACGTGACAGGAATAGTAACACCTGTGACCTATAAAATTCAGCTCACCGATAGACCCAATAGGTCACAGATCTTTCACGTTAATTTGCTAAAAAAATGGGAAGAACCTGTGACCGACCCGGTCCGAGGATGTCTGGTTAACACTGTTAAGGAATTAGAGGTAGGGTGGTGCCCCACTGATTGCCCCAGTGGACACAAGATACCGGTCATAAATACAGATATCTCGGTTCAACAGCGCAAGCAGTTAAACAAACTCCTTGAAGAACATACTCAGATGTTCTCATTGACACCGGGAAGAACCAATTTGGTACATCATCAGATCTTAACCCCTCCTGACAAGATAGTGCGCTTACGCCCTTATCGTATCCCCGAAGCCAGGAAGGTTCTGGTAGAGAGCGAAATAGAGAAAATGCTAGACCTAGATATTATAGAACCTTCTCAAAGCCCCTGGTGTTCGCCAGTAGTATTGGTGCCCAAACCGGATGGGTCCATACGTTTTTGTATTGACTTTAGACAAGTAAATTCTATATCCCAGTTTGATACGTATCCTCTTCCTAGAGTAGACAAACTTTTAGAGAAATTGGGGAAAGCTCACTACATGTCTACTCTCGACTTGACAAAAGGCTACTGGCAGATCCCCCTGGCCCCAAAAGATAGAGAAAAAATGGCCTTCTCTACCCCCTCTGGACTATATCATTTTAAGGTTCTCCCTTTCGGGTTACATGGGGCCCCCGCCACCTTCCAACGTCTCATTGATACCATTCTACGACCCCATACCAGGTACGCTGCCGCATATCTGGATGACATCGTCATATTTAGCGAGACTTGGGAGGACCATTTAACGCACATAGGAAAAATCTTTATAGCATTACGAAGGGCTGGACTGACAGCCAACCCTTCTAAGAGCCGACTGGCCTTTAAAGATATCTCTTACCTGGGCTATCACATAGGGGAAGGTATACTGAGACCCCAAATGAACAAAATTGAGGCCATTCTACGCATCGATGCTCCTACCTCAAAAAAGGAGGTCTGTTCTTTTTTAGGCTTGGTAGGATACTATCGACGCTTTATACCCCATTACTCCACCTTGGCCGCCCCCTTGACTGACCTTCTGAGAAAGGGACAACCTAAAACCATTACGAGACTAAGCCCAGGTCAATTCCATAGTTATCGTACCTTACAGAGATGTCTCACTACTCAACCGATTTTAAAATGCCCTGAATTTAATAAACCCTTCCATCTTCAAACGGATGCCTCCGACGTAGGATTGGGAGCCGTGCTTTTTCAGAAAGATGAAACCGAAGTAAGCCATCCCGTGGTCTTTATTAGCCGTAAACTGTTTCCCAGAGAACAGAAGTATCCCATTATCGAGCAAGAGTGTCTTGCCATTAAGTGGGCAATCGAAAGCCTCCAATATTACCTTTTGGGCAGGTCCTTCCTGTTGTATACAGATCACGCTCCCCTTACCTGGCTCTCAAGATATAAGAATACCAACAATCGCATCCTGAGATGGTTCATCGAGCTTCAACCTTTCTCCTTTCAGGTCTGCCATCTCCCAGGTGACCTTATGGGTCAGGCCGACTATCTATCCCGGTTTCCGGGTCCTGTGGGGCTCGAACAGCCCCATTCAAGTGAGGGGATGTGTAACCGGACGTCTCCCGACGCCGGTTTGCAGGAAAGCGAGGAAACTGACGAGGGATTCCCCGGGGGCACCCGAGGAGTTCTGGACGTCATGACGTCAAACGTCATGTCCGCCAGAGGGAATTTTAAAAGGAGGGACGCCGCCGAAGCCTCGGAGAACGCGAAGGATCGAGACGCGCGCAAGACGAGCACCGTGAAGGAAGAGCGATACGCAGGGAGCCTCCCGCCCCTGAGTCAGTGAAGTCGGGAGACCGTCAGGAAGCCGGCCACGTCCCTGGAGGGGCGTGGCCTACAGAGGTACGATCGTACCGCAAGTGGGACTGGGGCACAGGGTGGTTACTGGGACTACGGGGAACCAAGGGGAAAGGGCTGAGGTTCTATAAGGGAGGGGATACGGTGTAAAAGGGGAAACCAGTGTACCCTCTAACCGCACGAAAACCCCACCCTAAAATAATTGTTACCACAACAAAAAGGGGAGTTCCACGAAGGCACCGGGGAAGGGAGAAGGACGTGATCAAAAGTATCCCTCACCTCCCGGCACTCCTACCTATCCCCCACATCCCCACTAAACCCAATTAACCCTACCTACTTACTTAAACCCCACTTACCTGTTTTTTTTTCCTTTTTCTTCTTTATTCTGGGAACCTGGGCCGCTGTCACACGGGAGGAGCAGAACCCTCTTAAAGCCGGACCAGACCCCACCAGGACCCTTGTCCGAACCCTGGAAGAGAAAATAAACAAACAAGGGATTTATTATTTACATTGAGAGACTATATCAAGCCTGACATTCTGAGAAGAAAATAAGTTTATCGTAGAACCATAACAGAAATAAATTAATTAACCCCTTGAATACGCGTCTGTCGTCTTAATCCAATATCCCTTCCACCCGGGATAAAGAACCTGTCACACCTAGACTTCATACCAGCCTTACATGCCAAGGAAGTCTGTCGTACTCTCCAAGACCTATTTGAGGGAGAAAGGATTAAGACCTTTGACCAGTGCAAACAGGATTTTCATGCTCTCAAATCATTCAGGTTACAATACTATCAACTGCAGCACTGGGCACTTGTAATGATATTTGTGTTGACCACTGACTCCACTTTGCACTTAGCCTAGATGCACAGTGTCACATCGGTGACCACCAGCTTAATTCTGATTATTGACTTCTTTTTGTGCTTAACTTAGTTTTAGCCACTGCCATGTTAGAGATGCATACGTTAGAGGTACAGAAGCTGCAGGTATTTTTCCACACACACAATGCAATGTGTTTTTCGTTCATGTTTTCACTCTGTGTGTTCTTTCTCATCATGGGTTAGGACATATTATGGAGGAGTCAGAGAGATAAAGATGTATTCGGATGATGCTTATGGCATGGCAGGGAACGGTTTAGTTTGGGAGAGATTCTTGGGATCATGGCCAGTTCCAACACGTTCCTTTCTAAACTGACCTGAGGTAGCCAGCATTTCGAACAACAATTCACCCGATGGGAGGGGGTTTTCTAGAATCCTCCTCTTTGACTTGTTTATGGTATATAAGAGACTGAAACCAGATTGACCGTGAACGGATTGAACTCGAGCAGGACCAGGACGCTGGTGTATGTTATGCGCTTGAGGGAAGTTTTTTCTCTCCTCACGGTCGACTGGGTTCATGGCCTGCTGCTGGCAAAGAGATAAAGCGAATTCAAGTTTGCCCCATGGTGATGAATTGTTACCTTTTTTTCTGCTTTACATTGTGCATGAATATATATATATATATATATATATATATATATATATATATATATATATTTCACCAAAGGCTGCAGTGTCAGCCGAAACGCGTTGTTCTTCGATTAAATATGGCTTTCACTTTTCCTGAATCCTGAGCGTGCTATTTTTATTTTTATTTTGGTGAAATTATAATTACAGGCTTGCTCGTGCCGGCTTTTTGCACCACCCCTCTCGGGCCACATGAGTTTACTTCGAGCGCTTGTTGCTTTGTCTTTATATATATATATATATATATATACATATATATATATATATATATATATATATATATATAAATTTATAAAATTGCTGTTTATAGATTGCAGTAGAATATCCTTAGCACATGTTTTCAGGATTATCGTGATTTCATTTCTGTGATTATTTTTGAACGTGCACTTTTGGTTGCACACTTTCAACCTCCTTCTTCTGCGGACCTTGCAGAGTATTTTAATAAATGCAACTCTCAGACTAAAGGTGTTGTGTTTCATAAGTACCTTTCAGTGAGAGAGTATTTTCTTTGTCTGTAGTGAAGCAGAACCGCACTCTATCCCCAAACGAAAATGGGGCGACACAACAACTCACCCCCTTTGAAACACTAGTTAGGTCATTCAATGGAACAAGGGGATTGTGGTCATGCATTCGAGCCCTGCTCAACCACACACATACCAAACCTAATGACAATCTGACACTCCCAAGAAAATATCCCACAAACAATGGGAACATCTGTGGCAGAACATCCCCAAGATGTATAGAAGCATACCCCAGCACGAGGCAGCATAAAAATTAATGACAAGGTGGCACTATACCCTGACATGTTTATGCACTATCTACCCATCTACCTCACAGCTTTGCTGGTGCTGCAATTTAACAACCGGTGACTACCTCCATATATGGTAGTCCTGCCCCCTCATAGCCATGCACTGGAAGAAAGTTCTGAGTCACATTAAAAAGGTTGTGGGCTTTCCGCTCCCAAACTCCTACAATCCAGTTCATCTGGCCTTCTGTCATTTGAGGCAATGACATGCACATTGGCTATTAATAGCTCATATGCTAGGTGCAGCCCAAAACCTTATTGCACTTCACTGGAAGAAATTGTCTGCCATGCTGATCGCCCAGTGGTTCACAAGTCTTTGGCACATAAAGGCCATGAAACTCTTGTCCCACGGGGTAGCCCATACGGATAATAAGTTCATGCACATCTGGAAACCCTTTATAAACTATTTTACTTAATTGGAACATTCCTACTTTACACCGCCCAGGCTCAAGGCTGTTTATGAATTTCATGAATTTTACTGCCTTCGTGAAATTTTCTCCAAACCTAACCTATTGCTATATTTGTACGGAGGAATACCCTTGCACACAATTTTCAATAAAATGACAAGTGACGTGGATCGATGCAAGTGTAATTTCCTCAGAAGTTACCCTTATTAAGCAAGGAACAAAGTTTGTGATTATGACTAGCGGTGGGTGGTTCACTACACCCTTGATAAGTAGTTCAGCTAAAACAAGAATGTATTTCTGTCAGTAATCACTGTCCACCCAAAGCAGCCCTGGCAAATTTTGTTAGACCAGCCTTAACAGGATGCATAATGAGTGAGCCTGACACTACAATGGTGTTTGGGATGTTGTGCCTCCCAAGAACATTTGGGAAAAAATTGTGAAAACTATGCATTCTGCAACACATTTTTCATTATAGTCAATTGTATTAGATTTAAAGCATAGTAAATGATGACCTTATAGTGTTCCAGGATATGGCAGTCTTTATTGGGGCTTTTCAATAATTCACCACCCTCAAATAGTACCTCTAATCTCTCCATAGCCCCTCACCCACATGTATTCCATCTGTTTTATAGCACCTCCCTTACCAGTGTAGGTTGTTGGAGCACTTTACATCACACACACTTACAGAGACAATTAATCATATGTTTGTAAATCTGTGTATAGGAAATGTTACATAAGATAAAGGGGAATATAAGGTGTAGGATTCACATATCATCCATATTGGTAGGCATTTTTTAAGAGTGCGTGGTCTGGTGGAAGCATAAACTCAGGATTTAGAACGTAAAACAGTGCTTAGGGCTGACTTTACAATTTATTTCTACCCAAACTACTCCTTTTTAGCAAAATCAGAAAAATCAAAGAATGGAAAAAAAGTAACTTTCTAACCTGTACCATTGGCGCATAGGCTCTCATTATTTTAATGAGACTACTGGATTTCAGCGGCAGAATCGCCTGCGGTGTGGGAGACTGAGTGTAATCCAGTATAGGTGACACCTGCCGCCCCAATCCGGGTTTTGCTCCGGCTAACTAACAGTGCCTCATCTCTACTCAAGAGCAGGGATGATTGGGCAGCCGAGCGCATGACACAATTGACTCCTTATGGAAATCGTGGTCACTCAGATCTCATCTGTTTCTCTCAGTTACATTGGTCTCACATATAAAACGACAAATAGAGGCAGTGTATGTTTCAGTAAGGTTTTAATGAAGCAACTGCATGTTAGATAATAAAGCATGTACTTCAATAACCAGGACGATAAAGCATGACAAGATTAAAATTGTGACAAGGAAAGTAAAGCATAGAAATAACGCTACCATGTTGTCACTAAAGTCAATAGACTAATTCCTACCTAGGCTATATAAGAGCACAGCATGTTAAGCTCCAGCTCTGCCCTTCAGGGTTCCCTGGGAAGACATCATCCTCCATACCTGAGCAAAGGCCTGAAGTCTGCATAAGCAGCTGTAGCGGAGCGTTCAGCAATCAGCATACAGTCGTGGTCCTCTGGCTGGAATCTCCCTCTAACGTGTATTGAACAGGGAAGTGTTTTTATAATAAAACAGCTGATGTTCTGAGAAAATGTCCCTACATAAGGATGTGTATATTTCTATGAATACCAGAGACAAAGTGTTACCATGTTTTACTGGCAACCTATCTCACTGCAGCCTTAAGAGAAGCACAGAGTGAACAAGAATGTCTTGTTTAAGAACTTAGGGCTGGCCTAAGCAATGAACGCTATATAGAGGGAAATAAAACAAGACTGTAAATGTGGCTACAAAGCTAAATGGAATACATGTAGGGTAAAGTACACAACTGCAGGCCTAGTGTGCTAAAATAACGTGCATGAAGCAATAACTAAAGTGGGTACACAACACCAAGCAGTTTGCATGTATCTCTTTTACGGCAGTACATAGCTCACTGTGCTAGATTATGATTGTAACTTATGAACTGCACAGTAACTAAAGGATCTCCATGACAAAAACAGTACCCCACTGACCATTGCCCATAAAATACTGTTCTGTGATCTCCATGGTACACGTTCTTTGCAGCAGGCATAGCCCTCTGAGGAGTCAAAACTGCCACTAGACCAAACTCTGATCTCTTTCCAGCAGGCGCATTAATCACCAGAGTTAATGTGGCACTTTTATTGTCGCCCTGAAAACTATTGGGTATACAAGGAACTCTGCAGTGCTTTTAAAATTGCTACACTGCTACAAAAGTGCCCCCCCAGTAACAAAAGTGGCTTCCGCCTGCCGCGGGAAACGCCCGATGGCCAATCAGCCAGTCCCGCCCTGTATCTAGGTAAAATAGAAGCCCCACAAAACTGTTTCAAAGAAAGCCTCAGATAAGGCGTTGCGCTCGCCCACAAGATAAAAATTGTTTACTTACAATCTTAGAACAGTCACATTTTGTGAAATAAGCACTGTGAATGTTTACACTGCTGAGAATATTTTCATGGTGGTTTAAACTAGACCATCAGCCTTTGCTCGCAGAGGTTTAACGCAAAGAGTAATACTTTGTGCAAACATAAGAAAGAAGTCATCAGTAAAGAGGGGGATAAGAGTGAGAACACCAGAGGCATAGCGGCACGCAATCCTGTGTGTTACTGCAAGTACACAAGGGGCCCTATTACGCATAGGGTGCACTTTCTCTATTTGTGCCACGGCACGCCTTAAAAGAGGTGCGCCGTGCACAAACAAAGTGCGCCCTATTACAATGAATGCGCTACCCCAAGGCAGCTGTGAACTTGGGCTGGCCTGTGGGCTGCACCTTCCCGTGAAAACCAGAGCTGCTACTTTAAAGCCCCTGGACAGTAAGATTAACCAAGCTTGATAGTTGAGCGGGATAATGTACCTGCTGCAGCTATATATGCGCTACCTATAGGGAGGGCCACTGGAATCATAAGCGGCTGTGGCAATTTTCGCATAGTTATAGATTTACTGCATTTGCCACATAATCCATCATCTGCTGCATAATCTGCGGATTTTAACAACAAAAAAAAGTTTCTAGCTCAAGCGGTTCAAAATTACTAAAAGTGCTGCGACGTGTTGCCTCACAGTGAGAGGCCCTATGTAAAACTAGACGGGTCATCTTTTTGCTCCTTAATGCTACGTTTGGGTATTAAATGGTACTAACGAGGTGCAACTAGTGCCCAGACAGTGTTATGAAGTTTGAAAATATTGAAATAATGAAGTAATATTATTTCAAAACATGCCGCATTATGCCGCACAATTTGCCTTTTCCTGTTGCATAATATACTAACCCTGCCGCATAATTTGACCCTCTCATGCCGCATAATTCCAGTGGCCCTGCCTATAGGTTTGAGTTTTGTTAAGGCTCATTCTTTTCGCCATCAACACCTCAAGAGTAGTTTTAGTTCTGATGATGTTTGACTGCCTCCACGTTACCCGTATGTGAGGTGTCTTTGAAATATAACATCTCACAACACGTTACATAGTAAAATCAAGGAGACAAGTAGAAAAATTTGATGTGGAGATTCTATTGACTGGCCTTGGTGTCATCGCCTTTTAATCGGACTACTTGCCACCTCAGTAAACTGCAACCACTGCGGGAAGCTATGGAGACCAAGTAGTGACATGTCAAAAGCATATGAAGTTTATAAATGATTCTAACACTCAATCTTACTCACCATCCCAGATGAGGAAAAGAAGCAATAAATGTTTCTGACTGGAACTAAGCAACTAGTTTGTGCCTAAATGTGAGGAAGGTGACAGTGAATAAAAAACTCAGAGACAAGCTCTCAAGTATTAATCCCTCGGGTGCCCTGGAAGAGCTGGTCTCGCCCTCGGCCATGGTTGCCGTGTGCTGAGGACGAGACCAGCTCGTCCTGCAACCAGCTCACCACCATCACCTGGGTAGAGATGGGAGGGGAATCGTTTCCCCTTCCACCTCGAGCTCCCCTCGGAAATCTGATGACGTTGGCGTGCTGTCATCAAATGCTGTCAACACGTTTTGTTTGGAGGGCAAGGGTCGCTCCTCATGTGGGCACATTACTAATGGCCATTTCTGCCCCCCTGGTGGGCAGATCGGCCTATTTTTTAAGGCCCATCTGCCCCCAAGGGGGGTAGAAGCCACGAAGACACCAGGGATTTTTTAAAGTTTTTTTTTTTTTGCTTGGGGGCATCCCTTTGGTCAAGGGTAGCCCCCAAAGGGGGCACAGAACTGTTGGCCATTTCTGCCCCCCTAGGGGGCAGATCGGCCTATATTGTTAAGGCCCATCTGCCCCCAAGGGAGGCAGAAGCCACTTAAGCACCAGTGTGTGTGTGCTTTGTTTGGGGGGGGGGCGGCCCCTTGGGCAAGTGTCGCTCCCCATGGGGGCACATTACTTATGGCCATTTCTGCTTCCTTTGGGGGCAGATCTGCCTTTTTATTAGGCCCATCTGGCAGAAGCCACTAAGACCCCAGGGATTTTTGTAGTTGTTTTTTTTTGCGTGGGAGGGCTGCCCCTTGGTCAAGGGTTGCCCCCTAAAGGTGGCACAGAACCGTTGGCCATTGGGGGCAGATCTGCCTATTTTTTAGGCCCATCTGCACCCAAGGAAGCAGGAGCCACTTAGGCACCAGGGATCGTGTGTGTGTTTTTTGTTTGGGGGGGGTGGCCCCTTGGTCAAGGGCCGCTCTCCATGGGGACACATTACTAATGGCCATGTCTGCCCCCTCGGCGACAGAAGCCACGAAGACACCAGGGACTTTCTTAGTTTTGTTTTTTTGTGTGGGGGGGGCACCCCTTGGTCAAGGGTTGCCCCCCAAAGGGGGCACAGAAATGCTGGCCATTTCTGCCCCCCTTGGGGGCAGATCTTCCTATTTTTTTAGGCCTATCTGCCCCCAAGGGGGGCAGACGCCACTTAGGCACCAGGGATTGCGTGTGTATGTGTTTTTTGTTTGGAGGGAGGCCCCTTGGGCAAGGGTCACTCCCCATGGGGGCACATTACTAATGGCCATTTCTTCCCCCCTTGGAGGCAGATTGACCTAGATTTTGAGGCCATCTGCCCCCGAGAGGGCCAGAAACCTCTAGATACCAGGGGACATTTCTAAATGTTTGGTAGTGGGGTGTTTGTCAAATGGCAAAGTATTTACATTCGTGATTATAACTGTTTATTTCTCCTTTTCGTTCCAGTTGAAAGCTTTTGCTTTCTTTGCTGTGACTCCTTGAAGTTTTGGCAGTGGTTGACCTAAAGTTTTCGTAGTTGCATGTTTTACGTAAGAAAAAACAGTTTACTCCAAACGAGTATTGTTGCCATGCATGAATGACATTTTTGTAAGTGGTTTACTAAATGCAGGATTGTTTGTGAAATTGTCCTTAGATTTGTGCACAATGATATTTGTGTTGTCTTATGTCTAATATTCTTTTCTTTTTTTCTTTTTAGTGGGATATCATTGGTGATTGCTGTGTCTGTGCAGAGTAGTTGCTGGTGAATCTAGCTTTTTCAGGCAAGTGAGTGGTATAGTTTTTGAGTACATAACTGTTTGTGATAAAGCCACACTTTGTTAATTACTTATTTTAGACAGTGCTGGTTGTTGTTGGTGCATTTGTCAAGTTACTTTTCTTAGAAAGGATCATGGCTTGCCGCAGGGTGACCGCTCAGCAGGTTGTTGGTATGCTTTTTGAGTTGTCTTCTGATCATGATTATGAGACTGACTCTGCTTCTGAGGCAGAGGAGGAAGTGAGAGATTCTGGCAGTGAATTTTCTGTCCGAGAGGAATCTTCTGATGAGGAAGCCACTGTCAGTGTAGATGAAGGGCCTTTTTTAGAGGAGGACACTGATGTGCCAATAGTGCAGCAGCCTGGGGCTGAAAGGTTTCCCATTAGAAGACCTGAACTCTGGGTTGTCCCAAACATGGAGCAGCCAGAGTTGCCTGCCTTTACTGGTCTCCAAGGTGTAGAGTGAATACAGAAAGCTTTTAGCCTGCCAATTTCTTTCAGTTGTTTATAGCTGATGTATTTTTGGAGGAGATTGTTGAGCAGACTAATTTGTATGCAGAGCAGTATTTTAGGGATAACGCTGCCAGACTTAGGCCACAGTCTAGAGCTACCCAGTGGATTCCCACAAATCTGGAAGAGATGAAAAAGTTCTTGGATTTGACTTTTTTGATGGGTTGATAAGGAAGCGGTCACTGGCTTCCTATTAGTCTACTAGTCCCTTAATAACAACGGCTATATTTCCTGCAACCATGACTCGTAATCAGTATTTGCTTCTTCTTCGGATGCTGCATTTTATTGACAATGCTTTAGCCTTGCCACGAGATCACCCTGATTCTGACCGTCTGTTTAAGATTAGGCGTGTCCTTGATCATTTTGTAGATCGGTTTTCAGAGGTCTATGTTCAAGGGAAATAAATATCTGTAGATGACTCTTTGGTCCTGTTCAAGGGCTGTTTGTTTTTTAAGCAGTACATTCCTAGCAAGAAGGCACGGTTTGGAATTAAGATGTAAATGCTGTCTGAAAGTAGTACAGGATATGTTTATAATTTCCGGGTCTAAGCTGGTAGGGATTCCAGTATTGACCCCTCTGGTTGTCCCCCCAGTTTTGGAGTTAGTGAGAAAATTGTGTGGGAACTTGGTAGACGACTGTTTAACAAAGGTCACCATTTGTACGTAGATAACGTTTACACTGAAGTGCAGTTGTTCATGGAATTGTTCAGAGTGGACACTGTTGCTTGTGGCACAATCTGCTTTAACCAGAAAGGCTATCCAAGGGAGCTTGTCTGTAAAAAACTTGAGACAGGACAGTGCAGTGCCTTGCAGAATAATGAGCTGCTAGCTGTGAAATTTGCATACAAGAGGGATGTCTACATGCTAACTACCATCCATGATGAGAGTACTTCCCCTGTAACTGTTAGGGGTCAGGATGCCAAAGTACGAAATCCTGTGTGCGTTTTGGACTACAATAAACACATGGGTGGTGTTGATAGAGTAGATCAGAGTTTGGAACCTTACACTGCTGTTCGTAAGTCTTACGTTTGGTATAAAAAGTTGGCAATACATTTATTTAATTTAGAAACTTTTAATGCTTTTATTGTGTTCAAGGACCGTTCCCCTGAGTCAAGGATGAAATTTGTTAAATTACAGGAGTCAGTGATGGAGAGCCTTATTGTGGTGGATCATGCAAGAGTTCCTAGAGAAGCAGTGGTGGAGGATGTGGCTAGATTGAAAGATCACCACTTTCCTGATCACATTCCTCTCATTCCCAATAAAAACCTTTCCTACTAAGAAATGTAGAGTCTGTGCCTGAAGAGGTATCCGGAGGGAGACTCGGATGTACTGCCCCGATTGTCCTTCAAAGCGTGGGCTGTGTGTGGCTGGCTGTTTCAGGAGTTAGCACACCCAAAAGAATTACTGAAAACTACTGTGAGTGTAAACTGCCTGTTTTATATATTCATATGTTCAGTTTCATGGTTGGCAATACTGTCATCTGTTTAGTTAGAGCTTTTGTGTTTGTAGTTTTGTACTTATTTATAATTAGTTTGTGGTTTCTTTGTTGTTTAAAAAGAAAGTGATGGCGGTGTGCATGGAGTGGCGCTTGGCTGGCGGTGTGCATAGAGTGGCGCTTGGCTGACGGTGTGCGTGGAGTGGCGCTTGGCTGGTGGAGTGCGTGGAGTGGCGCTTGACTAGCGGTGTGCGTGGAGTGGCACTTGGCTGGCGGTGTGCTTTGAGTGGCGCTTGGCTGGCCGTGTAAATAGTGACTTGCTGTTCGCCACTACAACACACTGCTAGCCAAACGCCAGTCCACAGACTCCCATCAGCTGGTGAAATTGCTGTGTCACGCATGTGGGCGTATAAAAGCGATGGGCTCTTGAATGGCACTGTCTGTTGATGCGAGTTTTGTAATGTGCTAGGCCTGCGGCTGATGGCGTGAATGGTCTTGTGCATGACATGTATGAAAGGTGTAAGAATGGACTGTAAAGTGGTTGGTGCCTTGACGTGGCTTTACAGCTCACGAGCTGTGTCATTGGTTCAGTTTTGTGGCCTTTCAGTTACAGTGCATTTCATTTTTGGGAAATCTCTTGTTAATACAATTTGATTTATTGAACCATCACTCACCCTCATGCCAAATCCAATCAGTATGTGTGGTAAAATTAAAAATGAAAAAAAAACACTGCTGTAATCAGGCATCAAAGCACACCCGTGACACTCTAGGTGTCTCAGGTGGGACCCCAATGATGAAGCATGCCACCAACTTTGTTGGTGGGTGAAAGGTCTTTTTAGCATAACCTAAGGGTGTTTCTTTTCACAACTTGAATGTTTGGAACATCACAGAAGGATGTGGACACATCAAAATGACAAAACTACCTGTTTTTGTAGGGCGGGGGCACCTGCGTGATTGGTTGGTTACGGGAGTCATCTAGGAGAAACCTATCAAGCCCAGACATTTTTGAAAACCCAGAAACACGTGTACAGGGATATACAGCACTTGCTGGACCTACGTAGGAGAAAGACTTTATTACTTTTTTTAACGTACCACGATTTCGACTGCATTTACCATGATGCATTATGGTCATACTTTTCTGCTGGAGTGTTAGGCAGTGTGCTCCCTTTTTTTGTAAACTATTTTTGAAAACTAGACACCTGGTGGAGTCCAGGGAGGTGTGGCTTGCATGGATCCCCCAACAGTTTCTTACTGATACTACCTACAAACCTCAAATTCTGTCTAAAAAAGCATATCTCCTCACTTTTCTTTGTAGGATCACTGTGCCGGCACAAATTGTCTACCACCCAGCGTTCCCCTCAGTCTCCCAAATAAAATGATACCTCACTTGTGGTGGTCCCCAAAGCAGAGTCAGCCTAAAAATGTATTTAAAAAAATGGTATCAACTCGCTGTGCTATCCCCTCAATCTCTACACATTTTTGGCCTTTTCCTGTTGCAGGCACCTGGACCACCCACACAAGTGAGGTATCATTTTTATTGGCAGACCGAGGGGAACATTGGGTGGTAGGAAATTTGTACTGGCACAGTGACCCTACAAAGAAAAGTGTGGAAAATGTGTTTTTTTAGCTATATTTGAGGTTTGCAGAGGAGTCTGGGTAAGAAAATGTTGGTGGATCCACTCAAGCCATACCTCCCAGGACTCCTCCAGGGGTGTCTAGTTTAAAAAAATGTCTGGGTTTGGTAGGTTTCCCTAGATGACCGCCGCACCTGGCACCAAAAATGCAGGTGCTCTCCGCGCAAAAACAGGTAGTTTTGTAATAGATCATTTTGATGTGTCCATGTTGTGTTTTGAGACATTTCCTAACGCAGGCACTGGGTCTATCCACACAAGTGAGGTACCATTTTTATCAGGAGACCTGGGGGAACGCTGGGTTGAAGGAAGTGTGTGGCTCCCTTCAGATTCTAGAACTTTTCATCGCCTAAATTTGAGGAAAAAGTGTTTTGTTTGCCAAATTGTGAGGTTTGCATAATAGAACCTGGTGAGAGCCCCACAAGTCACCCCATCCTGGTTTCCCCTAGGTGTCTAGATTCAAAAAATATACAGGTTTGCTAGGTTTCCCTAGGTGCCAGCTGAGCTAGAGGCCAAAATCCACAGCTAGGCACTTTGCAAAAACATTGTCCGTTTTCTTTGGGAAAATGTGGCGTGTCCACGTTGTGTTTTGGGGCATTTCCCGTCACAGGCACTAGGCCTACCCACACAAGTGAGGTATCCTTTTTATTGGAAGACGTGAGGGAATGCTGGGTGAAAGGGAGTTTGTGGCTCAACTCAGGTACCAGAACTTTGCAGCACCGAAATTTGACGAAAATGTGTTTTTTTGCCAGATTGTGAGGTTTGCAAAGGATTCTGGGTACCAGAACCTGATGAGAGCCCCACAAGTCACCCCATTCTGAATTTTCCTAGATATCTAGTTTTCAAAAATGTATTGGTTTGTTAGGTTTCCCTAGGTGCCGGCTGAGCTAGAGGCCAAAATCCACAGATAGGATTTCAATGTAAAAATGGGATGTGTCCATGTTGCGTTTCCTGTCGCAGGCATTAGGCCTACCCACACAAGTCAGGTACCATTTTTATCAGGAGACTTGGGGGAACACCGAATAGAAGAACAAGTGTTATTGACCCTTGTCTTTCTCTACATATCTTCCATTCAAATGTAAGACAGTGTGTAAAAAAGATGTCTATTTGAGAAATGCCCTGTAATTCACATGCTAGTATGGGGACCCCGGAATTCAGAGATGTGCAAATAACCACTACTTCTCAACACCTGATTGTGTGCCCATTTTGGAAATACAAAGGTTTCCTTGATATCTATTTTTCACTCTTTATATTTCTCCAAATGAATTGCTGTGTAACCGGTATCCAATGTAAACCCATTGCAAGGTGCAGCTCGTTTATTGGCTCTGGGTACCTATGGTTCTCGATGAACCTACATGGCTTGTATATCCATGCAACCAGAAGAGTCTAGCAGATGTAACGGTATATTGCTTTTAAAAATCTGCCGTAGCTGGAAAAAGTTATGGAAGAAAACGTGGATAGAAATGTCTCTTTTATTTTCACCTCAATATTAGTATTTCTTTTTTTTTAGTTGTTACCTTCTGTAGGAAACCCTTGAAGGATCTACACTAATGACCCCTTCCTGAATTCAGAATTTTGTCTACTTTTCAGAAATGTTTAGCTGTCTGGGATCCAGCATTACTTTCACACCCGTTTCTGTCACTAACTGGAAGGAGGTTCAAAGCAAAAAAAATAGTAAAAATGGTGTATGTCCCAGTAAAATGCCAACATTGTGTTGAAAAATGTGGTTTTCTGATTTAAGTCGGCCTGTTCTTGAAATCTGGGAAGATGGTGATTTTAGCACCACAAAACCCTTTGTTGATGTCCTTTTCAGGAAAAAGAAACACATGCTTTCTTTTGCAGCCCTTTTTTCAAATTTTTCTGAAAAAAACAAAATTTTAGCTGTATTTTTGCTAATTTCTTGGTCTCCTCCAGGGGAACCCACAAACTATGGGTACCTCTAGAAAAAAGGATGCAAATTTGGCATGGGTAGCTTATGTGGACAAAATGTTATGAGGGCCTAAGCGCGAACTGCCCCAACTAGCCAAAAAAAAGGCTCTGCACCTGTGGGGGGAAAAGGCCTGGCAGCGAAGGGGTTAATGAGGTAGAGACATTGGGAGGGGATTGCAAGAGCAAAACAAATGTGCAGATGAAGGGAGGGACTAGGTGCTAACATGTCGGCAAGCAAACAAGAACCCACCAATGACGCTTGTTGCCAGGTGTCGAATGACAGGGTAAGTTACCTTAAGCACCACACTCAGTATTCTGACCCTGAAATGGAAAGGGGAACACCATTTCACCCGTCACCATAGTAAAGGATTATTTGGAGCCATGTTCAACCACCATCTTGAAAAGAGAACCACACCTATAGCATTTCGCTCCTAAATGTCATGATTCCCCAATTTGCCATTGTCACCAGCCTTGTACTAGAGGCAGCTGTTGAATCTTTCAACATCAGTGATTTTTAGATGGCACAATACTCTATAGGTATTTGTCTTTGGGTTTAGATTTCACGGTATCCATACCTTCCTGAACACCCATAGGCTTGGGAGGAAATTGGTGGAGAAAAAGGCAGATTCATCTGAGCGTGTGTACAAAGGAAGCAGGTTCAAAGAAATGTTCAGCCGGACCTTAACACTTGCAATTAATACCATAGTGAAGATGACCATTAGACCAGTGCTTAACTTGTAAATAAAAGCGAGCCGTGCCGAAAGCTCTCCTCTGAAACCTGTAGATGCTGTAATTAAATGTGCAAGCACGGAATACTGAAGCATCGTAATCCTGAAGCCACATTGGGCCTCTTCAATCCATTTCTCCCTGCCTGTTCAGCTCACTCTTGAAGCTTTCTGTTTTATCCCTTTGTGACGCTTGTTCGTTTTTCTCTTCCTCCGTCTTTCCCATATGTGTCTTTTGTTCGCAGTAAACGCTGGAGGCAGAAAAAATAAGTGCCAGCCCTCAAAAATAAGTACTTGTGCCCTGCATCTGAAACTACCAACTTAAAATTAGCACTTCTTTAGACCACCCTCAGTCAAGAATAGTCAGGATCCTTCTCATGGTATAAGTCGTCCCTCTGTGGTTTAATATGTAATAGGAGGATTCCAATAAAGCTAATCACTTATGGTACAACTTTTTCCAGAGTTCTCATATGATGGTATTGTTTGTTTTCTCAAGGGATCATGAAACATATATGTTGTTTTTTCTAGCACCAATGTCTTAGGTGGGAAAGAGGGAGGCCTTTGGTGAGCAAGATTTAGGGGAGGCAAACAGGGTTATACTTTAGACTCTGTATCAGAAGTGCCACTTTTCCATCATTTTTTAGATATCCATGAACACATTCTTTAGAAACCTAAGAGGGAACCTGTGTGGAGTACTTATGCTAAGAAGGACCAGACTAAGCAGAAGACATTTTCCCTTTTTCCCCCTGGCACAATTTGAGTCTTCTGTTGGAATTCAGGCAGTCAGTATGTGGATGACATTGGAAACTCACTTCTGGCATCACAATTTGCTCCTACTTGCTTTGCTTTCTTAACATAGGTGCCCATTGCCCACTCAGAGCACCCACAACATGTCCAAATGTTGGGGGCCCATCTTTATTAATGTAGTGGCAACGAAACATACCTCAACTTAAGAGCTGTCAGATCTGTCAATCCTTCACAGTGTAAAATATACTTAAATTTGAACCTTAATTTCTCAAAAACTACTGAATGGATTTATACAAAACCACAAAAAGCAAACTCTCTGGACCAAGATGTAGCTTTCTGCCAAATTTGGTGTGAGGCAAATAAGCAGTTTTGGCTGTAGCTGTGTCTAATTTTCCTAAGTAAAATTGCATGGGGAAAACATGTTTTGGGACCCACTTTATTTCAGCCCCTGTTTGATGGTTAAAGGTTAAAGTGATGCTACAGAGTTAGGTGAAAATGGCAGTTTAAGCATAACATTTTAAACAAAAAAAAAGTAAATGTACCACTTGTAGTTGACTGAAGTAACTATAACTCATGACCCCACTTGAATTTTTGAATTTTAGCCCAATGGTCCAGATAGGTATAAATTTTGGTCCTTTGTTTCTCAAAAACTACTGAACGGATTAAACAAATCACAAAAAACACACTTTCTGGTTGAAGATCTAGCTTTCTACCAAATTTGGAGTAATTCCATTCAGCGTGTTTGGCTGTAGCACTGTTCAAACATACCTATGGAAATTGCATGGTAAAATTGCGTTTTGGGACCCTTATTCCCTATTTTCTCTGCCCCACTTGATAGATCACCCCAAATTTTTCCAGGAAATACAAATATTTCATGAAGATTTGTCAAACAGTGCCAAAGCTATCAGCAAAATAATAAATCTATTTCCTACGGTAACTAGTTACCAGTGTATGTGTGTGTGTGTGTGTGTGTATATATATATATATATATATATATATATTTATATATATATGTACATACACACACACACATATATTCAATTCAAAAGAAACTTTATTTGTTTTTTAGAAACTATCAAAGAATGCAAAACAACAAACAACGCAGATAAGAATAAAACAGTTTAAAGCGATCTTCGGACTGAGTACGTTTATAATTAACCTCATAATACCTTGTAGCTGATAGCTCCCTCTGATGATTTAAAACATATAAACAATGTCTTATGATGAAAACAGCCACAGATGTAATACACAAAGCCAATAAAAAAATAATTACATAAAAAATCATCAATATTCTTCAACCTCAATATATCACTGTTGCGCCTTTCAAAGGTACAAAGTGCACCGTGCATTGGAAAGACTAACATCTAGAAATCAAAAAAGAAAAACGTAAATTGAATTTAACTGTCCTATAAAATTATCTAATAAAATCTGCTACGAAGTAAAAGTAGATCATCAGGCAGCACAGGCATGGGAAGGGCTTGCACACTTCAGCATTAGTGGGCGTAATCTTTAAACACATAAACCAAGCGTTATTAAAAAGCAACTTACTGCAAAAACAATTGGGTCTGAGGTGTCTGTCTTTATGATTCTGTGTGCTGCCAGATACTGTGTAACTTTTAGATGTAAGCAAGCTGGGTGTATCTACCTTCTGCGGGGATAACGATACTCAGTGCAGAAGAACAGAACATGTTCCTCTGTCCCTGGAGCCAGACCGCATGCAGGGCACTTGTCTGAACCCTGACCTCTGGACTAGTTACTAAGAGTCCTTAGCGGTAAGCAGCCTAAGCGAAATCACACATCCCAACTTTTTGCCAGAGGTGGAGAGATCATATCAAGGAAATGTTTGAACTTAGGGCTTGACTTAAAACTCAGGAATTGGTTAGTTAAGCTTCCTGATGTTGGACTCGTAACATATTGGTCATACATGAGTGCGGAGTACTTATCTTTTAAAACAGCTAACTCTGCCTTACATATTTCCTCAGGTTAGTTCCACAGTCTAGCCATTCCAAGTGAACTGCACCAATTTGCAATATGCTTCAGCCAGGGAATATTAATTAACTCAGGTGTAGACCATAATCGTAACCCATATATCAGAGTTTTTATAGTGCCACATTTGAGATTCTTTTGGTACCTAGATCAGTGGTTCCCAACCTGTGGTCCGGGGACCCCTGGGGGTCCGCAAAACCTTCTTAGGGGGTCCGTGAGAGCCTAGAAAATTAAAAAATATTAACAAATATTGACAAATTAGGTCCCCAGCTTCCAGGAATGACTCAGGCGGGGTCCCCCGGATTCCCATGATGATTCAGTGGGGGTCCCTGGGTTATATTAATGTTAAAGTGGGGTACCACAGAAATCAAAAGGTTGGGAACCACTGACCTAGATCAAAAAACAAAAGAAAAAGGGGTGTGCTGGTAGAGACCAAATTACGGTATCTAAAAAAGTTATTTTCGCCACTGGCAGTTTTTAAGTATCGGAATAGCCCCACATTTCATCTCCAAAAATCACAGGGCTTTGAGCCTTGGCACAGTAATCCTCCAGAGCTGGCATTATTGGTTGTGCCTGGGTCTGCTTGTGGAGACGCAGTATGGCTTTGGACCTTTAAACTATGAGCAGGTAGCTTTTGCTGAGCTGTGATGCCCAGTACAGCTTGTCACTCAGCTTGACACCTAGATAGTCAAAGCTGTGGACCCTCTCTAGTGGTTTGTTGGCAGTTTAAACAATACTACTTCTGGATTTTCCCTTCGCAAATACCATACATTTAGTATTAGTTGCATTAAGTTCTAGGCCCCTAGAAGTACCAAAAAAAAACTTTACATATAATTTCTGAAGGCCTCTAAGAGCTTTGAGATGAGTAAAGAATCATCGGCGAAGAGCAAAATTGGTATTTTCTTCCCATTCAGGACACAAGAGTCATTCCTGCAGTCTAGGAGTTTATTGACCACATTGTTTATGTACAGGGTGAACAGAGTAGGTGCCAGGGCACACCCCTGGTGTGCTCCACATTGGATAGGGATTCTGCTGGTTAGTTCTCCCTGTTTCCCCCATCGGAGCTGAGCACAGTTATCTTCATGCATTCTGGTCAACAAATTTACCAGATTTGCAGGGGCTCCCATTTCTGTTATTAACTTCCACAGATTCTTATGAGGCACAAGTTCAAATGCTGCTCTTAAGCCAATGAAGGCTACATACGATTATTGGTTATTAAGCAGCGCATATTTCCAATAGAGTAATAAAAACCTGAAGGCCTGATCACTTGTAGTATTTTGGGCACGAAAACCAGCTTGGAAAGATGACAGAATCCGATTATCATCCATGAAAACTTACAGTTTGTCAAGTACTTGTCTAGCAAAGATTTATGGCAAAATATCTATTAGGCCTATAGTTAGAAGGGCTAAAGGCATCTCCTTTCTTGTATACTGCAATTATCTCCGCCCCACTCCAAGTCTTAAAGATCTTACCCCCAGCAGTGATTGCATTTTTAAAAAGATTAATGTACCGGCCCAAAAGAAGGGTTCTGATTTCTACAAATCTCCAGGTACATGGTCCACGCCAGGGGCTTTTGCTGCTTTTAAACGATTAATGGCCAAATAAGTGTCTTCTAGGCTAAAAACCAAGTCAACATTATTTTTAGCAGATGGCACGTCAGAGGTTGAGGCAGTAGGCTTCAGGGTGCAAAGCAGGGCAGTGACAGTTTTTTTTTGGCATATAGGGGGTCATTACAACATTGGCAGTAAAAGCCGCTTACCGCCATGCAGAAGACCGCAAACACACCGCAGTGGCCGCAGAATTCCGCCACAGCCATTATGACCCACAGCTCCGAATCCGCCAAAATCTAGACACCCACAAGTCCGCCACACCAAAGGTCAGTGATAAACTGGCGATAACAAAACCTCCACCGTCACGGCAACAAGAATACGCCCACACTATCACGACCCATGAATCCATGCGGCGGTCTTACAACCGCGGTATTCCATTGGCGGTACACACCGCCACGCTCAAAATACACACACACATTTACAAAACACTAACACATTGGACAATTCAAAATACACACACCTGATACACATACACACACAACTCCCACACACCCAATACACTATAAAACACACACCCACATCACCCACGAACCCCTACGACAACAATTGTGACAGAAGGCCAGAGAGAGACACCACCAGAAAGAACAATAGCATCCACAGGCACTCAACACCATCACTCACACAACATCCACGAACCTCACACAACACACCTCTAACTATCACCCCACACATCACAACACACACCACCCCACACATCTCCCACACCACCCCATGGCACCGCAAAGACACCCCAGGTTTTCTGAGGAGGAGCTCAGGGTCATGGTGGAGGAAATCATCCGGGCAGAGCCACAGCTATTCGGATCACAGGTGCAGCACACCACCATAGCTAGGAAGATGGAGCTATGGCGCAGAATCGTGGACAGGGTCAACACAGTGGGACAGCACCCAAGAACTAGGGATGACATCAGGAAGAGGTGGAACGACCTACGGGGAAGGTGCGTTCCGTGGTCTCAAGACACCAGATTGCGGTTCAGAGGACTGCCGGCGGACCCCACCTCCTCCCCCCGAACTCACAATATGGGAGGAGCAGGTCTTGGCTATACTGCATCCTGAGGGCCTCGCAGGAGTAGCTGGAGGAACGGACTCTGGTAAGTCAAACCTTTAACTACTTCATCCCCCACCCACCTGCATGCTATCACAAACCCCAACCCTCGCCCTCACTCCCATCACTCCAACTCCTCACACATGTCCCACTATTACAAACCACACATTCCAAACCCAAACCCTGCATGTAACACCAAAGCATGGACACCCATCATCAAAGCATGTCCACTGCACATACCCATACACCCCCCTAAACAATTATCACAGAAGGTCCCACACAAGAATGGAAGCACTGGGGTACAGGGTGACCCACCCATTGCGCACCATAGCACACACAGATGCAATAATCATGCTTTTACACCCCTGCAGGACCCCTACCCAACGTCACCGGACAGGAGGGTCCAGACATGTCCACTCCACCCACAGAAGAGGCCCACAGTGATGACAGCAGCACTGTCCAACTGGATCTAGATGACCAGCCCGGCTTATCTGGGTCCTCGGGACAGTTGGTTCCCCTCACACTGGCACAGGCCACTACAGAGCTTCCCCCCTCTGGAAACACCAGCACAGCACCCCCCCCCCAGCGGGCCCATAACTCTGTCCCCAGGACACGTCAAGCAGCAGTGTGTCCACCACTACAGGGAACCCAGGCTAACCCACCACCCCAACAACACCAGGGACCTTGGGGCAGTGGTAGTTGGCACACAGTTCAGGGGACAGAGGCACAGGGAAACAGGGGAACTGGGAGGGCTGCTGTGCGTCAGGGGGAGGACAGGCCCAGGGAACCCACTCTCCACAAGACCCTCTCCAACATCATGGGAGCCTACCACCATTACCAGGAGACAATGGCAACAGTACTGGCCAAGTTTCAGGAGACCCAGCAGCTGCAGGAGGAACAGTATTTGGGGTTCAGGGAGGAACTCAAATCCATCAATTCCACCCTGGGCACCATTGTAGGGGTGCTTAAGGAACTTGTGAACACCAGGAAGGACACTGCGGCACAACAAGGGGCCCCTGACACTAGCCTGGATGATGAACTGCCCACCACCTCCGCCGGCGCTAGTGGACAGGAGGCACCGCCACAGGACCACTACACCCTGCACTCCACCCCCTGCAGATGGAGAACCACCCCACAAGCAGTCCCTGAGATCCAGGACAAAGACAGAGAAAAATGCCAAGACCCCGCCAAGAAATGAGACCACCCTGATTGTCATCCTTCTGTCCCACTTTGTTACCCTGTCCATACTTAAACTGCCCTACCTCCACTTCCTATGCCCCTTTGGACAATGCACCTGTGAGACTAATAGACTGGACTCTGCCATGGACATTCCTCCACCATCAACCCTGACCATTTTACAACCACCTCCACTATTTAGCACTTAAATAAACACCCTTAAATCACAAAACAATCTGGATTAGCAATAACTGTGGCAAAATACTATATCCAATGTAATGTCATACCTATGTCACACAGCTCTAGTCCATGCAGAAACAAAGCAGAGGTCACACAGTGGGACCCACATCTGTGAATTTGAAAGGGAAAGTGACAACTGAGTCTCCATACACTGGGTGAAAATGACAGACAGATGAGAGGTAGAAGAATTAAATCAGATGTAGCAGGCAGTGTGTCTACCTGTGTCTAACTGGAAGTATTGCTGGATCACTGTGTTCCTGTTGTCTATGTCCTCTTCTTCTGCTTCCTCATCTTCACTGTCCACAGGCTCCACAGCTGCCACAACACCTCCATCTGGACCATCCTCCTGCAGAAAAGGCACCTGTTGTAGCAAAGCCAAGTTGTGAAGCATACAGCAGGCCACAATGATCTGGCACACCTTCTTTGGTGAGTAGATTAGGGAACCACCTGTCATATGGAGGCACCGGAACCTGGCCTTCAGGAGGCCAAAGATCCTCTCTATAATCCTCCTAGTCCACCCATGGGCCTCACTGTAGCTTTCCTCTGCCCTTGTCCTGGGATTCCTCACTGGGGTCAGTAGCCATGACAGGTTGGGTAACCAGAGTCACCTGCAAATGGCGAGGGACAACTATTAGATACACACAAACTCTTAGGGACATCCCCAGACCCAGACACCTAGTCACACTGTATTGGGTCCATGTCCTCAACTAAAAGCCACACACAGTGCCTCTGGAGTTACCCCATCACATAAGGGATGCTTCCATTCCGCAGAATTTAAGCGTCATGCACTGAGCCAGGAAATTTGGCATTTACATGGGAGATGTACTGGTCGGCCAAACACACCATCTGCACATTCATAGAATGGTAACTCTTCCGGTTTCTCTACACCTGTTCACTCCTGCATGGGGGGACCAAGGCCACATGTGTCCCATCAATGGCACCAATGATGTTGGGGATATGTCCCGGGGCATAGAAGTCACCTTTCACTGTAGGCAAATCCTCCACCTGAGGGAAAACGATGTAGCTGCGCATGTGTTTCAGGAGGGCAGACAACACTCTGGACAACATGTTGGAGAACATAGGCTGGGACATCCCTGATGCTATGGCCACTGTTGTTTGAAAAGACCCACTTGCTAGGAAATTGAGTAACTGACAGCACCTGCACTAGAGGGGGGATTCCTGTGGGATGGCGGAAAACTGACATCAGGTCTGGCTCCAACTGGGCACACAGTTCCTGGATTGTGGTACGATCAAGTCTGTAGGTGATAATTACATGTCGCTCCTCCAATGTTGACAGGTCCACCAGCAGTCTGTACACCGGAGGATGCCGCCATCTCCTCACCTGCCGCAGCGGACGTGCTCTATGAAGGAGAGCAGAGAGTCAACCAAAACTGAGGTAGGTAAACACAACTTTATCGGAAAATGTTTGAAAATCGACATATGGCTGTATTAGTGTTTAAGCAAGGCCTAGATATGTGTGATGCAGTCAAAATTAATGCCATGTGGCCCCCTGAAATGGCGTCTGCCTGACCTGTAATTTGGGACAAGGGGATATGAGGTAACTGCGCTGGCATTGTACCCCGTCGCGGTAGGCTGTCGAAGACCGCGGCGCAATCCTGCATTGGTTAACATTGGACCCTATGGGTCCCAGGAGCCAATGACGATGTACGCCGGCAGTGACGGTACTTGATACCTGATCTTCGACAGGAGAGGACCTACACTGCAAGTGCTGCTGAGACCTCAGTCTGGAAGAGACAATGGCTCGTGTGTCTGGGGAAAGGGCCCCTGCCTTCAGCACGGAGGAGTTGGAGAAACTAGTGGATGGGGTCCTCCCGCAGTACACACTACTCTACCATCCTCCAGACAAACAGGTGAGTACACTGTGAGCATGCTATATGGGCAATGCATGTTTGGAGTGGTGTTGATGAAAGATGGGGGGGAATGAGGCGTGCATGATGCGACGGTGAGTGCATTTGCGTCATGGTCTAGGGTAGGGATGCGGGCCAATGACTGTGACGGTGCAGTCGGTTATATCTTCTCCTTTTCCCCTGTACTATTCCTGTAGGTCAGCGCCCACCAGAAGAAGGATATTTGGCATGCCATCGCCAAGGAAGTCCGGACCCTGGGGGTCCACCACAGATGGAGCACCCACTGCCGGAAAAGATGGGAGGACATTCGCCGCTGGAGCAAGAAGACGGCGGAGGCCCAGCTGGGGATGGCCTCCCAACATGGGAGGGGTGCCCGTTGCACCATGACCCCCCTGATGTTCCGGATCCTGGCGGTGGCGTATCCGGAGTTGGATGGACGCTTGAGGGCATCACAGCAGCCACAAGGGGGTGAGTACACTCTCATTCTGCAGACTCAGCGTGCATTGTAGGTGCCTGGGTGGGGGAGGTGGGCTGTGGGTTCCCCTAGGCCAGGGCGAGCTTAGTAGGCTAGGTCCCTTCTTAAGGCAGGCCCTGTGGCACCCCACCTGTGTTCAGAGCCAACTACACCTAGTCAGGCTCCTGTGACTTCCATGTGTGCAGCAATCAGGCATAGGCCTTGTAACCCATGTCCCTGTGATTAATTAGGGAACTCTAAGTGCACGGCGTAGTGCAGGGGGCTTCTGTGTCTGTAGTGTCTGCCAATGGTAGCGGTATTGGATGCACTCAACATGTCTTTCTTCTGTCTTCACCCCACTTTTTGTGGTCTCCCTGTTCTTGTGTGCATTAGCATCATCAGGCGGAGGAGCAGTGCCACCGGAGCAGGAGGGAGCTGCATCCCACATGGCCCTGGAGGGCGACACAACAGAGTCAGAAGCTACCAGTGGGACGGAGGGCGAGGGGAGCTCCACGACGAGGACAGGAGCTGAGACCAGCGACACCGACTCCTCCTATGATGGGAGCTCCCTTGCGGTGGTGGGCCCCTCTGTGCCCCCCTCATCTACAGGTACAGCCACCACCCCCCTACCAGCACCCCCCTCCCAGCAGCGTCTCAGCTTGTGCCCCGTGGCCGCTCACCCAGGAGGGAGGGCATCTCCTTCACCCCAGGCACCTCAGCCCCTTCCCCAGTCAGCACTGCTGCCCTCTTTGAGGAGGCCATTGACCTCCTCAGGTCCCTTACTGTTGGGCAGTATACCATTTTGAATGCCATCCAGGGTGTAGAGAGACAGTTGCAACAGACCAATGCATACCTGGAGGGCATTCATTCTGGTCAGGCAGCCCAACAGCGAGCTTTTCAGACTCTGGCCTCAGCACTGATGGCAGCCATTGTCCCTGTCTCTAGCCTTCCCCCCTCCAACTTCCTCCACCCAGACACAAACCCCTGTACCTCAGCCGATCCCAAGCACACCATCAGACCAGCATGCACACACCTCAACACACAAGGGAAGCTCAGGCAAACATAAGCACCACACATCCCACAGGCACTCACGCAAGCATCATAGCCATGCAGACATACCAACAGCCACTGCCTCCACTGTGTCCCCCTCCTCCTCATCTACCTCCTCCATCCCAGTCTCGTCTCCATTCACACCTGCATGCACTATATCGTCAGACACTACCTCCATCACCAGCACACCACCCACCACACCCCGCTCACGTGCACTCACCACCCCACTACCATTCACACATCCCCTGTGTCCTCTCCCAGTATGTCTGTGAGTCCACCTCCCAAGGTACACAAACGCAGCCACACACCCACCCAACAGCCATCCACCTCACGACAGTCTCCAGCCCATGCACCTTCACCCAAAGTCACCAAACGTACACCTCCGACAACCACTACCTCTTCCTCCACTCCCAAACCCCCTCCCTCTACCCGTCCCAGTGTGTCCCAAAAACGTTTCCTGTCCAACATTCACCTCTTCCCCTCACCTCCCCCACCCCTTCAGTCTCCTAGGGCCCGCCTTTCCAGGTCCCAACCCAGCGCCTCAGCCACAACATCTGCGGGAACAGTGGTGCCAGTAGTAACCGGCTTCTGGAGTGCACCAGGCAGCAGGGCAGCCAGTGTGCCAAGGAGCCAGACCATGGACAGTCCCCCACCTCAGAAGCACAAAAAGTTGGCCAGTGCTCGATGGGAGTGAGGCAAAACATCTTCCACCAAAGCCTCTCCCAGGGGTACAGTTGGGAGTGTGAACACAGCTGCGCCACCATCCAAGGTGGGGAAGGGGCACAGTAAAACAGGCAAGTCTTTGAAAACCTGCACGGCGGACAAGACCGCCACCAGCACCGCTAAACAGGACCCCGCCGCCACCAGCACCGCTGAACAGGACACCGCTGCAACAAGCACCGCTGCCAAGGACACCGCCGTCACCAGCACCACTGAACAGGACACCGCTGCCACCAGCACCGCTGAACAGGACACCGCCACAACAAGCACCGCTGCCAAGGACACCGTCGCCACCAGCACCGCTGAACAGGACACCGCTGCCACCAGCACCACTGCCAAGGACACTGCCGCCACCAGCACCGCTGAACAGGACACCGCCGCCACCAGCACCGCTGAACAGGACACCGCTGCAACAAGCACGCTGCCAAGGACACCGCCGCCACCAGTACGGCTGAACAGGACACCGCCACAACAAGCACCGCTGCCAAGGACACCGCCGCCACCAGCACTGCTGAAAAGGACACCGCCGCAACAAGCACAGCAGGCCAGTGAGCGCCAAAGCTTCCGACATTACTGAGGCCGCCACAAGCAGGATGAAGCACTCTGGGCACAAAGCCCCCTCCAGAACCAGTGGAGACTTACATCCACTACCTCTGTCCTTGGCAGGATGAAGTGCTCTGGGCACAACGCCCCCTCCAGAACCAGTGGAGTATCACATCCACTACCTCTGTCCTTGGCAGGATGAAGCGCTTTGGGCACAAAGCCCCCTCCAGAACCAGTGAAGTATCACATCCACTACCTCTGTCTTTGGCAGGATGAAGCACTCTGGGCACAAGCCCCCCTCCAGAACCAGTGGAGATTGACATCCACTTGAGAGACTGTGGCTTTGCACTCCCCAGGATAAAGCAGTGGGCAAACCACCCATTGGAGAGACTTGAGAGACTGTGGCTTTGCACTCACCATGATAAAGCAGTGGGCAAACCACCCACTGGAGAGACTTGAGAGACTGTGGCTTTGCACTTCCCAGGATAAAGCAGTGGGCATGGAGCCCCCTCGTGGATCTGGCGTTGTGCACTCATCCGGCTGAGGGACCCCCCCTTCCCTTCCCCCTGAGGTGCCTGTTGTATCTCTATCTGATGACCCAGCAGTGTTCTCTCCGTTTTGATTGGGTATTGAGTGTGGGCCTCGCCCATGCATTTTGGGCCCAGTGGCCCAGGGACTATGATGGTGGAATACCTTGGACTTGTATTCTTGGTGTATATATTTGTTTCTAGTGTAAATATAAATATATGTATATATTTTTGATTACTGTATTTGAATAGATTACAAACGTTCGACTCATTTCCTTTTGTCCTTGCATTCTTCCAGGGGGTTTTGGGGGTTGTTAATGTAATGTATCAACATGTACTTGTGTGTGTGTTATAGTGGGTGAGGGTGGGGGTGGGAATGTTGCGTGTTGCGTGTATGTGTCACTCTTTTTTCCCTCCCCCCTCCCCTGTGTCGTAGGTGCAGTACTCACCATGGTCTTCGCCGCCGTCTTTGTTGTTCCTGGTAGAGAAGCAGGAAGATAAAGGCTGGGAGTACCTGGAGCTCAGATTCCATGGCGTCCTGATTCCTCGTGGGGTGTGTAGAGGTGAGATTTTTCCCTTCCAAGTCTTGTTTCCGCCGTGTTTTTGTTTGCGGTGAATCTGCCCCAGAAAAGGTGGCGGATTGGCCTGTTGTAATACAGTGGGCGGAGCCTTGTCTTCCGCCTGTCTGTTGGCGGTTACTGCCGCGGTGTTTGTTTGTACCGCCTTGGCGGTCGGAGTGTTAAAGTGGCTGTCTATGTTGGTGGTTTCCGCCACGGTCGTGATTCCAATTTTTTTTACCGCCGGTCTGTTCGCAGTTTTACCGCCGCTTTAACAATGACCGCCAGGGTTGTAATGACCACCATAATGTGGAGAAATTATCTAACCCACTTCTCTAGCTGGATACAATTGCACAGAGTGTTATTGCTGTCTAAGCTCCCATATGAAACAATGTCCAAGAAGCATCACTTGTAGTTAGACTTTGATGCAGCCAGCAGATATTGCCAGTTCTTATCAACCCACAGGTTTTTAGCTTTGGTGAGTGCAGCCTTGTATCTGAGCCATATTACTGGTATGTGTGTAGGGCTGCACTCTCTAATGGCCCTCTTTAGCTCTCTTTTTTAATGATTTACTCTCTGCATTGAACCACTTGTGTCCCCTTCTAAGAATTGGTTCCTTCTGAACTGTTTCCTTGTGGAACACATGCTGCAGTGTTTCAAAAAACTTGCTATGAACAGCTAAAATCTGTACTGAAGATGAAGAAATATTTTTGTAATCAGAAAGAAAGTGTACAAACAAATGATATCTCTTTTTATACAGTTCATGACTGTCTAAATCCCGGCGCCATGAGATTCTTCTAAAATTGGCAATTAAAGTAGGCTCTGGTACTACTGTTTGGCACACTGACGAGCCCATTTTGAACATGTCTCTTTCCAAGACTAAGAGCAAGGTATGATGGTCACTATCCAATCGAAAAACAATTTCTGTATCGTTCAACAATGACCAAATCCTTACATCTAACAGGATGTAATCAACAACGCTATACTGGATCCCCTCTTGAAAGTAGGCTGCCCTTCTGGGTCGAAAAGACTTCCGCCGTTACAGGCCCTTGGGCTTCTCCCAATCACCAAGGATGCAAGCTGATGAGCAGAATTCAAAATAAAATACTGAGCTTTGCCAGTTAAATTGGGGATACTCCAGAGTTCGTCTTCATCCTCAGTCAATGCATTGATTGAGGGTCATGTCTCAAACAAAACACTAAAGTTTACTGCAATCACCAATCAAATCATCCAGCATAACTAAAATTGGTGAGACAGCGCGAAGGGAACAGATCTAGCATAGACATTGAATAAAACCAAGGTTAATCCTGAAAGTAACCTAAGCTGAAGCCCCATTAAGTCAGGGGAATGGATTTGTAGCTGCACATGGGTACTGGCAATATTGTGTTTCACGAAAATCAGTGAACCCCCCATTGCTCTCCCCACTTTCTTTGGGGGACTAGCTTCAACACTCTAGATATAGTAGCCATGAAAAAACACTTTACACACCGCCCATGTCTCTTGGAAAACAAAAACATGATTTTTCCCAGTGAAGGTGGTCCACTCCAAATCAGAGAGTTTAGAATGAATCCCAGTCAAGTTCCATGAGATCATGATCAGGCCCTCTTGCACATCGATAGCTGCCATGGTTTTGCACTTCCACGCTCAGAGACTGACAGCTAATATCTGAATTCATAGTATCCTATATATATAATTACCTACTGCAGTCACCAATAGGTAGTTATAGTTAGGACCTAAGGCCAGATTTACAATTTTTGACACAGGGCAGTGCCGCAAGCCTTCTTGCTACGCTGCCCCGCATCAAAACAAAAGGGCAGGAATGCGCCATATCTATGAGATATGGCACATTCCTGTCCTTTTCTCCTGCGCTGGCACACAAATTGCTACCATGTGCCAACGCAGGCACCCTTGCACCATGGTGCAAGGATGCCTGTGTTGCAGGGATGATTGGTTGGTGCAGGAAAGGACCCCTTCCTGCTTAAAAACAATCCCAAGAGGAAAATGCAGCTCACACAGAAAGAGGTAAAAAATTAAGATATTTCTTCTTGTTGCATCACTTCTACGCCACCACAGGGGTGGCGTAGGATTTTGACGCAAAGTAAGGGAAGGCTGCGACTTGCGCTGCGTTGCCTTACTCCATATCTACAAGGCCATATAAAGCCACGCAAAGTAGCTGGCTAAGCCATGAGCTGAAAAATAAAATGATATATCATTAATGTTTTTATTTTTCTGCTCCTGGCTCGGCCAGCAGCATGTAAAGGGAGGGGTGGGGTTAGGCCATTGGAGGGGGTGGGGGTTGGAGTCTGTGCCCTTCTAAGTGCATGTTTGTTTGGCCAGCCGTCTCAGGCTTCTCTTAGGTTTCAACAACCTGTCTGTGCTAAACAGCTTGGTTGAAGAAACTGCACAGGCTCCAATGCACTGTCTGAGAGGCAGAACAAGCTCCTCAGACCAATCCTGGTGCTGCTAGGTATAGCATGAGAGCAGCCCCAGGATTGCTGGGGAGCCTCTGCTGGTGTCACAGTGAATGCTGGGACACCAGAAGAAAGGGAGAGGAGCGAGGCGGCAGGCGACAGTGACAGGAACAGGTACGTTTTTTTAAATTATTTTTTTAGTCTTGCCCCCCCCACCACCCTCCCTCCCCAACGCCACCCCGCCTTGAGATTTAGGGTGACTGCCCCGCGGCCCAAATCGCTGAGTGGAATTATACCAGATTTGGCAGAAGGCTAGATCTTGGTCCAGAAAGAATGCTTTTTGTAAGCTTGTGTAAATATGCTCAGTATTTTGGGAGTTATTAAAGTAAAAATATTTATGCATATCTAAAGACACGGATTCCCCATGGTTCCATGAGCCAACAGCAATGCCATGATTGGCTAGCTGTAACCCGAAAGGAAAGTTGCAACTGCCATTTTATGCATCGAGTCTCGGTTCCCAGGAGGGAAAATAAAATCTAAAAGTGATAGAAGGGGTCAGGGTAGCAATAGCTTGACCCAATGGGACTGATGGAGGGGTCTGTGAGAAACCCCCCATGGGCAAGAAATTGTCCGTGAGGATTAGCGGATCCACTTTGAATCTGCGGATCCAGACCCCAATTAAATTACACATACACCCACTCACAGACCCACACACCTACTCACACACTCACAGACCCACGAACACCACTCACACACCCACTCACAGACCAACACAGCCACTCAAAAACCCACTCAAACAGACACACAACCCAGTACACCCCCAAACCACTCACACACACACTCACAGACCAACACAGCCAATAACACACCCACTCACAGACCCACAAAACCACTCCAACACCCACTTACACACCCACACAGCCAGTCACAAAGCCACTCAAACGCCAACACACAGGCAGTGATACACTTACAGAAATTGCAGTAGCCTATGTTTGTACTAGATGTGTTGTTGTTTTAGTATAGAATGTTTGCTTTTGGTTGGGATCCACGGATCTGCCACAGATCATCCCGCAATATAACCAGCAGAAGCCTTACTTGTCCAAGGATTTGGGACGGATCTGCAGATCCATAAAATTAGTTTTAAAAAAAATAGAAAGACTTGGTGCATTGCACTTATATAAAGACTACACAAATTACCTTAACTTATTTTTTTAATTCTTAGTCTTAAAATATATAATAAGAATGAATATGTGAATAAAATGTATTTCTAAACTTGTGAAAATGTATATCAGCAAGTTGAACTTAAGGGTCAAATTGTAGTACAATATAAATTAAAATAAAGGGTGAAATTAAATAAGAAACAAGGGCTACAGGGATGTTATAGTTTGGGATTAGCATTAAAAATCCATAGAACTTCACTGAAAGTACCAAAGGTTAAAGGGGCTTAATGGTTAGGCAGTAGAATTTTAAAAACCTTACAAATTCACTGAAAATACAGAGGTTACAGGAATGTTATAGTTAGGTTCAGATTTTACACACAAAAAGCCATAGAAATTCAGCAGTTATAGTTACCAGGGCTAACTATAATGTACGCCCCTTCAATGCACTGCTTATGGCCTCACATATTACATCACTCAAATACACCAAAATTAGGTAAGAATAGTAAAGGAGATGATAACAAGATAAAAAATATTATAAAACGTTGACTAAAACCAAAAACATATTTCCTTATTTTCTTAAATGCGCAATAATCATATCTAGTTAAAACATTAGTGAATTTTGATGTTGGAGGGCAGATTTTAAACGACATCTAATTATCTGGAACACCTCCTCAGAGAGCAGTGACTGCAAATAAATTAACGCCACTCTACATTTCTTGATCTGTATCTTCTTTAGCATTGGGATTAATAAACCTAGGGACAGGTGCTTATAATATTTACAAAAGAATGCAAAATGTATCAAAGTTTGAGGGGAAGTTTCATCACAAGGACACCAACAGATGCCAGCCATATCACACTGAACCAATGGGAAATATAGTTTCCATCTGATGCCCCCCACCCAATAAAAAATTAAAACATTATTTCCTAGGGATTAGTCATCCACTCCAAATAGGCTCCATCCTGGGAGTAGTGTGTATCAAAACACAATCTTTGAAGAAGGGCCTAACAGATTCAGACAATTCCCTCTCCCTGGTCTTACTTCTGAGAGCCAGGTTTTGTTCTTCTTCCTGAGGCCACATGGTTTCAGAAAGATAGATGGTCTTCTCAATGTCAAAGTAACAGTCTAGATGTAATACAGCTATGGAATCTTAGGGTCCAGGCAGGTGCTAGACAATCCTAAATGATGTCTGTATGTAAAGAGGGCTGATAATTACACCAAATCAAGGACCAAAAAAGCAAGGTTGCCAATTTTACATGGTTCTCAGCGTAGTCCATGGCAAGTTCTTCATGGGCAAAAAAGTGGAGGCTGCTCACGGGGATACCCAATATCCAGCTGAGCATCCTTTTGCCCTCTACAGCGAGCCTTTTAATGTCACTACAGCCCCAAACACCTGCTTCAGAAATCAATACTGGAATGCACTTTTTTGTAGGTCTCCAAGAAAAGCTGAATAGTCTTTTTCCCAAATTTTAGAGGAGAAGCTAAAGGTTTAGCCAACAGCTGGTAAAAAGCATACTCTACTACTGGAGAGGCAAAAGGCCCAGGAATTACTGTGATTGAGTCTTAGCCCCAAGTAGGGAAATTGGCTTACCCTCTGTAACTGCTTGCCTTTGATGGAAAGACAGCAAATTCCCATGGCGTTTGGAATGCATGCCATATTGTAGGTTTTAGATCTGTTGCTCACCAAGTTCAGGTTCTCCTTGAAAACCACATTAGTATCAAGTGATATTTGGGGTTTTAACTGATAGATCCGCTTCGTCAGCATAAATAACAGAAGACAATAGCCTGCTCTTAAGAACAGGTAAATTCTTTGATAGAAGTAAAAGGGTGGGCTCTAGACCATTAATATATCACAAAAATAAAATAGGGGCTATGACACAGCCCTGTTGTAATCCTCATTTTAACTTAAATGAATCAGTGCATTCCCCCTTGTTTCCAAAGAGCCCGTAAGAAGTGCATCAATCTCTCTTTAACCCCCATAGATGTTAAAAGGGCCCAGAGCTTCGATCTGTTCACACTATCGAAGGAGCACAAAAAATCCATGAAAACAAGGTTAAAGGAACTGTGTGTGGCCACTTTATGTGTTCTAATTACTGAGAATAAATTAAGGCATTGCTCTAACATTCCCCAGCCCTGAGCAGAAACAATACTGTATATCTAACAAGATTTTATGATCCGAGGTCCAGTCTAGCAGCCTATTGAAAATGACTCAGCCCACAATTTTTACAGAGGAGTCCGACAAGGAAACTGGATAATAGAATTTTTACAATAGTAACACAGTTGAAAGAGCTTGTTCTCTTGAAGGATTTCTAAAATTGTTGAGTTAAAGGGGTGCTTTCCATTGTATGCTGGATCGATTTCAGACTGTGTATGTTAAAAAGAGTGCCAAGCTGACTGGTGGCGTGGCTGGCAGTGTCTTGATTTGGTCAGTCAGCTCTCAGGTGGTGTTGATTGACGTCACCACATGTGATGACTTCCAGAGTTGTGTTTTCACAAAGCACAGTTTCAAGAGAACCGCTGAGTTGGAATAGCTGGTCTATACGTCCGACTCCGAAACAGGTGAAATATACATTAACAAATTGGATCTTCAGATGCTGGTCATTTACTCACAGGCCTTCCAGGGCAGCCAATTGGATCATTTCATCTTGGGTTTCGAGGGTTTTAACTTTCAGATCCAAGCCCACGATTGCGTAGTTTGAGAGACCGCCTGACGGCCTCCCAAAGATATTAGTTTGTGTAGCTGCTTGATGCAGTCCATAAAATCCAAGGACTATAATGGGACTAGTTCCCCATGTTTCCTGAAAACAAAGGAGGTCAGCTGTCTGGATGAATGATATAGCAACTGAGTAGCTTTGATAGCCCTACTACATTCCATGAAAATAAGTTTATATTTGGTTTCCTTTTTGGGTTTGCCTGGCATGGGTAGCTATTTGGCTAGGAATTATTTTTTGTGTTATTTGAAAGTGTAGTTGAGAGCCAGCTCCAGTCACTCCTTTGGTCTTGTTCTATGAGTGTGCTCTCTGGCTATTCTTCTTGTTGGACCTATTTGATTGGAGTAGGAGGATGATATCCGCAGCTTATTGTAAAATAGATTGAGTTGGGATTTCCTGCCCCTTTGAGAATACAGAGTGGGTATGCCTGAGGCCTTGACTGCTCTCCAGAAGCGCTCAGTGGGTAAGGGTATTTAGGGTCTACTGATTTCGTGATCTCCATGCCCCACTCTTCAAAGGTCTGCTTACTAGTCAAAATATCTGTCACTAATGTGGAGGATTTGAGCGGTAGCATGGTTGATTCTTTTCCACTGTTGCTGGGAGATAGAATAGAATATCTTCTGAGGTTATATTTGATAAGTTCGAGAAGTTTTTGGACAGCATCAGCAGGTTAGATCTGTTTAAGATGTTATTTGGGCACTCAGAGGGATAGTGCGGGTGAGGATCAATTTTGCTGACATTTGTTCACCCCTGGGCTTGATGTAAGTACTGTTACTGCTGACATAAATGGTAAAGTGATTGCCCAAGGTTTGTCTTTCAGGAGCCAGTTATGCCTGATAAGGAAGTGGCGCCAGTGGCTGAGTTTCAGGGCCTGGTCCAGTTTGAGTGTTTGTTGGTTGGATGGCCCTGCACTGGGTTTACAATACTGTTGGAATCAGTGGCTGAGTTTCTGGACCTGGTCCACATGAGTATTTGTGGGTTGGATGCCCTTGAACTGAGTTTGTGATGCTGACGGGGCTTCTGGCGCCTCTTGGTAGTTAAAAGGGTTTGCAGGGGTTTCTGGTATCGCAGATTACAGTGTGCTGCTTACTGGATGTTTGGTTTGCACACCTGCAACATTCTTTAGAGCACTGTTTCCTTTGAAGATGGGGTACAGGGTAACTGGGTTATCACATAGTTGGTTTGCCTGAGTTTGGAGCACTGTGTACTGTAGGACTTGTTGGAATTGTTTTAAAGCCTTATTTTAAGCTTGTTCAATTTTTGCCTTGATCCTTTTGAAGGAGGTCTTGTCCTTTCATAATCCTGCCATTTTACGGTAGATTGAGTACCATATGATGATTGGATGCCATTTGTTGCTATTGTGTGGTAATTAGAATCCATTGGGTTCACTCTAGAAGTGCCTTCACTGATTGTTGGAACATCCAAGACTGCTGTGGTTAGAGATGGATCTGCATGACCGGGCAGATCAGGTTGCTCTCTGATAACAGGTTTGCCTTGTGCTGGTGTTGGACAATGTGTGGTGATCAACACTGGGTGTGAGGGTTCAAGGCTTGCTGGACTAGCCAATGGGAAACCTGTTTCTAATCAGTTATCATGGTTGATACTGGCAGGTTGCATGATTTCTCTATGATTGGGTGGCAAGAGCAAGTAGCTTCATCCTTTTCAGTTGTTCTAACATGTTGTTCATCTAGGCCCAGAGAGTCTACTTTGCACTGCAGCTTAATTATTGATAATGCTAAAGTGTTGATCAAACCCAATTGTATCTCCAATTTGTCCGACTGCCAAGTCAGGTTTTTTATCGTAGCGATCAGGGTAGAATGAATTGAGGCCACTAGATTGCTCTGCTCAGAGGTGGGCAAGAAAGCGGGTAGGTCTTTTCTCTTGTAACTATTTGGGGCCTCAGCCTGCTTAAAATACTGTGCTGTTAACTAATCATTTTGAAGATAGAAGCTATAGCATTGTGTTATGTTATGTTATGTTAATTAATTTATATAGCGCATAGCTACCCTATGGCCTCCCATTGCTTAAATAGATCCTCCATAACACTTCTATAGAAAGAGATCAGTACAGCCAAGTTTTCAGTCGCCGCCGGAAAGTTAGTTCATGGTCAATCTGACATAGAGGCAGAGGTAACGAGTTCCACAGTTTAGTGCCTTGATGTGACATAGATCTTACGCCCCATCTGGCCTTTTTTACTGAGGGAATCAACGCCCAGGCAGCCGAAGCCAACCTAAGATGACGCGTGGGTTTATAGAAAGTGGCCAAGGATCGCAGCTGTGGGGTCCCTTTGCCATGTAAGGCTCTATGAATATAACATAAAGCCTTGAATTGTATTCGCTGCTCTGATGGGAGCCAGTGCAGAGTAAGAAATGCCGATTTGACAGATTCATGTTCCGATATATTAAAGAGCAATCTAGCAGCAGTATTCTGCACCAGTTGGAGTCTCTTTATCACATACTTGGGAGAAACAAGAAATAGAGCATTCCCATAATCAAGGCGTGAGCTGATCAATGCCTGTATGATTAGTCTCTTTGCCATAAACAGAAGGATTTTAAACACTTTCCTAAGGAGTCTAAATATGCCAAAGCAGGTGGCAGATGTTTTCTTTGCCTGTTGATCCATAGATAACCACGGATCGAGCCAGACCCCAAGACTCTCGATATGTTCCTTGGGGGCTAGAAGATCTCCTAAAAGATGCAGAACAGAGGGAGAACGATTTAATTGGACTTGAGAGCCCAAAAACATGACCTCTGTTTTATCTCCATTCGGTTTAAGTTTACAGTAGGAAATCCAGTTAGATATTGCTTGTAGACAAGGGCCAAGTGAAGATCCAAGTGAGTTCTTTCCTGAGGTCAGAGAGACCACTAGTTGTGTATCATCTGCATATGATATCAAAGAGAGGCCATAGGGTTCCACTACCTTGGCAAGAGGCATCATATAGATATTAAACAGTGAGGGGCAAAGAGATGAACGCTGAGGTACTCCCCATCTACTATTAAAACATCTTGAATAAAAAGATCGATTGAGTACCTGAAATGATCTTCTCTTTAAAAACTCACTAAACCAACTTAGCGTGACACCTATCTCCTTCATCCTCTGGAGAAGAATACTGTGATCCACTGTGTCGAATGCGGCACTAAGGTCAAGCAGCACAATTGCCGAGGCCAGGCCGTCGTCAAGACGATGTCTGACCTCTTCCGTTACTCCGATCAGTGCTGATTCAGTACTGTGCATGGGTCTAAAGCCCATCTGAGAGGGATGATGAATACTGTTGTCTTCAAGGAAGGCAGACAGATAAGTGTTTACATGTTTTTCTAGTATTTTAGCAAAAGCTGGCAACAGGGACATTGGTCTATAATTATTTAAAATTGAGGGGTCTAAGTTAGGCTTTTTGAGCAAGGGTTTCACAATCGCGTGGTTCCATTGTGAGGGAAAAGTACTGTATTCCAATGACTGATTCAATAGCTCGGTCAAGACGGGCGTTATTGTTGTTGCTCCTTGAGCGAGGATCGAGGGGGGAGCCGGATCAAGAGTTGTGTTGGGTGCCACTGTCCAAATTATTATGCTTGCCAAAGGCCTCAGGCCACTCTGACATACTCATACTCTGACATACTCTTCTCCAAATCCGGACTCTCCTCTATGAAGCTCTTGGGTCAGTGTGAGCCCCACTGAGCCCATGGTTTCCCCCAGTAACCAAAATGCTTGTTTGACATGAGGTGGGGGCAGCTGTGGAGGACTCATGATGCTGGGTAGGTGCAAGGCTGCCTGAGTCCTGCAGGTACTAGCGCTAGAAGTGGGTGGGAAACTACGTTCTCCTTTTGAGTCAGATGAGGTTTTGGCCACTGTCTTTGATCTTGGGTTCGCATCCGGTGTGGTACTTAGCATGCTTTCAGATGACAACTCAAATATCAAATTATCCCATCTCCGTAGAGGGCAGGAGGGGTTGCGTCTGCATGGAGAAGTTTGCGTGCTCAATGGGGTAGGATACACTCTGAACGCTTTGCTAATACTGCTGCTGCAGATTGTGAGTCTGAGGGTAAAACTTGAGGACAACTTTCTTGCTGAAAGAAATACTCAGTTAGCATACCAGTATTTTTATAAATGATTTTTTTTTGCAGGAGGCGGCTTACTGACGGGCGTGTGTCTTGTACCTTAACTGCTGCTTTGCTAGGCAGCTGCTTATCACTGGTTTTGCTAACATTCCTGGGTTTAAGTGATGGAGTTTCCACGTATGGGCTGGATGCATGCTTGCCCTTCTTTGTGAAGCCCCTTTCATGAGACACCCCTGGGGTGGACTGCCCACTCAAGGTAGCTAGAGACACTGTGCTAGGGGGAAGGCTAAGTCCACTCCATCCTGTGATTTACCCAGCATAAAACCCCTCTTTTTTGCCATAGCAGTTGTGCGTCAGTAGAGGAAGTGTCTATGTGGTAGAAGAGGGTAGCGTGCCCTGATTTGTTTCCTCGGAGTTAGTGGTCCGTATGTTAAGTCTTTGTGGGGCTCATGACATCCTTTAATAGCCCTTTTGGCTCGCCCACATCTGGGTTCCAGACGTAGGCTTGTGTATTATGTTCTTCAGGTCCTCTTAGGCCTAGAGGGCAGTGCACGCTGTTCAGATCGTTGAGTGTAACTTGGAGGTTTTGGCACAATCGGGTAAAGGGTGGTACAGACGTGACAGAGGCTGTCACAGGTGCAGTAATGGAGTTATGAGGACCACAGGAGGGCAGAGGTACCTGGCACAGTGCGGCGGGGGAGCACACGGGGAGGCGCAAGTCGCACCAGGCACCACCCTGGCTCTTCCCTGGGGCAGCGGCTCAACACTGGCCGGTCTTCTTTCCCTCAGAAGTCATGTGCCTGAAGCTTCCGCTCAGCTTCTTAAACCAGCTTGTGTCGCCTTGTGTAAATTATTGTCGCTCAGGATAATACTTAGATTCACTGACAGTAAAGGTTGAAGAGTCAGGAGGGCATGTAGAGCATGTGATAATATTGCGGGTAACAATGCGGCGGTGTAAGCAGCGTAAAAGTAATGAGCACTTTCGGAGTGGGCCCCTACAGCAGGGGAGCCCAATGCTGTCACCGCCGCTGCTGGTACTGACACGATGCCTTGGTCTGGTTCCCCTGGCTCCCTGGCCAGCACACCTTGGCACGTGCTCGGCCTCTGCACAGCTCTGCGCTCTGCTCTGTCTTCTCCCCCTCACTCCATGCTCCTCACTCCTGCATGTTCCTTCTTTGAATCCTGGCCCAGTGCAACTCCGTGCAGCTCAGCTCCGTGGCAAGGCGTTGGTGTCTGACGTCACCATCGCAACCAAAGTTGAAGACGCCGTCAAAAGGTGTAAGCTAGAACCTGCCAGTGGCCAGGTGATGCCATTTTCAAACTACTGTGGCCCCTGAAGGAAGCTAGCCCACAGTTTACGTATGCCTCAGCCTTCCCAGCTCTGATTTTTTTCTCTTGCGTCTTCAATTTTTTCGGTAAACAGATTTTATCGATTTCAGACTGCTAAACAAGCAGTACAGTGCAAGGTATGGGGTGACATCTCTTAGTAAACTACGGTAATTCCATTCTTAAGCAAACAGCTAATCGTCCCCAATACCTTAAACCCTAAATACCCCCTCTCTCTGAGTCGATGTGACAACCTCATCTAACAGTAATAATGTTTGATACCAGGGCCTCTGATATCAGCGAGGCCCCCATAATACTGCCAAAACATACTTGGGTAGAGAACCCAGATCAGGGTGATCCTAGAGGCAGTACCTGGCTACAAATAGATCCGTGACTGGCTGTAGTGGGTGTTGCCTCTCAGCTAGGTGACGCAGCCTGTGAAGAAGGCTCCGGGTTCTTCAGGCTGTCGACAATTACCACCCAGACCTGGGCCGTCTCCATCTTGCCTATCCCCCTCCATTTTTCCCGTGGTAATAGGGTAACCTCCAGTGCTTAATTTGTAAATAAAAAGGTGCTGGTGCTCAAAGCCCTCCTCTTAAACAAGCAGCTGCTGCAATTAAATGTGGGAGCACGGAATACTGAGGCAGCGTAATCCTGAAGCCACCTCGAGCCTTTTCAATCTATTTACAGCCACTCCCTTCTCCTTCAGCGCACACCTGCAGCTTTCTGCTTTCTCTCATTGTGACGCTTTTTCGTTTTTCTCTTCCTTCGTCTTTCTCAAACGTGTCTTTAGCTCGCAGCAAATGCTTGAGGCAGAAGCCTAAACCCTGGCCCTCAAAAATAAGCACAAATTAAGCACTGGTACCCTCACAGTCTGCCCACCTCTCCAGTTCCCTGGGACACACTAGTAGGTTTGGGCCTTTAGGGTCCTACCAATGTCGAGTAAGTTCACGCTTGGTCACGATCGGACCCAAGACCTAAAATTTGCTGGTTACTTTAGTTTTGTAGGTGTGGGGAAAGCAGTGCAGTAGGCAGTGAGCTGGTTTTACAGGGACCTCTCTATTAGCGTCTCTAACTCTCGGGTAACTCCTGACCAGTCGGATGTTAGGTGAGTACATTCCCACATCATATGGAAGAAGTTGGCACCCACCTCCTTACATCTAGGGAAAGAGGAGTATGTCACACCAAAAAGTCTATTCTGTATGGGGAGAGATAGGCTTTATATGGGATGTAGAAACTGATTAACTTGAAGCGCTCATATGTGGATACCTAGAGGATACGCTCCTGTATGGCTTCCCAAGCCTGTTCCGGAATTGGAATCCCCAAGTCTGTCTCCCAGCGGGTCTGAAGCACCTCTAGGGGATGTAGAGTATCTGCTTGCAATGAGGGGTATAAGCATGTAACAGCTTTATAAGTGCCAGCGGATAACACCACATAGCGAGAACAAAGGAGCTCCTTGGTTTCTGAGCCTCCAGACATCCAGTGTCAACGGAAAATCACTGTGAGCGACCCGTGTAGTAGAAAGTGCCCATGTGGTAGGTCAAAAACCTCACGGAAGACTTCATATGGGAGTAGGGCCAAATCTCGGAACAGTTCTCCCACCTTGGTAACTCCTGCCGCCATCCAGGTAGGTAACCCGATCAAGTTCCCCCATGTGGGAGCAGCTCTAACATTTTAAGAGGTAGGTCCGGGGAGTAAGGGACTCTAGTGCTTGCCTTCTTTAGGCATCAGTACCAGCATTTCTGGATAGGTACGTACTCCTGTGTATCCGCAGTGGTTGGACAATTCACTTTAAGAAGAATTTTAACCAAGACTTTGTAGGGTAGAGCAAAGGGGCCCACAAGTTCCCTCTAGGTTCTCTCTGCCAGCCATCCACTGCGTAAACCGCTGGGCTGTGAAGTAGTAGGCCTCAAAGTCTGATACTGCCAGTCCCCCCTGGGATGATGAGTGCTGTAGATAGAGCCCCACAGCGACGCCCAGTGGCCCAGGTGAAGGCCTTCATTATAGTGTTAAGGTCAGAAAAAAAGGATCTAGGGATCTAGAATGGGAGAGTACCGAACATGTACAGAAAGCCGGGCAGCACCAGCGTCTTAAGGATGGCTATGCGGCCCGCCACCGATATCAGGAGTGTTTTCCAGAAGTCAATATGAGATTGCAGACTGCCAGTCTAAGATTCCCATTCAAATATCAGAGTGAGTATAGTACATTTTCAGTCCTAAGTAGGAGATACTTTTAGGTTCCCCCTGGAGCCCATCTGCGAGATCCAGAGCAGGTGTGGCACTCCCAGTAGACAATAGACTATTTTTTGCCAATTCACCCTCAGTCCCGCTAGTGCACCAAAGGTCTCAAAGAGGGTCCTACACCCAGAAGATCACCTACTGTGTTACTAAGAAACAATAGGAGATCATCAGCGTGTAACACTATCCACTGAGTAGTCCCTCCCACCCGGATGCCACTATAGATAAACCCGAGTGGGCCAGCATCGCCAGAGGTTCCACTGCGATGGCAAAAAGCAAGGGTGAGCGGGGACAGCCCTGAAGGGTGCCTTGTCCAATGTCGTAGCAATCAGAGATGGTATGACCTATAAGTACTCTGGCATTGGGGTTAGTGTAAAGTACAGGTGTCCATTTAGCAAAATCAGAACCCAGCCCTGGAGGCGCCATGACATCATATAAATAGTCCCACTCCAGGCTATCAAAGGCCTTCTCAATGTCCACAGCACACACTGCAGCCCTTCCTTTGCCATTTGTAGTGTCCTCCAGAATTGTCAGTAGTCGCCTGATGTTAATTGCAGTATTGCAGCTCGGACTGAAACCCCTCTGATCAGGATGAATCCACTTTCTCATAAACAGAAGTAATCGAGTGGCCAATATCTTGCTCAGAATTTTATAACCAACATTTAGCATAGAAAGAAGCCAGTAAGTCTTCACATCGTTTGCCAGTTTCCTGAGTTTTAGTAAGGGGACCACCAGTGCCTCTCGGGAACTCTGTGGATGCCCTGCAGTGTCTTTCGCAGTGTTATAGAGTTGCACTAATTTGGGGGTCTGTTCCACAGCAAAAGTAGCATAAAACTCTGCTGGCAGAAAATCGGAGCCTGGGATTTACCATTCGCTAACTCTTTAATCACCCCAAGACCGCCAACAGGGCAATGTCAGCGTGAAGCAGGTCTTGATATCAGCCTGTGAGTGGAGATTATCACTTGTAGGGGAAGTTTGTTCCATTATTGGTCTTAGCTAACTGTGCTAGTAGTAGACAAGTGCTGTTGCGCTGAGGGTGAGATCTATCCATATGAACTCACTAGTCAAAAGAGAGGAGGCGCTCAGTGAGCACCGCTTCTTGTTCTTTGCCATCTAACAGTTTCTGTTGTACGTCTGGGTGCCATGGGTGTTCCAGCTCCGCTGTTCTGAGTACTGACTCTGCAGCTAAGATGTCCCAAAGAAGCGAGGAATGAATATCCATTGATTCTGCTAAACAGTATCCGTGAATGACTGCTTTGAATGCTTCCCATTCCACCTGCGGAGATTCAGCCATCCCTTCATTGTCAGTAAAGTGGGTGCCATTTTTCCCCCAATTACCTCCTTAAATAGCGGGTCCTCTACTGATTCCAGCTTTAGCCTCCAGGTGGTATTTTTGGAGGGTAGTCTATACCAATTCAGGTGTAGCAAGACTGGTTTGTGATCTGAGAAGGTACGGGGGAGATATTCCCCCTCCCCTATTTGGGGAGGGGTTTCAGCGGAACACAGGAAAGTGTCTAGGCCTATATGTAGCTCATAATGGGGGGAGAAGTATGCTTAGTCCCTGACTTAGGGGTTAGAGTTAGTGCAATGCCAAAAACTTTGGAGGCCCCAGTTTTCTTGCCAGTCCCTGTATGAACGAGCCGATCGGTGTACAGTGGAATCACGTAATGGGGGATGAGAGCGGTCCAGTCTAGGGTCTGCAATGTAATTATAATCACCCCTATAATAACATTTTGGGTTAAGAAAGAGGACAATTGCTTTAACAGTCTCACGAGAAATGCTCTTTGGTCAGCGTTGGGACCATAAAAGGTTAAGATGGTAATGTCCCTCCCATTTAGTCTACCAGCCACTGCTACATAACTTACTTCAGGATCCACCACTGATTTCACATGTTGAAAAGGGAGCCCTGCTTTAACCCAAATAAGGATCCCCCTACGAAGGCAGAGTAAGATGTATAGTGAACTTGGCCACTCCATCGACACTGAAGGGACGTGCATTCTTTGGCAGTTCTGCGCGTTTCCTGCAGCAAGGCTATATTCACCCCCCTCCTATTCAAATAAGAGACTACCTTGTAGTGCTTAGTCATGTTATGAATACCCTGCTCATTCCAAGATATTAACTTGTAATCAGCTGTGTGTACCATGGCGGAAAGATAGGAAGACCCCTACTGGCAGCCTCTACAAACGGGGGCCTGAGTGTCCCGGGGTCACTGTGTATGTACGATACAAGTAGAATTGTCAGCATTTTCCGACACAAAGGGAATCCCCATATGTCCCCAACAACAGTTAACAGTAACATTTCCAACACCCACACCACAGGACAGGGTGTAGAATCATACCCATCCAAACTTATGATTAAGTCTGAACAATCAAAGAAGTTTTCGGGGAGGGCAGTCTAGCAGTTCGCAAGACTGGTCACCCTGGTCCCCATCCAACCAATGAAGATAAATCAGGCAACATAATTAGGAGAAAGTGCAGGATGTCACATGTAGGAGCCTAAGACAAACATAATGAGCAAGTCAAATTTCCCACTCATATACCCCCAGCCAAAATAAAGGATTTAGATGAGATCATCTGCTGTTCTGGGAGTAACTTCAAGCAAGATGACGCTTGAGAGGTCAGAGTCAGATGAGTTGTGATCGGAGTCTAAACCCCCTCCCCCTGTTTCCTGCGACAGAGAGGGCGGACCAGATCTGGAACCGATAAGGGATACCACCACCTCCACCACCTTTCAATGCTCCCACTGCACCTTCTGCTCATTTGGGGACATGGAGCTGCCCAGCCTCCTCTGCCGAATGGACCACGGATGACACCTTCTCTGCTTCTCCCGGGATATCACGCTCGAACCAGCCCGGGGTTCCTGCTCTGCCCACTCCCACGTTTCGTGAGGCATGTGAAAAACGGAACCCCTCCAGCTATCACCATACGCAAACGGACTGTGAACTGCATTGAGTTGGAATGCCAAGTTCTCTAAGTTTCTTTTCCACTTCATTGAAGGCAGAGCGTTGTCACTGGACCACATGGGAGAAATATTGTTACTTTGTTGTTTATAGTGAAGTGGTCTCTCTGCCTAGCTTGTCACAGAATATGGTCCCGATCCTTGAAATAAAGTAGGAGTGCCACCACAGGCCTGGGAGTGGCCCCCGGAGGGTGGTCTTGGGATGGTACTCTATGTGTACGCTTCAACGCAAAAAAGGAGGATAAGCCCTCCGGGGCCACATCAGTGCAGAGCCATTTCTCCAAATATGTCACATGTCGGAGCCTTCAGTTTTCTCAGGAAGTCCCACTATTCTGATATTATTGTGGCGTGACCTATTTTCTGCATCCTCTGCCCTGGCCTCCAGAGTTTTCAGGTGGAATTCCGTGGTGGTCAGTCGACCGTTGACAGTGGCGATGTTGGGAGCCGCTTCCGAGAAGTCCCTCTCAATAGTGGTGACTCACTCCGCAAGCCATCTACGATCATCTCGTAAGAGGCCTAAGTCATTACGCAGGGTATCAATTTTGGTTTCCAGGGCCTCCCGCACGGCTGTAATTGCTTGTAAGATTTCCTGTAGCGTGGGAGTTAAGTATGAGGTCCTTACCTCTCAACTGATAACATCCTTGAGCTGGTGGCATCCCTGTCCTGGGTGCAGGTGATACCCAGCATCTGTGTCCCATTTCTGTGCACTCTTACCCATGACGAGCAGGGGTGCAGTATAGGAAGTGTGGCAGTGATCCGCAAGCAGCTGCTGCTGAGGGGAACGGTGTTTTGATTTTGGTGTAAGAGCAGGTAGATCCAGAGGGAGGCTCCCAACTGGCAGGAGAGACAGTGGGACAGGTCTGTGAGAAACCTTCAATAGTCAGGGTGTTCCCGATGTAAGAATGAAAGTCTTGGCGATGGGACCTCTCGAGTCTTCTAGAGATGGGGTCAGTCCCCCCTCGTCACCTCCTCACCTTCTCATCTCCAGGCCCTGCAGTGTGCAATCTTTGGGTGGCAACAATTAGTGATGCAGACCTTTAGCCACTATACATGGCCTGCAGGTAGGTTTGCCGCTCAGTAGCCCTCCATCTCAAGAGTGGCCGGGAGCGGTCCCAAAGAAGCCCTTGTTGCACCACACCAGTGGGGCCCTCAACTCTGCTCCCCACCCCCGCAACAAGCACTGCAGCAGGCAGAGCAGGAGGATGCACAGTGGATGAGGGCCACCAGCCCCCAGGTGCTCAGGGGAATAGCGCTTGCCACATCATGCTGGGTGCAACTGGTGAGGCCGCCAGTACCAGGAATGCAGTCCATTAGGCCTCAGCTCTTTCCTGATGAAAGCCTCGGCCCTAAGCTGTGTCTCCAATTTAGTGGGCCCAGATTCCTTCCTCCCCTGTCGTCCAAGACTCGGGCTGCTCCTTGGGGGCACAGCCACTTAGCAGGGCTGAGCCAGCTCTCACTCTTTCCCCAATTGTGATGGTCCCTCCTCCAGTTCCTAACCATAGTCAGCAGGCTGACAGGCTCGCCCGACGCAGTCCCAGGAGCCGTGCTATGGGGCGAGAGCCATTTTAGGTGATTGCAGGCAGACGGCTCTATGGTTTCAAAGACAATACTTGTTCCCAACAGTGGCAGCAATCCAAGCAGGAGCCTCTACGGGCACCTGGAGGTGCAGGGTGTCTGCCAAAGCCCTCATTCTCGAAAATCTTTTCCTGGATGGAGTCGGATGTGGCCTGGTGAGCCGGAGCTCTGGGGACTCCGTCTCACTCCATTTAACACTAGCCACGCCCCGCTCCAATTGCTTCTTCATGAGACCCAAGAAGGTGAATATGAATTTGCGGAAAAATGCCTAAAAGAACTGGCTGGCACACACATGCTTCATTACGCATGTGAAGAAATAAAAGTACAGTTGATTCAAGTCTGTGTCTTAACCGAGTTCAGATGCCCTATCCTAAGCGAACACAGCATGGCCATACCCAACATGCACACACCAAGGAACTCCTGCAAACTCTCTAATACCCAAACATCTCACATTGAAGCAACTTTGACCAATTAGACCATCAACACCGAACAGGTGAACCAGATATCCACAGCAACTTCAAAACCTGGCTTTTCAGCTTGCTCAACTCTGTACTATATGTGTAGTCACTATGCGGTATCCTCCCCTTTGCTGATGGCTGCCAAGCCCAAAGTAATAAGGGTTCTGCAAGGCAAAGTACTTTGCAAAAGTAATCTTTTCTAGTTGCTCCCACTCACCACACCAAGCAGTGTTGACTCTAAATTGAAAGGGCAAGCCCATTTCATTCACTCTATCTTCGCCAAACTATGAAGACATGGACAAAAATGAAACCAATGGAGAAGGCACAGTCCTTCTATGGGACGCAATCAAAATGTGTGAATGACGTCGCAGTGCTCAAAATTCAGATCCATGACCAATCTAACACAGTGCTCATTGACTATGCAACATCTATCAACATGGAGGCTAATTCACAATTTATGCTACACAAAACTCTGGCAATCTTTCGTCCTACCACTATTCGCTCCATCACTTATGGAAACACCACTTTTCTACAGGTCTCAGTGAGAGCTAAACTATTTGTCATCAAGTCAGGCTCTGGTTCTCTGATCAGCTGATGCACCACTGACAGACTCCATCTAATCCAGTTTACCTTCAGCATTTGTAGGTGTGAGCCAAATAACATGCTGGATGAGTTTGTGGGACGTTTTAATGCATGGGTTGTCTAAAAGGGAAGCTTATCCTGTTACACCTTGATCAGAGTGTACCTCCAATGATTTTGAACCACCAGTGGGTGCTATTCATCAAGAAGAGGAACTTGGGAAACTAGTTCCTCAAACTTAAAGCATGAAACACTATTGGAAAGGTGGAGTGACCTCATTCTTGAAACTCCTTTATATGGTGGCTTGCCAGCCCAACCAGCTGCATGAAGTGCGGATCTGTGCAGAAATGCTTTGGCCAACACTGCGCATAGAGAACCACAGACCTCCTGCAGTAGTAAACCTAGAGACTGAGGTAAATGATACCAGTTGTTTATCCAAAGTAGACCTCAATCAGGTTACTGATCACCACCACCACCATCTCCACACACATGAGTTTTAGAAGATACAAGTGTGTCTGTCTTGTAATACTCAGCGCCTCTGAGGCCCTCCAAAACTGTGTCAGAGACATGCCTTCTGGTCTGCTTTGGTCATCAGTGCCAGTGATTACATTCTCATACAAACTAAAATACTCATTAAATGAGCACACAATATGACTTTAGATGGTGGTCCGATGCCTGTGAGACTGGAGACTCACTTTGAATCGCAAGCCAGGAGCAGTCCGGAAGAACAGACAATGACTCTTCAGGTTACCGATGTTATGGTAAGTAGTTGGTTTCTACACATCCAGCGTAAATGGCGTCCACATCCCCAATTTAGTATCTGAAGTAGGAAGCTTTCCTGAAATGTCCACGTATTACAAGAGGTTTATCCACAACGTGACATCAATCACGGACCCTCTGTAAAACCTACTCAAGTCCACCTATGCCAGGGAATGTTGTGAGAAAAACCAACAAACATTCCAGACAACAAAAGATGCTCTTGTAGCAGACAGCACACTTGGACATTAAGACCAATCAAAAGAATCAGAAGTGTCCATTGAGAGAAGCTCCACGGAGACCCCGTGAAACACTGCGTCTGTCTATATCACCAGGACCTGTCTGGGTCTGGTGGCTCAGTGGACTAAAGCATTCCCTCCAGAGATCTGTAGTCACAGGTTCTGTTCTCGGAGTATGCACTCAGCTTTTCATCCTTCAAAGGGTGGACAAGATGAGCAACAATAAGCATATGTCATCCGCCCCTGAGGAGCATCCGATTTAGGAACGCACCTTATCCTACGGAGCACAGGAGGGCTGATGCAGGGCGCGACTATCGCTTTCCTTGAACATGCACTTCTGCCTGGAAGGCTACGATCAGAGTGACGTGCGCATACGCTTAGCCCCACCTCGGCACTCTCGTTGTCATAATCACAGTATCGTACTCATTGCTGGGTGCGCCTCGTGGCAGCATTCATGTCACTTCCACTTCCGCTTCTCATTGTGTCATGCCCGCATTCTTCAGCTGGGCGCACCTCTGAGGTGTTAACTCCTTAATTATCTGCCCCCCCCCATAAATAGATCACGCCATCCAACACCCTCCGCGTCAATGCAGAAAGGCTTCCGAACGCCTGCTAAGGGCGAGGCAATAGCGCTGCGAAGACAAGCGGTAGATCCTGCTATGAAAACTACAGTCAACATTCGGTTATGCTGGTAGTGTACTCTGTGGGACGTGGAACTTCCTGGATCTGTTTCTGTGGGAATCAAGCGCCTCACAAAGCTACTTCTGCACAGGTTAACTAACGCAGCCCTGTCCAACGAGCGAGTCCAGCTTTGCCACACAAGGGACGCGCCCAAGCCAGATTTTCAGGTTAACCAGCAAATGTGTAAATGAGTCCCATTTAGATTCACTGAAAATAATTACACCCGGGTGTATAACCTGAAAATCTGGCAGGTACCCGGTATTCGTGGAACATTATACGTATCCCCTTCCATTCTTGTAAGTTGCCAAATAATTTAGTAATATTATTTTTAGATATGAGAGGATTTTTTTAACTTAATTTTGTAGTACTCCTGGCATACTTCTACATTTCCTGAGCACGATATGAGGAACACAATGAAAATGGGGTTTCCTTGCATTGATAATAGGGTGGCCAGATTTTGAAAACAAAAAAACGGCACATTTAGCAAACATAGAATGACTACACTTTTACATCATCCAAGGGGCATACAATGACTTAAATTACAGCACGCATAAACACAGAAGCATAGACATTGAGACACCAAGGAACTAAATTAAACGCAACTTTTAAACCCAGCCTCACAGATGCTACTTAAATTGTGTTCTGATAACAACTGCTACCCCGTCATGCCTTTGAGCAAATAAAAACCTGCCTCACTGGTTTCAGCCGATTCTCTGTAAAAACCAGGACAAGCTAAAGTTGTCAAAATCTGCCGGGACAGGTGGCGAAAAACAGTACTGCCCTGACATATACGGGACGCCTGGTCACCCGACTGATGACCTATGTTATGTGGTGCAAGTTGCGAGGGGCAGATTTTGGCTGTAGTGAATCAACTTCGCTTGTGCCCTTTCTCAGCACCCCCCGCCACCAACCGCTAGGGTGCCCTTATCCGCTCTGTCAACTTCTGGTCGGCAAGCCCTACATCCGCACGTCACGTGTGGCAACTTATTATTTGACACCAGTAATTCATTTTGTACCATCATAAATCCACTGTGCCCCACTTGCAACCGCCGGCTCAAATTAAGTGCTGTGACCTGTTGCAGCCCTGAAACTTAACTAGACAAACCTCTGACCCGTCACTCCAAGCGCAGCCATTAAGGAAATGCCGACTATAACGGCCACAATAAGCGCAACCACAACCACCCGATTCGTACGCATTGTCAAATATTGGAAGACCAGTGATTCCAGACCCGTGAAGATAAACTGATTAACCCTGGACACCAAGACTGGATAAAATGGAGAGGATACAATTAGAAAACAGGTCTCCTGTTTCACGGTTGGTAGCTTTAGCACATCGCCACCTCGTGGTAGAAATCAATAATGACGAACCCTGAAATGACTTCTTTGTGATCGTGTGTCACTGCACCGTTTTCACCCCGAGGTAGAGCTAGGGTGACCACCTGGCATTGAGGCAAATTCTGGACAGGACTGTTAAAAATTCAGGACAAAGGGTAAAAATTCAGGACAAAAATTCAGGGCAAACGGTCAAAATTCAGGACAAAAATTCAAGAACAAACCTCAGTTTTACAGACACGCGCAAGAGAGGCCATGCCTCACCATGTTGTCAGTGCATTTATTTACTCTTTTTTTAACATAGCACTATTTATTCACTGTGGACCTTTTGTGATTGCCTCCTGGTATGCTACATTCAGGTGTCACATTACGTCCTTGTTCAGTAGTAAATTAATGCCCTTCAGTACTGCGGCAAGGCCATCACCCCTACCCAAATCTACCCGATCTTTCCTGAAGAGAAAGTAACAGCAAAAATGTGATTATGTTTCTGAACATTTTAAAACCCCTGGCAAACAGTTTGGGACACATTAAGGTAATTAACCTTATGCCAGTTTAAACAAATTGAACAAAAACATCTGGCTTACCCCAACCGCCCATGGACTTTAAACCTATTTTTTTTTTAAAGAGGCAGGGCAGATGGTGTGGGCGACAGTCTCACACCTAATGTCAGGATGTGATGTACCTATAAGTTGTCTGTAGTCTCACTGCACTAGAGTGTATAAATGGAACTCTACATTTATCTCAGAAATTGGAGCCCGGACTACCAATCAAAGATAATCAAAGAGGAGGATGAAACTGAGATCAAATGGGAGATCCACGGCAAGTAATTCAAAGGGTTGTTGCTAAGAACTGGATCAATAAAGAAGAGAAGAACAAGGTGGGACAATTCCTACAATCAGACAAGATCGGTCCACCAAGACTATTTGAAGGTATTGGCCACCTGGGGAGTTGTCTCTGCACACAGGAGCGAAACAGAAGGGGCACTGTCAAGTGGTTGAACAAGCAACACCCATCAACCTTGGCAAACTCTTCTGGTGCAATGGTCCGCTGTTAGTGCTTTTGAAGGGTGAGCAGGGGCCAGACCCCTTGCAAGGTTGTGCAAGGCAATTGCCCGCTTTGTCCATGTCTTTATATGGTTTTGAAATTGAGCAAAAGCCAAACTAGAGATCTGGGTTATCCCGAAGGGTCAAGTACACATAGAATCTTCAAAATATTTGGGATGTAAATTGCACAAACAAAATTTAGAAATTTTAAAATGTAATTAGTGTTTCTTTAACATATGGCACTGTTTTTGCCTTCATATACAATTAGATCTCAGATTGAACTGGAAACCAGTTACCTTTTGATACCTAGTGATTAATATCTACCATTCTTACACTGATTTCCAGGATGAAAATCTCTGCAGAGCGAACGGTCCCTCCAAGCCCAGTTTGCTTTTTGGTCTTCTCTTCTGCTTTCTGTAAAGGCCACGTGGCACTAGTGAAGATGGTGTGCTACCCCAATGATAGTATTATTTTGCAAACCTTCCCCTGCTCGTCCTTCATTCCTTCTTCAGATAGGCCACACGTCTGATTTGGTCACTGCAGCGCCATCGGGAGCTCTTTCCACTCTAAAGCTAACTGCGGGTGGATTAGGTCTTCTGGACTTAGGATGCTATTATTCAGCTGCACAGGTCCAATGGGTGGCTCACTGGCTTTCTGCTCACCTCCCTGCATGAGATGGGGTTTACCAGTAAAGACTTTTAAGGAAGGCTTAATGCACTGCTCATTGTTTCCTACTGACCATTCTACGGATCACCATCCGGGGTTATCATGCACAGCTTTCTCTTGGCTTGCCAGAACCTGTAAACTGACACGAAGAAACCTTATGCTCCTGCACTACCTTTGCTAAGCCTTCCCACTTACACAGGATGGCTGTGCTCGGAGCAACTCCATCAGTGGCCTGTTGCAGGTGTCTTAAAATTGGGGACTGAACAGTGAGCTACTAAATTTCCAAACCCTTGTGGCAGACTACCATGTTCACGCCGGTCAACTCCTTACTTACAACCACCTTAAATAATCATTAAATGCCCTATTTCATGTCTGCCACCTAGCACTAACCCTACAAGAGGTGTTCCAGAAGCTCTGTACCATAGGAAATGGTGGCAAACTGATAGAATGGGTGTACAGACCTATCCTGCAACATGGAAACCACTCCAGGCTTCTCGCCATACTACCTGGGTGATTGATGTAGCCAAACCTCTGCAAGATATGGACTAAAATACTGGACTTTCCCCACAAAGTACCCCACAGCTGTCACTTTAAGTAAATTCATAGTGCTTCCTTGTGAATGCATTCTGCCCGTTGCTTGCCATTGACTTTGCGGTTTGTAACTCACAATTTGTTGCTTTCAATTTGCTGGCTTTATTTGTTTTAGGCTATGCAGCTTGAATTCGGCCCTTCCCTTGCCAAAACCTTATTTACAGTATCCTGCTGAGTCCCTTTCTGTAAACAGGCCTGTAAATCTTGTTCTTATCTTATCATATTTGCTGTGCATTCAAAGAACAAAGTCAAATGTCAGGCTCTGTCTTCGGTGGGAACTTAGTGTTTCCTTTCCTTTCTCTGACTTCAAAGTGAGAGTGTTTATGCGACAATCTTGCTGGATTCTGGGGTTAGGAAAGAGTTTTTTCTATCACATGACAACATTTAAATAAACTTCAGAATATATCAGAATTAGAAGTACAAATCAAGCACATTTTTGTTAATTCTGAACTGTGCTGGAAACAAATACCTTTACATGATTAAAACAAATCATTGCATTAGGTGATGCAATTTCCACACATCATCATCTGTGCACAGTATAGTTTGATTTGAAAAACTGTATATCTGTGCAAATGTAATGGTCATTTCAATCAAAAATGTGTTGTCTGTAATGGAGGTGTGTTAGCATATCATCCATACTGCACTCCACTCTGCTCTGCACCACTACACGCCACTGCACCCCAGTCTGTATCACTCTACTCCACTCCATGCCACTGCACCCTTCTCCATTCGGAACCACTCCACATTATGCCACTGCACTCTATGCTATCTCACACTATGCCTCTCTACTCTACTCTGTACTACTCTACTCTATGCCACTGCACTTTATGCCTCTCTACACCACTGCGCTCTGCTCGTCTGCACACCATACCACTCCAGTCTAGGCAACACCAATCTAATCCGCACAACTCCACTCTCTGCCACTCTGCAACACTACACTGTACGCCACTGCACTCTAAGCTAATACACTCTAAGCTAATGCAGTTTACTCTGTAACACTCAACTCTATGCCCCTGCACTCTACATCAATACACTGTACATCACTCTAATCTACTCTGCACCCCTGCACTCTATGCCACGGCACTCTACACTACTTTACACCATCACACTCTATGCCACTTTATGCAACTCCACTATAACCTGCACCTCTCCACTCTAAGCCACCTCACTCTACTGTGAAATAATCTACTTTATGCCACTGCACTCTGTGCCACTGCATTCTATTCCACTGCACTCTCCGCTCTATGCAACTGCACTCTACTCTGAAACAATCTATTCTACGCCACTGTACTCTGTACCACTCTGACCACTGCACTCTAGTTCAATGCACTCTACACCACTGCACGCTGACACTCTGCAACACTGCACTGGCCGCCACTATATTCTACACCACTCTGCTCTGTACTACTGCATTCTGCACCAATATACTCTATTCCACTGCATTCTATGCCACTCTACTCTGCCAAATGCCACTATATACAACTGCACTCCACACCACTGCACTCTAAACAACTGCACTGTGCCCTTTACTCTGCACCACTGTACTCTATGCCACTGTTATCTGTACCACTCTACACTACTACACTGACACTCTACTTTGCAACTCTGCACTCTACACCACTCTACGCCACTGCACTCTAGGCACTATACTCTACTCTACACCACTCTACAATACTCCACTCCGCACCACTCTACACCACTGCACTCTGTGCCACGAGTCTACTCTGCACTCTATGACACTGCACCACTCTGCATTACTGCACTCTGCTACTCTATTGTATGCCACTCTACTCCACTGCACTCTATGTAACTCTACCCCATGCCACTCTATGCCACTGCACTCTGCGCCAATGCACTCTAAACAACTGCACTGTACGCCACTGCCCTCTACTCTGTACCACTGTACTCTACGCCACTGCTCTCTGTGCCACTCTACTCCACTCTACATCACTGCACTGACACTCTACTCTGCAGTGTTGCACTCTCCACCACCGTACTATAACCAATGTACTATGTACTACTGCATTCTATGCCACTGCACTCTATGCCACTCTACTCTGCATCACTCCACTCTACAGCACTTTGCTCTACTCTGTACCACTCTACACTACGCCACTGCACTCCCTGCAACGTGAGTCTACTCTGCAATCTATGCCACTGCACCACTCTACGCTAGTGCTCTCTCTGCCACTCTAATGTATGCAACTCTACTCCACTGCACTCTATGCCATTCTACTCTGTCCCACGCCACTCCATGCCACTGCACTCTAAACCACTGCACTCTACGCTAATGCACTCTAAACAACTGCACTGTACCCAGCTGCACTGTACTTTGCACCACTGGGCTTATGCCACTGCTCCTATGCCAGTCAACTCCACTCCACACCACTATGCCACTAACTTTAAGCCATGCTGAACAGCAGCTACTCTGGTGTATAACATGGCTAAAACACATTGGCAAAGCCAATAACTCTTTTGTAGATGAGACCTATTGCTTTGCCAATGTTTGTTAGTACTATGAGGTGCTGAAGTACCTGAAAGAACTGTGAAAAATACAATTACATCATAATAAAGGCTGCTACAAAAAGCGCAAATACATTTAGGTTAAATAAAAAAAAAGTGCTTCTGAAATACAGATTTGAATAATATACAGTTTATACCTAATACTAAAAAAAATTAAAACACTCCATTAAAACCACACACTCCACAGCTCACCTTGGAACACCATTACAACACCTCTCTAAAAGTAATGTCTTTGCCATCAGAAAACTTCAAGTGACTCCTTTTAGTAAAGTCAATGGGGTTTTCAAGCCCTTTTGTATTTGCAGATTTACCAGTTGTGCACATTTGCATGTCTGCCCCTCCCTCCCTCAGAGCACAGGAGACTCCCTGCCTTTGAAACCTGCTGGGGAAACTCATCTGCCCATAATTTCTCCCTGCCTTCCCTTGTCCTTTAGGTGAAAGGCTGAAATTACGGACAAATGCCGTCCGTTAAAGGTTTCATCACGGACAACGGACGGCAGGGCGAAATTACGGACAGTCCGTGAAATTTACGGACGGGTGGTCACCCTAGGTAGAGCTGGGTCACGAAGTCAGAATCTTTTTTTACTGTTGTTGCCTGGCAACGGGGCCACGCTACCAGGTTCAATTTAAACTTTCAATGGGCGCACATAGTCTTCGAGGGTGTGTGCTGATTCAAGGAATTGGGTGGCAACTACATATTAATCGACTCACCACTTATGAATAATATGACGTCACCCTATGTAGTTTCTTCCACGGGATACATACATCAAAGGGAGTTCGGTTATTCCAGCTGAGGTATGTGTTAACATCAAAGATAGCGATGAGTATGAGGGGAGGCTAATAACGACACCTGGAAACAATTACAACATTGCTAGCTGCACAGACCCATGGCCCTTATTTATTAGCAGCCCATGACATCTGTGTTAGCGTGTCTCACCTTATTTGGTTTCTTATCTTTAATTTATAAAGGGACGCTTTAGAGGTTCGATGGACCTTTTGACTGGGCTTAGAATAATTCCCACCATCGGGCCCAATTTCAATGCCAATCAATAACCATAACAGTCAATAGAATCTCAATTTAATCAAAGCATGTATGGTTACTCTCTCTAAGATTACAGTACAAATCAAAAGCAAGAATAACTGCGCAATAGAAATAGCATACATTTAGATTCAGCAAAGAAATGGCATCAACTGTTTTTAATAATTAACAAACATCTTCTATGAGTCTCCTAGCTAACCTCCTGATTATAACAGCATGCTTGGGCTTTATGCAAAACAATTTAGTCAACACAAATTTGGAAAAACATCTAGCTATGGCTCTATCAAAATTGCAGTTGATACCTAGAAATAAAAGACAAATGACGTCAAGAACAATAACATTTCATTATACCTTGCCTCAGTATGGATCAGCAAGCTGTGATTGTCTTCGTCAATTGGACACTAGTTCGTTCAGCATCAGCATCGGACCATGAAAGGAAATTGTTCAGGACAAAGGACTCTAAGCTATCCGAACCATTCATAAGGCATAGTCTAAGGATCAGCATTCAGCCTCAAAGTCTAAGCAATAAAGTTAAAGATAGAAATTAAAGTCCTGAGGAACTGTTCAGCTCCTCAGACAGAATAAACAAGCTCTTCTCAGGAGGATATGAAAGTGGGAAAAAGCCTCTCTCTTCTCAGTTGGACTAAGTCAAAACCATCCAGAACACTCTCCACATTTCCACTTTGCCATTGGTCAAAGAATCGTACGTTTACATTTAGTCCAATGAAAGTAGAACTTCAAATCAAAGATATAACTAAATTGTCTTTCACATGTCGATGACTGGCTCCTCTTCTCATGTTCCCATAGTCGGACTCGTCAAGTAACAAGTTTGTATCTCTCTGTGCTCCAGTCCGTACATCCATTGTTCGCTCCTGGGAACATCCCTTTCACACACAAAAACTCTACAATGTATCAATAGCTAATACAGCATATTCTAGCATGCAGTTCTCATGGGAAAGAAAACATTTTCTAGCATTTGGTCAACACAGTGGAAAAATACAAATCCATTTCTCTACACAGCAATTTTGTGTGATTTATTTAAGCAGTGCAACTTTACATGAGGCTGTGCAACTAGGCCCAAGACCTCGCTAACTTAAGGCCGACAATTAATAAAGCAAATATATAATACGTAATCATTAATATAACATACTACTACATTAATCTACACATGAGCACAACATGTCATATTAATGGGCAGTTAATAGTGACACTTTGTGATTATTGACAGCCACTCAAGTAGGCACATTTTCAAAGCTGTGTGTTATTTTTCTATATTAATTTATTTTATATGCAGATTCAAAATTCAGAATACATGAATATTTATTAGTAAAAGTTCAGCGTTAACACATTGCACCTGGTGTCGGGATGTGTGACAAGTGTTCACACATTTGCCGAGTGGCACACTACATTCCTCCCCAGCACATTTGCTAACAAAGTTTTCAAATCAAACAATAACTTTAGTACCAACACTGAGTCCATAGCCTGTGATTCAGATTAATATGCCTAGTCCTGTAGCAGGGTCTGACTGGGACAGAAAACAGGCCCGGGCACAAAAATAAAATTGCCCCCCTTAATGATTTAGAATTCTAAAAAAGTGTTCCTCATTTGCAAATTGGGGCAGTTTTGAACTTGTATAGGCACTCTGAACAAGTGTTTTGCAAGGTATGGAAGACCACATATATTTGAACTTGCTGCAGGCAATTAATGTTTCAATATCAAGGAAATTGAAAGAAAACATTAGCACAGAAAACATTGGCCCAGCATATCATAAAACAGGCCCACAAGCACCCAGAAAACTGGCACACAAACTGATTTGTTAGGCCAGCCTATTGGGCACTGTCTTATTGCCCTACTGGCCAGTCCTACCATCTGCTGTAGACTTCATGGTGGTTAAAGGTTGAGCCTCACGGAATATCGATCAGCGTTTCGGGCCCGTGGAATGCTTGGTGTTGGCGTGGAAAGTTCACTTAAAGTGGGGTTGGCAATGGCCCCCAGCACCTCAAGCTTCGAGGCCCAGTTTGAGTTCAGTCCAAAAGTCTTTTACTGTCTCTAAGGTGGTACCTTTACCAGAGTCTCAACTCAAATTCTCAGACTCCCAACTTTTGAAGAATGACACATCCACTACTGCCTCTTTTTCATGGAACGCTTCCTCACCACCGCCCCTAATAGAAAAGTGGACTCTGCAACTGCAAAAGGAACAGTTCATTTTGTCCTGCAAAGGGCAGATGAACACGCCAAATAAATAGCCACCATCGCATGCCTGCAAGCATTACTCCTGATCGACACAGCAGAGAAAACTCCTTTAGATGCCTGTCTGCAGTGGGACAGGCAAATGGCCAAAAATAACCACTGGCGAGGCAGCTTAGCTGATGTACACGTGAAAGATGAGAGGAGCTGAGCGGATCTCAAGGAGCTGTGGTTAGTCCAACATGACCTCAGTAGTACCAGAGGAGGAGTCCTGCTTCAAAGCGACTGATCAATTATTCCCTAATCTCTTCGGCTACATGCAGCACAGCAGGCGCAACAAAAGCACCAATGAGCAATGAAGACAAAGACCCGGCTCTGTGGAAAAGTCTGATTTTCCATGGATGGATCACCTTGTTGACCAACTAGTAGGGGAATGCTGGTGGTGCCAAGTAACAGAAGTTCCAGGCCAGCCAGCCCCCATCATAACAGAGAACCAAAGCGAGGAGCCATGGCAGGATATTAATGACAATTTCGGATCCCTCCCAGATGGACGTCAACTACTTGTCATTAGAGACTCACATACAAAACTCCCTGTAGTTGAGATGGTGACAATGACCACTTTTGAACAAGTCAGGCGGAAATTATGGACTACCAAAAACTATTGAGACTGATAACATGTTCCTATTGCAAGGTAAAAAGTTCCACCAGTACCTTCAATACAATGGAATCCACCACTGGAAAATAACCCCACAATGGCTGCAGGCAAGCATGAAAGTGGAGTGGTTCATGAGAACCCTTAACAAAGTGATTTGCATGAACCACAATGAGGACCTTGAGAAGGCATTTCACCAGTTCCTCCAAATGTACCTGATCACACTGTTGTGTAGCCATTTTAGTTATAGTTCCATACCTGTTATTTTAGCATACTAGGCCTGCCGCTGTGCACTTTAACCTATATATATTTTATTCACCTTTGTTTATTATTTTAACAAAAGACACATTTGCCGTCTTGTTTTATTTATTTCTATCTAGCAGTTCTTTTCCTAGGTCAGCACTGCGTTCTTAAACAAGACATTTCTTTCACTCTGTGTTTTTCTCAAGGATGCAGTAAGATAGGTTGCCGGTAAACGTGGTAACGCTTTGTCTCCAGTGTTCATAGAAATATACACATCCTTGCGTAGGGACATTTTCTCAGAACATCAACTGTTTTATTATAAAAACACTTCGCTGTCACTTACACTTTAGAGGGAGATTCCAGCCAGATGACCATGACTGTAGGCTGATTACTGAATGTTTTGTTACAGCAGCTTATATAGACTACAGGCCTTTTGCTCAGGTATGAGCGATGATGTCTTCCCAGGGGAACTTGAAGGGCAGAACTAGAGCTTAACATGCTGTGCTCTAACATAGCCTAGGTAGGAATTATTTCAATGCTTCTAGTGACAATATGGTAGTGTTATTTTTATGCTTTATTCTCCTCGTCACTACTCTAATCCTGTCATGCTTCATCGTCCTGGTTATTGCAGTACATACTTTATCATCTAAGATGCTGTTACTTCATTTAACTCGTATTGAAAACATATGCTGCCTCTGATTGTTTTTGTATATGTGAAACTAATGTAACTCAGAGAAATGGACGCGATCTGAGTGACCACGATTTCCCTGAGGAATCAATTGTCATGGGCTCGGCTGGCCAATCATCCCTGCTCTTGGGTGGAGATGAGGCACTGCTAGTTAGCCGGAGCAAAACCCGGATAAGGCATACAGGTGTCACCTGTAGTGGGTTAGACTCAGTCCCCCACACCGCAGGCGATTCTGTCGGTCAAATCCAGTAGTCTCATTAGAATACTGAGCGCATACGCAACAACACAAGACATCACTACACAGCTTCCTTCAGTGGCACTAATGTTCAAGTGCCCCATGAAAGACACTGTATCAAATGCAATGTCAGGGATCCCGAAACCACTGAATCCTATAACCAGTAAACAAACAAGGTGCAGAAACAATGAGGCTACCAGCCGGACAAGAGAAGCCAAAGACTATGACGTTGAGGTTGGTGACATGGATCTCATACTGAATAGACAAACTAGGGGAAAATTCAGGATGCTGTTTGAGAAATACCTCTGGATTGTGGTAAAGAGGAAAGACATAATATTAGCAGCTAGGAAGAGACATAATGTCATCACACGCAATGTCATTGTTTAAGTTTCAGCTATAGTATGCATGTGCTGTCTGCGAAAGCTATTTTTCTGAAACAAAATCTTAAATGGGAGCTTAGAGCCCACCCGTTACTTACCTCCATTTACCATTGGTTGGCTCTCACGTCATTCACCTTTTTTTACTTTCCATTGTTCAGCACCTCCTTCTCACCTCCGCTTCCTCCTTGGGCTTCTTTGCCTGTCCATGCTGTAGAGAATGGACCAAGTATAGCTTCCTGTGGCCAGTATCCTTCCACTGGCCACAGGCTCATTTGGACATCCACTCTTATTGAATGCATGTCCAAAAGTAACTCTCCTTCATCCTGCCGGTGTTTCCAAGCCCCGGCTGCTGTGCAACGTAGCTTAAAGGAAAAAAAGCCTATGATGCAGGTAATGATGGTTGAATCATAACACTTTTTCTTTTTACTTTCAATTTGTGCAAAAATATCTCATTGTAAATACATCATCCAACAAAGCCTAATAAACTCTCTCTCTCTCTCTCACTCTCTTTCTCTCTCTCACTATCTCTTTTTCTCACTCACACACACACACCGTAAGCTAGCTATAACTTGTGCCCTCACCATGCACAGATATCTGATCAATAATTTTAGTGTAGATGTTACAGGGACATCATCAATGATGTAATCAAAGATGTCATGAGTGCTGTAATTTGTGGGGTAATTAGCAGTGCATGGCGAGGTCTCAAGTTATAATTACCTTAGGGCACGGGTTATAGTTACTTGTGATAACTCCAACTATAAAAGGTGAATTTCTATCCCTGCAGCCTTTGTTTTTTAAGTGTATTTCTATGTTTTTTAAAATTCTATTTCCTAACTGTAGCCTCCCTGTAGCCTTTATTTTTTTCAGTGAATTTCTGTTTTTTTTAAATGTAAAGTAATTTTCATGACTATACGTTAATCCAACCACCGCCATGCATGGCTTTCAGCTATGAGCGGTGGGCTACACGGTCTGGCCTATGGTCAGACCCAGCAAACAATTCCCCTAACCCCCCAACCCCATTCTGCGCATGGCCCTTTGGCCGTGTACAGCGGGAGTTGGCCATGACCTGTCTCTCTGGGTGTGAGAATAGTTGTGAGAGGGTGTTTCTGGGGGCAAGAGTGGCTGTGGGAGTGTCTGTCTGGGTGTATGAGTGGGTGCATAAGGATCTGAGTGGGGCTGTGAGTGGGTGCACAAGGGTCTGAGTGGGTCTGTGAGTGGGTGTGTGAGTTTCTGAGCGCATATGTCAGTGGGTGAGTGGGTGTGTGAGTGGACGGAAGAGATTGAAAAAATAAATTGAGAGAAAAGAGTGAGTGGGAGATAAACAATTTTTTTGGCTTTGTTGATTGATATACTTAGAATGAGATATTGCATGACAAATCGAAAACAAAAATGTATTTGTCAATTAAAAGAGTGAGATCACCTTTCATTATGAACCATAATCATTTGAAGTTGAAAAGAAATCAAAGCAGAGAACTAACCTCAGACATGCCTGGAGTAGAACCCTGAACTGTTAGTGTGAGTGTCTGAGACATTAACCATTAGGCCATAATTGACCCCTTATTGTACTTTATCCAGACATAACCATGACATTCAGTCCACACACTTCGAGAGGAAAGAGACATGAATGTTCCATTACTAGTAAGGTTTAACACTCTAAACACTAGTAAATAAACTCACCCACTGCCTTGAGATACTAGGTTTTGAACCATCAACCTACTGAGTCACAGTCCAAGAGCTTTACCAGTAGGTCAGAAGAGACTGGTCAACACACCCACCCACATCGCCGGCCACACGCTTGACCCGATCTTCTCCGCAAGCAACCACGTCACCTTTAATCACACCACTGAACTCCACTGGACCGACCACCACTGCATTCACTTCACATTCAAGAAGCACATCGTGCACCACCGCACCCAACAACCACCACACCGCCGCTGGAGCAAAGTCACCAATGACCAGCTGACCAGCACCCTCACCCAGAACCCACCCACCGACTCCACCGACCCAGACACCGCCGCACTCAACCTACGTCGTGGATCAACGACTGCGCCAACACCCTAGCACCACTCAAGAGGTCCACCGTCAACCAAGAAAGAAAAAAAGCCGCCTGGTTCACTGACGAACTCCTAAACTCCAAACGCATCTGCCAGAAACTTAAGAAGAAATGGCTCCTCGAACACACTCCCGACAGCCTTTCAGCCCACGAGGAGGCCACCCGCAAGCACCACCAGCTAATCAGACTTGCCAAACGTTCCCACTTCACAGAACGCCTGAACAACAATGCACACGACAGCAAAGAACTCTTCTGCATCATGAAAGAGCTCGCCAACCCCAGCTCCAACGTCAACGACATCCCACATCCCAAGAACTCTGCGATGCCCTGTCCACCTTTTTCTATCAGAAGATCGCCGACATCCACGACAGCTTCAACACCATGCCTCCGGCAGACCCCAACCCCGAAAACTCCACCTGCGCCAACCGCTTGAACGCCTGGACCCACGTAGACGACACTGAAACCCGCAAGATCATGAACTCCATTCACTCAGGATCCCCTTCAGACCCATGCCCCCACCACGTTTACAACTAGGCCGACTCTACCATCGCCCCCCAACTTCGAAAGGTCATCAACTTATCCTTCGAAACAGCAACTTTCCCAGAAAGCTGGAAGCACGCCGAAATCCACACCCTCCTTAAGAAACCCAAGACAGATCCCAACGACCTCAAAAACTTCCGACCGATCTCCCTGCTCCCCGTCCCAGCAAAGGTCACCGAGAAGATCGTCAACACTCAGCTTACCCACCACCTCGAGGACAACTCCATCCTGGACCCCTCCCAGTCCGGTTTCAGACGCAACCACAGCACCGAGACTGCACTCCTCGCCGCCACAGACGACATCAGACAGCAAATGGACAACGGCGAAACATCAGCCCTCATCCTCCTGGACCTATCCGCAGCCTTCGACACGGTCTGCCATCGCACCCTGCTAACACGCCTCCACGAAGCCGGAATACAAGAAAAAGCCCTCAACTAGATATCCTCATTGCTCTCCGGCAGAACCCAGAGAGCCCTCCTCCCACCCTTCTGCTCCAAAGCCACCCACATCATCTGCGGCGTACCCCAAGGCTCCTTACTGAGCCCTATGCTGTTCAACATCTACATGGCCCCCCTCGCACAACTGGCCCGTCAGCACAACCTCAACATTCTCTCCTACGCCGACGACACCCAGCTCATCCTCTCCCTCACCAAAGACCCACACACCGCCAAAGCCAACCTCCAAGAGGGAATGAGGTCGATCGCCGAGTGGATGAGACACAGCCGTCTGAAGCTGAACTCTGAAAAGACGGAGGTCCTCATCCTTGGACGCACCCCCTCCGCCTGGGATGGCTCCTGGTGGTCCACCTCGCTGGGAGCCCCGCCAACGGCAGCCATCCACGCACGCAACCTGGGTTTCGTCCTCGACTCCGCCCTCACCATGTCAAACAGGTCAACGCAGTTTCCTCCTCCTGCCACAACACCCTCTGCATGCTCTGCAGAATCTACAAATGGATCCCGACGGAAACCAGAAGAACGTTGACCCAGGCCCTCGTCAGCAGCAGACTAGACTACGGCAACGCACTCTACACAGGCATCCCAGCAAAAGACATCCGACGCCTCCAACGCATCCAAAACGCCTCCGCCCGGCTGGCCCTTGACGTACCCCACCGCTGCCACATCTCCCACCACCTGAGAGACCTCCACTGGCTCCCCGTGGACAAGAGGATCACCTTCAAGCTCCCACCCACGCTCACAAGGCACTCCACAACGCCGGACCAGCCTACCTGAACAACAGACTCAACTTCTACGCCCCCACCCGCCAACTCCGCTCTGCCAACCTCGCCCTTGCCATCGTCCCCTGCATCCAGCGCAAGACCTCTGGCGGCAGATCCTTCTCCTACCTTGCCGCCAAGACCTGGAACACCCTCCCGACCTCCCTGCGACAGACCTTCTCACCTTCAGGAGACTTCTTAAAACCTGGCTCTTCGACCAGTAGCAGCACCTCCCCCCCCTTCAGCACCTTGAAACCCTAACGGGTACGTAGTGCGCTCTACAAATGTTGTGATTGATTGATTGATTGATTGACTGTGTTCAGCTTTGCATCAAAACATAACTCTAACATTCGAACCAAACATCTTGCTAGTCTTACTCCGTCAAGTCAATGAATGGAGAGACATTTGCAATAACAATCTCTTTCTCTAAGAGAGACTGACAGGTCTGCTGGGGGGAGCCTCAAGGCCCCTGCAGTCCTAGCTGGCTTCCTACAACCTACTGGAGCCGGCATTGCTACCCCAGGAAGGGAGCTGCTTTTAAAAGCAGCTCCCTGCTTACGGAAGCAATGTTTTCATCTGTCTTCCTTGTACGCATATTTGCGTACTACGTTTTCTGACAGTGGGAGCTGTTTGACAGCTGTTTGACAGAAAGTGGACTTTGTTTGCTTTTACTTGGTGGGGCTGTCAGCTCTCACCAAGCAAAAGCAAACAGCTATATCCCAGGGTGGACACCCCAGGACATAGCAGGAGCCAGCCCTGGGAGGGTGGCAGTCCCCAGGCCAATCAGTGGTTCCTCGAAGGGGGCAATGCGGTCCCCATCCGAGCAATAGCCCAGGGGAGGTGGTGGTCCCCGGGGCTCCGAAATGGAATCCCTTCACTTTTTTTTATTGTAGCCCCTGGGGTGGTGGTCCCCGGGGCTGTGGGGAAGGGAGGGCCACACACAACCCCACTTTGTTTGTCTTTAGTGCCCCAGGGAGGTGGTTGTCCTTGGTGCTGTGTGGGGGCTGGGTGGCTCCCCGTATTTTTTGTCTTTAGGGCCCTAGGTAGGGGGTGGTCCCTGGCACTGTGGGAGGTGATGGTCCCCAGGGCAGCAGGGGGGGCGGGCACCCCTCCACAGTAATATTAACAAAGCCCCCAGGACTTGGCCCACCTGGGGGCTTGAGAATGACAAAGCGCTGTAGCCTGTACTTAATTTTGTAAAAAAATATTTCACCAGATCTGCCGCAAATGGTGCTCAAAATAAAAAATATATATATTTCTTGGTCGGGGCGTCCCTCTGGGACCGCAGCACCAGAGCTAAGGGGTCAGGGTGACACTACCTTAGCTCCTTTTGTTTTTTTTTTACACTTTTTTCTGAGACTTAGCTGAAGCAGAGTCCGAACATCGCTGCCAACACTTCCTGGTTGAAGTGTTGGCAGACAATCAGATCTTAGCATGAGATTTAGACGGGTTGCAAACCCTTTGCGTCCCTACATACAAGTTTAGTTTTTTGTTAATTTCTCTAAGAATACAGAATGGATTCACACCAAACAAGAAAAATGCATCTTTCTGGACCAAGAGCTACCATTCTGCCTAAATTCCCTAGCCTGGAGCCGTCTGGTGTGCCCGTGAAATGCTGCAACAGCCTTCACGTTGGAGAGGCCTGTTTTGAGGAGCCGCCTCTGGTGAGTCCCTGCCCTGGCTGCGTGCAGGCACACAATAGGGGATCCGTGTCCTCCGAGACGCTCACCATCCCCAGACAGAGCCAAGAGAGACAGAGTGACGGTTTTTGCACCAGATGAGGTGGACGAGACGGGAAGCTCATCCCAAATGCTGCATTTATCCTAGTAGGAGCACCTGTGCTCCGACAGCCCACGCCGTGGGGAGCTACATTTCCTTGGAGGCCACATGGGGGGGCCTTGAAGTAAGGAGCACACACTTCCTTTGTGTTCACGGGGTCCTAGAGGGACCCGGGCAAGGCGGGGTATTTTTTGTGTTGCGGCCCTCGAGAAGAGCGGGCCTCTTCTCTGTGCAAAGGAAGTGACGCTGAGGATAAATTTCACTGTATGCTTGCTAATAGGAGGGCAGGAGCTCCTGGCCTTGACGTAGTGGACAGGGATCCACTGTATAATTTCTAATTGGAGTGCCAAATGTGCTGTAACATCCATAGGGAAGGTGCTGAAAGGAGCACTGAATTTTTTTACATTCCCCTGACACGTTTTATACCCTCATATTCCTTGTATGCTGTGAGTCATGACCTGGAGTAATTTATTATGCTCTTTTTGTGTGTTGTAATAAGGAGCATTTCAGGGTCTACAGTACATGCATTGGGAGGGAGGGTTTTATGATCACATATACAGTGGAAGGGTGATGTTTGATGACATATTTAGCATTCATGACGATGGGTTGACAACTGCTTGCTTAGCAGAATATTACTGATTCATGTCGTTTTTGTCTAATGTTTTATGCAATACAGTTTATTTTTATATAACTTGTTGTGGTGTATTTATTATATCATTGGGTTGTGTGTGTTGTGCCAACACTTTACATGTTGCCTCTGGGATAAGCCTGACTACTCGTGCCAAGCTACTAAGGGGGTGATCAGGGGTTATTTTAGGTGTGTAGCTCCCTTGCCCTGATTAGAATTGTGTTTTCTGCCTGGTTGATATGCATACCATAGCCAACCAGAAACCCTATTTACAACATTGGTGATCAATGGTGAGGAGAGTACTTGTGTTTGCGCAATACCACAGTGACTCATTGTGCACTACAACTCTGCCTTTAGACAATTATGTGTTGTATTTTTTGATTCTCCTGTTCTCTCACATTGGTCATTTTTATTTATTACCCCTACTTCATATTATTACCCATGGCACTCTTGTTGTTTTATACATGCTTTGTTGCATTCGCCTGCCAAAAGGAAGCCAGCCTTTACTTTTGACTTGAAGAACATGTGTATTGCACAGTAGAAGAGTTCAAGGCCTTTTGCATGGAGAGGGCTTTTAGCAGTGAGTGGGGAAGCCACACAGCTGGACCTCTGGAAAACCCTGCTGGCCTCTGAGCGCAAGGGGACAATTACAAGATTGAATCAGGGGGTGGGGGTAGTTTTGAGGAAGTTCTTGAGAAGGCCCTCGAGATTAATGAGGACGCTGAGTGAGAGGGTTCCCAGTCTACACCCCAGGGGGACAGTGAACCTGAAGAGTTTGAAGCAGAGTGTAGTGACTTGTATCAATAAATATCCAGTCAATATCCTACAAAAATAGCTTTTATTTTTAAAGTAGAAGGAAGTAAATACATATCTTGTTCATTTGCTGGCAATTACAATGATGAAGCCCCTCACTCCATTCTAGAATCCCCCAACCCGTCACACAGATCGAGACCAACTTCATAAATCTAATTCCACCTATAATACAACTTACAACTTACAGTATGTCAACACACAATCCCCCCCTTTAAAAAAAACAAAAAAACATTTACAATAAAGTAGAATTTGTTTACAAAAAAAACATTTAAAGTCTCTTAGGCTTCTTAATAATTCTTCCTTTTGTGGTTTTCACAATTTTGTCTCCTTAACAGGGTTTTCATTATAAGAAGAATTCTGTTCTCTATTACAACTGTGATCTAGATTTGAATTTTCATTAACAATGACTGATTCAGTTTCATCTGAGAAAAATGTTGGATTACAACTTCCCTGATCCAACCACCAATAATTATCTATTACTCTGTGTTCATCATCCATTCCCATGTTTTCTCTAGCTAATGAAAGGCGACCTACTTGCCACACTTCACCATTCTCTTAATACAGTAGTATTATTCCTAACCTTCACAACTTATTTGAATTTGCTTTTACCCTTTGCAACTTTCCTAGCACATTTTATACGCACCCATTGACCAGGCACTAATCTCACCTCTTTAACTCCATGTTTATGATCATAATACAGTTTGTTTTTCCATTGTGAATCCTTGATGTTGTCTCTAATTTGTTGGATATCACATGTTACCATTGCACTTTTCTTCATCGACGGGGGATTGATTATAGAATATGGTATTCTTCCTCACATCACAGAAAATGGGCTCTTACCAATAGAAACATGACTTGTTGTTCTATCTGCCCATATCATTTTCTTTGTTTCACACTCCCATGAAATATTACTTTTATTTGAGAGTTGCAAAATACCCTTAATGCATCTATGCACTCTTTCCACTATACCATTGCCACTAGGATGGTAAAGAGCTGTAAACATTTGCTTGATGCCTGATATGCTTAAATACTCTTGTATTTCTACTGATTTAAATTGTACACCACTATCAGATAGAACTACAGCAGGGACCACTTCCTGTAAAAATATGTCATCCAAAAATGATAGGAATGTCTGGGTATTGACTTTATCCACTATTCTTACTTCTAACCAACAGGAAAACATATCTACTAGAACTAAAATATTCTTACACGACCCTTCTTGCCAAATGATAGGTCCCATAATTTCTAAAGCAACTTCGTCCCATGGTAAATTCGGGCAACCCAAAGAACTCAAAGGTGGATTGACTTTTTTTTAACTTTGTCAGACATTTCACAACTCGTACAACATCTAATAAATCTTTCTATTTCAATATTCACTTAGGCCACCAATATAACTCTCTTAACCTTCTCTTAGCACGTCTAATACCAGAATGGCCTTCATGGCACAATTTGATTATTTGCTCACATAAATCCTTTGGTGGAATTATTTGCTCACCACGCAATGCTAACATGTCATTTACACTTAACTCCTCTCTGACCTCCCAAAATCCTCTGGTTTCCTCTTTCAACCTTCTTTTTACTACACCCTTCCAACCATTAACAATTCTCTCCTTGATTTCCTTCAAAGTTTCATCTTTGCTTTCAGCAAATAACCATTCATTTCTACTAAAGGTGTTTTGAGGAGTGACATGTTGTTTTACATTTGCAACTGAAAATTAATTCCAAAGGTTTTCATCAATGACTGTTAATGGTAGCGGCATTCTGCTTAAAATATCTGCAATGTAATTCTTTGCACCAGGTATATATACAATGTTGTATCTAAAGTCCTGTAGTCTCATAGACAATCTCGCTATTCTTGCAGTAGCTCGTAAAAGCCCTTCAGTCGTTAATACTTTAGTCAAAGGTTTATGATCATATCTTAATGTGAATTCATCTCCCCATAAGAACCTTCTAAAATCTTCTAACGCCCACACACACACCAATGTCTCCCGCTCAATGACCGAATATTTTTCTTCAGTAGGAGTAAGTGAGCGTGATGCAAAAGCATTAATTACTTTTCTACCACTTATATCAATTTGTGTTAGTAGAGCTCCAAGCCCTTTAGAACTAGCATCTGTGGTTACTAGTGTGGATTGTGCATTAGGATCAAACCCTTGTGGGTTCAGTGCTTTACTAATAGCATTCTTTGCTTCTTCTAAAACCTGTTATCATTCTATGATCCATTCAAAGTGCACATTATTTTTCAATAAAACTCTCAATGCATGTTTTTTCTGAGAATTTGTTTACCAACTTAGAATAAAATTCTGGAAGACCTAAAAATGACCTGAGGTCATCCTTGGACTGTGGTGAAGGCACATCAACAATGGCTCTTACTAATTTGTCTTTGGGTCTAATACCACTGGAACTCACTTTGTGACCCAAATAAGTAACCTTACTCTCAGGTAATCTGCACTTAGACATTTCAGCAGTCAACTCCTTGTGAGATAATACTTCCATTACTTTTCTAGGTCTGTCATCATTGTTATTTTTACTACTAACCATAATTAGGATATCATCCTGAAAAAATACCACTCTGGCATATCACCCAATAATTCTGTCATCAATCTCTGAAACACAGCAACAGCGGATGCTATTCCAAAAGGCATGCGCCGGAACTCAAAACATCCAAATGGTGTGCAAAATGCAGTTATGCTTCTGCTAGAATGAGGCAAAGAAATCTGGTGATATGCATAGGAGAGGTCTACAGTGGAAAACCATTTGGCATTCCTAGTTGCCAAGAGCATTTCATCTATTTTTGGTAGGGGAAACTGATCAACTATAATATTGTTGTTAACATATCTGAGGTCCACACAGAGTCTAATTCACTCTGAGGATTCAATTTGCTCTGTAATACCAGCATCCTCTAATTTTTGGAGATCCATTTTAATCTCATCCTTAACTACTTGGGGTATATTCCATGCTTTATGAATCTTAGGAGTGGCAGAAGGTTTCAGCTTAAGTTTGTGAGTAACACCCATTCAGTTTACCCACTTTACCATTGAATACATTATGATACTGGTTCAAGACCCAATTCATTGTTTCACCACCATCAGAAACTACTAGTACTTGCTCTGGACTGTTAGGATCTAGAACTATGTGTAACGCCTTTTGGTCTCTCCATTCCAAAATTGATGGACCATCATCTGCTACATACAACTTATAAGTAGCATTTCTTCCTTTAAATTCAAATACCATTAGACAAAATCCTAATGTTGATCTTTTCACCAGTAAAACTTTCCAAGTTCACGTCTGTTGGTTCCAAACATGAATCAATAACATTTATAACATTTTCATCCCACACTGAACGTGAAATGATTATAAAAGGAGAGCCTGAATCAGCTGCAACCTGTACCGGAACCCCACCAAATTTGATTACACATATCGGTTTGTTATATCCATGACTTTCAACATTCAACACAACCTTCTTATTAGTACTATCAGTTCCATTATCAGAATCATCATCTGAAGATTCAGATCCACTTTCAATGAGACAGGCCACTCGACTCTTTTTCCTATGTTTCCTCCTACATACTTTAGCAAAATGCCCCACAATTCCACATTAAAGGCACTTTGCATTTTTTGCAGGACACTTGTCAAATCTGGACAAATGTGCAGAACTCCCACACCGGAAACACCTAATTTCAGACGAATTCTCTTGGTAGGTTTTACTTTCCGACTTCTTATACTTAACACCAGGTTTTTTTAACATGCTGTAACTTTGCTGCTTCCATCCGAAATTGTATTCACCACCAAGTTTTCATTTGAAGGAGTTATGGCTTTGGCACATTTTTCTGACAGCTCTCCTTTTTTAACTAAAACTGTAATGTCTTTCAGACTAGATTCATCTTCAATCCATAGTCTCTCTTGGATGTTTTTGTTTCTAGAACACATTACAATCTGGTCTCTGATCAGCTCATCATGTAAGTTGCCAAGCCGGCTTTTAAACGCCATGTTTTTAAGTGCAGAGACAAAGCCTTCAATAGATTTGTTACACTCCTGTTTACATTGTAAGAAAGCACATCTAGTAACAGCAACACATACAACTGGTGAATAATGCTCATCCAGATCTAAAATCACTTATTTAAATACATCAACATCACCTCCTCTCTTAGACTTCTGCATTTGGTTGTAAATTCTAAGACCTTCTGGCCCAAAACAGTGAGAAAGTATTATTTTCTTCCTCTCCGCCCTAAAAAATATCACTATTGTCTTCTAATGTTGCAATGTAATTTGAAAAATACTCTTTCCATTCTTGCCATTTAATATTTGGTTCTCCTGGATTACTTAAAAATTATTTAGGTGTATTCAGAGTTACTCCTATATTCATAGTGCTGCGTAATCTTTCCTCCATGTTTACTGTAATCACTGTTACTAAAGCGTTAACTTTGTGAATCACTTTTTAAAAAATTGGCCATTTCACGTGAATGCGTTGGATCTGCGTTGGAGGAGCGTGAAGGAATAGTGCACAGACTGCACTCGAGGTTGAAACAACTTTAATCTTTTGCTCGAGTGTTGAATAAGTGCACCCGAAGGGGCGTGTGGAATAAACAGTGTGCTCGAGATAAGTGTCAACCTTAGTGTTACATGCGGGCAGCGAGAGAAAGAACACTGCAACAGCTCCAATTTCAGCGTGAAAAAGAACACTGCGGTCAAGGTTAGCAACGGCTCAAATTTCAGCGCAAGAAAGAACACTGTGCTCGAGGGTAGCAAAGGCTCCCATTTCAAAATAAACAAATTGTCTGACTACATGCCGCGCCAGCGCAGCAAAATAAGTAAATTAACAGTACATCATCGCACAGAAACAGCTGTAACCGTTCACGTGTTCCTCCACACGACGTATTCCTCCAGACAAAATCCTCAGAATTTCTTTTAGCATACAGTCCTTCAAACATTTGCAATGTTCTCCATCCACCTTCCATAAACACCGTGAATTCGTATCCAATCATCGCCAATTCTGTAGTGACTTGTCTCAATAAATATCCAGTTGAGACAAGTGTTTATTATCCATAGCTTTTAATGTAGAAGGAAGGAAATACATGTCTTGTTCATTTGCCGCCATTACAATGGTGCTGGCGTCACTCCATTATAGAATCCTCCACCTGTCACACAGAACGAGACCAACTTCATAAATCTAATTCCACCTACAATACAACTTACAATACATCACTACAAAGAGGGAGAAAGTGAGTGGGCAGGGATGCCAGTAGACAAAGGAGGACCTTATAAATAGGGAGTCCCTTACTGGATCTGGTGCAGGAGCAGTGTCACCTCCCATTTCCTGTCCTCTTAGGACCTCAAGTATAGACAGGATGAGAGGGAACTGAAGTTGCAGCTGGCACAGCTGGCTGTAAAGGAGAGAAGGCAGGAGGCTAAAAAAGTCTTAGCGCAAGATAGGATGGAAGAGGCTAAAAGGACCTTTGCTAGGGAAAAGCGTGCTTTTGAGGGAAATAAACTGACTCCTGATCATAGGTTTAGAGTTCTGGACTAACCTGCACTGCAGGTGGAGTCCAGTGGTGGCAGGAATATTGAATAAATGTGGAGGATTTCTGCAAAACACTAGATGGATAAGTGAAGGGTAGCACAGCCAATAATTGTGAAGGGCTGTACAATTTGATTGTCAGAGAGTACATATTCCATTGTTGTTTTCCATGGCTACGCCAACACCTGTTGGAGAGTAAGTTCTCTGACCTCAGGGAACTATCAAAGGAGAAAGACCTCTGGGTGAGAACCAGAGGGTCTGGTAAGGCTGTTGGGGTGACCCTAAAGGGAGTGGCTCAGTGTTGGAAATGACCCTTCTTTAGGGTCATCCCCAGTCTTTTTGCCTCCTTCCTCCTATTTGTTCTGACCTGTTTTTCTTGGCTTTAGGACTCTGGACACTTTACCACTGCTAACCAGTGCTGAAGTGCATATGCTCTCTGTGTAAAGTGTACTGTTGATTGGTTTATCCATGATTGGCATATTTGATTTACTGGTAAGTCCCTAGTAAAGTGCACTAGAGGTGCCCAGGGCCTGTAAATCAAATGTTGCTAGTGCGCCTGCAGCACCGGTTGTGCCACCCACATTAG